>NC_056502.1:36973692-37048764 GCF_014905685.2 Nematolebias whitei
TTAGCAGCACGGTTCTGTTAGCTGAGAGGTTCTTTTAGCAGCACGGTACTGTTAGCAGTGTAGTTTTGTTAGCAGTGAGCAGGGGCAGACTGTGACAATAATCCAGGTGGAGAATTCGATGCCATCCCAGGCCACCACCACCTGATTAATGCAAACTGCCAAGACTGAGTTAAATCGAGCACACTTTGAACACCATGTGTGTTTGTTTAGCAACGTGGTGGCCATTGGTGTCAGAAGCATTTGTAATGTGGGATTAGGGGGACACACTGGTGAAGGGGTCTCGGGGTCCTCCCACAGAAAATTTTGAATAAAAGGAGATGCCATTTCCTGCATTCTGGTGTACAAAATGGATTCCAAAAAAGTTGGGACACTAAACAAATTGTGAATAAAAACTGAATGCAATGATGTGGAGATGGCAAATGTCAATATTTTATTTGTAATATAACATAGATGACAGATCAAAAGTTTAATCTGAGAAAATGTAACATTTTAAAGGAAAAATCTGTTGTTTCCAAATTTCACAGTGTCAGCAAATTCCAAAAAGTTGGGACAAGTAGCAATAAGTGGCTGGAAAAATGAAATTGAGCATATAACGAACAGCTGGAAGACCAATTAACACTAATTAGGTCAATTGACAACATGATTGGGTATAAAAAGAGCTTCACAGAGTGTCAGTGTCTCTCAGAAGCCAAGATGGTAAGAGGATCACCAATTCCACCATTGTTGTGCAGAAAGATAGTGCAGCAATACCAGAATGGTGTTACCCAGCATAAAATAGCAAAGACTTTTGAGTTATCATCATCAACCGTGCATACCATACCATACCATACCATACCAATTTATTTATAAAGCACTTTAAACAGTGACAAAGCACACCAAAGTGCTGTACAGGGACAAACAGAACAAGCACATAGCAACAGATTACATAACAGGACACCAAAAAGTAGAAACCAACAAAAACAATAATGGATAACAACAACAACCGCAACATGACCAACACAGTGTGATGCACACAGACTCAGCACAGATCACACAGTGCTGAAAGCCAGGGAATAAAAGTGTGTTTTTAAGCGAGATTTAAAAACTGTGAGGGAGGGGGCCTGTCTAACGAGCAGAGGTAACTCATTCCAAAGTCTTGGGCCTGCTACAGAGAAGGCCCTGTCACCTCTGCGCTTGAGACGGGTTCCTGGGACTGTTAGGAGCAACTGGTCTGCTGATCTGAGAGAACGTGGTGGGACATACGGCTGGAGCAGATCAGTAAGATAGGAGGGGGCAGAGCTGTTTAGTGATTTATAGACATACAAGAGTATTTTGAATTTGATTCGAAGGTGAACCGGAAGCCAGTGTAGGGAGGCCAAAACAAGTGTAATGTGCTCTCTTTTGCTTGTGCTGGTCAAAAACCGGGCTGCTGCTGCATTTTGGACCAGTTGGAGTCTAGCTATGGAGGTCTGACTGATACCAAAAAGGAGTGAGTTGCAATAGTCGAGCCTGGATATAATGAATGCATGAATTACTGTCTCCAGGTTATTTTTGGACAATATGGGCTTCAGCTTAGACAGTCGCCTCAGCTGGAAAAAGCAGGATTTAACAATCATATTTACATGATTGTTGAGTTTCAGAGAAGGGTCAAGTATCACTCCTAGATTAGTGACTCTTTGTTTCACTAATGATGACAGAACGGATAGGTCGATGCAGTGGTCGGTGATGGTGTCATTGGGAGGAAAGAGCATAACTTCAGATTTCTTCTCGTTGAAACTCAAGAAATTTAAAGCCATCCAATCTCTGATGTCAGCCAGGCAGTCCAGTAACGGTTGAATAGAGCGAGTACCGTTGAGTCTGAGGGGGAAGTAGATTTGGCAGTCGTCGGCGTAGAAATGAAAAGGTATGTTATGTTTCCTGAAAATAGCACCTAGTGGCAGCAGGTATAAAGAAAATAAAAGAGGACCAAGGATGGACCCTTGCGGTACCCCCCATTTAAGCGCTGCCGAGGCTGAACTAAAATCTTTGATGGAGACACAAAAGGACCTGTCAGCGAGGTAAGATCTAAACCATTCGAGGGCTGACCCAGTGATGCCCACCCACTGCTCTAACCTCGCAATGAGGATCTCGTGGTCAATTGTATCAATGGCAGATGTGAGGTCCAGTAAGAGAAGGAGCACAGAATCACCAGCGTCTGTGAATAGGAGAATGTCGTTAAAAACCTTGAGTAGAGCAGTTTCAGTGCTGTGTAGAGGTTTAAAGCCAGACTGGAATAGCTCTAAGATGGCATTATCCTCTAGAAAGCATTTCAGCTGGGACTCCACTATTTTTTCCAGCAGTTTAGCGACAAATGGGAGTCTGGAGACAGGCCGGAAGTTGGACATGACTGAGGGGTCAAGGCTAGGTTTTTTCAGGAGAGGATGGACAGCAGCATGTTTAAAAGTTATTGGCACCACACCTGAGGCTAAGCTGCTGTTCACAATGCCAAGAACAGGAGGGCCCAGAACAGGAAGAAGCTCCTTAAGGAGTCGAGGGGGGGACAACGTCAAAAGGGGAGCCAGATGGCTTCATGCCGCACATGACCTGCTCCAGGGAAGACAGAGAGATGGGCTCGAAGTGGTCAAGAACAGCAACACAATGAGATGGGATGGACGGATCATGAGCAGGTGGAGAAATGAGTGCCCAGGTGTTTGCAACTTTTTCAGAAAAGAAATGGAGGAAGTTTTCACACAGCTCAGTTGAGGCTTCTAGAGGTGAAGGTTCACTGAAGTGTAGAACTGAGTTCAGGGTGGAAAAAAGGGCTCGGGGGTTGTGGGAGTTTGAGGCAATTATCGCAGAAAAGAACTTTGATTTGGCGGCTTTAACTGCCTTCTGATAATGACGCCAACTCTCCTTTAGGATTTGAAAAGAAACCTGCAGCCTGTCTTTCCTCCACCTGTGTTCTGCTCTCCTACACTGCTGTCTAACGGCTTGAGTGACGTCATTAAGCCATGGTTCTGATAAAAGTTTTGTTTTCCTGGTTTTAACGGGAGCAACACAGTCCAGAATATTTAAGCAGAGTTAAGCTGAGAGGTTAGCTCCTCGGTGAAGAGAGACACTGAGAGCTGATCGATCCTCTCAGAACTAAAAGCTTCAGTAAAATGTGCAGCAGTGAAACGGTTAATGGTGCGTGAAGTACGTGCAGAATCACGTGACTTAGCAGTAGGACAAGGCGGGATGATATCAAACAAGACAGGCATGTGGTCTGAAAGAACGTTGTCATCGATTACCAAATTACAAACAGAGACATCACATGTTAAAATGAGATCCAGAGTGTGGCCCTGTTGTTGGGTGGGACCATTTACATGTTGAGTTAAATTAAATGAGTCCAACAAAAAAAAGGAAGTCCTTCACTAACGGCTTCTCCTGACAACAGACATGAATATTAAAGTCACCAACGATAATAAAGTGATCATATCTTGGTGTGATGTAAGCCAGAAAATCAGAGAATTCACTTATGAAGTCCTTGGAACGAGGGGGGCGATAACAGGGTGCATAACATCATCAAAAGATTCAGAGAATCTGGAACAATCGCTGTGCGTGAGGTTCAAGGCCGTAAAACTCTACTGGATGCTCGTGATCTCCGGGCCCTTAAACGTCACTGCACCTCAAACAGGAATGCCACTGTCAAGGAAATAACAGAATGGGCTCAGGAATACTTCCAGAAAGCATTGTGAGTGAACACAATCCACCGTGCCATCCGCCATTGCCAGCTGAAACTCTACAGTGCAAAGAGGAAGCCATTTCTAAGCAAGCTCCACAAGCTCAGACGTTTGCACTGGGCCAGGAGTCATTTAAAATGGAGTGTGGCAAAATGGAAGACTGTTCTGTGGTCAGATGAGTCATGATTTGAAGTTCTTTATGGAACACTGGGACGCCATGTCATCCAGACCAGAGAGGACAAGGATAGCCCAAGTTGTTTTCAACGCCCCGTTCAGAAGCCTGCATCACTGATGGTATGGGGTTGCATGAGCGCTTGTGGCATGGGCAGCTTGCATGTCTGGAAAGGCACCATTAATGCAGAGAACTATTTTCAGGTTCTAGAACAAAATATGCTCCCATCTAGACGTCATCTCTTTCAGGGAAGACCCTGCATTTTTCAACATGATAATGCCAGACCACATTCTGCAGCAATCACAACATCATGGCTACGTAGGAGAAGGATCCGGGTACTGAAATGGCCAGCCTGCAGTCCAGATCTTTCACCTATAGAGAACATTTGGCGCATCATAAAGAGGAAGGTGCGACAAAGAAGGCCCAAGACGATTGAACAGTTAGAGGCCTGTATTAGACATGAATGGGAGAGCATTCCTATTTCTAAACTTGAGAAACTGGTCTCCTCTGTCCCCAGACGTCTGTTGAGTGTTGTAAAAAGAAGGGGGGATGCCACACAGTGGTAAAAATGGACTTGTCCCAACTTTTTTGGGATTTGCTGACACCATGAAATTTGGAAACAACAGATTTTTCCCTTAAAATTAAACATTCTCTCAGTTTAAACTTTTGATATGTGATTTGTGTTCTATTCTGAATAAAATAATAGATGATGGCACCTCCACATCATTGCATTCAGTTTTTATTCACAATTTGTTTAGTGTCCCAACTTTTTTGGAATCCGGTTTGTATTTTAACAGGTTGTTTAACATCTAGTTTTACCTACACAAGTTAACACTTGATTCAATAAGCTCTCGACCTTGACCTCTCTAAGTAACTTTAAACATCTGCTAAGTTCATGGTAAAAATCAATGCAGACATGTTCCTGTGTTTAGTATTTTATATCACTTTATAATGTAGCTGATTTTTTTTTTTTTTTTTCCATTTAATTTTCATTTTATATGCTTTTTTATGATTGTCTACTGTTGTCAGTCAGAGTCAGAGAATTTTATTTGTCATACACACATGTGGTACATGTGAAGGAATGAGATTATGTACACAGGGTCCCAGTTACATCCCACAATAAAATGTAAAAGAAAAACAGTAATAAGATCTAAGATATGAACTAAGAAAAACATCAACTAAATATACACTAAGCACTATCAGCATAAAAACAATATGCTGAACAGCAGCACGAACATGAGTCTGTGTGAGCAGATGAGCACGAATGAACACAGCAACATGAAATAGATCAACAGCAACACAATGTGATTTTTCACAAAAACAGCTCTCCTTGTGTGAACAGCTGGATATGTCTCTGGAGGTAGTAGAATGTGACGTGTTTATCTCCGCTGTCAATTGAGGAAACCGAAATTGCATATAATTGGATTTATGATAACAGGTTTCCTGTTTTTGGAATAGTCTGGATCCTGGTTTATCAACATACAAAGAAGACAGTCGCAGCTAATCTGGCCTGGTCAGGCTGCTGCCTATGTAAAGGTTCGTTCGTGCTTTGAGGACTCAAAATCAGCTGATTTATGAGCTAAACCGTAAGATGGAAATGATTTGAATCGCAGACCACCTGTGGCTTTGGGACTCGCCAGCATGAAACAACCTTGGAGAGGCTCGTAAGCACGAACCAGTAGAATGCACCCTAATCTGACCATTTCGGATCTTGAAAGTACCAGTAAGACTTAAGCCTGACAAGACAAATAGTCTGCCTGAAAATATCAACAATTGTGGCTTATCTGAATCTGACTCCCTCAGTTGGCCTGGAAACAGGCCGACTTATCAATTTCTCCTGGCAAATGTGTAAACTAAGGAAAAGCTTAATTTATTGCACCCCCCACCCCCCCTCCCAACTTTTGTGGAGGACTGTCTGTTAGTTCTTCATGGACCACCTTGTCATCAAATGCGTATGTAACATGTTCATAAATGTGCTTTATGGCATAGAATTTTTGATGTCTTTAGTTGTGTCCTGTTAGGACAAGGTGTGGAGATCTTTTTTGTAATGCCTCTATCCTCTCCTCATGGCTTTGTTCCCTTTTCTAGCTAAAAAAAATGTATTCTGAAAAGGATAAGAGGGCGTGCTATCACAGCAGCAGCTACGTGCACTCTGCCCATCTTTCAGACGACTGTGCGGACATATTCTCGCTGCATCTTGGTACAATGATAATAAAGCTTATTCTGATTCTGTTAGCGGTGTGGTCTTGTTAGCAGTGCAGTCCCATTAGCAGCATGATGATAATGACCGCGGCAACAGATGATGACTACCCTTCAGAACCGGGTCCGGGAGTCACAGAGCATCCAAGATTTCTCTGTGCGTTAAAAGGACTATCTTGTAGGATCAAGCAAATAAAACGACAAACTTTTTTCCCTCCTCTTTAACACCTCATTACAGGGAAATGAGTTTAACTTTGTTCCACTGGCCCAAAAGGCTGCAGCTCTCCTGAAACTCCTTCTAAGAAAACTGTAAAAGATACAAACCATCATCTGGTGCATGAGGTCATGTCTCCTACTGACGACTAAACCCTCCAGTTTAACACCTTCTGCCTACTGAATTCCTCATTATAATTTATTAATTCAAAACTGAAAACCGAATATGATAACAGTAAGCAATGCTAAATAGTTAAAGTGACAATGGTGAATTAATCAAAACGTAAACATATTTTTAAAACATAATAAACATAAAGTCTATTATAACAGCTGGTACACAGTATGCATTTAGAAAAGGTAGCTTATAGTGTCAAACACGGTCAAATGTAGGTGACACTGCTGATGAGTAATCATACGCTGCTCATTGTCTGCTTTCATGCCCAAGTATCAGAGCTCTCTTACCTCTGAGCCGCCGGCTGCACCGTCAGAAACCTGAACCTTTCTCTTCAACATCAGATACATTCAACTTAACAGCAAAGGTGAACTACAAGAGCTCTAACAATTGCTGGATTTCCCTACCTTTACAATGTCCGCTTTTAGTTATTTTCTTTTCTATAAAGTCTTTAGGTTATTATATTAGAAGCAGGAAAAAAATAACTTGATATTGATAAAATGAGAAAATTTCTGATCAGTCAGTAAAATATTAAAAATTATAATATCAGGTATGCACAGTGTGTTTGAAATGATACATTTTATGTTACCAAGACATAGTACTTTTACAATTATAGCAATGAATGTAAAAACTACAGATTTATGTTATACATTAATATTAATATCCAACAAAGTTCAGTCAGGTCATCTGGATGGTCTCTTTTTTTGCTGAGATGTTTTGTTCTTCATCCAAAGGACTTCATCAATCTGAGGAGCCACAACAAACTGAGTCCCAGAAGCAGCACACCCACATAGTGGACCAACCAGTTTGCTGGTAGCTGCCTCAGAGGAGTCGACGGGGGAGAGGGCAGCCCCAGAAACTATCTTGGCACCAGCAAACTGGTTGGTCCACTATGTGGGTGTGCTGCTTGTGGGACTGAGTTTGTTGTGGCTTTTCGGATTGATGAAGTCCTTTGGATGAAGGACGAAACAGCTCATCAAAAAAATAGACCGTCCAGATGACCTGACTGAATTTGGTTGGATATTCTACCTGGATTGTTGAGCATGAGCTTTGGAGTAATATTAATACATTTTCTGCTTTTGTAGGGATATGAACAAACAGTGTATAGCCACACCTGTCCATCACATATGAATGGAGTCGCTCTCCTTTTTGCAGCTATGACGGCTTCCATTTAACTTGTGAGGCTTTCCACAAGATTTTAGAGGTATTCTGGGGCAATTTGGGGGCATTTGTAAGATCAAGTCCTGATGTCAGTCAAGATAGGCCTGAATCCCCAAAAATAAAAACTAAATGACTGTATTTCAGACTTGAAAGGCCTGGCTCCTAATCTTTGTTCCAGACCATCTCAGAGAAGTTCAGTGGGGTTAATGTCAGGGCTGTAAATTAAAATCTTCCACACTGAACTCATCATACTATGTTTTTATAGTCCTTGATTTGTGCATTAGTCATGTTGGACTAAAATAGGGCCTTCTCCAAAGTGATGACAGAAAGAATCAGGGCCCTGGTCCAAACCTTCACTCGAACCTCTGAACAGCATTGGTCAGGGATGATGCACGAGTATTGTGGGGACCCCCCAAAATCCCAAATATCAAAGGACTAGCATAGTCACACGCCCCATTAAAAAGGTACGTATGGTGATCCCCGTCTTTCTGTGCTGATGTGCACTCTTATTTCTGGCCTCCATGAAAAAGAGCACGGCTGACAGAAGATTTCATGCATGATGCATGTCACTGATTCACCGCATATTGCAAAAGTTTTCGGCGGCAGGCCTGATAAATGATTTTACCAGCCACTTCTTTTATTTTACTTTGTTACAAAGTATAAGCTGTCAGCTTTCAGTTCTTTGTTTCTATTTTTTCAAAGGAGAAATTTTTCTTTTAAAATGATAAATTCTTAGTTCTCAATACCACAATCAATTTTTGGCTTGGAAAAATAATGGAAAATTTAAATTTCTACATTGGTTTGCTAATTTTAGATATAAACGACTTGTAGCCTGTGTTCATATTACTCCAGGTAGAGAATGCCAGGATGGTGGTGGTATGTTTTATATTTTTAGCATATGCCATATTAAACGTGCACACACATGTTCTTGTTTACATTTGTCCAGTCAAAGCCAACTCGACCACAGAGTTGAATCCAATGATCACATTTCTTTCCCTGAGTAATCGGCTTTGGAAATGGAGTGAACCTTATACCTTGCATATTAGACTTGTCACCATATCAACCATCACTTTTGCAAGTCCCGTAGCAACAAAGCTTTGTGGATACCTTTTTATTTATTTATTTTGCTGTTTTATATTGGCACAAACCACGACTACAGCACTAATTGTATTATCTCAAAGTTCCCCATGCCTGATCCAGGTACTTGTTGACGTCACATATTGTGTAGGGAGCTATTTTTAGTATCTGAGTGCTATTCAGCAGGGGTTGTCCAATACTTTTGTTTATATAGTGTCTATGGATCATTAGGGTCCAAACATTTGAAGAATATCAATATCAAAGATATAACATAAGAGAAAATAATTTACTGCAGGGCAGCACGGTGGCACACTTGGTAGAGCTGCTGCCTCTCAGCGAGAAGGTTGTCGTATTGAATCCTGGCCCGGGACCTTTCTAGGTGGAGTTTGCATGTTCTCTCCGTGCATGCGTGGGTTTTCTCCAGGTACTCCAGTTTCCTCCCACAGACCAAAAACATGCATGTTAGACTGATTGGTTACTCTAAATTGTCTCTAGGTGTGTGAGAGAGAGAGTAAATGGTTGTTTGTCTCGTTTGTCTCTGTGTCCCTGTGATGGACCTGTCCAGGGTGTTCCCCACCCCCTGCACAGTGATGGATGGACATGGGCACCAGTGACCCCTGCGACCCAAAAAGGAAGAAGCGGGTAAAAGGATGGACGGAATTTGCTTCGTACATCAAACATCAAAATTTTAGATTAAATGGAAGATTAAACCTAATTAAATATTTGTAAATATGTGGATTTACATTCCTAATCCCCTAGAAATATATATATATTTTTAATTTACAAATGCAAAACATAAAATAAACTAAAACAAAACATATCTGTATTTACAACTTGAACAGTCATAAAATGTGAGAAAGTTTTGGAGTGACAAAGTAAGACACAGAGCCTCCTCATTACTACCTGGATTTCTGCTGGTTCAGCGAATCATTGTGCTGGTCTTATTGACTGGTCTGAAGAACTAGCTGCTGCGAAACGCTGGAATTCTGCTTTAGCTACGTGCTAATCCATTGTCAGTCTTACTGTTTCGCACCATGCGTATTGATTTAAAGGCAGTGAAACAATTCTATATGAAGCTAATAAACCAGAAGACTCACATTATTTTTAGCACTTCAACATTTATGAAGTTTTCACTGCTAGCATGTTAGCAACATCATTTTATCTATTCCTTTCTATTATCCAAGGCATCAGCAATTTTTGGGAGTGACTTTTTTGTCCAACTAATCTCTTTCTCTTTCTGAATATGATCTGTTAGCTGCCACAGTTTTTTAAGATTTGTTTTGCTAGCTGTGAAGTTAACTTCTGGTTAGCTTCTAAATGAAGATCCCATGGTCTGTCATTGTTACTGCTAAAACTGATCGATAGAAAGAGAAAAGCTCATAAATCAGCACTTGATTAAAAGTTAAAGAGCAAAGAAGCTATAAGAGAATAAAGGTTGCATATTTTTATGGTTTTCCTGTCTCGTTGTCACAGTGTCTAAGTTTTAGGTTAAAAACTACAACTTCAAAAAAAAATACACTACAAACTATCAAGTTTAACTCGCCTAACTCTATCTTCTAAATTATTATATATTTTTTTAATAAACTTTGTACATCTAAGCATTGTTGACAAAGATATAAGACTAGTGCAGGTGTAGCTGATCATTGTCTCACTCTGCTGTGCACAGTATGACTGCAGTGCAATGAGGTTTTCTAAGCAGAAAAAAGTATAATTACCATGGTGGGGGAAAAAGTAGATATCATTATTTATACTTAGTACACAAATCCCTTTGGTGTTTTTGTGCACCAGGCTCACACTATTTTAGATATATAGGTGATCCTGTGAACTCCGATGCAACCGGCCCGAGTGGTTTCTATCTTGTCATTGACATGTCTGAGCATATTTCTTTTTTATTTGTAGTTTTTCCTGTTTCTGAACCAATAATTAAAAGCTGCTGTGGTGTGGTTTGTGCCTTTTTAATGGGAAAACTTTTTTAATTTTAGAACAAACCTGGTTGTTCATTTTTTGCAATTTATAACATCTTATTTTTTTAGTTCCATTGGTAAATACTAAGTATTTACGTTCGATACCCAAAACATGTAGACTGAACACATTCACTCCACACTCATTGTAAATTTAGATGGTAAAATGTCACCACTACATGTTTGTGTTGATGATGCCTGCTGGTCTCTACTAATTGAAACCAGCTATGGTTAAAAACAGTTGTGTGAAACAACCAAGAAACATTAACATTTACTGTTTATTCACAATGGCAGCAATGGTGGAGTTTCATCTCTGTTGTGTGTGGAGTGGACTCTTGTGACAAATGTCTCGTGCACTACAGGCTAAGGCTAATGACATGCTGTAGGATTTAAGAGGCTTTATAAGACAATGTCTCTATCTTTGAACATTTTCGACGTTTTCACAGACAAAAAAAAAGCTAATTATTTTATATGGTGAATTGCATTACGTGATATTTTCTGTTTTGTGCAACTTTCAGTGCACAACACAAATTGTTTCGGTTGCTTTTGAAAAAGTATGGGGCAATCTACTCTGCTTTCTATCGAGTTCAGCAAACCAAAAAGGCATTTGTTCTATTCAACAAGATTTTCTATAAAATACAAACTCAAACACACATAGAAAGTTTACAACATACTATGACATCAACCAAAACTAAACTTGTAGGGCACCATGATGATTGGGTCAATACTATTTACTCCCAATGGAGAGTGGATTTTAATGGGTCTATTACTTACGCATCTGGCTCTGGCTCCTTGTCATTTTGGGGCTTTTGCTGGGGTTGAAGAACACTATTTACCAGCTCACTGATCCCACTAAAGGGAAACCACCTGTTCAAATAAGCAAAGTGCAGCTGAAGCATTGCAGTGAGTCATCACAGGGAAAACTATACAGAAAGCGGGTCAGTTTTAAGGACTGAACAAGTGCAGGTGCATTCACTGCCACCAGAGCAGATAGAGAAGAGGGCCATTACACGGGCAGAGCAGCAGGTATTAAAAAACCAACAACCAGAGGAAGTGTCAGAAATACAGCGAAAAAGACAGGAGACACTGAGGTGAGAATGGCAGACTCGAAGTAGACAAAGGGCTGTAAAAAATGAAACGCTCTGCAGCCAATGGAAATGAGAGCTGCATTAAAGGCTCAGGTAGAGGTCAAAGAAGTGGCACTTCTTCCATTTTAATAGGACAAGAGGTTCAGGCTTTCTGATTGTTTAGACCAGCGGACAGATTGGATTAAAATAAAGCTATAGTTCAGTAATAGAGGACAGGTGCATCAGGATGGTTGCACAAGCCAACTGGAGTGCAGATGATACACTGATGAAGATGAGCAGCAAGAAGAAACTAGAGACAAGGGAAAGGTATGAGCATCCATGAGATTAAAAATCAGCTAATTTAAAATAAAGCAACTGTCATTGATGCCATGGAAGAAAGCTGTTTAGGTTCTGAGGGATTTTAATAAAATAGTACTTCTGTGAGCAATATTAAAATAACTACTAATAAGTTGTGACAGTGTTTTTCCACGACATTAATGACATTTCTTCCATTTAACCTCCAGAAAAAGAGAAGAAAGCCACATGAAGCACACAGCGTCAAACGCCAGGAAGAAGTGTCAAAGCCTAGAGCACTCTGGGTAATGCAGTTTACTTACTGTGCTGCCTGAGGCTTTGCTTCTTCTTTGATCCTACAACATAAAACAAAATACAAAAAGAAAAATGTGCACAGCTCAGTGCATAAAGAACACAAAAAGATGAAGAAAATAATCTAAAATACACAAAAATGCAATTGATGATGTCTCTACTGACATTGATGATGTTAAAAATATGAAAAAACATTTTATAAATAATGATTAAAGCAACACTCATAATGGTAGTGGGGTTTTAAAAAGGCTCTTTAAAGATGAGAAACAAATAAGGTGATTTAAATTTACATGAAATCTAAACTGATTGCTTCATGTGATTAACATTTTCTCTCAGACTGAAGGTCTACCATCCACAGTCATGATGTTTATTAAACATATGCTTTCAACTACAACAGGGTTCATTCCAAATGATTGTCCACCTTCCTGTTACCAAGCTATAACTCTTACCTTTCACAAGACAAACTCATACACAGCTGTGGCTCCAACCTGCACCAAAGTCCTACCAGTTCTCTGAGGCATTAAAAACAGGTACACTTGTTCCTAACAACAAAGTCCATGCTCAATAATCCAGGTATACAATCCAACAATTTTCAGTCAGGTCAACTGGACAGTTTCTCTTTTTGTGCTGAAACGTTTCACCTTCCATCCAGAAGGCTTCATCAGTCAAAGAAACACACAACACAAAACTGATTCTTCCTCCAACAGCTTACTCCAAAGTGAAACAAACCAGTTATGTTGGTGCTAAGATGGTCTCTTTGGCATGCCCCCTCCTCCGGTGCCAGCCCTCTCCCTCATCGACAGTCATGTCAAACTGGTTCAAAACCAACCATGTTCCTACAACATGCAAGTAACTCTTAGTTCACTGTTAGTCTTGAACAATGACTAACAGCAGGGTTGATAACACCAAAAATCACCAGACAAGAGCCAGTCTTGTTCAAAAACCTTCCGTAGTAAATACAACTTAAATTCAGAAAAAGTAGGGATGCTGTCCATCCATTCATTCACTTTCTTTATGCACTTTCTCTATTCCTGGTCACGAGGAGCAGGCGCCTCTCTCCAGCAGTCACTGTGCGAGACGAGGTGGACACCCTAGACAAGTTGCAAGTCCATCACAGAGACACAAACAACCATTCACTCTCTCACTCACACCCAGGGGCAATTTAGAGTTACCAGTCAGCCTAACATGCATGTTTGTAGTTTGTGAGAGGAAACTGGAGTACCTGTAGAAAACCCACATGTGCACAAGGAGAACATGCAAACTCCCCACAGAGGGCTGGGAGGTGAACCTGCAACCTTTTTGTTGTGAGGAAACAGATCTAACCACTGCACAGCCAAGGCACACAGTACACATGTTGTATAAGCCTTACATGAAACAGAATGCAATGATTTACAATAACTTATTAACAACAGAACACAGTAGAGTTGCATTCAGGTCTAAAATATCTGACCAGACCCGATCAAATTAACTGTAATTACAGGCCCGAACCCCCAAAAAACTACATTGTTTTCAATTAAGCTTTTACTGCTTTTGTAAGCAAATCAGTTTGACATGATAGTTTAAAAACGTATTTCAAAGAAAGGAAGATATAAGATTTCTTGTTTCACCAAAAGGATATTAACATACAAAACGAATAGCCTACAAAATTAACTCTGAAGAGAGACTATTATACAGATGAACAAAAATATTTTTAGAGCAAAATTATTTGGAAAAATATAGAACAAGGTTATTTTAATTGAACGCGCTGATCGCTTCGGCTTTTGTAGATGCTGCTACTTCCTTCAATGTAGATGACAGCAGGTGTGGAGACGCACACAGCCGGTGATCAGCAAATCCATCCATCCATTATCTTTACTCGCTTCTTCCATTTCGGGTAGCGGGGGTCACTGGTGCCCATGTCCAGCCATCACTGTGCGAGAGGTGGGGGACACCCTGGACAGGTCTCCAGTCCATTTCAACCGGCGGGTCAGGGGAAGCGCACAGCCGGTGACAGGTTGTCCATCTGAGCTTAACTCAACTTTTTTTTTACCTCTTAAACCGGCCATTCGAAACTGCCTCCTCTTTAAGTAGATTAACACAATTTCATATTGTTCATTCTTATTTAGTTTTATTTGTGTTCTATGAGTCGTAAAACCGTATCAAAGCCCAAGACCAGTCCAGCTCGCACATTAACCACATTACTATGACCCGGCCCAGTCCAAATCCGAGTCGGGCTGGGTTGGGCTGAGTCGGGTTCCAGGTTCGGGTTAGAAATGACAGCTCTAGAACACAGTAAAGATTAACTTGAAAACTGTACTTATTAAGAGAAAAATAAGGTAAGTTTAAATTTGATAGCAGCAACACGTCTCAGAAAAGGAGCACTGTCGACTTGAGGAACTTGAGGAACATTGTTCTGAAATTGTTCCACAATTTTTTTCACACAAGTTTTTTTGCAGACTGGTAAACCACTGCCCATCTTTACTGTTGAGAGATTTTTCTTTTCTTTATTTTATTTTTATCCAATCCATTCACTAACGTGTAAAAGTTGCCAAGCTTGTCAGTTAGCCTAATTAGTTGCAAAACACTTCTCTATCATACTCAAAGTGCTTTACACTACAATCTGTGCCTCATTTACCCATTTATTCAGAACTCTACTAGATCTCTACAAAGCTAATTGAACAAATCATTCTAAAGAGACTAATCTGAGCTTTATCACATTCAAACACTGATGGGACACACATCAGAGGCAACAAGGGTGTCTTGCCCAGGGACACTTCAGCATGTGACTGCTGGTGGATTCGATCCCCCAACTTTCGCATTGGAGGACGACTGCTCTAACCACTCAGCCACAGCCGCCATAATATGTTAAAACTAAACTATTACATCAGCCTCAATTTTGCGTAAACCTGCTACAACTGTTATTAAAAGGTGTGTGGGGGGGGGAGATATGCTGCCTCATGAGATTGCACTGCTTAAAGATGAGCTGCAGCTGTGACAACATCGTCCAAATCCCCTGCATCCCAACCCGTCACACCTGACCACTGGACCATGTTAGCCAACTTGGTACTTTGTAAATATTGTTCTAGGATTCTTGGTGGGCTGTTGTTTATTGTGAAATCCTTTTCTTGTGTTTTGTTGGTTTAGTTTTCCTTTTGGTTCTGGTTTATTTTGGCCTTAACTCACCATAAAGATAGTCGAAAGTAAACTGTGTATGTTAAAAAGAATGTGTTAAATCTTCAAATTCTATAAGTCGTCTAATATAATAAATACTCAAACTTCCACGGCTACTTAAGTTAGGCAGATAACACCTTCATGTTGTGTCCAGGCCATCCTAAGACAACAAGAACTGAGGGCTCATTCAGAATTTGAACCTGGGACCTCTTGCACTTGTATATCTATCTATGTTTTGTTGGCTGCTGGCGTTGTGGCAAAGATGGATCACTTCAATATTATTCAGTGCCATGAGATGACTTGGCACTATATGAATAAACTGAAATTAATTGAATTCTGTCCAGACCACCACTAAACAGGGCATAACATGAAGTATTTAGATAGGTTTCTATGATTATTAGCAAGCAGAAATGGCAATTCTGGTGTATCCTAGAGACACAAAATCATAATATTTCTGTCTAAATGATCATTCCATGCAAAGGTGACAGCAGTGCAGTCCATTTGAGTGTCAGTATTGTGCATGTTTTAGTAATTTTCCTGCTCCATCACATTTGACTCAGTGGTTGAATGACCTCTTCAGCAAGTTCTGCAGAAGCCTGTTAATCACTCATGCATTCAAATCAGGTGTGGTAAAGTATAAAAGCATCTAAAACTTACAGAATGTTGGCCTTAAAGACAGGACTGGACACCTCCGGTGTAAATGTTTATAAAATAGTGTTCACGTGAGCCACTATAGCGTATTTGAGAATGAAGTTTTAAGTTGGCTGCAATCCACGTTGGTTGTGACGCTGCTTAGACTAGCCCATAGCTTGTCAATCTGGTTGGAACTGGACTTTTATTTCTCCAAACCGAGGTTATTCAAATAACTAATTACAAGTAAGATATGACATGTTCATAACATCGGTAGAACCCCACTCTAAGAAAAATAAACTATCACTTTAAATCAGGGGTGTAAAACTCATTTACAAAAGAAATAAAACCTTCTTTCAAACTAAAGGCCAATTTCAGAAACTACTTTAACTCAAGTTGGATACCTGACATATTTTCTTGGTCACAGGTTCCTCCACAAGAGTTTGATTGGTCTCATTTGATGTTTCCTGCTGCACTTTCGACATCATAATCAAAGGTTACTGAAAAAAATTCAAGTGACAAAAGTATTTTACGTTTAACATCATCTTGGGGGCCAGGTAAGATGTCAATGAGGGCCACATTTGGCCCCCGGGCCTTGAGTTTGATACATGTGTTTTAATTGATCCTAAACAAAAATGAGGTATCTATTCACATGTCCAGTAACTGCATTAATGGTTCTTTTGTTTTTGTTGTTTTGGTACACTAACAAGCGTGACCACCTGACACTGTTAAAATTGTATAAAGACAATAAAAAGACAATAAAGGCATTCTGACTCTGCTCTAGTTGTGCATTTGACAAATAAACCCATTTTAAAATAGCTGGTGTTAAGGTAAAATCATCAAAACCATCAAACACAAAGTTTATATCTAACTTTATTTAACAATGCTTTAGGTTCTTTCAGATGAAAGACAGAGAAGTTTTACACTTTCCTGAATCTTTCTTACAGAAAAAAACACTTCAGTCCAATAGATATAATACTGTATATGCAAGCTGAAATATGATCATGGTTCTCAGGATAACCTAAGCAGCAAACAGGCAAAAGCACTCGCAGCAGCGACCACATGGCCGTCTTGCGTGTCTCATGCATGCATCTGAGCACCATCTGACACCAAAGCTGATACTTCAGCCACTCTCTCCTAGTTTGGCAGCAAATATCAGATCAAGCTAAACAAAAACAGGCTGCAGATGAGAAAACCTGATTTCCACTTATTTTGATCACTTAGATGACTTTGATAACTATATACTGTACTTTAGCTGTCAAACAGCAAATGTGCTGAGTGTCTGACCAAAACATAGCAGCAATACCTCCTTTAGTGTGTGCAAAAGAAAGCTGTTTCTTTTATAAATGTCCCACACTTTTTGCAAGTGTTTAAGGATCACTTTAACGATGCAATTATTATTATTTCACTCTTGAATTCTAACTTTATCTTTAGGGAAACTGTAAGTAAATTAAAAGTCTAGCATTTCTTGAAGGAATGTGTATCACCTGCTGTCTTTCATGGCAGGGTATTACAGTTTTTTCACAACTGCTAAAACACAAAACTAAGCCAAATGACCAGTTCCCTGAACGCATTTAATAAAACTAGCCCCCATTTGCCAAAATCATGAACACATTTCACATGAAGACGCAAGCCACAAAACTCTAACCTCCTTTTCTCATAACTCCAAACACAAGTTGCAAAAAACCTGCTCAAACTCTCAAATTAAATCTCATGTGATGCAAAATGCAAGTACACAGTGTACACAATCAGCACAACAACACACACTGAACACACGTGGCTTCATTCGTTAAACACAATGATTAAAATTTGAAAACACGTAGCAAACAATGTGACCACACCTATAAAGACCAGTTCAGACTGCACAGTTTGCTGAAGGTCCCAAACTACCACAACGGACGTTGGCAGAGGCAGAAGAAGAGGAAGAGGAGTTCGAGCCAGAGGAGGGAGAGGAGCAAGAAGGGGAGCAAGGAGAGAGAGCAAGACGACCATGCATCGTTATTACGGTCGAGATGAGAGCAGCAGTCACTGACCATATCAATGACCGAAACAGGACAGAGTCCGTCCAAACCTGAGTAAGTTCTCAGTGGCCACCATTATCTGGGCATTTAGAGAACACTACAGGTATTGTACTTTAGAGTAAACTTACAAAGTACAATTCAGTACTGTAAAATGCATGTTTGTTTCTATAGAGTTGAAAGAACAACATAATCAGACAGAGAAATCAAGGAGAGGGTCATTACTGACAATCTCAACTTTGAGAACATTGACAATGTCAGCTTGACCACCATAGACAGAGTTCTCCAGCGTCTAAGTGTGCCCATGATGCAGGCCTATAGAGTACCCTTTGCACGCAACTCAGGTCAAATACACAATCTATATTATGAGTATGTGCAAGTAAGTATACATCCATGTACACAGTTCAAAGTACAGTGGGTGCACATGCCGTGTTGCTCAGTGGCCTACAGTACTACTGTTCAATACTGTACTGACTGTAGTTCTGAACACCTGAAAACACTTCATTTTCACAGAGGATATTCTGGTTGGACTCTCAGGACAGACCTCATGAGTACATATTCCTGGATGAGGCTGGCTTCAACCTCATGAAAAAAAGAGAAGAAGAGGTCGTAACATCATTGGCCGAAGAGCTATCGTTTATGTTCCTGTGGCCAACATGGGGCTAACATCACTCTTTGTGCTGCCATGAGTTCTGAGAGGCTTGTCCACCAGCATACTGTCCTGAGCTCATCTATATTATCATTAGGGACAATGTCAGTTTCTAGTTTCGTACCAACCAGATCAGAAAGTGGTTCAATATCAACCAGCAATTTCTAAATGTCTGTCACCCAAATCACTTTTCCTAAACTATTTACAAAGTTGTTGTGCGTCATCATCAATATTCTCTTGGTAATACATATGTTTGTATTATAGTAAAGGTGCGTGGAATGTGTGAGAGAGTCACGCCCCAGACTCAGAGACAGTATGAGCATTGTAAAGCATGCTGGGTAGAACTTAAGTGTATAATGTTTCTGACTGTTCGTGATGTTTCTGAGTGTGAAAATGGGGTTTTCATGCTAGTTTCCTGTTCTGGTGTTTGGCATTCATGTTAAAGTCTCTGTTTTTGGCTGTAACTGACACCATGAGTCAGGGACTGTAGATATAGGGGGAGCACTGTGAGGGTGGTGACATCACTGGATGGTGCATAGCTTTGGTTCGTTCTGCATAGCAGAGTAGTGTAGTGCAATGAACTGTCATATAAAAAATAATTTGCAAACTTGAATTTACCAGATTTAAATTTAGCAGGAGTTAATTCTGCTAAAGGTTTTCAAAGTTAGTGAAAATGCTAATCTGCTACATGGAAAGTTAGCTACACTATTAGTGAATTAGTGGAACCGTGCCCACCACTGGTTACCACCATGGAATTATCATCTCAGTACGCCTTGCGTTTTGGGCTGCAGTATGACTTTTAGTAACAGAAGAAAAATAAACAACTAATAATAATAAAAATATTAATAAACAAAACAGTTTAAATAGGATTCCATGCTCTGCTGGATACACGGAAACGCTGCTGATTTGTAGCTGCGTTCCATCGTCTCCGCTGGCTTGGAGCCCTAAATATACGAAGGATCAACTCCAAACTGGGTGCCATCATGATCGATCCTAATATTCAGACAAATCCTAGCATTGCAGCTTATGGGAAAAAAAAAAAAAATGAAGGCTAAAGCAGAGGATCGTCAGAATACAGCTACAAAACATCCAGGCATCCTTTGGTAGAGCACAGCAGCAGAGCAAGAAATCAGTCTGATCGGTGTCCGATTGCAGACAGAACATAAGAAAAGATATAGTCGTGTGTACCCGTCAGTCTCGCTGCTCTGTTTCCCGATGAGCCAGTCCATATTTATCCTCTGGCTGTGTTCGCCCGATGACCTGCAGCGCCGTTCTTTATTGATCCCATCAGCTCCGTCTCTGTGGTCGCATTACAAGCCTAATATTTATCTGATGGAGCCTGCTGCCTGCCAGCCTGCCTGGACAGCTGTCGAACACAGTGTTTGTGTGTGAGCATACGCCTGTGCTTCCACGCATCCTTGTAGGTGCTGTAGTCAAATGTGTGTGTGTGAGTGAGTCTACTGTGTATTATTTGACATGAGGCTGTAAAATGAGCGAGTGTAAAATGTCACAAGTGACGTATTTGGTATCCTGGCTGCTGAGGAGGCCTGCGGGGCCGATACAGTCTCAGTTTCCCATCTCTTTATTCTGCAGCCTGCGTCCCAGGAACCACAATGAAATACAAAATACAAAAGCACATCCCTGCTATAAAGTTAAAATGCCTCTGTTGAACATGCTATTCTTTTTATGTTAGGATGAACGTTTTTAGTTTTAATTTGTCACATCCTTGTGTTATAATGGAGTGTTATTTTGGTTTTTACATTTTAGTGACTTTGAACTGAGATCTGACAACTACTAGTGCTGCACTGCTTTCTAGTGGACAGATGATGTACTGCATCATTTTATGCTTTCGAAGGGAGATTGATTTCAGGCTAAGTTGGTGTAACTTCTGCAGAGATGCAGTGTTAGTTGTAATAGACAAACAGATAAACAAGAACATAGTGCAGACAGACTCTTTGGGTAGCTTAAAAGATAATTATTGTTCAAAAGTAAAAAGGTAATATGTTTATTCTATAAGATAAATTAGTCTCAAAAGTAGTCAAACAAGTGTACAACGAGATTTGTATGCATACAGTAAGATCCACAAACGTACTACGATTTGCAAATGTATAAACACTTTTTCAAATGTACACATTTTAATGTGTACAAGTAGGCATATTCTGTGTATAAAATTTGTCAAATGCACATGCACAAATAACCTACTGTGTGGACTTGTCAACATGAGTGCACGGATCATCTTGGTCATGAATGTGACTTTTGAGACTTTCTTATCGCTCCAGATTCATAAAGGCAATGATGCATTCAAGGCTGGTAAAAAATCTGGGACATCTGAGCTTTCACAGATTTACTGTTATTGGGAAAAGGCACAATTCTAACTTGGCACAATAGCTCATAAACCCTAAACTAAAACATACACACATACATTTAAAATATGTTTTCCATTATTTACTTCTGCTGTTTAGAATATAGGAAAAATATATTTTCCAGTAAATTTTCCACAAGAAAAAAATGTTAATTTTGTAGATTGTACAGCTGAAATAAACATAAAAATGGCTCATTATTTCACCAGTAAGACAACAACAAGAAAACATTTTACAGCAATTTCTTCCTCTGCTAATAAGAAAATACCAGAAAATATATTTATCTAGTCGTTTTTGCAAAGGAAACCATTTAGAGTAGTTTATTTCAAATGTACAGTTCACACAAACAATTACAGGAAATATATTTTTTTCTGTAATTTTTCCACGAGAAGACATTTTTATTTTTGTGAAATGTTTATTTTTGTGGACTGTACAGGTGAAATAAACATCAAAAGTGGTTAGGTTATTTTTCATGTGGAGAAACTACCAGGAAAAAATATATTTCTAGTAAAAAATAATAATAATTCAAAAAAATTTCAGGGTGAAGAATGACCTTCTCATTTTAGGTTGTTTTAACCATACAGGTCCCTTAATTGACGTTTTTAGAATCCAGTAAGCGTATGCGTTTTAATTTAGGGGTCATGAGCAACTGTGCCGTTAGAACTGTGCCTTTCCCCAATAACTCAGTAAATCTGGTAAGGCTCAGATGTCCCAGCTTTTCACCAGCCTTGAGCCAAGATTTACCTTTATGAATCTGGAGCGGTAAGTCTCAAAAGTCACATTTACAGGCAAGCTGATCCATGTGCTCTTGTTAACTGATTTGTCCACAGCAGGTGATTTGTGCACGTGTACTTGACAAATTGTATACACAGAATAGTCCTACTTGTGCAGACTGAAATGTGTACATTTGAAAAACTGATTTTACGTTTGTGAATCGTGTCATGCATTTGTTAAAGCTGTGGCTCTAACTGTACACCTTGTCGACAGACTTTTTTGATTTTGAACCAGTTTGACATGGCTGTCGGTGAGGGGGAGGGCCAGCTCTTGGGGTGTGTGGGGGGGCGGGGGGGACACCATCTTGGCACCAGCATGGCTGGTTTGTTCCACTTTGGGGTGGGCTGTTTTTTTTTTTTTTTTTTTTTTTTGGGGGGGGTGGTGTCCAGTTTTGTCTTTTGTGTTTCCTTGGCTGATGGGGTCTTCCGAATGGAGGGTGAGGCGTTTCAGCAGAAGGGAAGAGGCTGTCCAGATGACCTGACTGAAAATTGTTGGATTGAATATCTGGATTATTGAGCATGGACTTTTCGGGTATAACTATGACTCTTCTTACTCTTTACCTTTTCAGTGATTAGACACAGTTATTGGCTGTGTAAAGATGACGGTCTAAAGAAAGTATAGTCACCAAGATGATTAGTGAATACACTTCACAGTAAGAATGAAATCCTTTGTGACACTTTTATACAATAGAATGAATGAGATGAGTGATTTTGAGGAAGTGAAAGTTGAGAATCTTAGAGCTAAAAGATACGTTGCAATTGCTTATTTAAATTATGTTTTGAATTTTTTCTGAAGTTATGTTAAAATTTAAGAAGCTAAAAGATTAACTCTAGGGAGGATGCTGATAAGGATAAGTGGTCTTGATTGATTGGTTAAAACTTAAATTTAGAAATGTTGATAAAATATGAATTAGTACAATCCCAGTACTAATTGTGATTCTTCTGTTGACATGTTGTGTCCTGCCTCCTTGAGGCGAATGGAAAAACGAACACTGGCAACCAAAGGACTTGAAGGCTGCAAATCAACTGGTTCAAATCAAGATGCCACACCAATCTATCTCCCCGCCTCTTGCCAAACTGACTGCCGAAATGCAAAGAAACTTTGAGTCAAAAGTGGAAAATTGAAGTATGGAAATGAATGTGTTTTCAAATAAAAATTAAGTCCTTCTTCAGCAAAGTGTTGGAACAACAATAAAGACATTTCTTTTTTGTTTTTACCATCCATAAAGAACTGAACTGAACTGAAGAGCCAAGGCTCTTTATCTCCTTTATCTTCTTTATCTTTTATTTCCTTACTTTTCTAATTTTCAAGCCTTTTTTTTTCCTGTACGCTTCTTGATGTGTATTGATTCTCTTTAAAGTATGGGACTCTGAATCAAACTATTGATGTCTTTCAACAACTGAGACATCATTTTCAAATTTGTGTTTCATCATATGTTATATCTTTATTTGTTTAATATTTTATCATGTTATGTTTGCTTTTATCATTTACGTTACTCTGATTTTGGGTAATTTGGTTACAGCTCTATTCATAATGCACAAAATTCACTATTACTCAAAATGGTTTTCAATTATGAAGTGTTGAACAGAATTTTATCTGACTAATGCACTTGCTCCCTGCCTTAGAAATCAAATGGCAGAAGCTAGAAAGAGGGGTCTAGTTCTGAGGAGACATTTTTCCTGTAAATGACAGCAACAGGTTTTTTCGGTTCCTCGGGGAACAATGGCAACTATCTCATGAAATGACCGAGTGATCATATTTTGGTAAAGATCTTAAAAAGTTTTAACTGTTATAACACCACTGTTTTAAATTATCACATATTCACACTGTACAGCACAATATAAACTCACATATAAGGATAATTTAATCTCACACTTGTTCATAATCTCACACTCACATATTTATACATCACTAAATATATCAGAAAATTTGGCAGCATTAGATTATTTGAGGATTTTCCTCAAACAGGGAGGATTGAAGTGGTAGACTTGTTTTTCCTAAAAATGCCATGAATGGGAGCTTGTTTCTAGTCAAGCTGAACTGACTTTATCAGTGTCTATTACCAGGAATTTCTGGGCACAAGATCAAGTGTTTATATAAGACTGTTTCCCATCAGAACTGTTTTTATCAAATAAGTGTTACAGATGTCTTGTCAGACTGACCTGAAAAGAATGTGCTTATAGGAAAATCATTGTGTGCATCAGAGACTCTGGAAAACGTCTGGCAATAAGAAGCTCGTGTTCTTGTGCTATTTCAGAAGTGTATAGAAACTCTGATAACGTCCCCATCAGAAGGGGTTCTGTCTTTGAGGTCTCCAGGTCTCCAGGTATTTTAGCTGTTCCACCTGAGGGAAACTTCAAAATAAAACCCCCATTTTGCTGTCAATCAGAACCAAGGTGACTCCTGTTTTATTTAATGAACCCAAAAGTATTTAATGTAGTATTAGCCACTAAAATGCAAATCTTGTATGCTCATGTAATTACTTTTGAGACTGGTTTGTCTGAAACACCAGCACAATATCTCATAAACTACTGAAAATATTTTAATGCATTGTTCATAAAGTAATCACTGGATGAACTGAACTAAAATGGCTAAAATGTATTATTTAACTAAACTTCATCATTGTGCTTCAGTTAAAGCAGGAGTTTTGACAGTTGTTAACACAATGCCAAGAAGGAAATATATCAGCAATGGCCTTAGAGAAGGAACTACTGTTGCCCATCAATCTAAAAATGATTAAAGGTCAGTTTCAAACAATTTAGAGTCCATCATTTATCAAGTTCGTTAAGTGGACAACATTAAAGACAGTTGTTTAATGTTTGAAGAGATTGAAAAAATTAACCCAAGAGCTCCATCTCAGGTTCTACAAGCCACAGTTAGAAGGTTAAATGACAAAGATCATGCCAGAACAGTTTGAAAAAGACTGAACAGGTATAGCTTGTTAGGAAGGGCTGTAAGCTTGTTCATTTGACATAATGTACATAATGTACAAAATACTTCTTTAAAAAATCTTCAGTTAATCCAAAACGCTGCTGCCAGAGTCTTAACTGGAGTTAGTAGGAGAGATCATATCTCTCCAGTTTTAGCTTCTCTCCATTGGCTCCCTGTCAAGTCCAGAATATAATTCAAAATCTTACTTCTAACCTACAAAGCTCTCAACAACCTAGATCCATCTTATATTTTAGATCTTATTGTTCCATATTTTCCTAACAGAGCACTTTGCTCTCAGATTGCAGGCTTACTTGCGGTTCCTAGAGTTTCCAAAAGCAGAATGGGAGGAAGATCTTTCAGTTATCAGGCTCCTCTCTTGTGGAACCAACTTCCAGTTTCTGTCCGTGAGGCTGACACATTGTCCAGTTGTAAGACTGGGCTTAAGACTTTCCTTTTTGATAAATCCTAAAGTTAGGGTGGGCTTGTTATGCTGCTATAGGCTTAGACTACTGGAGGACAAATTGACCTAATTTCTTAAATGATTTGCTAAAACTGAATAGTTTTCATTTATTACAATTTCTATCTTAACATGTGATTCTTGACCTGCCATTGTGTATCTGTTCCTCTCAAACCCAGCCGGTCGAAGCAGATGGCTGCTTGTCCTGAGGCTGGTTCTACTAAAGGTTTCTTCCTCGTGAGGGAGTTTTTCTTTTCCACTGTCACTTTCATGCTCGCTCAAGATGAGAGTTCTGTGATGGAGTTAAATTCAAAACAGTCTTCTCCTCAGATAAATAATGTTAAATTATTATTTTTACATATGAATGTTTCTGTGCAGTGCACTGAGATGACTTCTGCTGTGACTTGGCGCTATATAAATAAACTGAATTGAATGTCCTTTGGACAGATGAGACCAGAGTAGAGCTGTTTACCATAATGCACATGTTAGATACATCATATCATCATCATACAGCATATCAGCAAAAACACTTCATCCCAGCTGTCGAGCATAGTGGTGACAGAGTGGTGGTTTGGGCTTGTTTTGAAGACACAAAGCCTGAGCCTGTTACAGTCATTGACTTGATGAAGAACTCTTCTGTGGACCAAAGTGCTCTGGAGTCAAATCTGAGGTCATGTAATAGAAAGCTGAAAATTGGAACACACTGGGCCTTGAAACAGGTCGAAGTCCTCCATCAGACTGAAATGCTGTGATGAGGCTTTCAACAGAGCTGAGAAGAAACTAATGTCTGCAAACTGCAATGAACTGTAGCAACAAGAAGAGTGGGCCAAACTTCCTCTACAACCACATGATAAAATCAGACAGAAAATGTCTACTTATTGCTGCTAAAGTGCGCCCTGTCATTGTTATTTATCATGGGGTGGATGCAGCTTTTCCCACAACTTTTCCCACTTTGTTTTATAAATAATGGCCCGGGCAAATCTGTTGTATTTTTATTCACACAAGGTTCCATCTAAATAAATTTCAGACCAGATTACGTTTATTATGTTCTGATAAGTAAAACACTAAAACTGAGAGATTGGGGGGGGGGGGGGGGGGCTGTTTTCCCGAGACTGTAAGCCGTGGTACAGAAATGTTCAGAAGTAATACTAAAATATTTAACATGTACCGGACCTTTGTTCTGAACAGAACTTGCTTGTCTCACTAATAAACTGTCTGTCTTTTATCATGGCTTTGTGAAAGACAATGCCTTAATGTGACAGTTGTACAACAAGCCCTGAATCATCACATTCTGCTACATCTAACAAGGTTGGCAACATGACACCAGCTCCAGAGCAGGTGAAGAAACAGCTAATGTGCATTTTACAGCCATGTCTAAATAGCACAAGAGAGCCTGTCTTTAAAATAGTGGTTAAAACCATAATGTTGATGTTTTATTGAAAAGAAACTATAATGTGCACATTCAATCAAGAAATACAATTTATTATCAGTTGACTCTGCAAGCTTCCATTAGACCAGGCCTATTCAACTGGTGGCCCATGGGCCATTTCCGGTATGCAGGTGACTTCAATCCAGCCCACTTCATAAAATTTTTATTTATTTATGTTTTTTGGAGTGGGGGGGGGGGGGGTCTGGATTCGGGTTTTGTTGATTGAATTTATGATTCAATGCAATAAAATAAGCAATTTTAAAAGGTAACAGATCATTGTAATACTTGGTTTATTTACATAATGATTTTAATCGCTGGATGTCTGGCCCTCGAGCTTTCGGCTTTCAGAAACTGTGACCCCCTGAGCATTTTAGTTGAATAGCCCTGCATTAAACCAAGTTATCATCTTTCCACACGTTGTTTTGTTTTTCAGCCCTCAGACTGACAGCTGATCCACAGCCAGTTAAAAGGATAAATCCCCACCTGCCAGCAAAACAACAACAACAAAGAATTTTAACAACAAACGTGTGACTGGGGCTTAAATTTTGACATAAAAACAGCAAATAGTGAGTTTGGAAATGTGACTAATTGCAATTATGACATAGCATTGATTGGGTAAATCAGACTGACTCCAAAAGTTAGATCAGTTGTAGATGTACATCTGATTACTTATTGAAAGTTTTTTTCAAAATTTGTTCAAGGACTTATAAAATATTTTGCAAACAGTACACACACGTAAGAGGTAAAACAGTATTGATCTTTCTTCCTTTGGCGGTGAGCAATAAAGGCCACATATCCAAACCCCATCAGTAGGATAACATAGTTAAAAAATGTAAATACAAAACAGATATATATGAGCCTGTTTATAAGACATGTATGAAGATAAATTAGTCTCAGACATAGTCATGCAAGTGTACAACAATATTTGGTTCAAAGTTCAAGGTTCTTTATTGTCATTTGCATCACATGTGGTACATGAGGTGGAACGAAACTGTGTACCCAAGGTCCCAGTTACACTCAGAAATAGCAAAAATATAAAGTATAAAAAGAAACAGTATATAAGGATCTAAGATTTACACTAAGATATATGCTAAACACTAATAATGTACAGTAAAATAGTTTGGTATATTAAACAGCAGCCTGAACATGAGTCTGTAGTGAGCAGATAGATATGAACATGAATATTTGTCTGTGTATAACAAGATTTGTATCTGCACAGCAAGATACACATGTGTACCACAAGATTCACAAAGGCACAGACAGTTTTCCAAATGTACACATTTCAAAATTACACAAGTATGAATATGCTGAGCATACAAACGTACTCTTTTTAGGTTATTTATTTGCACTATATTAACATTGTTTTCTAAACGAGTAATGTCAATATAAGCATATGTGTTTTAGTATAGGGGTTATGAGCTACTGTGCCAAGTTATAAATGTGTCTTTTTTCAGTAACCCAGTAAATCTGGTAAGGCTCAGACGTCCCGGCTTCTCACCAGCCTTGAACGCATCATTACATTTGTGAATCTGCTGTGGTAAAAGTCTTGTCACATTCACAGGCAAGTTGATCCGTTTTGACTTATCTGTCCACAGCACATAACTTGTGCACATGCATTTGATATTTTTATGCTCAGCACATCACTACTTGTACATTCTGAAATGTGGTCATTTGCAAAACTGTTTATGCATTTGTGAATCTTATAGCATGCTTGTTTATCTTGTATAAATATTGTTGTTTGCCTGTGTGACTGCTTTTGAGACCAATTTATCATCATAAAAATGTTCCTAGAGAAAATTAATTTAAACTGTAGCCTTCTGAATCCTTATCTTTTCAGTTGGAAATGCCATGTTCATTGTCTTTCCCATTTTCCAGTTAAATCACATTCTCAGTTCAGTTTACTAACCTGGCCCGATGTCCCACACCTAGTTCTGCCCTGTCTAAGGGCAGAACTACATGTAGGAGGACTGCTGCTCAGACTTTTGTAAAATGTCATCTGGACATTGACAGGACAGTCAGTGGTGATAATAAGTAAAGTACTAGATACTACTAGTCTTGGGGAACTGTGCAAAGTGCTTGATTTGGATCTTTGTATTCAGAGCATTTTTACAGAGTTAAATAATAACTACAGTATATGTCCATGCAGACATGTCACAATTCTCTCCTGAAATGATTTAAGAACTGAATATTCCTCCAGTGGTTGACAGTTTTAGAGAAAATGAGAGGTAGTCTCATCTTGGCATCAACATCAGGGCAGAGCATCAGTGACGAGGCTAAGCAGTGACCCTGCAGAGTCCCCCAGAGTCCACAACAAATTGAGTGATTATAAGACAATAATCTGGCTCACTACGTAAATACCAACCACCATAAATACATCATTAACTCCATCCTAGACAGTCAAGTTGTGTGTCTGTCTGAAATCACTACAAAGTACAAACTTTGAACTAGAAACACACACCGGTGTAGCTGCATCCGTCTTAAAGCTGTAACAACCATCCATCCATCCATCCATCAATCATCTTTATCCAATTCTTCCTTTTCAGGTCGTGGGGGTCACTGGTGCCCATATCCATGTCACTGCTCAAGAGGCAGGGGACACCCTGGACAGGTCTCCAGTCCATCATAGGGACACATAGAGACAAACGAGACAAACAACCATTCACTCTCTCACTCACACCTAGAGACAATTTAGAGTTCCCAATCAGCCTAACATGCATGTTTTTGGTCTGTGGGAGGAACCACCAGGCTGAGGAACAGCTTCTACCCTGAGGCTGTTAGACTCATGAATCGCTAACCAGGAAAATCACTTTGAAAAAAATCACTAATGCCACTTGGTTGTTGATGTGTGCTGCTGATTATCCATGCTGCTGCTCTAATGCTGCTGATTAATTTCATGTTGCTGTGTTCATTCGTCCTCATCTGCTCACACACTCGTGTTCGTGCTGCTGTTTGGTGTATTGTTTTGTACTATTAGTGCTTAGTGTATTCTTAGTTTAGCATATTCCTTAGTTCATGTCTCGTATCTTACTACTGTTTTTTTTTTACAATTTGTATTGTTGTTGGATGTAACTGGGACCCTGTGTACATAGTTTTGTTCCACCTCATAGACCACATGTGATGTGAATGACAATTAAAAAAAAACTTGAATCCTTGAAACTCGAGTACCCGAAGAAAGCCCACGCAGCACAGAGAGAACATGCAAACGCCACCCAGAAAGGCCGCCAACTGGGGTTTGATTTGACCACCTTCTCGCTGAGAGGCAGCAGCTCCACCAGCAGAGCCAGTGAACCACGTCAGGTCTCTCTTGTAAATGAGTCCCCGAGGATCAGAGGGACTAACCTGTATAAATAAAGGTTGAATGAGTGCGCCTCTATTTCTAGATTAACAATAAAAAATAAAAAATAGAAACAAGCTATAACAACGTTGTGTGAAAATCTCGGGGTGGGGGTTGTGGATGATTCTGGAACACCTGCCCCCTGCCCACAGTCTTGGAAAAATAAAGATGAACCACCTCAATAAATCATTCAAAAACTTTAATTTTAGGCAATACAAAGAAAAAAAGCATATTCCTGACACAGGGGAGTGTGGCTTAACTCTGAAGAGGTGAAGACATGACTAGCTCTCATAACACAACAGTTAGTGATCTAGCCTTGCTCACACCAGATTAGTGTTCAGTCTTGAGTGAGCATGACATTCTTCTTGTTATTCTACTTAAAACAAAATATTTAGGCTTTTTGTAGATGACAACAATAATACAGTATCTCTAAAATGTTTAAAGGGATCTCTGACCAGTAGGACCAAAATATCTTGTTTCATTATTTCAGTGGCTCCTAATTGATATTAACAGACACCACAACAAATCAGTGTCTGGAGAATTTTATTTGATCTGCTGGATTTATTTATTGGACGTTTGTAGTTTGTAACATGTTAATCCTTTGTACACAATTTCGTTCCACCACGTGTACCACATATGATGAGAATGACAATAAAGATACTTTATCCTTATCCTTATGTTGTGTTAATTTAAACTCTTGTAAAAGCTGTAAAAAAATCAGTGACCTCAAATTAATTTAAACCAAATTAAATTATCTTCAGCATGATTCCAAACAATCTTTAGACTGAAGAAAACTGCACACATATTTGATGTACAATGACAGTTTCTCAGTATTATTCACCTGCCAAGTGAGCATGGTAAACATCTTTGGTGATCATGGCAGAGTTTTTGATTACCTGTTTCCATGGCAAAATCGGAGCGCTGCTTATCTCTGGGTTCTTGATTAATTTTTTCCTTTTTGGCTTTATTTTAATGTATGGATGCATGGCAGTTGTTTGGCAGCCTGTTCTTATAGTTTTAATTATTTTGTAAATTAAAAATATTACAAATTGTAAAAAAAAGAACAATTAGCTTTTGTTGAAAGTCACATGACCGCCTGAACAGGAAGTGAGTCAAAAAATTAGTGCAGAGGCGTGTGATGAATGATGTTCAGAGCTTTGTTTCTCCAACTTTACCTGGAGAACACGGTAATGACTGTTTAATTTTTATTTTATTTTACAACTGTGCATTTCACTGTATCTTAAGGGACCCCCCCCCCCCCCACACACACACACACACACACACACACAAAATGGTAAATGGTAAATGGACTGTAATTATATAGCACCTTTCTATCTAATCAAGATACTCAAAGCGCTTTACAACAATCTGTGCCCTCGTTTGTTAGGCTGCCTTCAGGCCCAGGCCTCCCTTGCAAAAAGAGATCTGTGATGTCATTGGGATTTGTCTGGTTAAATAAAGATTAATAAATAAATGTAGCTCCAACACACATTCATACAGCACTCTACTAGATCTTTACAAAGCTAATCTGAATCTGTAGAGACTAATCAGAGCTTTATCACATTCATACACTGACGGGACACACATCAGAGGCAATGAGGGGTTCAGTGTCTTGGCCAGGGACACTTCAACATGTGACTGCTGTAGAATCGAACCCCCAACTCCCCCATTGGATGAAGACTTATTTAACCACTCAGCCACAGCTGCCCCCCAAAAAAGATGCTCTTACAAACTTCCTGTTTACTCACCCCCCAATAATGAGGTGGATTTTCCGCCCTTGATTACGACTGATTCCAAGTATACAAAAATGTATTCATCCCTTTGGATGTTTCATGCCTTTGTTAACTATGTTCCATTGATAATATAATTTGGGTATGAAAGTAGAGATGTGCTAAAAATAACTTCTCAATTTAAGACATATGATTAGTTCCATAGACACCTGTTTATTCAGTCTCTCCAATAAATATCTGGAGAAGTGCTACTTAACATTTTCTCTGCACTTCAGAGAGGATTAGGAGCATGACTTGCTCGGGCATCGGGTGCTGGCACGTTGTGAAAGGCGGGGCAGCAGGGGCGCCGAGAAGCCACGAGTCCCAGTGTGGAGGGCTTGGCTTGCACTTGCAGCTGGGCCTTAGAAAGCAGAGATAGGATTGAATTTATAGGACACACTCATCAGATTAGGCAATCCAACCACACACAAACCAGAGCTCCTGACCAAGAACTAATATTCAGATTGACACACAGGAGCTAGCAACAACAGGTTCTTCTGAGCGACAGGAAGTGGCTAATCTGCTGCCAAATATAACAAATCCATCTGTTTCTTTAGATTACCTGCCAGAATTCAACTGAGATGTCCTGCCTCTCCCCTCCGTGAGAGATTTTCACATAGCGCAGTCAGTTAATGGCCCAGCATGCTACATATTCACACTTGTATTTTTATGCTAAAGGATTACAAGAAACATGTAAAATGTTCATTTTGCAGCCACTTTATCACACAGCAGAAACTGCATCAACACTATGAGGCACATTTAGTCAGAAGCAGTGACGCACCATGTTTGTGTTCTTTCACATATGTACATGTTTGCTTTAGTAATGGTGTGTGTGCCACAGTGTCTTTCTTTGTAGGTGAATTCCCGTTTGCTTCTCCTGTCAGCCCACTTTATTCAACCTGACTCAGACACATTTTGTTATGTCTGCAATCAGCGCTTTCTTGGCAGCTGACACGGTGCCACACTAACGTCAGAACTCCTCCTCTGCACGGCTCATTGCTTCCACAGGGGAAACTATAGAAACTCAAGACATAACACAGATTTAAACCTTTACTAAACCCCATCAACAGCTGAACAGATCTTCTTCATGCAGCTCTACAGCCTCAAGTGTGTGTTTACAATGATTCTCAGCTACTACCACATCAAACTATAATATCTGTCAAATTGACTGAGTTACAGTCATTTTTGTGTTGATTGCCTGTGAATGCAATAATGAATTAAATGGAGAACAAAAGGCAATCAGTTGTAGAGGTACATTCAATGATTAAATCTGCCAGAAGGCTTATGAGACATTTTACTGACAGATCAAAAAACACATGCATACACACAACGGGTTGGTTCTCTAACTATCTCTCAGATCGGAGGCAATGTGTTCAACATAATGTTACTTCCTCCAGTTATTTAAAAACAATGGTGTACCACAAGGCTCGGTCTTAGGACCCACCCTCTTTACAATCTACATAGGTAATGTAGGTCAGAGCATCCTTGACATATCCTTACATTTCTATGCTGATGACAGTTGTTTATTGTTGAGCAGTTGATAAGGCTTTCCAGCTTTTGCAATCTGTATTTGACATCATCCAGTCAGATTTGTTCCATCGCAAACTTGTCTTAAATGCTGATAAAACCAAAGGGATGCTTTTTTTCAAACAGGAAGTCGGTCCCAGCAGTTCTTCCTCCAATTTTATCCTCAAATGGTGTCCCCATTGAGTTTGTTGATTCCTATAAATATTTGGGTATCTTGGTCGACTCACATCTCTCTTTTAAGCTTCATGTGGAAAACTTAATAAAGAAACTGAAAGTTAAACTGGGTTTCTTTTTCAGAAATAGATCTTGTATAACTCTGAATCCTAGGAAATGCCTTGTAACTGTGACTTACCTTCCCTCCATTGATTACGGTGACATTATTTACATGAACGCTCCTACAAGAACCCTGCAGATGTTGGATGCTGTCTATCATGGTGCACTGAGATTCATAACTGGCTGTGATTATCGTACCCACCACTGCACCCAGTATTCACTGGTTAACTGGACATCATTAACTTCACGCAGACTCTCTCACTGGTACATTTTCATCTTTAAATCACTTCTTGGTCTGCTGCCTTCATACATCTCCTCCTACATGTCTCTGCGCGAGTGCAGCTACAGCGTGCGCTCTCAGGACATTATTACCTGCAGTGTTCCCTCATTGAGGACTAAACTTGGCAAAAGGGCCTTCTCCTACTCCGCTCCTGTTTCCTGGAATATTTTACAAAAAGACCTGAAGCTCTCGACCTTGACCTCTCTAAGTGGCTTTAAGAATCTGTTGGACTCCTGGCAGGGACCAATGCAGACATGTTCCTGTTTTTAGTTTTCTACATTTGCCTTAGAATCTAGCTGTTTTTGCTACTTTTTTTGGCCATCTTATTTTAATTTGTAATATATATATATATATATATATGCCTTTTTATAATTGTCTATTGTTGTCACTGTTGTCCATTGTTTTCATCATTCTTTGTTGAAATCAGGTCTCTTTTGTAAATAAGTCATTGAGGCTCAATGGGATTGACCTGTCTAAATAAAGGTTGAATGAATGAATACATACACAAACAAAACATTATTGTCTGCCTTCACCTTCTGTCAGCAGGTCATAAGTAGAAAAACAAGACTTAAACAGTTTTACGCTCAAATAGGACCTGTATTGTGGAGCACATTTGAAAATAGCCATCCATTACCTTTACCCACTTCTTCCTTTCAGGGTCATCATGGTCACTGGTACCCATGTCCACCAGTCACTGTGTGAGGGACAGGTCTCCAGTCCATCACATGGACACATAGAGACAAATGAGACAAACAACCATTCACTCTCTCACTCACACCTAGATACAATTTAGAGTTACCAATCAGTCTAACATGCATGTTTTTGGTCTTTGGGAGGAAACTGGAGTACCTGAAGAAAACCCACGCATGCACGGAGAGAACATGCAAACTCCACCGAGAAATCAATCAACCTTTATTTATACAGGTAAATCCCATTGAGCCTCGAGGACTCATTTACAAGAGAGACCTGATTTCAACAAAGAATGATGACAACAATGGACAACAGCAACAACAATAAACAGTTATAAAAAAGCATACTACAGTTTTTTTTTTTAACAAATAGGATGGCTAAAAGGAAAAGGTAACAAAACAAAAAACAGCTAGATTCCAAGACAAATGTAGAAAACTAACAACAGGAACATGTCAGCATTGGTCCCTGCCAGGTGTCCAACAGATTCTTAAAGACACTTAGAGAGGTCAAGGTCAAGAGCTTCAAATCTTTTTGTAAGATAAACAAAGACCTCCTGATGGGATTTGAGCTGGTGACCTTTTCACTGAGAGGTGACAGCATCAGTGCCACTGTACCACCTATTCAATACATGCCATTTAAAAATAATTTTCAGTGTTTGAACAGATACACATTGTGATGTTTCTGGCTTGTAGCAGCAGGTCTGTATTAAAACTGCAGCCAAGTGTCTTACACTGAGGGCCATAATAATAGCACAGCCTAGCTAACAATAGAGAGGTAACTGATACGCTGTCTGTTGTTGGCCCAGCTCACTCCAGTCCTTCGTATCTCAATGCATCATACAGGAAGCTAGCATTAGCTCACATAACTTAAATACACATCCTGTAGGACTAAGCCTGGCAATCAGATAAACCGTAAAGCTTGGTTAAATTAAAAGACTTAGCTTTCCTTGAAGGAATGTACATAATCACATCAAATTTTAGCTCGATATTAGTAACATTTACAGAGTAATAGCCATTTTTGTGTGGGCTACGATCAGTTAGCTGTGGTAGCCAACTTAAACTGAGTTCACTTCAAAAGTTAACGTAGATGTCTCCCCAATGATAACTTTCTGAAAGTTTCACTAAAATTCATTCAGTGATTTCTTAGGTTATTTTGCCAAAGGTATGAATGAACGCACAGACAAGGGCAAAACACCAACGCCCCACATTCACATTTATAGGTGGATGACACTTCTTTTGATTCCATTTACAGTAATGTTAGAAGATCAAAGTATAGGTCACCGCTTGTAGTTGTTCCTCACTGGCTGGGCTACATCTAGTCTAAAGATCGGCACATTTTTCACATGAACAGATGTGCGAGAAGCACAATACAGTTTGACTTCAAAAGCACTTGAACTTGATGGCTCTCAACATCTGTCGGATGGTGGAAAATGTGTTTGACTGTGGCTTCTGTTCTGTAAAATCCCAAATGAAAGGATTCCCATGCATTAGTCTCCTCTCTGTGCAGATTTATAGCCAACCAGTCATCCAGCTGCCCCCTCGGGGATAAAGCAAACAGCCTCTGTTCGCTGACAGCAGCAGAAGCCCCGCCCCTCCGGCTATCATCAGCTGAAGATTTTAAATGGCTGTTTCAGAAGAGGAACACATCTTTGTATCTATAGCTACTTTTTCCATGTTTGATGACCACACATCCAGGCCATATCAGCATCCTAATCATCATCATCACTATAATCACAGTGATGCTACAGTGTCTCAGTGGGATGAGTGATTTTAAGGGATTAGTGGGACATCCTCCATCAGACTTCAGCTGAGAAGCCCAATCCCAGGATCAAAATATCAGCTCTCTGTGTGCTTCCCTTCTGATCACTCAGTTAATTGGATGAAAAAGCAGGCCTCTTTGCTTTTGCATATTATAAAATATTATAAAATGATTTTGTTTTTCCACATATTCTGAGCATTAACAGATTGAGACGACTGAGATAGGAGATCTTTGTTTAACATTTTCCAATAACTATATCAGGTCAACTCTGTCAAAATATCTCAGGAACCACAAGCTGGATTTTAATAAAACTTTCAGAAAATATGGATTGAAAATACATTGACACCTGATCAATTACCAATCTAATTCATAATGGCTGCCAGAGCCAACTTTACCAGCACAAAACCATCAATATTTTAGGTCATTTTACAGAAATTGTGCAAAAGTTTTGTGTGGTTGTAGTTGAGCGTTTTACACACACACCAAAAACTACCAGTAATCGTTGTGCAAACCTTTTTCTTGAAACCCAACAATGTTCAGTCAGGTCATCTGGATGGATTCTTTTTTGCTTAGATGTTTCATCCTTCATCCAAAGGACTTCCTCAATCCAAGAAACCACCAAACAAAACTGATTCCCACAAACAGCATACTCCATAGCGGGAAAAAAAACAGTCTGCTGGTGCTAAAATGGGCTCTGGGGCCCGCCCTCTCTTCAGGGACCCAGGGACCCACCCTCCCTCTCGTCAACTCTAATTGACTGAGTGAGCTGTTTGTGGGAATCAGTTTTGTTTGGTTGCTTCTCAGATTGAGGAAGTCCTTTGGATGAAGGATGAAACATCTCAGCAAAAAAAGAAACTGTCCAGATGACCTGACTGAACATTGTTGGATTTTATACCTGAATTATTGAGCATGAACTTTGGTATAGAAACTTTAGCAATAACTGTAGTCTCTGCGTTAGCAAAATATCTCATCAACCACCAGACGGATTATAATGATACTCTCAGAAATTAACCATTGAATGTTTGTACACATAAAACTGAACACCTCAGGAAATGATGCAATTCAATATGGCCACCATACTTAACTGACATTAGCCAACAAAAACAGCTACAACTTGGTCAATTAAAAAGATGTTGTGCTAAAACTTGATGTGGTAGTAGTTGAGAGTCATTTACAACTCATACTCTGAGCACGACAGCTTGTGATATAACCTGAAATTGTGCAAAACATCCATCCATCCATTATCTTTACCCGCTTATTCCATTTTGGGTCACGGGGGTCGCTGGTGCCCATGTCCAGCAATCACTGTGCGAGGGGCGGGTACACCCTGGACGGGTCGCAAGTCCATCACAGGGACACATAGAGACAAACGAGACAAACAACCATTCACTCTCTCACTCACACCTAGGGACAATTTAGAGTTACCAACCAGCCTAACATGCATGTTTTTGGTCTGTGGGAGGAAACCGGAGCACCCGGAGAAAACCCACGCATGCACGGAGAGAACATGCAAACTCCACCCAGAAAGGCCCCTGGACCGGGGTTTGAACCAGGGACCTGTTCGCTGAGAGGCAGCAGCTCTACCAGTTGTGCCACCGTGCTGCCTTGTGCAAAACATGATTATCAAAATTTGACCAAAACAGCTGCGGTTTGTTTCTCAGCTTTACATGAACCAAATGTAGTTTAAAACTGTGGAATGAAAGGCGGTGGGCGACATGCACACAAACATTTTATTAATTTAATACAGTATGGGAAATGGCTGCATTACAGACAAACACTACGATAGCTGTTCTTTATTGCATTTGTAGTCAACCTACAGCAGCTTTATCCTGTACTGTACACGTGAAACGGTGAAATGCCGGGTGGGGCCCACACAGCAGGTGGGCGTGGACTAAATTTTTCAGTGCAATGCTTTGCATATCGGGATAAACCCACTAAGCGACAGCCTTAAAGGGCGAAGCCTATACGAAATAGAACGGTGAAATGCTGCGAAACATTTAACATCTGATCAGACCAACCAACACAGAATATTTTCCCTCAGCCAGCATACAGTATATTTATGTGAGCAGAGCTTGCATAAGCAAATGTACAGTTCTTCAAGAATCACTGTACCACGTATTACATAATGAATGTGGGTCTCTTGTTGAGAGACCTCTGCAGAGCAAATGTGTGTCTCTGTGAACTTACCACATCCGTGTGTGCGGTAGACAAATACAGGACGGTCACATTTGTTTAGTTTTTTTAAAGCACTGCGTGGATAGAGATTTAAGCCAAACAAAGGCATATCTGAGGGGCGGCTCGGCAGCACAAACGAGGCTGAGTCACTGGCTTGCACCTGCCTGGACCAGCTGAGTCGTGAATGAGGAAAACTTAGACAAACACTCGCGGGAGGAAGGAGAGATTGGAGTGCCCTGTGTAAACTACCGCTAGTATATATATATCAGCACGTACTGGAAAAAAACAGCAAAAAGGAAGACAATGAGCAATACATGTAGTTCCTTTTATTTTACTGCAGTTTTGCTTTATTATTAATGTTCATTTGGATTATTTGTATGAATGCTGATTCAGCAATCCTGCTGTTTTCCTGTTTTTCTTTTGTGCAGACTAACTTCTTGTACAGACCTGGTGCTAATTTAGCTGTTTATATCAAACATTCAGCTCACTGACATGAGTGCTGTGACTTTTGATTTTTGTAACTTTTATACTTAATATTAAACTTTACAATCAATTTTCCTCAATAAAATACTTTAGGAGCTTTTTGAGTCATTCAAAAACATTTTTTGCTTTGAAATCTGTTTCAGGATACTTTTGTTTTTGTCTTCTTGTGCTACTTTTAGCTTCCATTTAGCCTTTTGCTACTCTTAACAATTGGCTAACATTGGGTCTGCTTTTGCCTTTGGTAATCTTTTGCTAGTTTTAGCTTCAATTAGTTTTGCAACATGTAGCTAGCATTGTTATAATTTTAGGTAATTAATGATTTTTAGCTTTTAGCTGACATTTTTTCTACTTTTAGCCATGCTGCTCCTTTTAACTTTTATGTAGTGTTCTGCTTTTTTTTTTTTTTTTTTTTTTTTTTAGCTTTAGCAACTCAGCTTTAGCTTATTCACCAAACTTCAGCAGTCATTCCCTACTTTTAGCATTTACATTTCACTACTTTTGCCCTTCAGTTAGCATTTTGTTCCTTCTGGCTTTTAACTAGTGTCCTCTTTTTAGCTTTAGTAACAGTTTGGGCCTATTCAACACATTTCTGTAAAGTCATTAAGCACTCTGCATGCACATTGTACTTTGTATATTTAAAGAAAATGATAAAAAAAAAAATAATATAATTTGCGTTAATAGATCTAAAGGAGTTTTTTTGTTTTTCAAACACCAAATAAAGAAAAGCTAAACTCAACATGTTAGATTTATTTTAATGCGTTTACCTTCTCAAGTTTCATAACTTTCCACAAGGTGCCATAAAAGCTCAATAACTTCTTGCTACCTTGGAGAGACATTTATTTAAGCTGCCATAAAACAGCAGCTATAGCTGGACCTTGTGTTTCAGTTAGCTTCCACAAGCAAATGTTTTGTTTTCCTTTGTGCTTCATCCTGTTGCTTTATATATTTATCTTTCCTTCTTACAGACTTTTTTTTCTGCTTTTTCCAGTTTTCTGTGTGTCTGGTTGGCCAAGTCTTAACACAAAGTGTAAAAAAGCTGGTAAAATGTAAAGGCCTAGCGTTCTTTGAAGGACTGCCTGTCGCTCGCTGCCTTGAGTTTTAGACTAAAATCATCTCGTGTTGAGAAATAAATAAATTGTAGCCATTTGATTCAAACACTGAATGTAACGTTACACTCGAATTGACTCAAAGTTAATCAGTTATAGATGAACATCCAAAAGTTTTAATTAAACTGCTCAGTGGTTCATGAGATATTTTACAAGCACGACAAACAAATACACACACACACACACACAGGCTAAAACATTATTACCCCTTGGCCTTTTGGCGGCAGAAAATAATGAGAGCAAATTACATGTCATCCATGTAATTTGGATTTATTACCCAAAACTTTATCCATGATAACATGGATAAAGCAAAATATGTGGATAACCATCTCTAGTTCTTGTCTTGATACCAGGCTTTTTAATTTAGAAATATTTCTCAAATTATTAAACAAAACTATTTGTGTCAGTTGTTTGAAACTTTAAGAGACATTCTTTGGCCATGAACAAACAAGTAAATTCCTCAGGCTTGACTAAACGGGCTATCAACTAAAAGATAGCTCTTTTTTAATTTACTTTTTAACCAATTTATAATGTCTGACAGGCAACCAAACAAATCTAGCACTTGATAAAGATTAGCCATTAGCCTCAGCTGTAAATAGCTGCACATATACATATACATACTCACTCCCACCTGATATTCACGACACAGACTCACTGCCTCATTTCAAATCCAAACTCAAAACTCGTGTTTAAAGTAGCCTACACACTGTGATTGCAACTGCACTGTCTTATTTAAATTCTATTTTGTACCTTTTGTACTGGGTGTATAATATCGTGTCTGTTTTTATGCTAGACTATGTAAGGTGACCTTGAATGCCAAGAAAGGCACCCAAAAATAAAATGTATTATTATTATTATTATTATTATATATGACTGATTACCTTCTGAAGTCAAGCAGATTCAAGATGACCACAGCTAATCAACCTTAGCAAACACAGAAATTGTTGGAACTGTCAGTTTTGCAGCTATTGAACTAAAGTTTGTTGTGAATGTAAAAGAAAGTCACCCCCAACATGTGGTCTGGGCTCTGATTGCTATTATCTCTGTTTAAAAATATGGCATGCAAGGTGGCAGAGCTACTTTCATTTCTGTTATTTTGTCTTCCTCAAATATTATTTATAGTCAATTAGTCGGTTATTAATAATTTAAGAGTCAGCATATATGAAAACATTTGATCCTAGATTATAGTGTGGACTAATATAAACAGTGAATATTTCCCTGTGGTCATGTTTTACCAAGGACATTTGAAATGCATCCAGAGGCAGGAAAACACCTTCAGACTTTACTTCAAGGATAAGATCCATAAAGACAATAAAAGCAATGCTGACAAATGCAGATGGTGTTTAAATAAAGTCCTGGGAGACAATAGAGCCTGGTGCTGCTCGAGCTGAGGCTGTCATATCAGCTGCAAGGCCCGATAGGATCGCAGACGTCAGTGTCTTTCCTCACATCTTCTCTCTGATGTTCTCTTCTTCTTTCCTGTCCTCTCTGCTCGTTTCACCTCCTCATACCTTCGCGTTGCCTCTCCTTTCTCCTCACCCCAACTCAGCTGAAACATTCATTCATCCTTTTTATTTGGTGCCACCAGCTGTGTATGACTGACATGAACAAATAAAAGGATTCATTAACATAACTCTTTAACTTTAACTTCTTCAAAATAACCAAAAGGGTCAACGTTCACGTTAAAATAGCCAACAGGATTTAAAATGTTACAGTCAGAAGGGAATTAAAATTATAGTAAAGCCTAGAGCGTCAGAAGGGACAAGGCTGCTTTGAGTGGCACGTGAGTGCAGCAGCTGTTCGACCCAAAGGATGTGCACGGTTGTGTCGAGTTTGCATTTCCATCTCTTAGATACAATCTGTGGATTTGGGATAAGTGGATGTGGAAGTCAGACAGTAATGAAAAATGTGATAGCATGTGATTTTTATGTTTCAAAGTGTTAACAGCAAGAAAACAGACTGAGAGTCACATTTATCCATTAACTATGTAATACAGCAGTGTTAGTGAAGACACAGAAAGGCCAAGATGGGAGTTGAACCTAAGACCTTCATGCAGCAAGATAGCACTAACCAATGGTCCACCCTGCAGCCAGTAACTAGAAGGACAAATATTCAGAGTCAGGGGCAATCTGATAATTGAAACTGGTTCATCTATTTTCTGCTGCTTATCCTAAGTGGTTAAATACAAAGAAGGCAACAATGCTTCTTGCCTTAGTTCTTAAAAACAAAAGTGGCCAAGATGGCTTCGACCTACTGGCCTTGAGTCAGACTATTAATGTTCCCAGTTTGTCTCCTCCTTGTAGTTTGTGATTTTGTTTAATTCATTTTATGTTTTTAACACTTGCATCATAATGACATACATCACTGTGACGAAGACAAAGGAGATGTTCATTTCAGACGGGACAAACACACCTACAACCCCCCCCCCCCCCCCCGGACCATAAGAGGATCTGTGGTGGAAGTGGTCTCCAGCTACAAGTACTTGGGTGTACACATGAAAGACAACCTCAGCTGGAGCAACAACTCCACCAGCCTGATCAAGAAAGCTCATCAGAGACTCTACTTCCTCAGGCGGCTGAGGTGAGCTGGTCTGGGAAGCTCAGTCCTCACCTCCTTCTACAGGTGTGCAGTGGAGAGCATCCTGTGCTCCAGCATCAATGTGTGGCGTGGAGGCTGCACAGCTGCAGAAAGAAAAGCTTTACAGAGAGTGGTGAAGGCTGCACAGAAGTCTGTCGGAGTCAGTCTCCCCACCATCACAAACATCTACACCTCCAGATGCAGGAAGAGGGCCACCTGCATCATGAAGGACCACACTCACCCAGCACACACACTTTTTGCCCCGCTCCCCTCAGGCAGGAGGTTAAGGAGCATTAAATGTAGAACCACTAGACTGAGGAACAGCTTCTACCCTGAAGCTGTTAGACTCATGAATCTCTAACCAGAAAATCACTGTAATGCCACTTTAATTAGAGATTTGACACTTTATCTGTGCTGCTGATTTCTTACTTATAAGCTGCTGTATTCATACCCATCTGCTCTCAACAGACTCATGTTCAGGCTGATTTTTAATACAACTTATTATACTATGTTATTATGGTTTTATATTATAAGCACTTTGGAAACAGCTTCTGTTTTAAACATATATAATAATAATAATAATAATAATAATAATAATCATAATAATAATAATAATAATAATGATCATCATTGCATGTTCCCATACAATGGCAAAATTGGCTCTTTACATTTAACCCATCCACCAACAGGTGGAGCAGTGAGCAGCTATTGAAAGCGCTTGGGGAGCAAATGAGGATAAGGAGTCCTGCTCAGAGACACCATGAGATGTGCAATGACTGGGGATCGAACCTGGGACTTTCAGGTCCCGAGCCGGCTGACCTGCCTCTACACCATCTCAAAAATGTAACTCTTTCACCACTTGGCTCATTATATTTTGAGATTAACTATTCAATATAGGTACCAAATAAATTCCAATTACCTTGTGGTGAAAAAAAAACATTCCAATGTATATTAACTGTGTCTAGATGGAAAACCATGATTCTCAAGATGTTTACCCACAAAAACAATATAACACTATAACCTACAAGTTATTTTTTATAGTGTGCAGCTGAATGAAGAAATGAGATTCACACAAGAAATATGTTGTTTGTTGCTTAAACATATGAAAATGTGTTTCATAAATAAAGTTGACTTGACTTGTTTAGCGTATATCTAATTGTATAGCATATATCCTTGAGTACACAGTTTTGTTCCACCTCATGTACCACATGTGATGCGAATGACAACAAAGAAACTTGAACCTTGATATTGATCCTTGTGTTTTCATTTGATTGTTTTTTCCTTCGTATTCAAATCATTTCCTTTGTGCCATCACTCTCTTTAACTCAGTAAGTACTTTTCTACAGTCAACCTCTGATGCTTAGCCCTGCCCCTCACACTCACACCTGTTCCCTGTTGTCATTTTGCCCAGCTGTCTCCACTCTACTCATCCATCACCTTCAGTCCATCTAAACTCTGATTTGCCCTCATTCAGCAGTCCAGCATGGTGCTTCCTGGGAGATTTTCTTTGACACCTTGAGTTTCATTGTATTTCTGCTTCCACAACTGTGATTTGTATTGTGTTTATTTTTAATAAACTTTTTCACTTTCGTTCATGTTCTTAGAGTTGGTCTGCATTCTTAGGTCGGACATCGACAAACCGTGACAATTAACTCTTTCATTAGAGGTCATTCAGCATGACACAGGCTCCTAAATTTCTGAGATCAAAACTGTCCTCAAATGAAATAAGAACTAGGATACTTAGTTAGAAGTTATATAGTCTTTTTAAGGAAATTCAATATTCCTGCTTTTGCAAATGTCAGGATAAAATTCATATTCCTAACTTATATTTCTTAGTTCTAAACTTCCTGTCCATAGTTTGACGTTATGGGGGTGTACGTTCATATAATATTCCAGTAACACAGTTAACAGTAAAGTAGGAAACAGAAAACACCACAGGTGTGATACATGACAAAGGTGGGAGAAAAGATGATATACAAAGTTGGAGATATTAATAAGGACCACTGTAGCCCTGGAGAAACGTAGAATGATGAAGAAAGGAGTAGTGGAGCTGCAGGCGTTCTGTGGGTCCCCCATCACAGACAGCTGCTGCCAGTCTAAAGGATCCACAGAGCGTGGGTGTGCACGTTGGGAGGGCTATTATTGACAAAGTCTCAAGGAGTGAAACCAGGCAAAGCCAAGAAAACATCTTGGAATGGAGCAAAACCACCAGGAGCTGTGATTAATTGTTGCTAGAAATGTTACACATGATGGACTGTATTTAAAACAGCTGCTGCTGGTTTACAGCTTCATACACAGTTTTTACATGTAGGTATGTAGCAAACCATCTGATGGACTTGAGATAATCCGCTTTCTATTCATGCAACTAATTTTCTCCATGCACACACACACACACACACACACACTGCAGCTAGAATGAGCAGACTCAGAGAGAGCATAGCTCATTACATGCGAGTCAGCAGTGCTGGATTTCCATCCACGCTCTCTGTAGCACCTCCTGTGAGATGACAGCCTGTTGGCAAGCCTTGCAGCTGGAGGCCCCTCTCTCCTTCTCTGCTCCATCCCTCCCAAGATTCCCTCTGTTGGACTAAACATGTCAACTTTCAAACTGACACATTTCAGAAACGCCACAGTGGGACTGGACTGCGTGAGCTGTAGTATGAGGTTGCATGATGCGGCGTGGGCGTTTTGTTTCTGACACTGCTGAAAACACTGCAAACCCCCCCAATGACAACTTGATCCCATGCCGTTGTACCAACCGCAAGACTGAGCATATTAATGCCGCTTCGGTATATGTTATGCTCGTGTGATTCATAGGTAAAGAAAGAAAGTGGGGATTTACTGTGTAGATGACTCACGATGCGTCACCATTATGCAAAGACAGGGCACATTAAGCTAATATAGTGATTGTGCTTTTAAAAGAAACACTACTTTGGAGCTGAAGAATAGTCTTGTGTTTAAATCCCAACACCTCGTCATAACAAATTTGTATTTAAAACATGATCCAAGTGACACCCAAGACATTTGGATCTCCCTAAACCCATTTATCTTGTTATCCATATTGCTAAAAAGCCATATCGTTTGGTAATACCAATCTCGCCTGCCTTTAATCCAATGCAGCATGGTTTTTGACATCACTGCTGGACAAAGCGTGACTAAAACAGACAATCCCCTTTACCTCAAAAGCCAACAAAAAAATGGAATAAATTATGCTGTTTTGGGGATGGAGGAAAAAAGAAGGAGAGGGGGGAGGAAAGAGAAGAAGGCCTGGGTGAATCACACATCATGTCTACTGCAGCAGCTGAGGTAGCTGTGTCTTAGAGTACATGAGTCATGTTTATCATGCAGCTGCACGAGGCAGGGATTGCACAACTTGCTCTCCAGCAGCGCCTGGGCTAGAAAGCATCTCTTTCAGTGATAGTATAGAAGAAATCCCTTATATTTTAGTTAATTGTATATGTTTAGTTGCAACAACCAACAAAAAACACATGTTATGGGGGAATAATTAAATTAGCTTCTAAAATAAATTAAAAAGTATATTAAAGGGAGCCAGATGCATTAGTTTCTGGGTTGTGAGCAAACCAGCACGTGCACTCTTTCATGAATAGGGGAAAAAAAAAAAACTACAAGAACATCAACAGGACATAGACATTTAAGGTCACCACCTTAAAATCTCTCCACCTCCTCATTAACTTTGTTTTCATCGGGAGTTCAAATAAGTTCTTAATCTAAATCTAACGCGCCAAATAAATATATTCGTACAAAGTCAAACTGAGTTGATCTGAGTGTAATATTCCAGATCCGTAGCTGCCAGAGTAAACGTTAAAGCGGTACTGGCGTGAACTCTGCCGGTCCACCTTAAAAGCGCGAGCTTCCAGTGGACAGCGACGCGTGGTGCTGAAACAGCTCCGAGCGACATCTGTACAGAAGAGGAGCGGGGAAAGGAGGGCGGGTGTCAGCGTGAGGGACAGGCTGTGCCGACACTTGAACGTTGAAAATCACACGCGCGCGCCGTGCGAGCCACCAGGACACCTTAAATAATCTTTCCAGGGTCGTATTGTGTAATGTCGGTGACGCGCGTGGGGAAAGGTTAAGCAGTTTGGCGTGCCTTTTACGTGAAAATGGCGGCCGTCGCTGCTAACCCAGCCCACTGGTACAAGCTAGTCACAACAACTTGCGGAGGGGGAAGACTTTGGTCTCGTCTTGTTAATAATAATATCATTAATAATACATAGCTAAGTGAGGAGAGACAGTCAATTTGCTCCCAGCAGCTGTTGGTCCAAGCTCCATGACCCACCGGGTCCTCAATGGGAGACAGAAACTGTCTCTAGCTAACACAACAACACAGCCCGTTATGATCTTCTGCTGTCCTTACTTTAACATGGACTGCTCCTTGGCTTCCTCCTTCTTCTGTCGCTCCATGACACCGAGGATGATTTTCCTCTCCTCCTCGGTGAAGTGGCTGAGGTCCGGCAGCTCCGGCATGGCGCCGGCCGCCGAGGGAGCAGCGGCCGCAGCAGGGCCGCCCCGGGGCCCGTGTGGAGCCGACATCTTACACACAGAGGCTGCATTTAAAAATAAAAAAAACAAGGAGACATTGTTGTTTAACAAGCAGAAAAGTGGGGAATCTATTATTTGATGTACATACATAAATGTAAAAACTCTGTCTTGAGTAACACATTTCAGTGACAGCTCCATAGCGGCATCATATTACTGCAGGAACAGTCGCCGTTTTAATCAGTGGGTTCATCCTGCAGCTGTTACAGCTCATGCTGAGGTTATAAACATATAACACTGCAGCCGCTGGCTCCAGCAGAGCCACTATAATATTTAAGCTGTTCCAGACTAACACAGCAGACATCTACCCATCCTGATTGTAAATATACATCTTAGTGGATTAAATGAAGAACTCTTGCCTTTTATTTTTCAGTCATGTTAAATCCTGTCTAACCCATCGCTGCCATCCTTTAGAGAGCTCTCTCTCGCATGTTGGAGTAAAAAGAAAAGATGCCCGCTCCGTCCTGGTTGTGCCTCCCCCTCTGTCACTCTGTTTAGCTCGCCTTCCTCCAGGTTGGGAATTCTTGGAGATTTCTTAAATGCACAAAAAAAAAATGGATGTAATGACAGAGAGAGAGGGAGAGATGACAGAGAGAAAGAAAGAGAGATGGAGGAGCCAAAAAAGTCCAGTGACGAAAAAGGAGGCGGAGCGATAGGTATACGTAGGTTGCTGTTCAGGACGCGGTGACGCAAGTGCGCATGCGTGAATTCAGACGCTTTGTGCCAAGCTACATTCATAGCTACATCCGGTATCTATGGACGCATAACCGTTGGTAAAAATTAGCACAAAGATGAGAAATCCGATTTAAGAATATATTTTCGTCGGATAAGGACGCAAATGACCCGTGTTAGTAACAAAAATACGAAAACGACAAAATAAGAGTCGATTAGTTGTAAAAGAAAACCGGAAGTAAGCATAAATATTTCTAGACCACTGAGCATGCGTAATGCTAAACGTAATAATAATAATAAAAATACAAATGCGTAAAACGGTCGGTCAGCAGAACAGTCAAGGAAAGAAAACAGTGGGGGCAGCATACATATTTAATAACCAACCAGATGGTGAGGACTGGTGGAGCTGCAGGTGTGGTGGCGGTTCTGCTCAGTGCCTTTATAAAGTTTCCACGCGTTTGGTGCACGTGCTGGAACAAATTGTGTTGCGTGAAAGTGACGCTAAAACAACCAAACGTGTTGATTCATCTCGCTGTGGAACAATGTTTCACTTAAGAGACACTTTTAGTTTAAAAACAGTCGGATTGACTACTATTTTTATTTGATGTCATATAAACAGGATTTTTATTATTGGTTAATCAAAGTCAGAGAGAAACTAAGAATGATACATGTTTGCAGTTTAGAAGTGGTGTTCTTTTTAAATGTTACAAATAGTTAATATCTTACCTGTTGCAGATGACTACTTAATGGCCTGCATTTGAAGAAAACAAGGTGTTGCTGATGGCTAGTCCAAACTCAGTTGTACCAAAGCAGATTACTATATATCCCCCCAGTCTCCAAAGTTTTATAGCAGCTCATGCAGACAATATTTCATTAAGGGTGGGGAATGACAAATGTTTGAATGCATCGCATCAGAGAAATAGAAAATTCAAAATCAAAAGTTATGTTAATCTGTGCTGTCACTTTGAGTCAGTAATTACTGCAGTTTGTTCCAGAGCGATGGTGCCAGATGTATGAGAATTATTTGTATTATTAGTATTTGTTTGAGGTCTGTGTGACAAACAATAGTTTTTTAGAGGTCAAAATACAGTAATTTTAAAGTGATAAAACAACATTTTGTCATTTCCTATCTGGCAACCTTGCAGCAATCCTGTATTGAAAACATTTTGCAGGAAGTTGTTTTTACATCTTTTCTTCACTGAACCCTGGATAAATTATTTCTGTAAATAATAACTGAAGTTAAAATGGCTGCCATTAGTAATTCCTTTGAAACCTTTGATTTCTATGCAAATGTCCAGTGATAAATATGGTAATCAGATTATCTTTTCATGGCACTTTATCTCTTAGGTCTGGTGTTGCATTTGTTCTTAAAAGTGGAAATTCCAAGTTGTGAAAATACACAGAAACACCACCCAAAGTTGTAATTCCAACTTTTTGATTAGCCTTGACCTCAAAATATTCTCAGTAATCCAGTCACACATACTGTATACCATACTTTTACAACCACTGTTAGTGGTTTCAGCAGATCCAGCTGGTTTTCTAAGTTGAAACTAGAACACAGTAAAGACAAATCTTATTCTCATATCCAAGTTCCAACTAACAACAAAGTCCATGCTCAATAATCCAGGTACACAATCCAACATTTTTCAGTCAGGTCATCTGGACAGTTTCATTTTTTGTGCTGAAACGTTTTGCTTCATCAGTCCAACTATTTGGTTGATGTCAACAAGGAAGGGGGCCGGCAATGGAGGGGGCGTGACGAAGAGACCATCTTAGCACCAACATAACTGGTTTGTTCCACTTTGGAGTAAGCTGTTGGGGGAAGAATCAGTTTTGTTGTGTGTTTCCTTGACTGATGAAGCGTTCTGGACCGAAGACGAAACGTTTCAGCACAAAAAAAGAAACTGTCCAGTACTTGACTGAAAAATGTTGGGTTCCAACTAACAAGTTAAATGAAACGCAGCATTAGAATCAGTGCTAACTGATGGTTAGCAGCTATTTGTTGACGTGTTACGCACTCATCAGATGAAAACACTTCCATAAGAATCAAAATAATGATCAAATGTATTAACGTACTCATGTTGCAACCCTCCGAATCATAATTTAAACAAAGCATGACATGCCTAAAGATTCGCACCTCTGTATTTTATAAATCTGTCATCAGTTTTGTACAGTAGGTGGTATTGATGAGCCAAGAGCAGCTTGTACAAGCAGACCTACCAACAAAGCAGACGTTACCTCCTAAAACCTTTAAAGTTCCACAGTTCATTAATGTTTTTGACATAAATAAAATTCCTGCCTGAAGTTATTAAATGCTACTGAAGCTATAGGTTTTACATAAATAACAGCTTGTATTGGCTTCAAGATATTTGTTTTACTAGAAAGATGGTTTCAAGGTTTCAGTGAAAATAGTCACTGGGAAATGACAAAACATCCATCCAAACCTACAAGTGATGCTTCTCACAGTAAATGTATTCATTTTAAATATGAAGGGGAAAACCCAAACAGGTTATGGCAATAAGTCACTCTTATTTGTGATATTTAATTGTTTACAAGGCTCATCTTAGGTTCTGCTTTTTTTTTTCTCCAGCAGTTGACTCTTCTAAGAGAAATGATCCATTTCCACACTGACACAGTTGAGGATTGTTTATATCAGACGACTCGGATGGGTCGTAGTTAAGATTTTAATTGCATCTTTTTATTAAACAAGGTACTAACAATACATTTCTGGAGCTGCCACCATAAAACAAGTGGCTACAAGTGTTCATACCTGTGGACAGAAAATAAAGACAAGCAGGGAAATGATGTACTTCAGTGAGCAAGAACCCTGAAGAACACCAAATTCAAAACAGGATGTGAAAAAGTAGCTTGTCTTTAATCTAAGCAACATCAGGCCAATATGGTTTTCTGTCTCTATTTACTGTGAATGTGCAGCTGTATTTCAAACAATGCTGGACAAAGCCTCTTCTTTTGAGTCCTCAGGACAAAGTAAGAACATTTCTTGACGCAGTTGTGATCATTATCTCCATGTCTTGGATTAACTTCTGCTTTATTTCACCACAGCTACAACGTTTTTCTCCCTCTCAGACACCACAGGGACTGCTCCTGGCTTGCTGTGTTTACGGACATTCATCTCCCTGGAAAACACAATTACAAACAGGAAAACGTGTGAGTAACTCAAACTGCTGTCGAGAATAATCGGAAAAGGAGAGAGCGAAGAGGAAGAGACAGCAAAGTAAACAAAGAAGACGGAGGAACGGACTGAATGTGAGACTGCTGACCTATCAGCTACGTCAGACTGAGCTAATGCGTTTGAAAAACAATGCATAACGCAGAGATTTTAAATCCTCCGCAGCTCTTTCCTATGTGTGAGGTATCATCCTTCTGTCACTAATTAGAAAATAAGAGGCACAGACAAGCTCTGATTCAGGGCCAGGGCAAACTGGGACAATCAATCCACCACACAAGCTGTAAATGAGTATGTAATGCCCACTGAGACCACGTCATAGTGGCCGGCCCCATCTGTGAAATTTTCCATTAGGCTGGTGTGACTGCTCAGGTCAGATTGTTCCTGGCAGGAGCCCAAATCACCATGAGGAAATCTCTTTTTTATTTTTCCAGGGAGTAAATGAGAAAAGCTGAATACGCACTTTCGCCGGCGAGCCTCCCTCATGACCCTCAGCTCGTTCCTCTCGTTGAAAATGCTCTTGGGTAGATGTCGGTGATGAGAAATGCGCCTGATTTGTGGGTGATGCCGGAACTTCTCCTTCAGCTTCTGACTGTAGTTGGTGGCCGCCTTCTCTCTGGGGGACAACTGCAGCAAAACAGAGAAGAGCGATCGTAACATTTCTGAAGAAATTTTACATTTTAAAAGATTACTACCCCAAAATCCCAGCATACATCACTTTCTCTTCTCTAAAGCCCAGTAGTGATTTGGGACTTATGTATTTAATAATCTATATGCCAAAGTTTTGATGTACTGTATTTTTCGCTGTATAAGTCGCACCCTTTTACATAAATTTGCAAGTCCTGTGACTTATACACCAAAGCGTCTAATATACATCCCCCCCCCCATATTTATAACCCAATTTTTGGCTGAGATCTGATGATTCCATTCATTCTGACATGGAATATATTGAACACTACCATTTTCAGCCACTAGTGTGCGCTTGAGTAATATGGCAAGCCAAGTGTCTCATTAAAAGGCAAAAGTGGCTATTAATGAGACATTTGGCTTGCCATACCAAGCCACCTTCCTCTCGCTCCAGAACTCCAGGCGCAGACGTCAAATCAGCTGCATTTCGCCGCGTTGTCCAGGCGAAATGCAGCTGATTTGACCATTAAAGTGCATCTATTAAGGAAAAGTTCAACTGAGACACACTATAATTTCAAGCAAACAAATAATTATTTTTAGGTGGTTATCTTGGTAAATTCTTGTTAAAGTCCTCACGTGCATGCTTCCGCAGCCACCATTTGGCAGCCAATCGATTTTTGCCACAACATCGGCCCACATTTCCAGGTGGCCAGCAGTGACGCATAATAAACGCGACTTACGCTGCGAAGCGACGCATTTATGTTTTTATTTATTTATGGGGTTTTTTCCATTTGGACTGATGTGACTTATAGAGCATTGCAACATGTACAGTGAAAAGTATGGTGTACGGCAGTAGGTAGTGTAGGGATAGTGGGAATAAAAAATTTGTTAACAAATATTTTAAAGTTTAAACAGCACAAAAGCTGGTGTGACATTGATCCTAATTGAATATTTATTAGTAAAACCCAACAAAACATTTACTGCAATTGTGTAAGAGTCTTTCGACTGCTTCCTTCTTCAGGGGTCACCACAGTGAGTGAACTCGCATGAACGATCTGGCAAATAAAAATAAAAAATGATGCTGAATGCCCTTCCTGACACAAACTGGCCTCGAACCCACAACCTTAGGATTACAAAGCCTCGGCACTGACCGCCAAGCTACCGCAGCCCCTTTTACTGTAACTGTGCAAAAACTCTTTAAACAATATCTAAATGTCAGTTCAGACAAGTCAAACTTTCTGTTTAATTACTGTAAAAAAAAAAATTTATGATGTTTCTACTGGGGAAAAAAAAAAAAAAAAATTATATATATATCTTTAATTTATTCAATCATTTAAAACCTTCTATTACCAAAAATCACACCCCACCATTCTCAATTTAACCACTCACGTTTATACATTTTTGGACAAATTACCGGTATGCTAAATTTGTTAGAGGAGTGATTCAAAAAATTGTGACAGAAATAGAAGAAAAAGAACTAAATAAAGCTGCTCCAGTGTTTTGTGCTGCACTATGGATGAAAATAAGAGCCCGACCAATATGGAAATTTCGGCAGTCGTCGATACTGATTGGGGGAGGAAATCAATATCATGGTTTTGAGCTTTGTCCACCCACAAGAATCTATGAAAACAGCAAGTGGGGTGGGGCTTGTTTATTTAGCGCAGCTGTTAGCAACCATGAAGCTAAGCTACAAGTTTTCTTGTTGAATATCCATTTTTTGTTGCATTAAGATGTTTTAGTTAAACTGTCTTTAAAACAATAAACCACAGGAACCATGTCAGGCTGAAAAATACTTTCCTTTTAAACTTCATTTGCATTTTTCCTTCTGCGAGTATTACAAATGAAAAACAATACAAGGGTGTATATAAATGATCACACTGTTAAATGTTTTCTGCATTGTGGTGTTGAATTTAATAAATTAGAACCAATTTTAAAATATTGAGAGTTATAGATCATGTTATGCTTGTTTAGGTGATGTTTGGCCAGAAAACAGAAAGAGCCTCAGTCAAAGCCAGCTAACCAGAGCTTTGTTCTTTTACTACCGAGTTGTTCATCCATGATTTGACACTGGAGGTGAATAAAAAATGGGTTACATCAAAATATAAAATTCACATAAATATATCTAAGAAGCACTTTAAGACCACATTTCCTCTCTCTGCTGCTGTCTTTACTTACTTTACCTGTTGATATTTGTAATTACATCCATCTTAACATGTGTTTTTTTGTCTTTCCTCCAATAGAAAGTACACCTGGACCTGTCATTCTGTGTTCGTTCCTCCTTCCTGTTCCTCTCAAACCCAGCCGGTTGAAGCAGATGGCCGCTCATCCTGAGCCTGGTTCTGCTGGAGGTTTCTTCCTGTTAAAAGAGTTTTTCCTTTCCACTGTTGCCTTTCTGCTTGCTCAGGATGGGAGACTGTGACAAAGTGAAGCTTCAAGTCAATCTGCTGCTTCCTTAGATAAGAGAACTTTTACTAATTGTCTTTTATAATATATGAATGTTTCTGTTCAGTGCCCTGAGACAACTTCTGTTGTGACTTGGTGCTATATAAATAAACTGAACTGAATTAAAACTAAGGGGAAAAAAAAGATTTCATAGGGTCAAAATATGTCAGCCTTGGTAAAAAAAAATCTACTTTTCTGACATTTTGTAATAGAAGTTAATCTTCTGAAGGTGATCATATGCTGTGATCAAAAGCTGCAGCTACCAAACAGACGCTGTGATGAGATTAGAGAACATCTTGATGTGTGAGGTGTTTAAAGACTACGTGGAGTGCTGGTGGACTTTAGATGCCAACAACTTTTTTGGGAGCTTTATTTGAAACAGCTTCGGTCGGACTGTCTGTAGCTGCAAGCAACTGGCTGGCATTAGTTTCTCATCTCAGCACATCTACTGCAGCAAGAAAACATTTCAGTTCATGTCCTCTGAAGCAGAAGTCATGAGTGTAAATGTAAGCCATTTTATACATGCGTGCGAGAACAGCAGGTTTCTCCCAGCTGCACAAAGAAGAATGGTCCATGCTGGCTCTGATTTGCTGAATTCATCCCCACATATGGCTCAGTGGTCTTGAAAAACTAACTTGTAATTAATCTTGCAGCTTTTCCACCAGCTCCGGCTTCAGTAGTATTAGCAGTGTGGCCTGGGAGGGTGGTGGGGGGTAGAGGCTCCACACTCAGGTATGACATGAATCCAGGAAAGCTCTACTGCTCAACTCAAGCAGTATTTGGTTCATCATTAAAAGTTGAACAGTATGCAGTGAGTTTAGCTTGACAACATAAGTCATTTAAAACAAATCAATGTCAAAAAGTAGAAGCAGCAGCACCCCTCCCACTGGTGGGGACTGGTCTTTCTTGGACTGCTCTCCTCTGAGGCTTTTATTCTAATGAAAAGCAATGATTTGTCTCAAACTGAATTTGTTGGACATGTGCTGCTAGATGCTGATCCTGTTGTACTAAACTAATTCCCCTTGGATGCCACCGTTGTTTGAACAAACTCAACCCAACACGAATATGAGACAGCAGAAACTGAGTTTGTAAGGAAAGAGTTTGATCCATAAAAAGCTGCAAAAACTGAAAACATACTTTAAAAAAAAAAAAAACAATTGGAATAAAGGCCTGGCAACCCTCAAAGGACTTGGCTTGCCACCTTCCATGCCTCAGTTTGAGACCAATTATCTTTCATGGATATTTGACAGAGTGGAACCCAAACTCAAGCGGTACTACAACATATCATGCTCAGTGCATGTACCTAATTTAAATACAGTATTGTCAGGGGAATTTATGTAAAGGTCATGGATGTACTCACTTACTAATGTTAAATTAATGTGTGTGAGTACGAGTTGTTTTGTCTGAACAGAGAGGAGCCTGCACACCTGATGAACTCCAAGGCCTCACAGCTGGAAAGCAGATGTTTGGACCTCGTCTCTGCCTGATGAGCATTTTAAAAAGACTCTTCTTTCTACTGTCTGTGGAGCAGACCTTACAACTGGAGCTTCATGTAACATCTCATCTGTGTAAGCCTGTGTGTTAACTCTGCTCCCCCCCACTTGCAAGGAGTAAAACTGGGTTGAAAAATCTCGTATCCTCAGAATGGCTTATTAGAGTAATGAGATGATGATGATAGGATAACAACAACATTTTAAACAAAGATCTTACGATCTGTTCAGGCTCAGAATGACTGTTGGGTCTCAGGTAATGATGTATCAAATTTTGGGTCAGTTTCTTTGAAATCAACTGAATTATAACCATTTTTTTGTGGTTTTAAAGTCGGCGGCTCTAAAGTGTCTCTAGGTGTGAGTGAGACAGTGAATGGTTGTTTGTCTCTATGTGTCCCTGTGATGGACACAGTGACTGCTGGATATGGGCACCAGTGACCCAAAAAGGAAGAAGCGGGTAAAGCAAATGATGAATAGCTGTGGCAGCCATTTTGAATTGTGTTCACTACAAACATTATTGTTTACAGACGTTCATCCAACAGTGTTTCTATAACTTGACATGGCGGGGCGCTCGGCTCGTCCGTGATTTTTGTCGACTGGGCTGGGGATGGACAGAGACATGTCCTGAGCTGCGTAGCGCGCTGCTTACACCGACACTTTTGGAGTGGGGGGGGTTCAGCGTGAGGGAAGAGGCTGCCTTTAGCTTTTTAGCTAGCGCACCTGTATTGCAGGCCGCTAGCTCAGCACTATGTCAGTGCCGACAGGTGTGTGTGTTTGCGGGGCTCGGTAGACGGGGCGGGGCACCCCGTTTGTATAATGATGGGGGAAACACTGTCCAATGATTATTGTTTGAAAGTTTCATTAAAACTCCTGCAGGTCACGAGACATTTTAGTAACAGCGATAAATCCTTGTGTCGTAATAATAAAGGACATTATTGTCCACATTTCACTTTTTGACAACAGGCAATAAATATCACAAACATGTCTACAGGTGGTTTTGGATTGGGGGAAAAAATCTGGTGAAGACCACTTTTTGATGGCGCAGACCCAAAATAGCACACAGCAGCAGGATGAGGCAGTTTCCAGAAGTAAATCAGCAGAGCTGGACATAAATATACATATTCTGAGTCTTTGTTTTAAATACAGAAGGAACCAACTTAAATGGTTTTGAAAGATGTGGAAAAAAACAGTATAGCAACAGTCAGATGAGTCCCAGTCCGTCCAGCCTTTAGACTCACACCAAGACTTGATTCAGCATTTCTTTATAATTAAAACCCCTCTCAGTATAACTCGATTCTTAATGCGCCATTATGTTCAAAGTGGGCTCCGTTTAAGTGATTGGCCGATTTAAACTGCTGATAGGAGCAGCCCTTGTCTGATCTATTTAAGTGCAAAGCTTGCAAATAAATCTTCTTTTACACGGTGACAGAAAAACAAGTGCCAAACGCAGGCCATTTCCACTATGAAGCTGCATTAAGAGAATAAGCAGGAGGGAATCTGAGTAAGAGTGAAAAATGACTGCTGGGGATGGCACACAAGATAATCTATATGAATTAGATGAGACCGGTGCTTCAACAAGCTCCACGCGAGAGCTGAGACATCACTGATGTTATGCAGTTCAGTTATAACAGCTCTCATGAAGATGTCGAAATAAATTGTCAGAAATTTTTGGTGATTTAAAAAAAAAAAAAAAGAAGACAAATGATTTTTTTTTTTTTCTTCAGTTTTTCAGGACTTCCTTTTCAACAAGAGTCGGCGTGCCAATTGGTTGTCCAGCGTACTTATTGAGAGTGATCGTAGCCTCGGTCAGCATCCATCAGTGCATTTGGCAGCAGTGGAGCTGTAGCTCCTGGCAGAGTGGCCCACTGTTACAGTGCTGAGGTGGGCCAAGAGCCAAGGCTGTGCAGCCGACTCATAAAAACATCCGACATTTGACAACTCAGGAAAATGCATCTGATGATCAGCATCACCATCACAAACTACCCAGACAGCTGCCAAGAAGCAGCATTTACTATAAAACCATAAAAACACACAATGTGTAGCTGGAACAAGACGGCGCTCACCACTCCTAGTTTCTCCGCTGCGTTGGCCTTCCACAGCCGGATGTTCATTTCATCAGAGCCGCTCAGGATGTACTTGTTGTCTGCGGACCATTTTACGCAGATGACGTGTTGCATGCGTTTGGTGTGGTACACTTCTCTGAATTTAAGAGAAAAATGCAACGTTAACAACAATGTATCACTATTTATACACTAAGCCAGTTTTTGAAAAGACTGAAGAGGTAAAACATTAAACTGAAACCAAAAAAGTCCATGCTCAATAATCCAGGTATACAATCCAACAATTTTCAGTCAGGTCATCTGGACAGTTTCTTTTGTTTTTTCTGAAACGTTTCACCTTCCATCCAGAAGACTTCATCAGTCAATGAAACGCACAACACAAAACTGATTCTTCCCCCAAACAGCTTACTCCAAAGTGGAACAAACCTGTTAGGTTGGTGCTAAGATGGTGTCTTTGGCACGCCCCCTCCTATGTTGCTGACCCTCTTTCTCGTTGACAGTCATGTCAAACTGGTTCAAAACAAAACTGAATCTGATTACCTGAGATGTTGTTAACTGAAAACAGACACCCTTTAGTGCTCTAATAGAATATATCACGAGTCTACTGATATAAAACAAGTACGTAGAACCACACAAGTTTAGGTGTCTGACCTCCTACTTTATAGCTCTGCAACATTACATTACTTTGATTTATTTCTAATGGGGTCATTATTGTTTATATGCAGGAAGTTTGACATTCAGTCATAAGCACATCATGATTCTGAAACATTTACTAGAAGGTAGAACAGTAAAAATAAATTTAAAAAAATGTGTGGAGTTTTTTTTTTTATTCAATTTAAATAGTTTCTCTAAATGTGTTATTTAGGAACACAAGAGTTGTTAGTGTAAAAAATGAAATAGTTTATATTTTTAAGCCTCTTGATTAAGTTTTCCCCCCCCACAGTTAAAAAGAAATAGCATTTTCTGTAGTATTACTACTGAAATCTCAGTATTATGACACTTTTACTAAGAAGAACAATCAATGCATTTCAAAAAGGCCGGTCTCTTCCAAACATAGATCCAATTTAATGTTTATCAAAACACTTTGTGTTCATAGCTGGAACAGAGGAAATAAAAATGAACTCAAAACTAAACCTCTGACATGGTACTCAAATTCTAACTAAATTCTAACCAATGGTGGAAGTGTGTGTGGGCATGTGTGTTTTTTACGTCTCTTCTTATCCCCAAAACGCTCATAGCAGAACAGCTCAACTACAACTGATCTTGTAATAAAGCTTAGTAACGACCTCAGCAACAGAACCTCACCGACTTACACAAGGTGAGGTCAGAGAACAAGGCCAGGCTGGTTCTGGCAGATCCTGATCACCACTCCATGGTGAGTTCAGGTTGCTTCCATCAGGATGCAGGTATCTGCTGCCCAGATGTAGAATGAACAGACTGAAAAACTCATTCATCCCTGTAGTGACCAAGCTTCTCCATGAACATTGATGATTTCTGTTATTTTAATGTCTCAACGTCTTGTCTCAGGAGTTCCCAAACGTTTCCATGCCATGGCCCCCCCAAACAGCATTAGCTTCTGGCCGAGGCCCCTCTCTCAAACCCACAAACAATGCTACAAAATATGTAAAGAAACTTCAACTTTTAGAATGTTTGAACTTTTATTCACTATATTCTATTAATTATTACAGCTGCTGAGCATAAAAATGTTATTAACATGTTTTAAACACTGTATTATATATTATATTATATTATGTATTATATTCCCACTCAAGTGGCGCTGAAGTTTCGAAGGTTTTAAACACTCGTTAGTGAATGTCTCCAGACAGAGGACACATTTTGGACAATCACGGCCATTTTTCTGTATGACCATAAAGCATAATGAATGCTTCCTCATACCTTTAAATTTTAGCTGGCCACGAGGTGTTTGTTTATTTTTTGCAGCAGTTTCCACCACAGCTGGGCTGCTGGTCAGTTCCTTCAATATTTTTAGAAACTTCTCCATTTCATCCTTGCTGTGCTTGAAGAGTAAAGCAGCTTGATACATTTGACTGGCAGCCAATCAGAAAGATGAGCATGGGGAAAATTTTTTAATATTATTAAATATATTTTAAAATAATTACTGAAAATATAGTAATTTTTTTTTAAATTAACATTTTAATGTAAACTTATTTTTTGTATTTTTTTGTTGTTGCTTTTTAAAAAAATCTTCTTCTCTCCAGCTTTCTGAGGCTACCCTAGCGCCCCCACTTTGAAAAACACTGTCTTGTCTAGTATGGATGTTTTATGTGCATACTGAAACAAGTTGGGGATAAAAATAAAAAAAAGATTCTTGAACTTGAACAACCTTTGATTTGTTACTAGATGCATAGTCTTGAAATAGCCTTTAGAAGTTCACTGATGAAAACCAATGTTTGAAGTTATAGTTCCACGTTTTTTCATTCATTCAACCTTTATTTAGGCAGGTTAATCCCATTGAGCCTCGAGGACTCATTGACAAGAGACTTGGTTTCAACAAAGTTTGTTTTTATATGTAGGAAACAATATGAAACAAACATGGCATGAACGTTTTATTAATTTTTTTATTACTGATATTTATTTATAAATTAATTAGGCCCTACAGACAGATTTGTAAGCACTGGAAGTTCTGCTGAACTGGAACTGGTTTCCTTTTTCCTTTGACAATATTTATACATTTTTTTATTTTGTTCCCTTTTTGGTAAAACTGTAATAATAATAATAATAATAATAATAATAATAATAGCAATAACCTTTATTTTACCAGGTAGGTCAACTGAAAAGCAGTTCTCATTTCCATTGATGAATCCACTGCATGTCTCAACATTATAGGTGGAAAAAATTTGGTTAAATCATAGAGCATGAAATAAAAAATTAAAAGTCACACGTCTCTATAAAATATTGGGAGTTTCATTGTATTGATGATTTTATTTATTTGTGATTATCTTTTACCCAGTAGCCCACTTCTGAATAGTACTTTTCCAGTTATTTTAAGTGAAGGCTCCTCAGGACGGTATAAAGGAACATATTCACATTCGAGGAAACTCGTTGCTCTTCGAGGGCAAAAAAATGCAGTGATTTCAAACTCAGTGAATAATTGTTTTAAATATTCATGACTATAATATTGATCAAAATAATTGTGATTATCATTATTTCCATAATTGAACAGCCTTATGCAATAAATACCTGATAATGGGTTTACAAAGAATACATATGTTTGTGGTTAAAATGCTGGTGACATGCCGTTACATCCACTCACTGTTTTTTAAGAAGTGTAATTAACAACAGACCTTATTGCAATCCATTTCTACCCAAAGCGGTTGTTAACTTTTGTCGGCTGTCACTGACCTGCTGCGTCCTTGATTCTTGGGGAAGATGCGAATGGTTTTGTCAAAACTGGCCGACACAAACTCCTGTCCGGTGGGAGAGTAATCAACATCCAGTACTGCAGAGACGTGGTCCATATGTATCTTTGTGGGCTTTTCAAGGTTCCTCATGTCATATGTGTACAGGCTGATGAGGCAAACAGAAACCAATGTTAGTCCTTCTGATGACACGGTAAAAACATCTGCAACTTGAAAAGCGGACTCAAATAAAACAAACCAGTAAAGAGTGAAAGTGTATGTCTGTTTAAAGGCGGGAGGCTACAGTACATTTGGTTAAACATTACTCCATATACATAGGCCTGTTGCCATATACTGAATACTGTAGTATTCCTGAATACTCCATCTGTACTGTTTTCTAAGCTTTTTTATTATTTTCTATTGTATGGGTGTACATATGGTTATGTTATGGTTTTAATTTTACTTTATTTGTGGGTGTACACAGGCTTATGTCTTATGTAATGTTCTCATTTTTACTTAATTTTTACTTTATTTTACTTTACTACTATTCGCACCTTATTTCGAAGCAAATTCCTAGTTTGTGAACCTCGTTCATTGACATGGCAATAATAAACTGATTCTGATATAAACAACAAATCAATTAATTGCATGATAAATGAAAATTATCAACCTCATTTTCATTTATCGGCTTTATAATAATAATAATAATAATAATGTCATCACAGTATGTTTCCATACAATGGCGAAATTAGTCTCTGCATTTAACCCATCCACCACCAGGTGGTGCAGAAATCATTCCTTTGTCTCTTTCTTTCTACTGAAGACACGCTGCTCGCTCCCTCACTATCCATCCTTCAGTTCAAACAGTCTTATACTGTCATACAGTGGTCAAAAAAGGTACTACACTCAAAAAAAAAATTAACCAGCATTTCTTATTAAATTTGACAATAATTATTAATTATTGTCAAATTTCAAACAATATTATCGTTTATCGCAATAATTTCTGAGACAATTAATCGCCCAGCAAAATTTGTTATTGTGACAGGCCTACATGTACATAAAGAAGGCTTTTAATTAGTTACATGGCTGAAAATAAATTTCCCTCCAAAGACTCACTTGTAGTCTTCATTTGCACAAGTAAAGTGATAAGCTTCCATGGGGTTCCAGCACAATGTGTTGGTCCTCATTCTCATGATAACCTATAGAAGAAAATTGACAACATACACTTATCACTTTCTTCTTAAGAAAAAAACAAGAGAAAGAAGAAGAAAACCCGACATCAATGCACGAGCTGTGCAGTAAACTACCTTTTTAAGCGGTGTTGATTCCCTCATGTCATACAAAACTATACTTCTGTCTGAGGCGCAGCTCCCAAGAATATCTGTCTGTGAACAGAGAAACAAACTCCTTGTGAAGAATCGACAGGATGTTTGCTTACAAAAAGCTCAATAATTAACATTATTTATAAGTTTACGGTTGTGTAACGAGCAGTAATAAGACCTGCTCTGAGTGTGGTGGGTACAGTACCTCCACAGGGTTGAAGCGGACAGAACTGAAGCTGTCTACACCCCAGGTAAAGGAGCGGATGGGACTGCTCCTCTGCTCGTCCCAGATGTCCACCTGCTGGCCACAGGTTGCAAACACACCCTTCTTCTGGTGATGGTCCAGTCCTGTAAACACAGTCTACAAGAGATTCTCTTACATGAAGTGATAAGTCATTATTGTATAAAGCCTTACTTATTACAGCAGACTTGATCTTACTTTGCCCAGGATAGTGATAAGTGGCTCTTCTTCCTCTCCATAACCCGGTGCTTCCATTTTCCACTGCTTAATCGTTTTGTCATCGCCCACCTGTTTAGATCAGACATGCTGGATGTTATTATGCCGGTGACTGTAGCCCTTGATCACTTTATCTAAGGCATTAGATCATTGGAATGAGGTTGAAATATTAGTTGAAAAATTGAATGTGGGGACAATTTCTTAGACGTCAAAATTGTTTACCGTAAAAAAGGAGGTCCCACAGTATCTGACGATGATTCCCCTCACAAAACCTTCATGTGCTTGCAGAGTGCGGACACATTCGTGCTTGGTGAGGTTCCACACTTTCACCTTCAGATCCAGAAACAGATTCAGGACCACAGAAATTACAACTAAATACATTTTAAGGTCTTTGTTCTGAGCGACTGTTCCACTCGGCAGTGTACCTCTCCATCACAGGAGCCTGACAGCAGGGTGGAGAGGTTCTTGGTGTGCTTGGCCATGCAGTTCACCCCATCTCTATGGCCGTCCAGGGAGGCCAGGAAAGGCTTGGCAAACACCCGCTCCAACTTTGTAGCATTCAGAGCTCGTGTGTACTCTCTGCTCACCTCGAAAGGATGGAGGGAGGGGTCGTAGTTTCTGGGAACTATAAAAAAGGAAAGCATCAAGGCATAATTCTGAAAGAAGAGTCCAAGCATTCAGATGTCTGGCTCCTTACGTCATCTCATAATGTTTTTAACGTATTACTCAGGAATAACTCACTTTAATTAGGAGGAACGCACTAAACCAAGAACTTGACATTTACAACTCTGCCATTGAGATTAAAAACTTAGTATTTGTCAGTTTTAACAAAAAGTAAATGTTCATATTTTTTTTACTGTATATGTTTTAGAGTGACTTGAGTAGAGTATAAGTTCTTATTAATCGTCCTTGCTCCAGCAGAGGAACGGGAAATCTTTTTCAAGTAGCTAAAAATGTTGTTTACCCTCTCGGAGCAGTAAATTAAAACACTTACCCCGCTGAATGTCGTATTTAGTCTCCCGGACATAATCATCCGGATTTCTTGAAAGAACTTTGACTTTCATTTGGTTGCAGAACAACACGAAGAAACCTGAGAGAAATTGTTATTTTTCTTCTGTGAGAATAACGTTAGCATAAAACGCTGCCATGCGTTGTTGAAGTAGTCCGCGTTGCATTGTGGGATGTCAGGTCCTCCTCGTTACGTCACCAAAAAAAAAAAACACATCTGTCAAGTTTACGATATTAGCACAATGTTAAACCGGAAACTTCACCAAAACAATACTTTCTTTCAGGGTCTACTGAAACGTAACTGTTAGACAGTATGCAAAGTATTTTATACTAATATATCACTGTTCATAACAGAGAAAAAAACTCAGGCTTTAAATACTGGCACATAGGACTAAACAAACATGACTATTATGATAATTATTCCAATGTGCAAAAATAAATATGTTTTGATTAAAATGCATTCAAAGCAAAAACCGATAAAAAAAAATACAGTAATATGAATTATTTCATGCTGTAATTTGAATGTAGTGCAATTTGTTGACTTTGATTTTTTAAAATTAAATTATATTTTGTAATTGACTGAATTTGGTTGTTTTAAGGGGCATGGCTGCCTCTCAGGGAGAAGATCACAGAATCACCGACACAGCGAAACATCTTTCTAGTGGAAGATTGCATGATCTTTCCTTACATGTGTGATTTTTCTCCTACTTCAGTTACCTCCCTCAGACCAAAAACATGCATGTTAGGCTGATTGGTAACTCTAAATTGTCTCCAGATGAGTGAGAGTGTGAATGTGTGTTTGTCTCGTCTGTCTCTATGTGTCCCAGTGATGGACTGGAGACCTGTCCATGGTGTACCGCCTCCAGTGACTGCTGGATATAGACACTAGCTCTGTGTGATTCAGAAAGATACAGTGGATATAGAAAATGAATGGGTGTGTGGTTGTTTCGACCACAAGTGGCTGAGGCGAGCTTCCCTCGTAGGGTGCTCAGACTCAACTTTAAGATAAGGTTAGAAGCTCATCATCATGAGTCTGAGCCAGAGTCTCCTCTCCTCATCAAAAGGAGACAGCTAAAATGTTTTGGGCATGTCCTCTTGCATGTCTCCTTCAAAAGATTCATCCTGCTGGGAGAAAACAACAAGGCAGAGTCAGAACTCGCTGGAAGGATCCTCTCTGGCCTGGAAATGTCTTTGCAAACGCCAGGAGGAGTTGAATGATCCAAGGTCCTACTTGAATCGTTATATTCTACCATGTTCTTGTTTATTTCTTTTGGGCCTTGTAAGTATTATATTTCTTTTTCACTTTTTGATACTTTATTTTGTACTTTTATTGTATGCTTGTTTTTAATGAGTCGAATCGGTTTTTCTCATCCTGAACATTTCATTGCGTTGTTGACCTCGTGTCAACCTGCATATGACAAATAAAGAATATAACGTTGCTTTTGGTTTGGCTTTATATAGATGCAGATAAATTGGTACCCTTCCACAATAATTGGAAAATGCACAACTGATCTTGTGCAAGTTTATTGGCTTCATTAGTCCCAGAAACTTCTCCCAGAAAGTTTGGAGCTTGTCAACATGCATTTTGCTTACCTCCTGTCTGGCTTTTTTTGTACTTTTCTGTCAATAGTGGCACCCCATGTGGGTCTTCTTCTATATAGAGCCCCATAATGACTCAAAATGAAACAAGTGGTACAATCTGCAAGTGCTCTACCTTGTAGTTCGGCTTGAATAGTTGTGCATGGTTTCTGTAGCTTTTTTAAATCTATCATCAGTACAGTGTGTCTGATCAACCTGAACCTGAAGTCACATCTCTTGCATCCATGTCCTGGGCTGGGAGGTTGGCTACAGTCCAGTGAAACCTATACCTTTAAACGATACTGGCAGCTGTGGTCAGAGGATTATGAAGCCTTTTTTATGAGATGGTCTTGTAGCCTTTAATTTAACGTGGTTAACTGTGATGGTCTTTCTGAGCTCCTCGCAGCTCTCGCCTTTGCTTTCTTTGCTCCATGTTGAGTGTTGGGAACACAGTAGCATAAAACTACCCAATGGCTGTTTGCAACCTTTAAATCAAATGAATGGCTGATGAGAAGCTTGAAGGCTATGATAGAGTCAAAGTTTGAAACATGGTAAGGATTATTAAGGATAAATCTGTCTGGACTATTTCAGCATACCTTGGTAAAATAAACAACAAATAATGTATTTTCACATTGTTTTGTTCACTTTGTCACACACTAAAGGCATATTCAGGCAAATAGACAATGCTTTTACTTTTCAAGAGAAATTAAACATTGTTTCAACAAGCTACAAGGGTACCAACAAACGTATCCGTGTCTAAAAATAAATACAAATGAAGAAGTATATTGTATGTATCATCAAAAACTCTTTTGCAGTCTTAGAAAACTTTATTGTTTAACAACAAAATTCGCGGGCTGTCAAAGACGTGTTTTATTTTGAAAATTCAAACAGGAAATGAAAAACAGGAAGTAACTTCCTGCGGCTGCGCAGAACACTGAGCGAGTGCTTGTAGTTGTTAACGGTAAACCCTGTCGTATCTGGGGAGTGCTGCGTCAAAACGCCGTGCAGTTCTTGGCCTGCAGTAAAAATGAGCGCCCTTTATGGCCTCGTTGTTTTATTGAAGCGCTGCAGCAGTTTTAAGAGGTCGGCTCTGTTCCTCAGAGTAAATTAAGGTCGTTTTGAGCACGCGCGGCTGTAAACTTGGCTAGCTTCCGCTGAGTTTAACGTCATCATGAGCTCCGCTCCAAACCACGGGACGGTTACCGAGACCGGACCGCCCAGGAAGCGGGTCTCCGCAGTCTCTGTAGCCGGAAGTGTCCAGCAGGTGTTCAGCCATGTGAAAGTAGAAAACCTGGTGGCAGGACTCAGCGGGGGGGTCGTGTCCACGCTGGTGCTTCACCCGCTCGATCTCGTCAAGATCAGGTTTGCAGGTAGGAATAAGCTGTTAGGAACATTATATAACATGAGCTTCCGGTTGTTTTTAAATATGCACGTGTCCTTTGTGTTATTCTGCTGCCTAAACACATCACGTGTCTTCTAACAGTAAGTGATGGCCTGGAGTTAAGACCCAAGTACAGTGGGATGCTTCACTGCATGAAGAGTGTGTGGCACCAGGAGGGCCTGAGGGGTCTTTACCAGGGGGTGACGCCCAATGTTTGGGGTGCTGGAGCATCTTGGGGTTTCTACTTCTTCTTGTACGTACACCTGTTTCACTACAAGTGATGGAGGATGTGTTCAACAGTAATGGTGACGTTTTCCTGTGCCGTGCTGCGTGACGCCTCCTTATGTTTCCTTACAGTTATAATGCGATCAAAGGTTACACAAAGGAAGGGCGACAGGATGAACTGAGCGCAGGAGAACACCTGGTGTCAGCGGCCGAAGCAGGTTTGTTGCAGTCCAGTTTGAACAGACAACCCCCCCCCCCCCCCCCCCATATCATCAGCACACAGCCAATACCAGCAGGGTAATGCAGGTATGAGCTGATACAGATGTGTGCACAGCATCCCTGGTCAGCTCACATCAGTCTGGTTCCTGTTCATGGAAACAGGCGTAGGTAGTTAAAGAAGCGTCCTCAAGGATTTCTGCTGAAACTGAAGGCAGAAAAGATAAAAACCTTATTAACACGCTCACACATGCCAAGTGCAACGATGTCCCCTGTATTAAAAGTAGATCGATGGGTCACAGTTTTGAAATTTCATTTGTCAAGTAGTCTACAATAGAGTGTAGTCTTTCTGGTCCTAATGGCCCATTATTCTGAAGAGACTCGATGATGCTTCAATGGTTTTTGTACATTTTACACAAATTGCAGGTGCACAAGAAACGGCTTACCGGTAATCCTAGCTGTAATTGCTGTCACAACCTTATTTATTAGTTATAACCTATATTTATTAAATATAGGGTGGTGGTGGCGCAGAGGTTGGAGAAGGTGGGTCTGTGATCGGAAGATCGTAGGTTCAACTCCCTGTTCTGACAACAACAAAAATGTGGGTGGGAAAAGTGAAGCACCCACACCTGCCTCCACCCTCATTTGCCCCACTCTGAACCCTTGAGCAAGGCCCTTAACCTCCACCATCTGCTCCCCCAGGCGCCCTAGATAGCAGCTCTCTGCTCCACACCGAGGGCTGTGGTAGCTCGGTGGTCTGTGGTGTCAGGGAGGGCATCTGGTGTAAAAATAATTGCCAGGTCTTCGTGCGACTTAGTTCACTGTGGTGACCCCTGAAGGAGGGAGCCGCTGAAAGAAATGGGGGGGACTATTTATTATATAATACTACAAATGTATAAACAAGGATTTCAGTTAATTGACTTTGTGATTTTTGACTTTTTGATGCTATTTGTCTAATTTCACCACTCGGAACAGATCAGAGTTGTTGGTTTTTCAACACCTACTGTACTTACCTGATGCGCCTCCATGTTTAGCTTCTTAATTTGTATTAAGAGATAATAAAATGGAAACAAAGTCCAAACACACAAAATAAATCCATCACAGAAGGACTTTGGTCAGCGTTGTTGTTTTTAAATGTGCTATATAAATCAAATTAACATCGACAGACCTTGTCAGCTATTTATTTGTGTTTTAATATTTGCAGAAAGAGCAAGTGTAACACGGAGGCCTTGGGTCCTTTCTATAAGCTTAATTCACCTTTCACCTCTTGAAAACACTGTTATGTTTGACAAAACATATAAATTAATATAAGAGTTTGCTCAGCGAGCTACCTGTGTCAACACTAAAGTGTACCTAATGAACTGCTTCAACCGATTGTCTGAACTTCACAGTGACTTGATTCCTGCTCCTTCTCCACAGGTATCCTGACTCTTATTATAACCAACCCGATCTGGGTCACTAAAACCCAGATTGTTCTGCAATACAACTCTGACCAAACCAGTAAGCAGTACAAGGGGATGGTGGACGCTCTGGTTAAGATCTACCGCAATGAGGGCGTCCCAGGACTGTACAGGGTGACACTTCAGTTTGTTCTGGGGCTCAGTGCTTTAATGAAGGTTATGTTAGCTAAAGGTTAAACAATAAGCAATAATGCTGCTCTGCTTCTGTCCAAGTTCCACTTGGAATTTATTTTAGCATTATACCATCACTGGCCACTAGAGGGCACCAGTAGTCATTTAACTTTTGTAGCTGTGCTGGTGCATTCTTTGTTTGTTCAGAGAATAACTTGCTGAATATGTGTGTTAAAGGGTTTTGTTCCCGGTCTGTTTGGTACCTCACATGGAGCGCTGCAGTTCATGGCCTACGAAGAGCTGAAAAGAACCTACAGCAAGTACAAAAATGTTCCCACAGATACAAAGTTGGTGAGTGAAAGCTTAAAGAGGGGAGCCCGTAAGTCAACGGTCAGTTTTCCTGCTCTGCTCACCCTTTGTCTCCATTTGTGTTTTATAAACAGAACACTCTGGAATACATCACGATGGCAGCATTATCCAAACTGTTTGCTGTGGCCACAACGTACCCATATCAGGTGGTTCGAGTTCGCTTGCAAGACCAGCACAACAAATACAACGGAGTTGTGGACGTCATGAGTCGGACGTGGAGGTACGATGCTGAGCCGCTCACAGCATGGCTGAGTACTCCGTCACTGAGGGGTACACTGCGAAGCAAGTTTCATAAAGTACAGCTTTCTTCTTTTAGCCCGACTTGACAAAGCCTAAAACTCCAGGAAGAAATTAAAGGCACTACAACAATAGTTCGAACGTGTCCTTGTTAACTCAGACTTGCAGATTTAAGCATGATTTATTTATTTCTCTGCTTAAAATAAAACAATCCAACAAATAAAGTTATAAAAAGATAATCAAACTGCTCTCACCAAGTCTTCATTCATAAAGAACAGCAAGTTCAAAAATTCAACTTCCTTTTTCTTAAGAACATGCTTAAGATTATTTAACTAACAAGATTAGAATGGCTAGGCCGATATATTTATTGAAATGAATAATTATATAGAAATACGTCCTTGAATAAATTGTTTGTGATGAAGTTTGATGAATAAAATGTATTCATTTATTCAACACGTAAATGTTGTGCACTGATTGACTTGAGCTGTTAATGCCGTCTTCTAAGCTGTATTATCTGATCCAGATGTGAACACCTGGAAGTAAAAGCTTAACTGTTGCTCTCTCGTTTATCTATTGACGTCAAACCCAGATGTTTTCAGTCTACAAAGTAAAGGAACTGAGCTCACTCTTCCTGTACTTTTAGTAGGAAGAGTGAATGTGTGTTCCGAGTCCGGTTGGATTGAATCTCCCGACTTTCTCTGCAGGAACGAAGGCGCCAAAGGTTTCTACAAAGGCATCGTTCCCAACTTGATCCGCGTCACCCCTGCCTGCTGCATCACCTTTGTGGTTTACGAGAACGTGTCCCGCTTCCTCCTGGGGACTAAATAAACCCCGTCGTGGACTCACGCTGACATGGAGCCACGTGGAGACAAAGCAGGGACTGTTCCTGTTTGGCTGTTGGGTTTGTGGAGAAGAGGAGGAGGGACGCTGCCAAGTGAAACAAACGACCAACCAACAGCTGGATTAGTTTTTATTTAAGTTTAAAATGTATATTATTTGTGAATCATGAGCCTGTGATTGAAACGCACAGATACAGGTTGGACAGTGCGGCAGTTGTTTACAATGTTTCTTGGCAGCAGAAAGAGAAAAAACAAACCGTGGAATATTTAAAATCGTTTTGTTGACGCGACGATGTTCTCAGGTCTCTTGTTGCACGTGTTCATATTAGTTTCTTTTACACTAGTCTGTTGTGAAAGGCAGCAGTGATGGTGGTTTTTGTTTAAAACACATCCATTCTTTCAAATGGTTTTGCTCTAAATTATGTCCTTTTTAAAACAGTTTTTAATAAAAGAAGTTTATTTAGCTCGATATGTAAGCACATTAAATGTTATTTAGATATTGTGAATGTGTGGTCTGTAGATCTGTAAACCGTAACAAGCAGGAGTATCTTTTAGAGTTCAAATCTTTTTAAAAAAGGTCTTTATTGACAGTAATAATTGTAAAAACACACAACATGGAGTATAAACACTGTAAATGTTAATGGCTGTTAGCCACCAGCAGACTCGGCTACAGTACAGAGTGTTTCTAGCAGACAGAACCACACTTTTGTTTGTTTACGGGCTCGTCAGCTGGAAGTTAAACGAAAACATTCAAGTTACAATCAGTGAAGCTGCGACGCCTCAGAAAGCAGAACCTGATCGTTTGGGAGGGCCAGATAACAGAACGCTACAAGGACTGGACACCTCCTCTCATGTAACTTTGTCTCTTATTTAGGCAGCTCCTCGATGATAATCCTGGAGACAGAGTTCCAGCCTGTAGATGCGTCGCCTCTGGGATAGTCTGCGCAGGTCCCCACCCACACGGCCACATCCACCAGCCCCGCTTTGATGCCCTCACACAGACCTTCAACTGGACAGGAGGACACAAAACATGGCATTTAAAAAAAAAAGCTTTTGAAATGTGTTGGGGCTCATGTGTTTGAGATCACTCTTAAGCCAATGGTTCCCAACCCCGGTCCTTGAGGAACACCATTGTGCGCATTTTGTTTTCTTGCTTTGACACCTGATTTGGGTGAACAGGTGGCTTCAGCAGAACTTAAAGTAATTACTGTAAATCACTGAATCAGGTGTGTTGGAGCAGAGAAACAACTGAAACATTCAGGATGGTGTTCCTCAAGGACCAGTGTTGGGAACCATTGCTCTAATCTACTACCACACCTTATTTCAAGTTGTATCCGTAAAGTTAAGTGCCCAGTGGTTATTCAAATTTTGTCCAGTAATTAATTAGATATTTTTTGCCAATACCAAAATGTCCCCCTTGGACAAAGTGAGACGCTCTTCTGTTTACAGGGTTTGTCAGTTCCGTTTGCTTCAGTTTGATTCATTTCCAGTCCTTAGGTTTAGCTGCCAACTAACGTTTCCACTGATCATGGAGAAGAATGGCAACAATCTTTCAGATTGAGCACATTTCTGTATCGAGCCGTTTCTAAGAATGCAGGATGAAACGAACATTAATTACCTGGTTCTATGTGTGAACTGGTAGAACTTTGGGTTCTTAAGAGTCACAAACAGGTCAACACGTTGTGTTGAAGCTGATGGCACTCGAACAGTACCTGTAAACTCTTGTGCAGTGTTTGAGTGATCACTTGGATTTAGGAGCAGCAGGAGAACAGTGTTTCAGAGTTCCTGGATTGTTGTTGGCATTAAAATAACACCGTGGTGAAGACTCAGTCATGTAGGACATGGTAAATTCAAAAATGGTTATAAAAAAACAAACTGGACTTCTATTCTGCAGCTGAAGATGTTTTGCTTTCCATCCAAGAGGATTTATCAATAAAAAATGTAATTCCTCGGATGAAAATCCAAATGTCTTCAGCTACAGAATAAAAGTCCAGTTTTGTTGTCAAACCTTTCTTTGGATTTAAAATGCAGTACTTCAGTTGTCTATATAAATGTACAATACACCTGGTGTGAATGGTTGAGGTAAGTCAACCAAATATTTTCTTATTTCCACTCTGGACTCCTTCTTGGCCAGCCAGTCAGATTTGACATGTCTGTAACGCCTCCTTTAAGGAGGTCCAGGGAGCATCCTTACCAGATGCTCAAATCAACTGGCGCCTCTCAATGAGGAGGAGCAGTGGTTTACTCCGAGTCTCTCCCAGATAACTTCTCACCCTCTCTAAAGGACGGTCCAGCTACACTGAGAAGAAAACCTAAATTTATTTGCTTGTATCTGCAATTTCACTGTTTCGGTCGGTTGTGGCCATAAATGAGCGTAGGAATGTAGATAAACAGCTTCGCCTTGCAGCTCTGCTCCCTCTTCACCACAACAGACCGGCACAGTGTACACAATACTGCAGAAGCTGCACCAATCCGTCTGTCAATATCACGCTAATGAACAAACCTGAGAAATTCAAACAAATCCCCCCCCCCCCCACTCTTAGCACCTTTTTTTCCAAATACTGAGCTAAAATTTGGGGTGGCTGTAGCTGAGTCATCTTCAACATATAATCTGAGCACTAGCAGATGATGTGAGATCTCACAGTATTGTGTTAGACTGCACACAAACTGACCAGAGCAGCTAGAACTTCCTCCCCTCTCATCATGAGATGATCTTAGTGTAAAACGTCTAGCAGAAAGAAGGTGACAGGCAGTATGCAGAGGCATTTTTTTTGTTGTTCTTATTTTGACTACTGTCGATCTAGCTCAAAAACAAAGAGTTTTTGTGTTAATGTTTGTAATAGTTTATCTGCTTCTGTGCCTCTTTCCTGTGGGGTCTCGCAAGGCTCTATTCTTAGACCCCTTGTGTTTTCATTGTATCTGCCACCCTTGAGGTCTGAGGAAACATAGTCTTTCGTTTCATTGCTATGCTGAAAATGCTTAAAGCCAAATACTTCTTGCTTCGTTCACCCTCTGTTAAAATGTCTTGATGACATTAAGGCATTGATGGTTTCAAATTTTTAGGTTGCAACGATCAAGCAACTGAAGTCATTGTGTCAGGTGTCCCTTTCATGTCTCCAGCTTGTCCAAAATGCTGCAGCTCGGCTCTTCACAGGAACTCATAGGTTTGATCATATTTCACCAGTTTTGTCCTCCCTTCACTGGCTCCCTGTACGTATTAAAATTGATTTTTAAATTCCCCTGTTGACCTTTAAGTGCCTAAATGACCTTGCACTCGCATATCTCTCTGATCTACTTCAACTTTATGTTCCTTCTCGGGCGCTGAGATCATCAGACCAGCTGCTTTTGGTTGAAGCTCAGAGGAGATCGAGCTTTTTCAGTCATGGGCCCCAAACAGGAACAATCTGCCCCCCAACATTAGACAGGCCACTTCACTTCCTGTTTTTAAATTTCCTAAAAACACACATGTATTCACTGACGTTTAACACAATCTGATCTGATTTAGTATTTTATCGTTTCTCATTGTTTTTGTGTTTTTATTTTTGATACTTTTAATTACATCTTGTTATTATTATTATTTTCTTTAATTACTGCCTTGAGGTTATCGTTAAGCACTTTGGTAACAGCTGCTGTTTCAAAAGAGCTTTATAAATAAATTTGACTTGACTTGACTAGATGAGTGAATCTGGCATCTGCTGTTGCACATTCCACCTCCAGCTGAATAATTCAGATTATATCCTGTATGCATTATTCATGTATATTGTTTCATCTAGCATTTCACAAGATTTATGTGGTTAAAAAAGGCTTTTTCTTTATTCAACTTTAAGCAGTTGAAGCACAGACACATCAGATGAGATCCCAGTTAAGATCCTTCCACCCCCGTGTTGACCTTTGGAATATTTTGTACTTCTTTTTTTGGTTGTCTCCATATTTAAGGCTGTGTAACTCTACAGTCTCAGATTTCCTCAAATCATATTCCTTTAGAGCCGTGTTACATTATTGCATCCGATCATTTTTAAATGCGTTGGTGGTTCAGAAAAGCGACAGCACGATAAACTGGTAGATTTTGATCATACCTGAGGACGTCCTGTGGATGTTGATGGTTGAGTTGAGTTCTGGACTGCCCTGGTCGAGGTAAATGATGGACTCTACAGGCAGGGGTCCGGTGCACTCTGCTCCGTTAAAGGTGAAGTACCACCTCTGGCAGCATGCGTTCTTGCACTTGAGTCGCAGCGAGCCGCTGAAGAGGACTCTGAGAGCGCTGTCTGAGCGCAGCTTGGTGAACGTGCAGTCCTGAGACACAGCATGGGGTCAGTTGTGTGCAGGTGTGGAACATGTATGTGGGTCTGCATGGACTGGGAGGCCCGTGGAGATACTCACAGCCACTTTACCCAGGTCGATCCCATAATTCAGGGCGCTCCAGGCACACTGCTTGTAGTTGGGTTTCCACGGCTCCTCGAAAATCTCGCTGACACATTCTCCTTTTTCACCTTTCAGCCCATCACGGCCCGGGATACCTGGAGTCCCTGGAATGCCGTTGGCTCCAGGGTTACCATCTCTGCCAGGGGTGCCTGATGGGCCTTGCATGCAGCTGCCATACTGAAAAATAAAAACAAAAATAATAAACAAATAAAACAAAGACACCGTATCTTAACAGATCAATCTTTTATCACTTGCTGTTGAGAGGTGAAAGGCTGGCAAACAATGTGTTGGCTTGTGTGTTAAAGGTCTTGTTTGTACTTCGGTCTGTTAGCGAAATATCTCATGAATCACTGGATAGATTTTTATGAAACTTTC
>NC_056502.1:37049164-37053066 GCF_014905685.2 Nematolebias whitei
TATATATATATATATATATATATATATATATATATATAAAACTGATTAACTTTTGGATTCAACCCAATTTAAGATGGCCACCATACCATAGGCTACAGACCACAAGAAACACAAAAGTGGCTATATCTCAGTCAATTTTACAGATATCGAGGTAAAAGTTGGTGTGGTAGTAGCTGAGACTCATCCACAACACATGCTCCAAGTGTTAATAGAAATCATGCATGGTTCTATATTAAGTGAGATCTTGCATAATGTTATTTTAACACCTTCAGTATATCTTAATGTGTGATCAGTAACTCTGGCATGAAAGAGCAGGTGATGTGTTCAAGGAATGCCAGGCCTTAAAGTAACTTTTGGGGCTACAAGAAGCAACATAACACTTCATTTACAGATCACATGAACAAATCCGATGTCTGTGGGGCGTGGTTTTAAATTCATTTCAGGATTAGAAGCTGCAGGATCGACACACATGAAGCTCAGAGGTAATGAATGACAGATCGGGTGTTAATGAGCGACTGAAGGCTTAAATTAGTAGGTGCCTGGCCACACGTGTCCCAGTGTGATTCATTGTCCTGTTGAATCTGCTATTTTTAACCAGACGCATCTTTACTTACGCTGACTCAGATGCAAACAGGCGGCGGAGCTCGCCACACACACATTCAGATACAATAAAGGATCCAGACAGGGGTGAAGAATATGTTCCCTTGAACACATCGTGACCCGGAGACTGCAGTGCACGAGATTTATTTTTAGTTGCCGACGGGTTTTAATTTTGGTTAGGTGATTTGCTCAGTCAGGACATTAGTTATAAACAGAAGTGTGTCCTACACTTTAGGCAGGCTGAGGCTAAAAGCTGCTGATTTTGACTTCTTGGTAAGTTACTGCTGCCATGTTTGCTCATATGACATGAGGGGTATGTGGCCAGAGGACCTCAAGTGAAAGCAGGACAGAAGAACAAAGAGCTTGTCTTGGATTTTTAACATCCTGTCCCGACTCGAGTCTCAGCGGTAAAGACAAAAAAAATAGCTCTAATCTGGTGAATCACTTAAAAGTACCGCAGCATTCTCATGTCAGCTGCTCATGAACAGATGGCTGGGCAACTGTTGAAGTCATTACGACGAAGCAACCTGGAGATACGAGACCTTACGTAATCTCTATAGGGAACGTCTGAGACAAAGCTCGGGGGTTGCGCTGGTCGCATGAGCGGAAACAGAACTGGAATAAATCTTTAGGGGGAAAAATGGAAGAGCCTTCCAATGGCTTACTGGTGACCCAATGTGGAAAAGATGCACACAACTTGGTGCATATTCAGCGAGGAAACGTTTCCAGGTTTTATTAAAGGTTAAAGTGTTTTCAAAGCAGACCCATGAATGGAAACTCTGTCCACTTAACCACACAGCTAACTTTTATATTAGAGCTTCCCCGCCTGCATGAATCAGTGGCACACAGTCCGTTACTGTAACTGGAAGCATAAAGGCTGCTTTTGGATAGAAGTGCAGAGAAGTCTGTAGCAATTCAAGCATTAGTCAACGCCAAAGCTGGGTTATGCAGAACGCATGGACATGAAGCTGACTCAAAGGAGCTGAAAAAGATGCAGAGGGTGGAGGGTTTTATGATTACCATGCTGCTCAGAGCGGTAGATCTTCCCTCAGCGGAGTGTCTAGTGCAGTTGAGCTTTTCTGCATCATTTCCAGTGCACTAGATACAGATGGTAACAAAGTATGCTGTTCATTAAATGCTCCACATGTGGGCACAGTTGTGGAATAAAGAAGAGGAGCTGCTGGAGATCAGTAGCTTTAAAAGTGGAGAATGCAGCAGTGTCTGCTGGGGGAGAGGGGGGCACTGGTTCTACAGGGAGTCCCAGCAAAATAAACAGAAGTTTCACTTTGAACCTTCACAGATTCAAGAGATCAATGAGCCAAATCTGAGCTTTCATCCAACAGCTGAGGTATCAGAAGGTTGTATTATTTTCCACAAGTATGGTTTAAGATTCAGAACTTGGACCAGTGAACTAAAGAGAGCTGTGGATGGAACAAATGTTGAACCCAACTTTAGAAGTGCTGATATACATTCACATGACTGTTTCCCTGGGTTTATTTTTTATTTTATTTCCATACATTTTTATTTTAAATCTTACTACTTCTGCAAAAAACATTCAGCTCACTCAGGAGATGGGTGTTATAGCTTTAGTTTCTTGTATATTTATACTTTTTAAATTATTTAACTTTTTTTACATATACAGTATCTTTAGTTATTTCAGAAACTTTGCTGTCTTTAATAAACATCGTTTTTGTCTTCTTATGCTACTTTTACCCAATATTAGGCTACGTTTGGCTAGCCTTTTGCTAATTTCATTTTTTAGCAGCCTTCTGCTATTTTTTAAAATTCAGCTAGCCTTATGCAGCATATAGTTTTAGCTATCCTATTGCTACTTTAATTTAAGCTAATCTTTTGTGTTCGCCTAGATTTGACTACTTTTAGCTTTCAGCAAACATTTGTTGCAGCCTTTTGATACTTTTAGTTTTTAGCTAGCATTTTGCTACTTTTAGCTACTTGTCTGCTATTTCTAACTATTCTGTAGCCCTTTTGCTATGTTTAACGTAAGCTACTATTTTACTACTTCTAGTTTTTAGCTAGCTAGACTTCTGCTACTTTTAATTTTTAGTTACCGTTCTACTGTTTTTAGTTAGCCTTTTGATCATTTAAGTTTTTAGGAGCTTTTTGCTACATATAAAATTCAACTAGCTATTAACATGTTACCTTTGTAGCTACCCTTTTGCTATATTAGATTTTAGCAAATATGTTGTAGCTTTCAGCTACCAAATTGCTAATTTAGCTTTTAGCTGATCGTTTGTCATTTTTAGCTAGCCTTTTATTACTTCAAGCCATCCTTTTGCTACTTTTAAATTTGGGTTTCCTTTTGATACTTATGCCTTTTAGTTCCTGAATGCTATTTTATCAGCCTTTTGCTATTTTTAGCTTTTAGCAAACATTTGTTGCTTTAGCTAGCCTTTTGCTACTTTTAGTTTTTAGCTAGCTTTTTTTTCACCTGCTTTTAACTAGTGTATTACTACTTTTAGTTTTTGGCTTGATTTCTGCTACTTTTAGCTTTTAGCTACTTGTCTGCTACTTCTATCCATAGACTATGTTTAACTTTAGCTATTATTTTACTACATTTAGCTTTTAGCGTCTTCTGCTACTTTTGACTTTTAGTTATTGTTTGACTATCTTTAGTCAGCCTTTTGATAATTTTATTATTTTAGAATTAGCTAAATTTAGAATTCAGCTAGCTTGCCATTTTTTTAAGCTACCATTTTGCTATATTAGCTTTTAGCAAATCTCTTGTTGCTTTCAGCTACCCAATGGTTACTTTAGCTCTGCTGATCTTTTGTGATTTTTAGCTTGCCTCCAAGCCATCCTTTTGCTACTTTTAATTTTGGGGTTGCCTTTTGATACTTATAACTTTTAGTTCATGTTCGGTCAGCCTTTTTTGCTAGTTTAAGCTTTTAGCTAACATTTTGTTGCTTTTAGCTAGCCTTCTGCTACTTTTAGTTTTTAGCTAGCTTTGTGTTACTTGATGCTAGTCCTTTGCCACTTTTAGCCAGTGTGTTGCTACTTTTAGTTTTTGGCAATATGTCCACAACTTTTAGTTTTAGCTACTTTTAGCTTTCATCTAGCCTTTTGACACTTTTAGCTTTAACAACTCAATTTCTGTTTCTTCAGCAAACTTCAGCTGTTGTTCAGCTCTCAGGGCAGAAATTCTGTGGTTATTATGAACTGTTTCAGCTTTTTATAACAAGTCAGAAACAATCATCACCGTTTTATATTTAACTGAACGACAGGAAGACAGACAGGCAGACAGACAGACAGACAGGCAAACAGGAAGACAGACAGGAAGACAG
>NC_056502.1:37053076-37059236 GCF_014905685.2 Nematolebias whitei
TGGAAGACAGACAGACAGACAGGAAGACAGACAGGCAGACAGACAGGGAAACAAACAGACAGACAGGCAAACAGGAAGACAGACAGGAAGACAGACAGGCAGATAGACTGGAAGACAGACAGACAGGAAGACAGACTGGAGGACAGACAAAGACAGACAGACAGACAGGAAGACAGACAAAGACAGACAGGGAGACAGACAGACAGACAGGAAGACAGACAGACAGACAGGAAGACAGACAGACAGACAGACAGACAGACAGACCGGCTGCATAAACCAGACTTCAACTTCCGCTTTGTTTTTTTAGTCCACTCAGGAAAGCTGCCTGAGACCCTGCGTGGACTTTAGATCAAGAAACTAGAGTCACCTTGTCTGCTTCATGCTGAGCAGATGATCCAGGCTGTTTTACATGAATCAGAAAAACAAATAAAGTAACAGAATAAATATAATTATCCCTTTGTGGTGTCGCGTGAAGATAAATGACACAACAAAAGGTAAGGTTTAAACAAGGAGGCGCATTAAAGTCAGAAGTTACACTTGAACGAAAGGAGCAGCTCCACGTGTTAAGCTTCTTCCCTCCTCATCCTCACCTTGTCTGCGTCAGGATCCTTCCTGTAGCCTCTGCTCCTCACCTTCTCCACCCCGTACAGAGGGACAGCCAGGAGGACCAGCAGCAGCAGGCGGCCGGAGCGGGGACACATCCTGACGGAGGACACTGAGCACTGTCTCTGAGGACACTGTCTCTGAGGACTGAGCACTGTCTCTGAGGACACTGTCTCTGAGGACTGAGCACTGTCTCTGAGGCTGACTCCAGCTGCGGTCCAGAGGAGGGCAGGACCAGCACAGAGCAGCCAGTCAACGTCCAGAGACTGATCTGAGTCCATGTCCACATCTGATTGGACCCGGACTGAAACAAAGGGACATTTCAGACATTTTGAAGCGGGGTTCCATGCAGAGCTGCTGGATCACATAGACATCATAATGTATGTCTGTGGTGGATCAGGTCCACTTTATGGATCTGGGTCATTTTGAATCGCCCATTAAACCAAAAGTGGGCAACTTGTGCCCCGAGGGCCAAAAGTGGCCCTTGGACACTCTTAATCTGGCCCACAGTATCCCTAATTGTAAAGAAAGAAAAAACATTAATAAATGGATGAAAACCTGAATTGCATCAATTAAATCTAAGGAAATCTAAATTAAAACGTTTTGGACAAACGCACTGAAAAAAATCTGGATCATTGAGACAGGCTAGATCTTTGTTTTAAATTGTGTTTCCAGTTCAAGCCTGAAAAACTCCAAAAATAAAACATTTTTATTATTTATTAATTTATTTACATCTAATCTAACAAATGTATTGTCACAGGAGCTAGCCGAAGTGTGTGTTATAATCATAAAGAGTAATGGGGAGACATATGTTCTACGCTACACGAAGAAGATGCCTGAAAAAGTCTTCCAGATTAACTGCCTTAAAGAAAAGACATGGTCCAATTCTCTATGTGGCCCTTTGATTGCTCTAAATATCTTATGTTGTTCATATAAAAACAACGTAAGATATATGCAGGTTCACACAGGGTCAACAATGCAATGAAATGTTCAGAACGATACAACTCGTTAAAAAAATAAAAAAAAGAAATACTAAAGCATTCAATATGGGTACAAAATAAAGTACCGAAAAGTGAAAAAGAAATATAGTAAACAAAAACATGGTAGAATATAATGGTGCAAGTAGGATGAATTGGTATAAATATTTCACAGGTAGTAATATTAACTTAAATGTGCATGATATATATTGCACATATAGAGGTTGTGTGACAGATTATTGCAGGTGGTGAGTAACACTGAGATGAATTATGATGGTAAACATATACGATACAGCCGTAGTGCAGCAGCAGCAACATATTAGGTGTCACAGATGTAGCTTGGTGTAATATTATCAATAGTTCAGTATTATTGTCAATAGTTCAGTATTATTGTTAATAGTTCAGTAATCTGACAGCTTGTGGGTAATAACTGTCTTCGAGTCTTTTTGTGCATGACTTGTATCGTCTGCCTGAGGGTTGTAGATGGAAGAGGATGCTGGTGTTCAAACCAAACTTCTTTCTTCCATCAGGATTTTCCCCTCTGAAAAGAAAAGTTGCTCGCCCCTGCACTGATACCCCAGTACACTTCAGTCAATCAAGTTTCCAGTTGTTTTACGACGGCAAAAAAAAACACCATGGAAGCAGCTCCTCCACAGACTATTACTGGAATAGTAAATGCTACTTCCAGAGCAGATCGCTGCCGTTTTAACCCTCCTGCTACCTTGGGTTGAAAACAACACGAGGCCTTGTGGGTTGTTTTAATCTAAAGGCAGCAGCAGGGTTTAAACAACTTCCAAATGATTCAGTCCGTTAGAATATCTTTGTTGTCATTGTAACAAGTATAACACAATTAATATGTCAAAGCTTTTATGTTGTTTACACCACCTTCCGTTTTGTGTATCGCAGTTATTTAGATCAAAACATTATGGAATTATTGCCAGATGTGACTCACAGATAATCCAGAAATGCTACATGTTGCTAATTTTTACAAAACCCCACTTCAAAAATGGTTGAACTGAGCTTTGAATGAGTCTCACAGGAATAAATCTGACCCACACAGGAACTTATGAATTTGTGGTTTTATTCAAACATGACTAAAATATGACAGCACAGATAAAAAAAACCCACTATTAAAACAAAAATCGTATAAAACACTTGACCAACTACGCAAATCTTAAACATCTTAAACCTCCATCTACATGACAGACATACAAAATACACTGACACTAATTCCCTTTGAGTTTGTGGCTCACAAACATGGAAAGGTAGATACATTTCAGGGGAACAATCAGATTCTTGTGCAGCTTTACATACATTACAGCAGAACATGATTTTAAATAAATCACACATCTGGAAGAACTTGAGATGCAGTGTTTGTGACGTTTATGCTATAAATACTGCTCACACATCTATAAATCCTCATATCTTTATTTAAGATGACCTAATAATCAGTGGTTAAACTGAGAATAAAAAGTTCAACTACAACTGAACTGGCTGATCCTCACATTGAATCACAAAATATAAATTTACACAATTGTACACAATGAACATCTGTTTTTCTTTGAAGGTTCTTGAAACAAAAGTATTTCTTGCAATATTATAAAGCAGTACTTTATATCCAGTTGGTATGACTTTAAAGACATTTGTACACAAAAACACAAAAAATATCTAAAACAATAACAAAAGATTTAAGACAAGTGGTTCAAATAAATGCATAATTTGACACCATAGTTCGGTTCTTTTAAAGTGGAGTTGAAACAGAAGTTATTAATGACCAGACTGACGAGCGGACAGCTAGTCCGAGTGGGACCAAAAGTAATCTCAAAACAACTAAAAATAATCTTAAATATTTCATTGTAATTCAAGATAACACTTTAGACATTTATTTGAACATCACGCAAACACCAGCAGACACTTCTGGCATACGTCTGCCAGGATAAATATGCAGAAATAGTTTAAAATGGAAAAGCAGCTGAGTTAATGTTTAAAAAGTAGAATTCACACAAACTATTATGACATGAGTTGTTTCAACACGGCAGCTAAACACTTTTATACGTTCTAGCCTTTAGCTCGTCAATCTGGTCAAAATTAAACTCAATTTCTCCAAACTGGTCATTCAAATTGCGATCTAGAACAGGTAAGACACTCATTGTTCATGAGCTTTCCACAGAACATCACTTCAAAAGATCCAAACTGTCCCTTTAATGACAAAAAGTACGAGAGCAGGTTTTTAAGATCAAAAAGTGGCACTCGGAGTGAAGAACACAAGGTCTGAAGATAAACCTTCTGTTGGAGGAAAACAATAAGACATTAAAGAGTTTACCACAGGATTAACTTTCCCATGTATCATGACCTCTCCAGCAACTCAGTGTTCTGACTAACACAGTCAAAGACTTCAACTCTACAATTACAAAACATATAAAGTCTTTGTTCACCACTATTTAGCATTGAGCTAGCAGCTAGAAAACAGCCGACCTAACGCAGCTAATGCTAATAAATGACCATCAATAGTTGTCTGGTTGGGAAGCAGCTGTGTTCTTCAACATTCAGACTAAAAGCTCAGTAAAGCTGGAACAAACAGCCCTCAACCAAACAAACAAACAACAGCCAACAATCCCAGCAATGTCAGGCTACATCTCACAGGTTCAGGTCCAACGTGGCACATTGGTAATACTAGACGTTTAATGGATTTTGCAGGGAATAAACACATTTGCTAGCATGAACACATAAACCAGCTTCAAAGCTAAGTGAATGTGTCGTGGATGGATGAGGGATCCCACAGGAACATTTTAGAGGTCAGAAGTCCTGTGGGTCCTTGCCCTCCTCAGACACCTGGTGCACCGTCTGCTGGGCGGAGTCCTGGACGATGTTGGTGTGCGAGGGGTTTAAAGCTGGATGCTGCTGCTGTCCAACCTGTCTGGCCTCTGACAGCTCACTCATAGGTGTCAATCTGAAAACAGGACAAACAGCAGATCACTAACGATCATCACAGCAGATCCGACTGCTTTCATTTTCTTTAACACAACACGTAATCCAGATCAGATTAGAACAAGTCCCTTGGAAATTACCCAGACAGACAATTTTTAAAAGCAAAGTCTAAAGATTTGGTTAGAAAAGGAGCAAAGATGTGACAAATGATTGCAGTGCAGGATCTAAAATTCACCTGGACTCAGAATATCTACAGGGCATGTGGAGCTCAGATGCAACTGAACAAATTAAGTGAAGCGTCGATTGTTTACCGTATTTTTCAGCCCATAAATCAAGTTTTTTTTTTTTTTTTTTTGCATAATTTACATGTCCTGCAATTTATATGCCGAAGCGATGTATTTATGTTTTTTTTCCCATATTTATAAACCAATTTTTGGCTGAGATATGACCATTTTCATTCATTCTGAAAATATTGAACACTAACTTAAAAAAGTTTAGGCTGGTCCTCTGAATGTCCAGAGGACCAGACTAAACTTTTTTAGATTTTTCTACCTGGATTATTGAGCATGCATCAGGATATTGAACACTAACATTTTCAGCCACTAGATGGCACTCTAGCAGTATGGCATGCCGTTGTGTTGTGTAATAGATAAACATGGATATTAATGACACAATCGGCTTGCCATAGCCTTCCACCTTCATCCAGCTTGCCTGACGCAAACTTCAGATCAGCTTCATTTCGCTGTGCCGCCCCAGCGAAATGCAGCTGATTTGACCATTGAAGTCCTTTTATTTAGTAAAAGTTAAATTGAAACACACCTTTGCTATAATGTTGAGCAAACAATTGTTTTTAGGTGCTTATCTTGTTAAATTTTGAAGAAATACGCAGCGTTCCTCCTTCCTGATTTCCTCCCTCTGCACGCTCCCGGAGCACCGAGGCAGCGAGTACGTTTGAAATGCAGCTGATTTGACCGGTAAAGTGCATTTATTAAAGAAAGGTTAAACTGAGACACACCTTTACTATAATTTCAAGCAAACATATAACTGTTTTTAAGTGCTACTCTTGTTAAATTCTTGTTAAAGTCCTCCTGTGCACGCTCCCGTGGCCACCATTCGATTTTTGGCACAACACCGGCCCACATTTTCAGGTTGCCAGTGGTGACGCATAACAAACGCGACGCGTCAGCGGTGACACATAATAGATGCAACGCCTATGGCGAAGTGACATATTTATGTTTTTTTCCACTTTATTAGACATATTTGGACTGATGCGACTTATAGGGTAGTGCAACGTGTACGGCGGAAAATACGGTAGTTGCAACAAACAGGTTAGGTTTGGTTTATTTGTCATATGGGAAATCAACATAAGGTCAACAATGCAATGAAATGCTCAGGATGAGAAGAACCGTCTCGACTCGCCAAAAAACCCCCCAAAAAACAACAAGAACAACAACAAGAAATACCAAAGCATGCAACAAAAATTCAAAAACAAAGCAACAAAAGTGAAAAAGAAAAACATCTACAGCAGCCTGGTCCTGTTAGCAGAGTGTGGCATTGAGGTTCTTTTAGCATCATGGTCCTGTTAGCATCACAGTCCTGTTAGCAGAGTGTAGCAGTGAGGTTCTTTTAGCATCATGGTCCTGTTAGCATCA
>NC_056502.1:37059246-37074819 GCF_014905685.2 Nematolebias whitei
GAGTGTAGCAGTGAGGTTCTTTTAGCATCATGGTCCTGTTAGCATCATGGTCCTGTTAGCATCATGGTCTTGTTAGCAGAGTGTGGCAGTGAGGTTCTTTTAGCATCATGGTCCTGTTAGCATCATGGTCCTGTTAGCATCATGGTCTTGTTAGCAGAGTGTGGCAGTGAGGTTCTTTTAGCATCATGGTCCTGTTAGCATCACGATACTGTTAGCATCATGGTCCTGTTAGCATCATGGTACTGTTAGCATCATGGTCCTGTTAGCATCATGGTCCTGTTAGCAGGTGTAGCTATAACTTCATTATTTACAGATACAAAAGGGGTTGACTGGTGGCATGTCATTTGAACTGGACATGCTGTGAAGAGAGATCTCCGCAGGAGTAACGGATGTCACGATGCTGAGGCAAAACCATCGAACTAGAGAGGTGGAGGATTTAGAGTGGCTGATTCACCCGTTCTAGATAATCCAGAGGAAAACTAAATGCAGCAATGAGCCTAAAAATACAAGAAGCTTGGAGTGTTGGTCACAAGATCCTCCACATAATTAAGAAAAATCATTTGGCAACATTCTGTTCAGAACATCAATCCTTAAATAGGTGAATTGAAGATAAAGACCATATAATAAGCAGGGAATGTACGGGTAAGGTTTTGAATGTTTTGAAGCTCAGCATCAAATCTAAAGCCACATGATAGAAGTTAAAATGTAAAAGATCTTAGAAGATAAAAGGGGATGGCGAGTGGCAGCTTGTTTCACTGTGGAACCACAAATGAAGAGTCTAGACTGAAAATGACTTGTGTGCCGTGATGGCAGAACCAGATGACTCTGCCCTTTCTTGAGTTACATTTAAGCTCTTAAAAATGTTTCCTTCAAAGTGTTTGTGAATATTCTGAGGTCAAGGCTGAGAGTTTGCACTTTAAGCTCAAATTAATAGTTAACTATGTGGTTATGGTTCGGCTTCAGTAAAACACTGATGTACAAAGAACAAGATGTAAAATATATTCATGCTCATCTTACCTCCCGTCAGGTACTCTGCTGATGCTCCCTGATTGGCTGCTGACTTTACTGGAGCTCCCCCCTTTGCTGCGTCTCTCTCCCCCCTCTCTCTCCCGCTCTCTCTCCCCCCTCCTGGAGCTTCGGCTGGAGGTGCCTCGGTCCAGATGCTCTCTGGCTGGGGTGTCACACAGCGAGCCCACGGCAGACATGCCCTGACTGGTGCCGGCACTGGTCGGATCGACGCCGGTGCTCGTGCCCATAGACTTGGAGATGACTTTGAGCTTGTGGGAGCTGGACTTGTAGTGCTTCTTCTTGTGCTGGACGCGGCTGTTGTGCTTCAAGAAGAACTCGCAGGACTCCTGGAGCACCCGGCGGCTCTCGCTGATGGGACTGCGGGTCGCAGGACACCACAGTTAGATCTGTGTTTCTGCTGCAACCATTACAAGGTGGTTAAAGATGTAATCTTACTCTTTTTTGTGGGTCCTGTTGAAGAAGTAGGCCCACTCAGAACAGGTCTTTTTGCTGCTGACCCAGAACACTGCAGATATCCCAACGACCAGAGTCATCAAGTACTTTACCAGAAACAGTGAGAGGTCAGGACGGTCGAGCTCTGCAGCCTGGAACACAAGCCACAGGTCCAAATGCTTATAAGATCCCCATGGTTTAAAGCTAGAGTGTCACAGAACCAAACCAGTTTCTAAACTAAACTGATATTCAACTAGATATTGCATTTTCTGCAACAATGTAGCAAGAATGCCAAGTGCTGAATGACTGCTGAAATTTGCAGAAGCTGAAAGTATGCTGTTAACGCTAAAAGGAGCAGAACACTAGCTAAAAGCTAAAGGAGAAGACTAGCTTAAAGCTAAGAGACAAAATACTAGGTAAGAGTTAATAGAAGCAAAATGCTAATTAACAGTAGCAAACCACTAGCTAAAGCTAAATGTAGGAAAAGGCTAGTTAAAAGCTAAAAGTTCAATTCAATTCAGTTTATTTATATAGCACCAAGTCACAAAAGAATTTATCTCAGGACACTGAACAGAAACATTGATATATAAAAAGTCAGTTAATAACATTATTTATTTAAGGTAAAGTAGCAAAATTCTAGCTAAAAATTTCAAAATGCTAGCTAGAAGTAAAGTAGCAAAACAATAAACTAAAAGTCAAAATGATCAAACGACAAGCTACAAGCACAGGAAGACAAAAATAGAGAAAACATGATGAATGTTTTCAGATAGGACTGGCTGAGGTAGAACAAAATAATGCATGCAGAAGTAGTTAGTTAAAAATACAAACAGGAAAACAAAGCAGATAAACATCATTCACTCCAGAAGGGACTGGGCTCGTTTTCACAATGTGCTGCTGAACAGCTAAAACAATGAGTGCAGTCCTCAACGACTGTAATCCTGGTGAAGTTTAAAACACGACAGGATAACATAAGATGCTTTACATTTATCCTACAATTGTTATTTAACAGGGCAGCATGGCGGTGCAGTTGGTAGAGCTGCTGCCTCCCAGTGAGCAGCGGTTCAAATCCCGGTCCAGGGGCCTTTCTGGGTGGAGTTTGCATGTTCTCTCCGTGCTGCGTGGGTTTTCTCCAGGTACTCCAGTTTCCTCCCACAGACCAAAAACATGCATGTTAGGCTGATTGGTAGCTCTAAATTGTCTCTAGGTGTGAGTGAGAGAGTGAATGGTTGTTTGTCTCTTTTGTCTCCATGTGTCTCTGTGATGGACTGGAGACCTGTCCAGGGTGTCCCCCGCCTCTCACACAGTGACTGCTGGATATGGGCGCCAGTGAACCCCGCGACCCAAAAAGGAAGAAGCGGGTAAAGATAATGGATGGATGGATGGATGGATGGATGATATTTAACAACTAGAAAGTTCCTGTAGAAACTTTGATGGGGAATATCAGACTGATGCCAATTTAAATTGTTGATTTGACAGTAATATGTGTTTGGGTTCACTCTCAGCTACCACTATACCAAGTTGCAGCTGAAGAGCTCTAAAATGCCTGAGTTATCATATGTTTTCCCTTTTTAGCTAAGGTGGCCATCTTGGATTTTTGATTTGGATTCATTTTGTGATGGGGAACGTTCTCAGCTATCATCACACCAACTTTCAGCTCATCACTGAAACTGACTGATTTGTAGTATTGTTCCTTTTTAGCTCAGGTGGCCATCTTGGATTTTTGATTTGCAGTCAGTCTATTAGGGTTCGTTCTCAGCTACCAGTACACCAAATGCCAGCTGAAAAGCTTTAAAAATGGTTGAGGTATCATATTTTTTCCCTTTAAGCTAAGGCCGCCATCTTGGATATTTGCTATTTTTGGCTTCTTGGACTGAAGAAGTCATTTGGATGAAGGACGAAACGTCTCGGCAAAAAAAGAAACTGTCCAGATGACCTGACTGGACATTGTTGGATTTGTACCTGGATTATGAACTAAGATGGTCGAGTCGCAGCTTCACAGGCTCCTGGTGAACTCGATCTATTTTTGTTCATGTTGTTTTTGTTTTTACCTTTTTTTTCCACCTACACTGCACATCCACAGTACGGGTATGGCCGCGACACACTTGTGGAGTTTTCTGTGTCGCTGCCTTGCCTTCGTGGTTCAGTCCTTCCAGCCTTGGGATCAGGCCTGTCATGGCGGCTGTCTCCATGATCCTCCATCTGCCTGCATGGACTGAACTCTACGGACCCGTTTGGTTCAACGGGGAAACCTGGATGTTCTCCGTCTGCCAGACCCAGTTCTGGAGTACTGTCTGGGAGGGCAGCTGCTGCGGTCATTGTTACCATTGAGCTGCTGACAGGACCTGCTAACTAGACCTGCTAATGTTGCTAACAAGATCCTCCGTCTGCCTGATCGGACCGAACTCTGCGAACCCCGCTTGGTTCCACGGGGGAACCTTGGATGTTCTCTGTCTGCTGGACCCAGTTCTGGAGGGCAGTCTGGGAGGCAGCTGCTGCAGTCCTTATTATCATCATGCTGCTGACAAGACCTGCTAACGCTGCTAACAACGCCACGCCGCTAACAGTACCATGGTGCAAACTGGACCATGTTGCTAAGATAACCTCACCGTCATCAGAACCACTCTGACAATTGGACCATGCTGCTGTAGATTTATTTCTTTTTCACTTTTGGCACCTTGTCTCTGTATTTTTGTTGCATGTTTTGAATAAATCCTAGTTTATGTTAGTTTAGTTTATGTTAGTGCTCGCATTAAGCATGTAAATTATAGCTGAACAGAACCTCTGAGAATCGTGCTGCTGCTGTTCGGTGTGTTGTTTTGCACCATTAGTGACTGGCATGCATCTTAGATCTTTTAGCGTACCGTTGGGTGTTTGTTTAGTGTATATCTTAGTTTATATCTCAGATCCTTATATACTGTTTCTTTTTACACTTTACATTTTTGCTATTGTTTGATGTAACTGGGACCCCGTGTACACAATTTCATTCCACTACATGTACCACGTGATGTGAATGACAATAAAGAATCTCTGGCTCTGATGTGGATAATAATAGGTCACTGCCTATACTAGGCAGTGACCTATGAAATCTTGTTGTCGACCTGATTTTTGTCCTGCAGTGATGCTTTAGTAAACTAAACTTTGCATTTTTTGTTACAAGTTGCTCATCTAATGTTGACAGAGACAAAAAGAAACTCATAGATGTAGAATTCCCAGCAGGGTGTTTCTTTGTGAGGGGGCTGCCTCTTATTGAATGAATGAGCAATTTTTGGCATATTGACTGTAATTAGTTTGAGTTTATGATGTAATCATTCACTTTGTCCTTTTACATAACTGTGATACTCTGTGTGCTCATGTATAGCTGTCTGCTGAAAGACATTTTTCTTTGGACCAAATCAGTGGATGAGTGTCAGAAAGACAAATGTTTGAAAACTCTGTTCCAGTGTGGCCTTTGAGGTTTTATTAGAGGCAAAACAGAAACAGAGCGTGAACAACGCCCTAACTGCACACAGATCTCTAGTAGTAATACATCTAGATTTAGTCAGTTATTGAAATGTCTGTTAAAGGAAAAACCTCATCTCAAACCACCTTTCATATTTTACTAAACAGCCATCTTGTCATAACTAGTCCCATTTATATCAACGTTTATGTCTTGTTTTGGTGTCTTATTGGACATTCAAAAGAGAAAACTCTAATGAGCAGTGAGAAGTATTTTTACTTAAAACCCCCAATGAGTGTTTCTTGTTTAATCTTTTGCTGAGCCCAGGACAGTTTTATAAAGATTTTGTGCAGATACCAGACATGGTGTGCGGACAGGTGCTAAGCCACAGCTACCTTGTAAGAGCAGGGGATGCTGTACTCCTGACAGCGGTCATGGATCCACGTGTTCTCCCAGGTGCTGCGGTGACTTTGTTCATACGTGTAGCACGCTAACAGGGTGACCAGCGGGACCAGGTAGAGGCAGCTGAACACACCGATGCGGATCATGAACTTCTTCAGCTTCTCTTGGTTGCGCTCGTCATGCTGGATCACCTGCCGGACGTGGTTGAGGGAAACGATACCGGCCAAGATGAGGAAGAGGCCGACTACAACGCCCCCACACAGCGGGGCCAGAACAAAGTACCGCAGTGCGTCCAGATCGTAGAGCCCCACAAAGCAAACGCCGCTGATGTTGTCCCCTTCAACCTTGTTCAGGGCCAGCAGCATGACCGTTAAAGCGCCGGGGATTCCCCAAGCTGCAGTGTGGAACCAAACCTGAGGAGAGAGGAGAAAAAAATACAAAATTACTACGTGATGGTTTCTCTGAACGGATGTTCCACAAATGTATTTTTAGTAGCATTGCATTATAGACATGGAGGATTCTGAATTGATTTTAAAAGGCCAAAAATAACTAATCTGCATTACTTTAAGAGTTGTCAAAGTAGTTGCTGGGCTGTGGCTTTTGCTCCTGTAGCGTTAGCATAGCTTACTGTAATGTGCAATAAATCTGAGTTATCACACTTTTTGCACAATTTCTTTAATGAACTTTGAATATGTCTGTAAGAAATTAGCATCTATGCTAATTGTTGGTCAGCAGCCTGTGAATAATAGGGTTTCAGACATAAATAATATTGTGCACTCTATGAAAAATAAACATTAGTATTTGTTTATGTAAAATAAGCCACAATTATTAAAGTTTCATAATATTGAAATGTGCTAATAATTGTTTCATGATCACATCGCAGCCCACTGAATAACCAAATCCAATCATGAGGTGCATAAAGATTGTCATCCCACTGAAACATTTTTATTTAAAAACCATACCGCTTTTTTCTCAATGGCCTCACAGCTCCACTTGGGTCCAGCTGCCAGAAACCAGGTGATGGTGAGTATGACCCACCAGACGATGCCAGCCATGGTGAAGAAGTAGAGGAGCATAAAGAGCAGAGTGCAGCCTTTGCTGTGAGAGCCCAGCACCACGGTGTCCACACCTGCAGGGTGAGATGCCTTGCTGCAGGCGGCATGGTTCCCCAGCAGGAAACCAACGAAGTATATGAGCGAGACAAAGCTGTAACAGACGGCGTAGAAGATGATCGGACGCTCTGGGTATCGGAAGCGCTTGACGTCGATGAGGAAAGTGAGAAAAGTGAAGAGTGTGGCGCCCAGACAGATGATGGAACACACGCCAATGAAGCTCTTGGCAAATTCAATGTCGTGGGGTTTGAAGTACATGTTGGAGCAGGGGGGAGCGCAGTCCTGGGCACCCAGGAACAATGAGCCATGGCCTGGACTGGTCTTGAGCTGCAGTGGGCACCAGAAACCAAGGTCTCTCTTAGGTGAGGAGCGGGTCAACGGTGTGGTTGAAGAAATCACAGAACCATCTGACTCACACGAGGCCAATCTGAAGAGAAAAACAATAAGATGATTATGGAGGAATCCATATTAGCTCTAATCAGTGGTGTAGTCTACATTTTTGTAGTGTGTACACTGTGCTTAGAAACCAAAGTACACCCGTTAGTATAATGTAATCGTCAATTTATTTTGAATTTTACGCATATTGAACATTTCAAAATTTCTCCGATGCTTTTATTTGAATAAAAGTACAACAAACTTTGTACAACAGTTGACTTTGTATTAAAGACATGTTATAGCATTGATAAAACGGTATCAAAGCAAAGCATGTTCAAGTATTAAGTAGTAAGTACAGAAGTATTAATTATACAAAAAACAGGAACTTTTAAGTGGGTATACAGAAATTCCCAAGCTTTTCTAGTGGGTACACTCCGTATGCCCGCGTATCACGTAGACTACACCACTGGCTCTAACAGACTGATGTTTTCTTACTTGTCACATTGTAGCTCAGGAGGCCAGGTGACACCAAACATGCGAATAACCTCCGTGCAGTCAGACAGAACGGCCTCGCATTTCTCCCTGCAGGGGCGGATCACCTTGTTCTCCTCGGTGCACGCTGGAATAAAGGCTTGGCACAGGAAATGGTGGACGTCCGGAGAACACTTTAGGTTTGCCAGGGGCATAAAGGGCTGGAATAAAAATTTTTTAGAGATGAAAAACATTAGATTCAAAACCACAGCGAGCTAGGAGAGAGCTGCCGTTGCAAACCAGGCGTGGTTTAAAACTTGATATAAAATGCAACAGCTTGTGAGTAGCTTTGGATTAATGTGTTTGTTCAGATTTCCAGCACAGCACCTTCAAAAACTTTTCATTTTACAGATGAGGAATCCAATGTTTCCACAAACTGCAACGCTCCGCTGGGCTCATAAGCAGATCATCAACCTTAAAGGGTTTTAGAGATGATTAACTGTGCAGCAATGCATGCAGACAAACTCTTGTAGTTTTTCAACTTCCTATCTTTCTGGTATCCCTCCTTTTCAATAACTTGTTTCTCTGTGCAATCCCTCCTAGATTATCTAAACACAGAGGTGTAATGAGAGGCTGTAAATCTATTTTTTTCCTCTACGGTTTTTCTTTCCAAGTTTATTTAGTAAAACTGAGCTATTCTCTTCCGCTCCACACAAAGCTGCCCATTCACCGGCTAAAACCCCACATTACTCTGTTTCAACACACTGGTCAAGAGACTGCAGACTGGAAAGGGAGGGGGTGTTGTTGGGGCAGGATAGGTGGCAGGAAATGAGCGTGCAGACATTTGGGAAATATACAGTGAAACGTAGAGCAGACTGAATGCACGGGGCTGTTCGAAGGAGAAACAACTTCACTCCGGTTCAGTAAAAAAATCAACATCCTGCACAACATATTCTGTAGTCTGGACACGATTTAACTTCAAAAAACATTTTTCCACAGCAAAAATTATTTTATAGCTACATCCTTTCATTCCAGAATCACTCTGTTTTGGATAATGCACAAATTAGAAAAAGTTGCAGCACATAAAAAAAAAACATCTAAACTGTAAATAATTCTCCTCGTCAGCTTCAACAAGAACACACCATTTGTAAGGGTTTGGGTTCAGCTGTAATCAAGCTAAATAAAACTGTTATTTGTTCACAAAACAAATAAAACAGTGTCTGTCTGCAGTTTAATGTCTTCTTTTCTTAAGGTTAGTCTGGTCCACACCTCTGAGGCCTGGCACTGCCCCCCCTCACTGACAGTAGGCAGCCTTGTTTCTCTCCTTAGGAGGTCCGTGACTCTGAGCTCCTCACAGCTCAACAATCTGACCTTTATATGCTCTTCTTTAAGGTAAAAACTGTAGAAACGTGCTTAAATGATTTGAAAAATGACCAGACTTACTTTTCAAGTATTTGCACAAACCCAACAAAGTTACCATATTTTCTGGACTATAAGTCGATGTTTTTTTCATAGCTTGGCCAGTCCTGCGACGTATAGTCCGAAGTGATTTGTATACGTTTTTTTTACCCATTCATGACAGTTTTTGACTGACACGTTAAATGTTCATTCATACTGACATGAAGCAGAATCTAGATTCTTAGTCCTGGTGATTTTGAATCGATTCTAAAGGCCCATACATCGATTTTAAAATGCGTTTGTTTTTCTTTTTTTACACTTCTACTCCCGAGCGTACTGCATATTGCATTATGTGTCCGCTTGGCCACCGTAGAATTGGGCCGTGTAGGCCACCGTACAGCAAGCTAGTTAGCCAGCTCCCTTTATATGAATGGAGCCTGCTAGCATGGAGGAGGGGACAGCACGATTCAACCCGCTCTTTCGTCTTTAAAAATTATTTCAGATCCTACAATGTTCCGGGGGAAGACAGAGCTTTACAAGAGCACGGCTGTTTGCAAGAAGTGTAAAATAAAATTACGGTACAGCATTTTGGAAATACGACAAAATGCGCAGAAGATGAAAGTGAAAGCAGCCGACCAGCCAACTCTGCAACAAACGTCCAGCTGATTCCCCAAAGGCTGCGAAGACTTCCCTCTCCATCCCGACCAGGCAAAATGAAGCTTTTTTGACCTTAAAGTGCATTTATTAAGTAAACGTTAAACTGAAACACCTTTGCTAGAATGTTGAGCAAACAAATGTTTTAGGTGTTAATCTTGTTAACTTTAGAAGAACTGCAACAGCGAGTCCTCCCGTGCACGCTCCCGTGGCCGCCAATCCATTTTTGTCAGCCAATCAATTTTTGCCACAGCACCAGACCACGTTTCCCGGGGGTCAGCGGTGACGCATAATAAACGCAACTTATGCTCCGAAGCAACTTGTTTATGTTTTTTTCCTCTTCTTGGTGCATGTTTTTGATTGATTGGACCTATACTCCGGAGCCACGTATAATGTGGAAAATACAGTAAGTCAGGTCCTCTGGATGTTTTTGTTTTTTTTGTTGAACGTTTCGTCTTTCATTCAAAAGACTTCATCAGTCCAAAGAGCTGCAACAAACTCAAACTTTAGCCATGACTGCCTCAAACGAGTCTGCGGGGGAGAGGGTGGTCTCCAGAAACCACCTGAGCACCATCAAACTGGTTGACCCACTATTTGAAGGTGTTATTTATAAGAATGAGTTTGTTGCGGCTCCTCAGACGGATGAAGTCTTTTGGACGAAAGATGAAACGTTTCAACAAAAAGAAACCGTCCAGAGGACCTGACTTACCTTTGCTGGATTTTTCTACCTGGATTATTGAGCATGAATCAGGATATTTGCACAAACATTTTCAACTATGAACCATTTCTTGTCCATCACAGGATGCCAGTTAATCTTTCCCTCATCTTTCTGTTCCAACAGGAAGGCACAGCCTCGCTGAAAATGTGCTGTTAAATGTGAACGTCTCACACAGAAGATAGGATGGAAACGAGTGAGTCATTAACAGACAGAGGATACTTGGTGTGGTATGTGCAGCAGGCTTTGTGTGGGACTAGGCGTGTCCCTCCTCTTCCTCGACAAATCAAAGGCTCCTCACAACAAAGTCGACAGAGTAGCCCGTGGCCAAGGTTACTGTGAAATAAGAAGCCAGCAGCTTTTGCCAGATGCCAAACAAAAGATTCCTTGAACTGATCTCTGCTCTTGCTCAGAAACACTGACACCAAATGTATGTAATCCTAACCCTGGCCCACAAGAATGTCAAGACACAGGATGCTCCAACCAGAGAGTCTGCTTTCACTGCTCAGGAGACACGAGACAACAGCCGGTTTTAAAGGTACGACAGGAGAAAGGTTGCAGTCACGACAAAAGTTTTAATTGGAAAATCACTGCACAAACAATAAAGGCCTGCAAGTTCCATCCCAGAGTTTTAAACTAAGATCATCATCATCATCAAATGACGGAGTTGTAGCTATTTTGTTCAAACTTTTAAAATACCATAATGCCTCTGCTAATGACTCTCAGCTACTGCAACAAATTTTGGCAGAATATCTTCTAAACTGACTGAGTTATAGCCATCTTTGTGCTCTCTAAGGTCTGTTGACTGTAGCAACCACATTTTAATGAGTTGGCTTCAAAAGTTAATCAGTTGGAGACGTACGTCTAGTGATTGCTTTCCTAAAAGTTTTAATAAATCAATTCAGTGGTTTATGATATATTTTGCTTATGAACAGACAGCATTGATCCAATAGTTGATGGAAAACGTGTAAATGAATGATTTTGTGCTATCAGTCAGAGCTTGGAGCAAGTTTTGGATATGAATCTCAGCTACAGCCACATCAAAGCTGAAAAAAAATCTATACAACAGATGAGGTTATTGGACAAAATTATGATGGAGTCATTTTTGTGTCAACTATTGTTGAGGCAGCACAGCTGGTAGAGCCTCTCAGCGAGAAGGTTGCCGGTTCAAATCCGAGGGGGCTTTCTGGGTGGAGTTTCCATGTTCTCTCCGTGCATGCGTGGGTTTTCTCCGGGTACTCCGGTTTCCTCCCACAGACCAAAAACATGCATGTTAGACTGATTGGTAACTCTAAATTGTCCCTAGTTGAGTGAGAGAGTGAATGTTTGTTTGTCTCGTTTGTCTCTATGTGTCCCTGTGATGGACTGGAGACATGTCCAGGGTGTCCCCTGCCTCTTGCACAGTGACTGCTGGACATGGGCACCAGTGACTCCTTTGACCCGAAAAGGAAGAAGTGGGTAAAGATAATGGATGGATGGATGGATGGATGGATGGATGGATGGATGGATGGATGGATGAACTATTGTTGATAAGCTGTAGAGACCATCTCAAATCCGGCTAAAGCCATCCAGTGGTTAATGAGATATTTTGCTAACAGAAACAAATAAACCACACACGGGTAATAATTACATAAACACCACATACTGTACAAAGTCTAAAACTTGGCTTTGAACTAGAACTAGAAAAAGATTTGGCTTTAAAAATAGATAGATGTCAACTTACATCTGAATTCTTTACAAATGTTTCTACTAAAGGCATTTCAGACATGAACTGGAGCATTGAAATATTTTAGATATGTTCTGCAGCAGCAGTAGAGAATAATGCAAATCTCTGCTCTGGACTTGTTTTTTCCCATCATGCCCTTTGGTAAAATGTCAGAGGATGAAATATTATGCAGACCTTGCAGCAAATATTCATTACATTTCCATCTAGTATCAGTGAATGTGTTCATGCTTGTAGGAACTGCTGCCTCTTACTCTTTTCTGCTGACCTGTATGCTACTTTCCCGGAGCCTGTTGATACAGAAAATGTGTAGAATATTTTGGATGTGTTGTGCCTCCTGGACACTAGACAGAATCTGACCTTCCTCTCCTCCATTACCTTCCATTCTGCAGTGCATTCAGATAAAAACAGGCCCGTTTTTATACGATGAAGAGAAGCTGTTGCTAGGACACAAGTTATCAACTTTTTGTGTATTAGTGAGTGAGAGTAAGGCATGAGTAGGCATGAGATTCTGATGGTTTGATAATCTCTACTACAATGTATTACAGCAAAATAAAAAAGAAAGAAGCATAAAAATGATCTGGACTTATTTTCTTTTGTTTTAAACAGAAATACAATTACTATTATTACTACGGCTTTTGAAATAGAAGAAGCGTCTTGCCTAACATCAGCCAAGCAGGGTGCACCGTCCACGCCAATATCATCACGTGCCCTTCCTTTAAGATCATGGCACGTTTTATTAAAATAAATCTGTTTTTGTTTGCATGTGACCAATGCACTGCGGCTGGGGGAGACGTCACAACCAATATATTGTTGCCCAACCACGCATGCACAGTGCCTCCGACCTCCCTGGGACTTCGGGTGTTTGGACAGTAGAATTGGGCAATAGGCTAAACATTTTACAAAGGTTACCATTAGTCCAACTACAAGTGTTTGATTATTTATTCACGCATGTCACGATAAGCTTTAAAAAAAATCCAGAGACAAGAGCGCAGCAGAATGCAGAAAGAATCTACCATATGCAACTTTTACTGATAATGGTCATAAATAAAACAAGAATATTTGTTTAATTGGTCAGTGTGTGTATAACAATTGATAGTTGGTTGTAGAACAGCTGCTATGATGCATCTTTGTGAAAATTAACTGTTCATGAGGACAAACTGTGTCGTAGTGAGTCTTCAATTATTCTGGTTATAACAAAAACTTTGAGCTTTGTTATTATACTTAGCTGTGGTTTTTAATCCCTTATAAATGTGATGATCAATAACTGCAGTTTAAAAAGCACAGGTTCAGAGTTGGAGCCATTGGGAAGTTGTTTTAATTAATTTAATTTAATTCCTCTTTTTCTGGATGTAAATCACATTTTCTGGATGATTGTTTCCTCTGGTATCAGATGCTGTGCAGCTGGAAGGATTTTTACTGAAACTTTTTTAGTTTTGGACATTTGTTATGATGCGTAACCATGGCAACAAGGCAGTTTTCTACAACCAACAGCAGCCGATTAACATCTCAAAAGATCAAATAATATCTCAACTACAGCCCCAAATCTCAAATGAGTTGAAAAGGATGTTCTGTGGATGCATTCTCATCTACCTGCCAGCTGTGCTCGAGTGCCTGACCACTGAGATCCTGGAACTAGAAGGAAACACGGCTCATGACAGCGGAAGGACAGGATCGTCCCTCGGCACCTACAGTTAGCTGTCCGCAGCGATGAGGAGCTCGGCAGACTGCTGGGAGGAGTGGCCATCGCACTGGGAGGAGTTCTGCCCGGCATTCGGGCGGTCCTACAGCCTGGGGGAACTGAGAGGCCAGCTGAGTCTGGCAAGTAGGTAGATGGATCAGACGGCATCTGCAGCCAGTTTCTTAGGATCCACTGTGGGATGGACCTTTACAAGAGATCCTTCTTGTCTACAGTCATCAGTATCTATACATCTCAATGAAATGAGGATAACAAGTTACAACAACAAATAATTTCCTTTTGGATTAATAAAGTATTTTTGAATTTAATTGAATTGATCCAACATTTTTCAATCAGGCCATCTGGACAGGTTTTTTTTTGTGCTGAAATGTTTCGCCTTCGATCCGGAAGGCTTCATCAGTCAAGGAAACACAGAACACAAAACGGATTCTTCTCCCAACAGCTTACTCCAAAATGAAACAAACCAGTTATGTTGGTGCTAAGATAGTCTCTTTGTCACACCCCCTCCGCCATTGCTGGCCCTCTTCCTTGTTGACAGTCGTGTCAAACTGGTTGAAAACACCAAAGTGTCACCAAGTGGTGAATTGAACTGAATTAATCAACAAAGAAATGATGATACTTGTGATGACTACTGTGATTTTTCTTTAAAAAAAAAAAAATTCTCTTATGATTGTTTTCAACTACATCTCATCATTGGTCATTTTTTACTGTGACAGAATTACATTTTCTTAAACTGATGCTAATTAGAACCTCCTTCTTCCACCTGCGTAATATCACTAAAATTAGAAACATCTTGTCTAAAAATGATGCAGAAAAACTGGTCCATGCATTTGTCAAATCTAGACTGAACTATTGCAATGGTTTGTTATCTGGGTGTCCAAATACTTTGTTAAAAAGTTTTCATATGATCCAAAATGCTGCTGCCAGAGTCTTAACTAGAGTTAGTGGGAGAGATCATATCTCTCCAGTTTAAGCTTCTCTTCATTGTCTCCCTGGTAAATCCAGAATTGAACTCAAAATCTTACTTCTAACCCACAAAGCTCTCAATAACCTAGCTCCATATTATATTTGACATCTTATTGTTCCAGGCAGCATGGTGGCGCAACTGGTAGAGCTGCTGCCTCTCAGCGAGCAGGTCCTTGGTTCAAACCCCGGTCCAGGGGCCTTTCTGGGTGGAGTTTGCATGTTCTCTCCGTGCATGCGTGGGTTTTCTCCGGGTACTCCGGTTTCCTCCCACAGACCAAAAACATGCATGTTAGGCTGATTAGTAACTCTAAATTGTCTCTAGGTGTGAGTGAGAGAGTGAATGGTTGTTTGTCTCGTTTGTCTCTATGTGTCCCTGTGATGGACTTGCGACCCGTCCAGGGTGTACCCCGCCCCTCGCACAGTGATTGCTGGACATGGGCACCAGCGACTCCCGTGACCCAAAATGGAATAAACGGGTAAAGATAATGGATGGATGGATGGATCTTATTGTTCCATATTTTCTTAACGGAGCACTTCACTCTCAGACTGCAGGCTTACACGTGGTCCCTAGAGTTTCCAAAAGCAGAATGGGAGGAAGATCTTTCAGTTATCAGACTCATCTCTTGTGGAACCAACTTCCAGTTTCTGTCCGTGAGGCTGACACATTGTCCAGTTTTAAGACTTTCCTTTTTGATAAATCCTATAGTTAGGGTTTCTTGTTATGCTACTATAGGCTTAGACTATTAGAGGACAAACTGACCTCATTTTCTTAAATTAATTGTTAAAACTGAATAGTTTTCATTTAATACTATTTCTATCTTAATTCTTTTAATTTCTATCTTATTTCTGATTCTGATTCTGATTAACATGTGATTCTTGACCTGCCATTGTGTATCTGTTCCTACCAAAACCAGCCGGTCGAAGCAGATGGCCGCTTATCCTGAGCCTGGTTCTGCTAAAGGTTTCTTCCTCATGAGGGAGTTTATCCTTTCCTTCGTCACCTTCATGCTTGCTAAATATGAGAGTTCTGTGATGGAGTTAAATTTAAAGCAGTCTGCTCCTCAGGTAAATAGTGTTAAATTATAATTTTTTATATATGAATGTTTCTGTTCAATGACCTGAGATGACTTCTGTTGTGACTTGGTGCTATACACTGCCTGC
>NC_056502.1:37074919-37076052 GCF_014905685.2 Nematolebias whitei
AAAGTCACCACCTGGATTTAACTAAGCAAATAGGTACGAGCCTCCTCTTGGATAATTACTGCATGGGTGATTATCTTTCAGCTGCAACAAGTTATTTAACCCCAACTGGTGCAATGAGTTGCTTCTTATTTCTTAATTATCCAAGTCGAAAGACACATCGTGGAAAAGATGTCAGTCTGTTTGAGAAGGGTCAAACCATTGGCATGCATCAAGCAGAGAAAACATCTAAGGAGATTGCAGAAACTAAACTACTAAAATTGGGTTAAGAACTGTCCAACGCATTATTAAAAAAAACTGGAAGGATAGTGGGGACCCATCGTCTTCGCGGAAGAAATGTGGCCAGAAAAAAATCCTGAATGATCGTGATTGGCAATCACTTAAACATTTGGTGAAATCAAATAGAAGAAAAACAACAGTAGCTCTCAGGACTATGTTTAATAGTGAAAGTAAGAGCATTTCCACACACACAATGTGAAGGGAACTCAAGGGATTGGACTGAACAACTGTGTAGCCTTAAGAAATCCACTAATCAGTGAGGCTAACTGGAACAAAAGGCTTCAATTTGCTAGGGAGCATAAAGATTGGACTCTGGAGCAATGGAAGAAGGTCATGTGGTCTGATGAGTCCAGATTTACCCTGTTCCAGAGTGATAGGTGCATCAGGGTAAGAAGAGACGCAGGTGAAGTGATGCACCCATCATGCCAAGTGCCTAGTCTTCAATGCAAGATCTTGGTGAAAAATTAATGCAACAATGGATGGAAATAGATCTTGTCACATTGCAAAAGCTTATCAAAACAATGTCACAGTGAATGCTGCTGTAATCAAAGATAAAGGCGGTCCAACAAAATATTAGTGTGTGACCTTTTTTGGACTGACTTGACCAATATCTGGCATAACGTTTGGGACTGACTGGACTAAAATCTGTCAGAATGTAAGGGATGAACTGGACCAACACCTGACAGAACATTAGGGATGGACTGGACCAACATTTGGCAGAACATTAGGGATGGACTGGACCAACATCTGGCAGAACATTAGGGATGGACTGGACCAACATCTGACAAAACGGTAGTGATGAACTGGACCAACATATGACAGAATCTTAGTGATGGACTGGACCAACACCTGACAGA
>NC_056502.1:37076062-37076385 GCF_014905685.2 Nematolebias whitei
GGATGGACTGGACCAACACCTGACAGAACATTAGGGATGGACTGGACTAACATCTGGCAGAATCTTAGGGATGGATTGGACCAACATATGGCAGAACATTAGGGAAGGACTATACCAACATCTGGCAGAACATTAGAGACTGACTGGACCAACATCTGGCAGAACACTAGGGAAAGACTGGACCAACATCTGGCATAACATTAGGGACAGACTGGACCAACATCTGGCAGAACATTAAGGATGGACTGGACCAACATCTGACAGAACGTTAGGAATGGAATGGACGAACACCTGGCTGAACATTAGGGATAGACTGGACCACC
>NC_056502.1:37076395-37096574 GCF_014905685.2 Nematolebias whitei
GGAATGGACGAACACCTGGCTGAACATTAGGGATAGACTGGACCACCATCTGGCATAACATTAAGGATGAACTTGATGAGCACTTGACAGAAAGCCAGAGATGAACTGGACCAACATCTGGCAGAACATTAGGGATGGAGCGGGCCAACACTTGGCAGAACTATAATGATGGACTAGACCAACATCTGGCAGAACATTAGGGATGGACGGACTGGACCTACATCTGGCAGAACCTTAAGGAGGGACTGGACCAACATCGAGCAGAACGTTAGGAACAGACTGGACCAACATCTGTCAGAACGTTAGGAACAGACTGGACCAACATCTGTCAGAACGTTAGAGACGGACTGGACTAACATGTGACAGAAGTTAAAGACGGACTGAAGCACAGTATTTCCCCTGCCATTATTCAAGGAGGGTGCCCCAGCCTGTCAACAGAACTGAGCACCCCGCCTAACAAATCCTCATGCAGCTATGCCACTTGGAGATGGGGGAGCGGAGATTCTAGCAGCTCAGCTCAGATTCCAACCCACATCATCCACATGTAATACAAACGTACCATTCAGCTAACACAAACAACAAGGGGAAAAGTTTAATGTAATTTTCCTCTGTGGGGCACCATACACAGCGGCTGATAAGCAGGCAGCGATCACTACTGAATTATTATAACACAACACCACACAATACTAATAAGTTAGCAGCAACCATAGTTATTTTCACAAATGTATCTTTGACAGGTTGGATGCCAAAGTACTCAGGACCAACTTTGAAGTATTTCCTGCTACAGGTAAGACTTCTGCAACATTCAGCATGTTTTACATGTTTTTTTAATTATTATTATTTTTGTACTAGTGAAACAGTTTAAAAAATAAAGAGGCACAGCCAGAAGACACACGAATATATACAGATTTTGGTAAACAACATATGCTCCCATCCAGACATCTTTTTCAGAATAGGCCTTTTTATTTCAGCAAGACGATGCTAAATTGCTTGCTGCATCTGCTACAACAGCATGGCTTCATAGTAGAAGAGCAGCTGAACTGATCTCTCACCACTCGAAAACAAGTCTTGAAATGAAAAATCCAGCAAAGAGGATCCAGGACTGTTGAACAGCTATTTCCTACATGGGACAACAATGGACAACATTCCCTCTAAAACTATCAACTTCCCAAACTTCCTTCCTTGCATTCTTTCCATACGTTCCTTCCTTCCTTTTGCTCCTTTCTTCCTTATGTTCCATAAGTTCCTTCTGTACGTTCCTTCCTTCCTGTACGTTCCTTCCTTCCTTCCATGTGTTCCTTCCTTCTTTATGTTCCTTCCTTAAATTCCTTCCTTCCTTCTTTACTTAACTTCCTTCCTTCCTTCCATTCCTTCCTTCCTTTTGCTCCTTTCTTCCTTATGTTCCATAAAGTCCTTCCTTCCTTCTGTACGTATGTTCCTTCCTTCCTTATGTTCCTTCCTTAAGTTCCTTCCTTACATACGTTCCTTCCTTCTTTCCATACATTTGTTCTTTCCTTATTTTCCTTCTTCTGTAAGCTCTTTCCTTCCTTCCTTCCTTAGGTTCCTTCCTTCCTTACGCAACTTCCTTCCTTCCTTACTTACGTTCCTTCCTACCTTCTGTACGTTCCTTCCTTCCTTACGTTCCTCCCTTCCTTCCGTTCCTTACCCAACTTCCTTCCTTCCTTATATTCCTTCCTTCCTTCCTTATATTCCTTCCTTCCTTTCCCTTTCCTATCCTTTTGGTCTGTGGGAGGAAACCAGAGTACCTGGAGAAAACCCACGCATGCACGGAGAGAACATGCAACATGCATTACACATTACAGAACATTCCTTTTCTTCAGACTAGAGGTTGTACTCTATCATCTCAACTTAGGCGCCTGGCAGATGGAGCTCTACATCTTTGTGAGATGTGGCACACCTGTTGTATAAAAAGTCCCCCAATATTAATTAAAAAGTAATAAATGGTTGGGAATGTAGGCATGGCTTTAAATGTTAAGGAATATGTCACAACACATCCAAACAGTGCATTAATTAGGAAATAGGAAAATTAATTTTACACATTGGGGACTTACCTCCATTTTACTGGCTGCAATGTCCTGATCATAGTGCTCCATCATGTTGGGAAAGAAAGTCATGTTGTAGGGCATCTCTTTGCAGCGAGTCTCTTTGATGGGCTCGCAGGTGAACAGGCTGTGGGAACTGCAGCTTCTGACCCACATCAGAGCCACGCACACCCACAGTGGTTCTGGCCTCAGCATCGCAACGCTGACTGGGTGTGAAAGTGGGCTGAAACAGGTCTTTCTTCAGCTCTACCGGAGGATATAATTTGTTGACCGTAACAGCGTTGTTGTTTCCCTCCGGTCATCCACGGATCAGTTCTTCTGGAGACATCTCTGTGACGTCTACAACAGCTAAAACGCTCTCGTGGCTGATCAGCAGCAGGACTCCAACATCCCTGCAACAAATGTGACAAATCAGATTTTCATTAGAATAAACCCCATGCTGTTTGTTGCTGCATTGCACACCACAAAAAAGCTTTCATTTTTAACAATCTGTCCCACACAGACCAATCGCCCAAACACTAAAAAAATAACCAAGTCCCTTCAGGATCCAAAGGATCCAGTTTGGGAAGCAGCTTTTAGACATCAATCAGGTCTGTGTGACTACACAGGGGTGGAGGATCATAAAGATCATAGCTGGTTTAGGAGAATAAGTCTCAGCTTGTTGGTGCACATTAAAATTCACATTAAAGTTATCAAATCCCCCCACACACACCTACATCACGACATGAGTGATGTGCTGATTTCCAATGTGTTCAAAGCTTTAGCTAACACAGTGCTTGTGCACAGAACTTAGAATTAGTATAGTTACAGATTAATTATCAAACCTGAAGTAAAAGTACACAGAAACCTGCTGGTTACCTGCTGGTTACCTGCTGGTTACCAGGGCAAACACACAACAAAGTTCATTTTCGACACGTTTCCTCGACTTTAGCACCGTAGAGGGGACTAAAACCCGAAACATGGTCGGTTTTACACCTTAACCAGTCTGCTTAGACTCAGACTTGGTTCCCCCGTGAATATTTGAGTCCACAGCCGGCAGCAGAGCTGTTTAGCTGTAAATTAGTCACCGACTGCGGTGAGAAAGTGTAGTCAACATCCCTGCTTCTGCCGTGGGACCGCGGCCCGAGACGACTTCGGCGGAAAAGTAGAAAAAAGAACGAAACTTCGGCTCTAAAAACACGAAACAAAAACACTTACCCCGAGCTGCTAGCTGTGTATTCACCAGCTGACTACATGAACTTGTCGGAGTGGTTCTGTGAGAAATTTAAGAGCGTTTTTTTATTTTTTTTCTGGGAGAACCTCCAGACCGCCCCTCCGCTCCGACTGCCTGAGCTGAACCGAAGACGCCTTCAGGTGCAGTTGGAAATGTGCCCACTTTGTTCTCAAGCGAAACATCAGAGCCTAAAACATGTTTCTAAACGCTTTATGGTGGACTTAGTGTCATAGCATGTCTTCTTTAGGGCGAGCAAAAAATAAAATAAAATAAAAAATAAAAATTAAAACTGCACACGTTTGTTATACAGCATTCACAATTTTACAAATGCTTGTTTATTTTTTCAGTCAACAGTTATTTATACAAGTTAGTCCCTTTAGAGCCTTGGAGACTCATTTACAAGAGAGACCTGATTTTAACAAAGACTGATGACAACAGTAGACAACAAAAAGACAATAATAGACAATCATAAAAGAAGGCGTATAAATTGAGAAGAACAAATGAAAGAAAATTGTGTTAAAAAAAATGAAACCAAAACAGCTAGGTTGTAAGGCGATGTAGAAAACTAAAAACAGGAACATGTCTGCATTGTTTTTTTCCAGGAACTTAACAGATGTTTCAAGCTACTTAGAGAGGTCACGGTCGAGAGCTTCAAATCTTTTTGTAAGATATTCCAGGAAACAGGAGCGGAGTAGGAGAAGGCCCTTTTATCTAGTTCAGTCCTCACTGAGGGAACACTGCAGGTAATAATGTCCTGAGAGCGCACGCTGTAGCTGCACTCACGCAGAGACATGTAGGAGGAGATGTATGAAGGCAGCAGACCAAGACGTGAGGGGGGGAGGGCGTGCCCTAGAGGCCATTTTAGCACCAGCAAAGTTTTCTTTACCCACTATGGAGTATGCTGTTGTTGTGGGAATCAGTTTGTTTGGTGGTTCCTCAGACTGAAGAAGTCCTTTGGATGAAGGCCAAAATGTCTCAGCAACAAAAGCAACAGATGACCTGACTGAACAGTGTTGGATTAATACGGACCTAACTCTTGAGATAAATTAATGCAGAAATTATAACTGTATGGGTTTTACTCACATTTTACAAAAGAGACTACTCTGTTCAAACGTGTTATCAGAGCACTGGCTTAATTTCCCAAAGTGGCTTTGACGCTTAATGATAATCAAAGATTTATTAATTCAGTTTAAAATATCAATTGCAGCCGAGCATGTCCCCAATGTAATCACATGGGAGTGGTGGAGCAGAGGTTAGAGAAGGTGGGCGCGTGATCAGAAGGTCACCAGTTTGACTCCAGTCCTTGTGACACCATGAGACTAACCTGTATAAATAAAGGTTGAATGAAAAAAATCTAAATGTGGGTGGGAAAGGTGAAACACCCACACCTGCCTCCATCCTCATTTGCCCCACCCCAGACCCTTGAGCAAGGCCTTTAAGGTCAAGGTCAAGGTGTCTTTATTGTCATTTGCATCTCATGTGGTACATGTGGTGGAACAAAACTGTGTACACAGGGTCCCAGTTACAACCAACAAAAGTAGAAAATGTAAAAGAAAAACAGTAAAAAGATCTAAGATAGGGCAGCACGGTGGTGCAACTGGTAGAGCTGCTGCCTCTCAGCGAGCAGGTCTCCGGTTCAAATCCCTGTCCAAGTGCCTTTCTGCGTGGAGTTTACATGTTCTCTCCGTGCATACATGAGTTTTCTCCGGGTGCTCCAGTTTCCTCCCACAAACCAAAAACATGCATGTTAGGCTGATTGGTAACTCTAAATTGTCCCTAGGTGAGAGTGAGAGAGTGAATGGTTGTTTGTCTCGTTTGTCTCTATGTGTCCCTGTGATGGACTGGAGACCCATCCGGGGTGTACCCCGCCCCTCGCACAGTGATTGCTGGACATGGACACTGGACACTGGCGACCCCCGTGACCCAAATTGGAATAAGCGGGTAAAGATAATGGATGAATGTATGGATGGGTAAAAAATAATGGATGGATGGAAGATCTAAGATATGAACTAATACGCTAAACTAAGAATATGCTAAACACTTAATAGTAAAAAATAATAAGCCGAACAACAGCAGCACGAACATGAGTGTGAGCAGATGAGTATGAATGAATACAGCAGCATGAGATCAGCAGCATGGATAGTCAGCAGCACATCAACAATCGAGTGGCATTACAGTGATTTTTTTTTACCAGTTTTTTTAACCCCCACCAACAGCTCTCTATTGAAAATGAGTTCTCGTGACTCAATGAGACTACCTGTATACATAAATACATATATTAATAATAATACCTGTACAATACCTGCATAAAGGTTAAATAAAATAAAACATGTGAGCGTGTCATTTCCAAATTATCCACACGGGGGCGCTCGTTCCCGACGGTGCCCTCATTCATGTGACCGCCGAGCGCCGTGAAGGGGCGGGGTTAAAATGTAACGATTCACGAGCTTCAGGAGGAGCACCGCCAGTAAAGTGTCGGCGGTACCGGAGCGGCTCGGCTGCGTTCTCCCTCTCCGTGGATGTGGGAGACAAGAAGCACCGACATCAAATGACATGCGAACCGGAGGACGCCGCCACAGAGACGGAGGACGGGGCTGACTCATAACACATTCATATGCGGTACGTAACGCTGCCGACAGCTGAATGACAAGATAACCGGATATAGAAAAATCGCCAGGAGAAGACGCCAAGGAGCTCCGGAGGTGTGTGTTTGTGTGTGTGTGTGTGTGTGTGTGTGTGTGTTATTGTGTGGCTGCCACAGGGTTATGGAGGCTGTCCCCTCAGCTCGCGCACCGAGGCGCTGGCCTGTTGCTAGGAGACGTTTTGACAGCTGGAAGCTTTTTGGGAAGTGTCATTAATGGAGTCTGGTTATTAGCAACACAAACCTGCCTCCCCCTGCTCAGTCCTGTTAGCTGAGGGCTGTTCCGCATGTGGACACCCTCCCTCTGTTTATTCCGTAAAAACATTATATTCTGTTTTCTTCTCCTCTTTCAGGTTTGATCGTCCTCTGCTTGTTTATGCCCTGTGTGTGTTTATTACTAAAATATCTCAGGGACCACTGGACGAATTTTAATGAAAGTTTCAGAAAGTAAGAACTGGACGAACATCTACAACTGTAAAAAAATTGGAGTCATTCAAGGTGGCTGCCACAGCTGGCTGATCTTCAAAAACTTGTAAATGGTCATAAGTCTGTCTGCTTTTCAGATATCGACCAAATATTTTGGGTGGTAGTAGCTGAGTCGGATCACCAACTCATGTTCTGAGCGCTAAGAATGCGTGAAAGCCCTACGTTTAAAACATTCCCTATTTGCTATGTAGGAGCAACTATGTCTGTTAGCAAAATATCTAAACATTGATTCATTTTAATGAATCGTTCAGGAGATATAAATTGTTACATTTTTCTAAAAGAGCATCTCTGCTCGCTCCCTCACTATCCATCCTTCGGTTCAAACAGTCTTATACTGCCATCCGGTGGTCGAAAAAAGGTACTGCACTCAATACAAATTAACCAACATTTCTTCTTAAATCTTAATTACTAATTATTGTCAAGTTTCAAACTATATTATCATTTATCACAATAATTTCTGAGACAATTAATCGCCCAGCAAAATGTGTTATCGTGACAGGCCTAGCCACAATGTTCCCCACAACAACTGCCTTAGAAAACACAAAAAGGCTGTAATTCAGTCAGTTTTACAGATATCATGTTGTAATTTGGTGTGGCTCGGTTGGGTGTGTTTTTGACCCACTACTCATTGCTCAAGAGTTACGTTAAATCTTTAGCTTTAACCGTTGTCAAGTCTGCTTGCTTGTTACCAACATATCAAATGAACAAATGGACAAATATCGAGGAAACTTTCAGAAAGTAATCGTTGGTTGTGCACTGACTGGCAAAAATGTAACAAAAAGTTACAATGACAAAACTGTAGCTAAAGGCTAAAATGATCAAAACCATAGCTAAAAGGTAAAATTAATAAAACAGCTGCAAACGGGTAAAAAGATCAAAACATTAGCTTGAATCTAAAATTGGCAAAAATCATAGTTTAATGCCTAAAGTAGTAGGTAAAAGCTAAAAGTTGCATGCGAAGACAAAAACAGAGCAAACGCACTAAAAATTGATTTCAGAGAACGATGTTTTTGGTGGACTGAAGAGATGTTTTTATGATATTTTTTGAAAATAAGGTTAAATTATTAAATATTAAAAGTCGTAGCGCACTGTTCCTTATAGAGTCAAATGTATTGATGCATGAATGTACATAGATTGCAATATATATATATATATATATATATATATATATATATATATATATATATTATAATGTATTTAAGAAACTAGAAACAGGAAAGCAATAGTCAGCATCCACACACTATTAACACTAACAAAACAAATTAGTAGTTTGCATTGTGCTGCAGAGTTCGGTGATTTATACAGTCAGAACGTTTCTGTTTGAAGCACACAGAGGAGGCCAGTTTGCCTGCCTGCCATGTCAATATGTGAGCAGTCTGTCCCACGCTCCCTCCTCCTCCTCAGCTCAGTGCGGCCCGTGGCCATGTGTCTGAAGGTCATCCAGCGGGTCGATCATTAAGTCTCGTAGGGGACTACACTGCAGAGCAGCCAGTTGTACGCTCACTACACTTGAGCTCAACTTCATAAAAGCACAGTTTTCCTTCCTTCCATAGAGCCGACACCCGAGAGGAACTTCATGTTGCACCACACGTTTTAAATTCTGCTTTTGTCCCATTCACATTGTATCAGATTCAGGCGTGTAGCTCTTGATGTCAAGGATGTAGGTACACAAGAAGGGCTGCGTGCAAATTGGTCTCTCGGGATGTTCAGAGAAGTGCAGTGCTTGTAGTCTGTCCTCCAGTGTCTCTGCTTTAAAAGGACGCGGAGCAGCATCTATAAAAGCCGTCAACGTCAACAGCAGCATTGCTGCGGGAAGGGAGAATTCAGCATTAGGCATGGCGTGTGGTTCGGTGTGTTCACACAGTGCAAAAGGAGGTTGTGACAGTCTGTGTGGGTCGAGCGGATGCTCTGAGTAAAGCTGACGTGCTGTTCTGTCCTATCAGGCTGATGTATGCAACCAGTGAGGAGTCGACAGCCCTCAGGAGCTACAGCACACCTCCCCTCCACCTCCACCACCTCCTTTGTAAAGGGGCATGCCTTCTGAAGCAAGCGTCAGGTAGGCAGCTCAGTCGGGCCACACATGCTGCTTCACACTGTTATTCTATTTTAAAACATCCAGGAGATCCAGGCAGGAATCAATATGTTTGTCTTGTTACAGACTCTCCTTTCTCTAAATAAGGAAATCAATTTTTCACTTGTTAGCTGTCTTGTTTGAATAAAGTTGAGGTTACAGAGAGGAAACTCAGTGAATGATTGTTCCACTTGAGCACTTTAAAAAAACAACTCGCACTCAGTTGTCCCTATCGAATATAAATAGTTAAAAAGGATAAATATCCTTTAAAACATGAGTAAAATATACTGTACCTTACAGTTTTATTTATTGTTGAGAAGTGGTTTTGAGGGACATTGGTTTACATGGAGGACTTGTGACCCGTCCAGGGTGTACCCCGCCCCTCGCACAGCTGGACATGGGCACCGGCGACCCCCGTGACCCAAAATGGAAGAAGCGGGTAAAGATAATGGATGGATGGTTTACATGGAATTAACTTAGATAGACACAAATATACTGGTACACACACACACACACGTGTACACGCACATAGAAGTATGGAGAAAGATGCTAAAGTCTTTGTCCTGACCGACTAATAGCTAGCCAGAGTGCCAGTTGTTTTTTTTTTTGTTTGTTTTTTTTATAATTTCAAACGCCTTAAAAAGTACTCTCAAAAAGTACACTTGTGTGAAAGAACTTTGGTCAGTAGAGAACACAGCAGTAAAACAAACAGTGCACCAATGACTGATAGATGCAGGATCTTAATACCAGCTGGTTTGCTGTCTGACTATTGAGTGTTCAGACATTTGGTTATTTTTCCACAATGTCATGTATCTGTCAGTGACACAAGCATTTAATTGGAAATAGTCCTTCCAGATTTGACAATGGTTCTGAGCAGCCTAGGATCAGTACGACACCTGGCACTGGGCAGAACATATCAGTGTTCTTGAAACTGATGTTGTAGAGAAAAGAATTGCAAGAATATGGGTTTAGGTGTCGACAGTAAAAGATATATAAGGATGTCTAGGCTTCCTGCTGCACTTAGATCAAAATGACCTTGGGGGTTATTTTAGCCCAGTCCTTCTCAAATAGTGGGGCGCGCCCCCCTGGGGGGGCCGGAGCAGTGACTGGACGCTTGTCACCCACAGCACGCATAAGACAGAGAATAAAGTCAAAGCGAGAGTGTTACCTGCTCCTCTTCCTCTTTTACTTTAACAATTTATTTTTTAGTTTTTCAAACCACAATTTTTGTGTTTTTTTTTTTTTTAATACAGAAGTAATGTTTAATAAATGTTAGGACTCTATTCTTTACTAACAAATCCTCCGCTCTGGACGCATTTCACCCACAGCATGCAGCAACAAAGAGTATAAAGTCAAAGCGAGAGCGACACCTGCCCCCTCTTTCCTCTTTCACGTTGACAACTTTTTTTTTAGTTTTATCGATTGTCAAAGCTCAAGTTTGATGTTTTTTTAAATTTGTTATAAAAACAGATGTTTAACAAATGTTAGGACTCTATTCTTTGCTAACAAAATATATTTTGTCATTAAACAACTTGTCAGGTTCTTGTGAGCGCGCCGCATAACCCTGGACACCCCCCACCCCCCCAGCCAGCCAGCTTGCTCACTCTTGAGCTCTTTGCGTCTTCTCTGCTGTTGCTGCTCTGAAGACCAGGTCCAGGTCCAGGTCCAGGTCCAGGTCCAGCTAAACATTGAGCAGGAGCTGAGAGCTGCAGGATCATGTTTCAAACTTTAAAAAGCTGTTCACTGCAAAACGTGCTCATTGCAGCCATTAATCCTGACTTCCTCATTTTGATTAAAAACAAAAACTGCACAAATTGTTTAATTAATTTTTATTTTGTAGGTCAAATTGTTTTATATAACACTCCTGACTTAAAATGTTGCTGATCAATTTGAATTTATTATTATTTATTGATTGTATTTAATTTGATTGTTCAGTATCAAATGGTCAAAAATGTTTACAGTTTAAATAAGGATATATATATTTTTTAAATTTCAGGCAGATGCACTTTAAGCCTTTTCTGTTACAGACTATAAAACAATGTTAATAATCTTTGTTGTAAGTTGATCTATATTTCTTTCTTTATTTATTTAATTAATGTTAATAAGGGTACAATGTTATGCAGAGGCATATTTATAATTTTTTTTTTTTTAGACAAATTACACTCTTTACAGTCGCGGCGGAGAGTTGGGGCGGCACGAAATGTTTACTTCTTCCTAGGGGGGGTCGTAACCGAAAATAATTGAGAAGTACTGGTTTAGCCCAAGGGCACTTGGAGGGCTAGAAAACTGGGTTGAAATGTCTTCATAACTGGGGCAGCTTTGGTGCAGTGGTAGAGTAGACGATCCAGACCAGGGCCAGAAAGTTGCAAGTTCAACTCTTCGCCATTCCCACGTGTTGTGGTGTCTTCGACACCTGTTCCCTAACTGCTCCATGGGCGCTTACATAGCTGCCCACTGCTCCACCTGGGTGTATCTCATGTCAGAGTCAGAGATTCTTTATTGTCATTCACACCTCATGTGGTACATGTGGTGGAGCGAAATTATGTACACAGGGTCCCAGTTACATCCAACAATAAAATGTATAAGAAAAACAGTAATAACATCTAAGATATGAACTAAGAAAAACATCAACTAAATATACACTAAGCACTCATAACATAAAACATTGAACATCAGCACAAACATGAACATGAGTCTGTGAGCAGATGTGCACGAATGAACACATCAACATTGAATGAGATCAGCAGCAACATGAAACAGATCAGCAGCAACATGAAACAGATCAGCAGCAACATGATGTGATTTTTCACAGTGATTATCCTGGTTAGAGATTCATGAGTCTTAACAGCCTCAGGGTAGAAGCTGTTCCTCAGTCTAGTGGTTCTACACTTAATGCTCCTCAACCTCCTTCCTGAGGGGAGTGGGGCAAAAAGTGTGTGTGCTGGGTGAGTGGGATCCTTCATGATGCAGGTGGTCCTCTTCTTGCATCTGGAAGTGTAGATGTCTGTGATGGTGGGGAGACTGACTCCAATATCTTCTGTGCAGCCTTCACCACTCTCTGCAGAGCTTTTCTTTCTGCAGCTGTGCAGCCTCCATGCCACACGTTGATGCTGGAGCACAGGATGCTCTCCACTGCACACCTGTAGAAGGAGGTGAGGACTGAGCTTCCCAGACCAGCTCGTCTCTGCCGCCTGAGGAAGTAGAGTCTCTGATGAGCTTTCTGGATCAGGCTGGTGGTGTTGCTCCAGCTGAGGTTGTCATTCATGTGTACACCCAAGTACTTGTAGCTGGAGACCACTTCCACTGCAGATCCTCTTATGTTCAGGGGGGTGTAGGTGTGTTTGTCCCTTCTGAAGTCCACAGTCATCTCCTTTGTCTTCTTCACATTGATATGAAGGTTATTCTCTTTGCACCAGCTCTCCAGGTGTTCCACCTCCTGCCTGTAGCTGGACTCATGTCCATGTGATGGTTTAAATGCAGAGCACACATTTCGTCGTCGTATGGGACAAACAACGATAATACATTTCACTTCATTTTCCCGTTTTTGGGGATGTTTCCAGTCTAAAGAAGTTGGAACTGACCAAAATGGTCCAAGGATGCAATATCTGTGAAGCAACAACAGAAACCTGCATGAACAATAAAGTTCATGCAGGTTTCAAAATGCACAGTGCATTACTATTTGTTACGTATGTGTAGCTGAATACATGTCAGGGTGCCCATTCTGATCCATGTCTGATGGTGTCTACAGGCACATGAGCATAGGACTGAACTGTAGGATACTTGAAGTAGAAGCCTGGTCTAATGAGTCACATTCTCTTAGCACCACATGGATGGGTAGGTCTGTGAGTCCGGGAGTGAAGTGCTTAGTTAAATATATGGGAAATATGTAACAAATGGGTCTTTAATAAGAGATACAGCTTAGTTGTTGCATCCTAAAAGTAAGGTTTTAAAGTCTGTTCTGAATTTGACAGGGAGCAAATGGAGAGAAGCTAAAACTGCAGAAATATCTTCTCTCCTAACTCTCATCTGAACTCTAGCAGCAGCATTTTTAAACAACTAAAGACTTCTTTAAAATATATTGGACATTCAAATGATACATAATTAAAGTAGTCCAGTCTAGAAGTGATAAATGCATGGATCAGCTTTTCTGCAGCATTTAAAGACAATATGTTTCTAATCTTAGTGATATTGTACAGAAGGAGAGTAGTTCTGGTAATATTTTTAATGTGGGAGTTAAATGATGTATCCTGATCAAACATAACACCAAGGTTCTTTACATTCGAGCTTGAGGCCAAATGAATGCCATCCAGAGGAAGTGAATCGCTGTATTGTTTGTTCTCAGATCCAAAAATCTTGACCTCTGCCCTGAGTTTGGTAGCAAAACATTAAGGATTTTTATTCAGGTTTTTATATCTGTAAGACAAGCTTGTAATTAAAGTGACTGATCGGATTGATCAGGTTCCATGTATAAATAAAACAGAGGATCATCAGCATAACAATGAAAATGTATCTTGTGCTGTAATAACTATACCTAATAGAAGCACATACTATATAAAGAACCCTGAGGAACTCCGTGTCTAACCCTGGTGTATGAAGAAAATCAATTACTACCTTGAACAAGCAAACTGGAATCTTTCAGATAAACATGAATTAAATCATTTTAGAGCTGTTCTTGTAATCCCAATATCACGTTCAAGTCTCTTTAAATAAACATTGTGATCAATTGTATCAATGCAGCACTGACATCTAACAGGACAAGTATAGACATGAATCCACTGTCTGAGGCCATGAGAATATCATTATCATTAGTAACGTTCATTAATGCTGTTTCTAAGCTATGATAAGCTCTAAATCCTGATAGAAACAGATGACAATTTTTTTTGTCCAGATGTTGATAAATTTGATTTGCAACTAGTTCCTCATGAAATTTGAGATGAATAAGAGATCGGATATAGGTCTATAATTAGCCAGCACTTTGGAATCCAGATTAGTATCTTAAGTAAAGATTTTATTACAGCGACCTTAAAGCCCAATGGTACAGAACTATTAATTAACGATGGATTAAGCACATCCAAATTGAGGATCTATATGACAGGGCACGTCTCTTTGAACAGTCTGGTTGGGACGAGGCCTAGTAGACATGTTGATGGTTTGGATGAAGATATTATTTTGGACAATTCAGAGAGCTCAACAGGACTAAAACGGTCCAAATACAAATCAGATTCTTGTGAAACTTTGTGTAAGAGAGGTTTGTGAGACAACGACTCTGCGTCCTGGATTGTCCAGTTACCTTCAAACTTGTTGCATCCTCTGCTGCTCCAGGTTTGATCCTTTATTTGAAAGCTTATTTCATGCGTATTAAAGTAAAACTGATTAATTTATTTCACATGATACCTGCTATTCAGCTTCAAACAGACTGAAGACAGTTAATTTTTGATTGAACAGTTCAGAACTTTGTTTCATTCCTTTTCAAATGGCCGACCATTTTTTCCTGTGTTTGATTGATTGATGACAGACTACCAAATAAGCAGTCTATGTTGATATTCTTTCTACACTGGGCTCAGAGTACACATGCACACACATGCACGCACACACACACACACACACACACACACACACACACACACACACACACACACACTTTTCTCAGTTTTATCTCTTCTTCTGGCATGAAGCACCATTTAGGGAAACAGCCAAGACAAAATGGGGAGTTTTATGCTCTTGCTGTGAGTTTGACTGAGATTAAGATAACACAGTTAACACGGTTATGCCGTTCCCACCGGCACATCTTCCACTGAGGAAGCGGAGCCTGGGGACTCTGGGTCGGGCCCTCCAATCTTTGGTGCTGAGGTCACCGAGGTGGTTAAAAAACTCCTCGGTGGCAGGGCCCCAGGGGTGGATGAGATTCGCCCGGAGTTCCTTAAGGCTCTGGATGTTGTAGGGTTGTGTTGGCTTACACAACTCTGCAATATTGCGTGGACATCGGGGTAAGTTCCCCTGGATTGGCAGACCGGGGTGGTGGTCCCCCTATTCAAAAAGAGAGTAGAGTGTGTTCCAACTACAGGGGAATCACGCTCTTAAGCCTCCCTGGTAAGGTCTGTTCGGGGGTTCTGGAGAGGAGGGTCCGTCGGATAGTCGAACCTTGGATTCAGGAGGAGCAGTGCGGTTTTCATCCTGGCCATGGAACACTGGACCAGCTCTACACTCTCAGCAGGGTCCTGGAGGGTGCATGGGAGTTTGCCCAACCGGTCTACATGTGCTTTGTGGACTTGGAGAAGGCGTTCGACCGTGTCCCTCAGGGAACCCTGTGGGGGATACTCTGGGAGTATGGGGTACCGGGCCCTTTGATACGGGCTGTTAGGTCCCTGTATGACCGGTGTCAGAGCCTGGTCCACATCGCCGGCAGTAAGTCGGGCCTGTTCCCGGTGAGAGTTGGACTCCGCCAAGGTTGCCCTTTGTCACTGATTCTGTTCATAACTTTTATGGACAGAATTTCTAGGCGTAGCCAAGGTGTTGAGGGGATCCATTTTGGTGGCCTTAGGATTGCTTCTCTGCTTTTTGCAGATTATGTGGTCTTATTGGCTTCATCAGATTGTGATCTACAGCCTTCGCTGGAGCGGTTTGCAGCCGAATGCGATGCGGCCGGGATGAAGATCAGTTCCTCCAAATCTGAGGCCATGGTCTTGAGCCGGAAAAGGGTAGAGTGCCCACTCTGGGTCAGGGAGGAGGTCCTACCCCAAGTGGAGGAGTTCAAGTATCTCGGGGTCTTGTTCACGAATGAGGAAAAGTGGAGCGTGAGATCGATAGGCGGATAGGTGCAGCATCTGCAGTGAAGCAGGCGCTGTACAGGTCTGTTGTGGTGAAGAGAGAGCTGAGTCAAAAGGCGAAGCTCTCAATTTACCGATCGATCTACGTTCCTACCCTCATCTAAGGTCACGAGCTTTGGGTTGTGACCGAAAGAATGAGATCTCGGATACAAGCGGCCAAAATGAGTTTTCTCTGCAGGGTGTCTGGGCTCTCCCTTAGAGATAGGGTGAGAAGCTCGATCATCCGGGAGAGACTCAGAGTAGAGCTGCTGCTTCTCCACGTCGAGAGGAGCCAGTTGAGGTGGCTTGGGCATCTGTTTAGGATGCCTTCTGGACGCCACCCTGGTGAGGTGTTCCGGACACGTCCCACCGGAAGGAGGCCCAGAGGAAGACCCAGGACACGCTGGAGGGACTATGTTTCTCGGCTGGCCTGGGAACGCCTCGGGATTCCCCTGGAAGAGCTGGCCCAAGTGGCTGGGGAAAGAGAAGTCTGGGCCTCCCTACTTAGGCTGCTACCCCCACGACCCGACCCTGGATAAGCGGAAGAAAATGGATGGATGGATGAAGATAACACAGTGACAAACCTTCTGATTTGCTGAAGATGTTCCTTTCAAGGATAAGGATGGAGACATTGTGGAAATGTGTGTTTGTTTGTCGTGCTATCAAAACATCTCATAATCGACAGGGCAGATTTTTAGTGTAACTCAAAAAGTCTTCAATATTTTTAAAGATACTCGGGGGGTGGGGGGCAGGCTTTTTCCATGATAAGATCATTTTAGTTTAAACTCTGGCACAAAAGCTGTCAGGTGATAGTGTATGCATTCATTCAAGGAATGCTATGCTTTTAATTTTAATGTTATTAATAATCCTGATATAAATCTTTTTTGACATCATGCATTAGTTTCTGTGTACGTTTGTATGTGTACAGCAGTAAGGAGATGCTGACAGGACAGAGGCTCTGCCATTCAAAGTCCCACCAGGATTCAGTTCTGTCTGCCCTCAACCAGCAGAGGAAGGATGGCCAGCTGTGCGATGTCACCCTGGTGGCTGGGGAGCAGAAGTTTCACGCCCACAAAGCCGTCCTGGCAGCATGCAGCGACTACTTCAGGGTAAGGACACTATCTGTAGGAATAGAATGGTCATTTTTGTCCCCCGTCACGGAGCGAAAAGGGGAATTGAAAATATTTTCGTCCGTCCATCCATGCATGCTGTGAGCACGCTAATTTGAAATATGCCGACTTCCATTTTGGTGTGTGTAAAAGAATTTCCTTTCGAAAACTGGGTTACCATGTCAAAATCCAAGCTAGCTGCCACCATAAATGTCCATCCATTTTGTGAGCTGGATAACTTGAAAAATAAGTGAGGTACTGACTGAGGCCCTTGGAGTGGCCAAAGCTTAAACAGTGGTGGCCAAGGCCATCATAGTTCACCGTCACTCTGCACTGCTTTGGACAAGCAAAAAAAACAAATAAAAAAACTACTTCTGTTCTTCTACAAAGTGTGCTCCTACCCATTTAAATGTCTTGCAACAAAATATTAAGCATTCCCTGTTCATTTCCAGTGCAGAAAAGCACTCGTCTACAAGCATTGACTCTTCATTTCCCTGAGCAACGGGTGACATCGGTGTACGGCTTGTTCCAGTGATGTTGTGTCACATAGTTACCGGCTTATAAATCAACTTTTTTCCCCTAAAATTGACATACTGGTGTGGAAAAGTGTTACATTAAATAATCAAAGTTCATGCTCAATAATCCAGGTAAAGAAATCCACCAATGTTCAGTCAGGTCATCTGGACAATTCCTCTTTCCTTGTTGAGATACGTTTCGCCCTCTATCTGAAAGGCTTCATCAGTCTGAGAACTCACAAACAAACTGTTTTCCCCACCAAGCAGTACACTCCTACAGTGGACCAAACAGTTTTTTCTGGTGATGAGATGGTTTCTGGGGGCTGTCCTCTCCCCTGTTCACTCCTCCCAGGCAGCCACAGCCAACAGTTTGTATGTGACTTCTCAGATCGATGAAGCCCTTCAGATGGAAGGCGAAACGTCTCTCAACAACAAAAAGGAACTGTCCAGATGACCTGACTGAACATTGTTGGATTTCTTTACCTGGATTATTGAGCATAAACTTTGATGTCTTGAACCACTTTGGCTGTGGCAGCTTGGGAGGAGTCGACAGGGGAGAGGACAGCCCCCAGAAACTATCTTATCACCAGCAAACTGGTTGGTCCACTAAAGGAGTGTACTGCTTGGTGGGGAAAACAGTTTGTTTTGCGACTTCTCAGATTGATGAAGCCCTTCGGATGGAGGGCGAAACATCTCTCAACAAGAAAATATGAACTGTCCAGATGACCTGACTGAACATTGCTGGATCCATTAAATAATATTAAACATTTTGCAGAGCATAAACTGTGATATGTTGCTGGTGCTGAGACAGCTGAGAATGTTTCAGTCTCCCTAGTCAGTCCAAAGTTTACTTAACTCAGTGGACTGATGCATTCATTAGTGTCAGAAGACCGGCACATACATGGTCTGTGCTCATCACACATACATCTGCATTGTAATACAGACACTACTGATATTAGACAGAATATATCACTTCAAAAATGACCAAACTCTTTACACTTATTTTTTTGCAAGGTTTTTAAAGTACTTTGAACATTTCTTTATACACAGTTTACTGCAGATAAAGCGTAAACTAAAATACAAAGCACTGGTGTCTTAATTTCTGCTACAGATAATATTTTGTCCACTCCTGGAGTCTCTCTTGACAGAACCTGAACATTTACTGTCTTCAGGCCACAGAGCCTCAGGAAGACACACTGTCAGATATCCAGACGGAAGATTTTTGTTGCTCAGGGAGAAACACGCCCATGAGATTTAATTTGAGGACTTTGAGGAGATTAGAAGGAAGATACTAATCCCTCTTCTAAATGAGTCGCAGATTAAATATGTCCAAGTTGCCCAGGGATTAGGCTTCTTGTATGTTACTGTGTGTGTATGCAGGTTTTTTCATCTCTCTGCAGAGTTGATGGGGCTGTGAGACTTTCCTTCTTTTGTTTGTCTTCTTCCTGTGTTTTCTTGTTGTTCTTCAGATCTGTTAATATGTTCTTTCAAGTTCCAGCTTGGCCAAGCTCTGCCATTCTAGCTCTTGGATTATTAGATCAGCCTGTTACAGTAAGGAAGAAAAACTCTCTGCTCTGGCGCTCCCCTGTTCCTCTGTAGTAGCTTAATGACATTAAGTTAATTTTGTCATCTGACTCCAATGCTGGGTTTCATTTTGTTCATTTACTGAGGAGATGACAGTGGCTCCTACTGGAGTTGACAACTATGCCTTTTCTCACCGTGTGGCAACAAGAGAAACTGCACACATAGCAGTGATTAGAACACATTATCTAGCCCACTGGATGTGAGTGACTGTAATGAAATACCTGACCAGGTGTGAGTTGCTTACCTCGGACTTGTCCTATTATGTCACCTTCCTGTGCCTTCAATTATCCCTAATCGTTACTGCCCTGATGGCTGCTTGCTATTCGCAGAGGGCTGAGTGATACTAGCAATAATAGAATTGTAAGAAGGGGACAGTTGAACATGGAGTCCTCTACCCCGTTTAATGATGGGCAGGTTCTCTTCACAAATATGGCCTCCTTTACTCCTCTCTCAAACCATCGTTCCTCTCTATCCAGGATGTGAACATCTTCATCCCTGAACGAGTGATCTCTGGCCTGGAGATGAGTGTCGACCACAGAGTCCTGGCCTGGGGCGGCTGTGGCTGAGTGGTTAGAGCAGTCTTCCTCCAATGCAAGAGTTGGGGGGGTTCAAATCCACCAGCAGTCACATGTCTAAGTGTCCTTGGGCAAGACACTGAACCCCTCGATGCCTCTGATGTGTGTCCCATTGGTGTATGAATGTGATAAAGCTCTGATTAGTCTTTTTAGGATGATTTGTTCAATTAGCTTTGTATAGATCTAGTAGAGTGCTGTATGAATGGGTTGTACAGATTGTAGTATAAAGAGCTTTGAGTATCTTGTTCAGATAGAAAGGCGCTATATAAGTACAGACCATTTACCATGATGTTGCTCTTCTGTGCTGGGCCATCCTTTTGGTTAGGGACGCACACAGCTCAGCAGCAGTCTTTAGAAAGGACATGAGTTTGCTAAGTTCATGAGTAACTAACTGAACTAAGACAAGAAGGTGGTTTAAAGCTAAGCTTTGCTGGTCTACCATTGGGCATGTTTTGACTGACTGCTGCCAGAGTTTCCAATTCTCAAAAACAGGACCATTTCAACATTGTCCACATTTTTCACAACATGTGAGCTGAACTTTTCAAGCTTTACTGCTAAAAAAAACTACATACAGAGCAACTGAGAGCTGTTGAGAAACAGATTGACATACACCTTTCTGCACGCGACTTCCCGAGACTTAATTTTTAATGTCATCAACATGTCTGAACAAATGGGTACCAATGGTACACTTATGCCCCTTTTCTATTAGTACCAGTACGGGCCGACTTGACCCTACTTGGCCCGGTTCTGAGGCTTTTCCATTAGTATCGGTACTTAGCACCTGTTACTATTTTCAGTACCCTTGGCTCTGTGGTTCTAACCGGTACGAAGAGGTACAAAAACGTGACGTCAGAACACTGTCGGTCACTGATTGGTCGGGGGCAGAGTCGGGGGCGGAGTCACTGGATCCTTCAGAAACGTTTCAAAACAATAATCCGCCATTTGCAATTTCTCAGACTGGAGCAGCGGCTGGACTTATTTTAAAGATTTTAAAAACAATATTGACAACATCTTGGTCTAATGCTGATGTGCTGGCATTTTTTGTGCTTGGTGGCCGACAACATAATTCAGAGCAAGCTGGATGGAGCTCTGCTGGTGTACCCCGATCCTCCCTCC
>NC_056502.1:37096974-37131374 GCF_014905685.2 Nematolebias whitei
ACAGGCTCTAGAGCAATGTGGATATCCTAACTGGGCCTTCCTGAAAGCAGAGAAGAAACCCAAACAGGACTCCAGTCAGCCATCAGGTGAAAAGGAGGAACCCAGACCCAGACCAGTGGTCATTCCATATGTTGAGGGAGTATCAGAGAAACTGAGACGTTTATTTTCTAAACACAACGTCCAGTGGCTTTTGAACCCCAAAATACATTACGGCAAAGACTGGTTCATCCCAAAGATCCAGTCCCCCGGCACAAACAGAGTAATATTGTGTATGCTGTTCAGTGTCAGGAGGGTGACCAGTCTTACATCGGGGAAACTAAACAGCCACTAGCCTACAAAGTAGAATTTTGTCCAGGGTCCAGTTCACCACCATCACCATTTTATTATCCTACCTGCTGCCGCCTGCTGGCAAGGAACAGGGTTTGAATTATTCTGTCAGCCAACATATTGCAGGCACAAACACTCAACAATGCCAAATCCTTTGCAGAGAACATTTTTTTTGACATACTAAGTAAATTGGACAATTTTCCACAACACACCTGACAGTCTCTCACAGTACACTGGTCATGTGGATAAAATTTGCTTTGAAAAAAGTAGCTAATCTACTGTATATTGTTACCTTATACCAGGGAATGGTCATGTTTTTTTTAAGAACAAAGATGAAGTGCAGAGCTGTGTAATTACAGGAAGATAAAGGTGATGAGCCATACCATGAAGTGCTGTTGCAGGCACATTTAAAGGTGAGGTGACCAGCAGCAGTAGGGTTTTATCCACAGAAAGAACAATACAGATGCAGTTTTGTTTCAAGAGTAATGATGAAGTATAGATAAGATCAGAATGAGTTGCATTGTGTCTTTGTGGAGTTAGGGTGCTGGGAGAGGAACTGTGATAGTGTTTGAGGAAGTCAGGTGTTGCAGGGAAATATGTGAGGGTAGTTCAGAACAAGAAGACAGTGGTGGGATGTGCAATAGAGGTGACAGAAAGGCTCAGGATCCAGATGGGATTATATCAGGGATCAGCTCAGAGTCCCTCCTCGTTTGTAATGATGGTGGATAGATTGACAGATGAGATCAGACAGGAGTCCTCATGGAGTATGTTGCTTGCAGAGGACACTGTGATCTGTAGTGAGACTAAAAAGCAGGTGGAAGAGACCCTGGAATGTGGACGTATACTCGTTAGAGAAAGGAATGAAAGTCAGAAGCAAGACAGCATCCATGTGTATGAAAGGTGAAACAAGTTGTAAGACGTAGAGGTGTTCAAGTTGGATGAGTTTACCATACATATCTTGGGGCAACCATTCAAGACAACAAGCAGTGCACAAGAGAGGTGAAGACAAGAGTGAAGGCTCAACAGAGTGGATAGAGACAAATGATAGAAGATTTGTGACTGAAGGATAATTACAAGAGTAAAAGGAAAGGTTTGCAAGATGGTAGTGAGATCTGCTGTAGTATATGGTTTGCAAATGGTGGCACTAACAAAGAGACAGGAGGTTGAGCTGGCAGAGATGAAGATGTGAAAACTTTCATTGGAAGTGACCAAAATGGACAATGATGTGTTGAGTTTACCCTGAAAAGAGCAGAACAAACACAATAAAAGTTGTATCTTAAATTATAATAAAATAATCAAAATACAACAGGTCCATATTATTTATTAAGATTTTCTTTACCAATAAACAGAGCAGTTCTTCATCATAGTAAGTTTCACAGACCAGTATGTGTGGATGTCACTATCACACCTGTGCACAGTGAGCTTCATTTTCCTGCCAGTAGTTTCATACTGTTCCATAGGATGTTGCAGTGCCAAAAAAAGGACAGAGCAAAGAAACTGGACCTCACAGGTCAATAAGAATACGAACATACAGAATAGATTGAATAATATTTTCTTTAGTGCTTGTTATTGTGCATCATTTTGTATTCAGCTAAATGTAACTGGAATAAAATATAGATGTTCTTTCAGCTGGGACCGAGATGGTGTAGAGGTAGAGTAGCTGACTTGGGACCAGAAAGTTGCAGGCTCAAGTCCCTGCCATGCCCACATGTCGTGGTGTCCTTGAGCAAGGCACCCAATCCCTAATTGTGCCCCAAGCGCCTACATAGCTGCCCACTGCTCCACCTGGGTGCATTTCATGTGTGCTAGGTTAAATGCATTAAGTTATGTTGTTTATTCGTCATATGCAGGTTAACACAAGGTCATCAATGCAATGAAATGTTCTGGATGAGAAGAACTGATTCGACTTGCTCAAAAATCTAAAGAAAATAACAAGAAATACTAAATCATGCAATAAAGGTACAAAATAAAGTACCAAAAAGTGAAAAAGAAATAAAATATTTACAAGCTCCAAAAGAAATAGTAAACAATTCTCACCGTTTTCATTGTATAGAAACATACAATGATGACAACACACATCACTTAAAAAATTTTTAAATAGATAAGTTGTTCCTACTGTACTGTGTTTTATTAGTGCTTGTCAGTAAAAATATAAATAAAATAATTAAAACATCACAATATAGTCCTGTATGTTTTACCACTGGTTTAGGAGCAAGGTTTGAATGAAACAATTTCTAAGACAAACTTGCAAATAAAAATGGCCTCAGCCCAAAAGGAATGACCCAATACCTCACACAGACGTGGAGACACCCCCACTAAAACCTAATAATGTTTCAGTGGACGTGTGAGGAAGTCAGGAGTTCTTCTCTGGCGTTATCACAATAAGCACACACATAAATCTTGCCTGCAGGTTAGACTAACTAGAGAACTACCTTCCCACGGCAGAATTGGCACTGACACTGCTCTGTGGGGAGTTTATGGCCCAAACCACAGGAGCCATCCATCGCCACTACTGTCACCTCTCTGCCAAGGTCAGGGGCGATCAGCACTGCAGACACTGAGGTAGAGTCTGCTTTGGTCAGGTCTCTGTTTCACACCCGTACACACTCTGACCACTGCTCACACGTCACACCCCAGGTGAAGCAACGGGCCCTCCTGTTCTCAGTGAACCAGTGGATTCTTAATTAGCACAGCAGTGAAGCAACAAGGCTGAGTTCTGCACAGTTTTGATTAAAACTCAGCATGGCGTTGAGGTGACCCAGTCTCCCACATCAGACTTACACTTCAAGTTAACGTGTGCTGTGAATCGTTTGGATGGGTTGAAATGATTTCATGACAAAAGGAAATGTGCAACCTGAACAGCTCATGGACCTTTGAAGCTTTAATGCCATGTGATTTTCTGTGATTGAAAGAAAATCCCAATAGATACTTAAGAGCTGTAACTTTGCAAAATTGCTATCCCGAGGCAGCAAAGTTGTCTACACTGGCAAAAAATCCTAAAGACAATGAATTATGCTGTTTCTGACGGTAATCTTAAAGAAAAGGTAAATGTATAAAGATCATTTCATTTTCTTCCTGTCTGTGGCTGATCTCTTTTGTCTGGCACTGATCTATAGTCCTGCCATCACCTCATGGTGTGACACCAGTCAATAGCTTTGATTAGCGAGCTGCCAGCTGAACTCGCACACAGCCGAGCCCGACTGCAGACCCTTCATCCGCTGCTTTGATTTTCCATGAAGCCCAGCATGCATTCATGTGACGGCATATGTGTGTGTGTCAGGATGGGACAGAGAGGTGTAACACAAAGTAATGATTGTACTGTTTGTCTCTGCTGACCTCCAGGGTTTAGGTTAATGAATCGATACAGAGAACATCTACATTGTCATGTCTGCTAGGTTTATTCTGGGCTTTCTTCCACTCATACTCACATTTAAAACGAATTGCTCAATGTGTCAGTGCTGGAAACTTTCATATATGACATGGTGAGCCCACAGCATCAACATTAAAGAATGGAAGAACAAAGCTGGTCAGTTGTAGCATCGAGGCCTGTGGTTGAGACATCTCGTGATACAGGGTTTTTCTTTATAGTATCACACTGGGCTTAGACAGTTGGAGTCTAATTGACATCTCAAATTTTACTCAATGTTTCTATAAATGGGCCTATTTTCAGGCGTCGTCTCACTGATTTATGGGTGTTTGTGACCGAGAAGCAGTGCAGCCGTGTTTTGCTCTGCCAGTTTAGGAAAAACAGGGCTTATTTTTGCGTGCACAGCTTACAAAGCTGTATTTTAGGCCATGCATTTTATTTTATTGTCCACCTTTACTCATTTTGGCAGCCGCCTCTGCATTTATGACGTAGTTTGCTGGATGAGATTTTCAAAATCTGTTTTCATCAACAGCTTAGTTTGCTCTTGAGATGGGTTGGTAACAAAATCGACAAGGGTTTGAGATGCCCTGTGACAAATCTGTCACTATTTTGCAAGAACATTTGTTGCAAAGATTTATAAAGTATGTTCAAAATTCAATTCGGAACGCTGCAAGTTTTTGCAATTCAAGCGAGGACATTGAGAATCCCTACAAATGACGTTCTGGAGACTCCCTCACGGATGCTCTTTGCCAAATAGTCACAGCCCACTTACCGGTAGATACTTCATTAAGGATGCCAGTGCACAAGCATTTAGGCTTCACCTTTTATTATTCACCCACAATTCTTTTGTTTGAATCACTAGTTTTAATTTGGTACATCTCCTCCTGCAGCTTTATGAAAACCAGTATGAAAATACATGAAACGTGCTGAAAACATCAGAAATTGTGTAATAATTTTTGTTAGCACTACATTGTAGCTTCCTCGGATCCACTGTGGGACAGACCTTTACAAGAGATCCTTCCTGCCTACAGCCATCAGTATCTATAAAATCTCTTAATGAAATTAGGATAATGTTACAGCAACATTTAATTTCCCTTTGGGATTAATAAAGTATTATTGAATTGAATTGAACTGAATTGTATAACATGGACATAATAAAAAAAACAATAATATTTCCCCACTGACAATAACAGGATTTTGGTAAAACAAGTTAGAAAATCCAGCCCTCTTTGGAGCTCAATACTTCAGGAATACTTTATACTGAAAACATCCTTCCATCATTAAACAGGTCACAAAAAGTTAACTGAATTGGTGTTTTGAATTCATTAGTGCTCTTTACACAATTTTATGTTTGTAAATTTTTACAAGTTTTGGAGTTTATTAAAGCATGTTCCACTTTTACGCTTCAAACTTCATAAAGATTTATGCAAGCAAACTTCTTTAGTCTACAATTTTTACATTTTTAATCAATTTACACATAAAACATTTACTTTTTGCCTTATTTTACTCAGTGTCATTACTATAAGACTAGAAAGTTCCTGAAGAAACTTTGACAGGGACTGCCTATTTATTATTAAATTATTATTAATAAATATATATATATATTTTTTTTTTTATTAATTTTTGCTAGCAAAATATGTCGCCATGGTAACTGCGAATGCCAATAAAAGTAATTGCACACTTCCCGGAGCCGGACCGGTCGTTTTGATGTAACTTTTGTGGGGGTCCACGTTGCGGTTCGAGCCGCATTAACGGAGATAGAAATGTTGACACACTTCCGAGGTGTAGAATAATAGGTGCCTGCCATGTTGAACGTTGAAAAATATACGCTTATCAGGTGTAGAATAATAAATGGGCAGTCACCAACTAGTTCCTGGAGTTGGTGAAATATTGTGTCTGTTTGTAAATTACTTTGCCATGGTAACTCAAAATGCCAATAAAAGTAATAGCACACATCACGGGGCCAAACCAGTCATTTTGATATAACTTTGGTGGGGGTAGACATTGTGGTTCGGGCCGCATTAACGGAGATAGAAATGTTGACACACTTCCGAGGTGTAGAATAATAGGTGCCTGCCATGCATTTACATGGCAGGCACCTATTAATAGTTGGGAAAGGCAGCAACCTATTATTATCCACCTGACAAGGTTTCTTAACATTGTATCTTACTCTTCTGTCAAATTTAATGTGGCCCAAACTGCAATGTGTACCTCCACAGATCTTATACCAAAACGACCGGCTCGGCCCCATGATGTGTGCTTTTATTTTTATTGACGTTTTAAGTTACCATGGTGACGTAACTCACAAAGAAAAACGCCATTTTTCCTCATACAAAACACCTGACGGAACCCTAAAATGGCCATCACGAGGTAGTCCATGTCTTATTTTCTTCAGGAACTTTCTAGTTTACTTTCAGATTCTCTCAGAATACAAAGAGTGCACACCTAGTCTTCCACTGACGTTCATTGTAACTAAGCTTGTGTTGTTTTTGTCAAATTAGAAGTAAAATGGACTGGAAGACTTGATGATGTGTCTATCTCTGCTGCCATCTGTGGATTTTAAGGACGCATATTTAATTGGATTTACGATAAATGGTTCCTGCTTTTTGGATTCGGCTGGTTGCTGATTGTTTTATCAACAATCAAGGAAGTCGTCAGCAGCAAATTTGGACCCGATCACGCTGCTTGCCTTTATGATGGCTTGGTTCATGTCTGGAGTACCCGGACTCAAATGCTTTGGGCTGAATGGATCAGATCTTGGGGATTTTTACTCAGTCACGTTCCATCGGTGTGGCCACGTAATTTGGACATTTCGGAACCGAGTCGACCAACACAGACTCAAGGTAGATGTCATTAAGTTCTGCCTGTCCCCAAAACAACTGTGTGTTTATCTGAATTTGGCTCCCTTGGCTGTCCTTGAAGGCCATCTTATCTGAATTCACCTGGAGAACATGTGATCTGATGCTCACCACCCCATCCCTGAGGAATTTCCAACTGATAACTAGATGAGCCAGCTGAATAAACTTTGTGTCATCATTTCAGGACTCTTGGATTCTCATAGACGTTATTCTTGGCCATTCCTCGACATACATCGAGAATGTTTATGGATCTCACCGGAGGACATTGACTGATTTTCCATCCTTATCAGAACTCTTACGAGAGAGAGCATCTATGAACATTGCTGACCTCTCTTGTCTCGTCCGTCTGCAGAATGTCTACGTCACTATGTTCTTGTTTGGGCGAGGTGTTTTTTAATATTAGAGTTGTTTTTTTTTTTCTCAGGCAGGAAAAAAAAAGTCTGATAGGAATTTTTTCGCCTCCAATTCCTACATGTGTCCAGTTTACCACTTTTTTGTCTGTCCAAACAGGTCTCACTTGTAAATGAGTCTTTGAGGCTCAATGTGATTTATCTGTTTAAATAAAGGTTGAATGAATTGAATGAAAAAAATTGTTTAGCCTGCCTTAAAAAAGAATTGGTTCTATATTTCTGATGCAGTGCTACTTCAGCTGATCTCAGTGTTTTGACTGTGTCATCAGGCCATGTTCAGTTTGTGTATGGTGGAGAGTGAGGCAGACGAGGTGACGCTACAAGGAGTGACCAGCGTTGGACTAAAACATGCTTTGGATTTTGCCTACACCGGACAGGTGAGCATGAGCTGTCACAGGTGAACCATCCATCCATCTGTCCGTACGTACGTCCATCCATTCATCCATTGATTTCGGGAATTGGTCATGAGGGTCACTGGTGATCATGTCCAGCAGTCACTATGCGAGAGGCAGGGTGGACAGGTCTCCAGTCCATCACAGGGACACATAGAGACAAATGAGACAACCAACCAGTCACTCTCTCACTCACACCTAGAGACAAATTAGAGTTACCAATCAGTCTAACATGCATGTTTTTGGTCTGTGGGAGGAAACCGGAGTACCCGGAGAAAACCCACACATGCACGAAGAGAACATGTAAACTCCACCCAGAACGATCCCCGAGCTGGGATTTGATCCGGCAGCTTTCTCGCAGAGAGGCAACAACTCTACAAACATGTACATCCATGATCAAAATTATGGCCGTCGTCCAGCCCAGATGCAAAAAATAATTTGGCAAAAACAGAAAAAGGACTTTCACTCTGCAGGACTTCACTTCTGGCTGATTTAGTTACAGCAGGTGACGTTTTGAGCACAGCTCTTCATCAGACCATCAGACCTGATAATGTCACCTGGTGACAACAATGAGCTAAAACTGAAGACTGGCAGTGTTCAAGCCCTTGTTCTGGTTTTGAATATATTGACTACTTTGTTTTAGGCTCAGCTCTGCAAAGCATCCACATTAATTCAGATGCAAATTTCAAATTGCTTGGAGTTATTTGGGCTATTGCTATTGATTGCTGTATAGTTTGTCGACGGGTCTATAATGTGCCTTATTTAGTACTCTTGTTCATCACTGGATGATCTTAGTTTAAAAATCTGGAATGAAATATGATGTCCTTCAAACAAAGCTGAGTTTGCTAACTATGCTAATTTTACTCAAAACTAGGACTATATAATTTTGTTAGATCAAATATATTTACATTTTATTTTAATTTTTTTACCAGGATTCTTTATAAGTGGAGTACAAAATACCTTGTATATTGGAAGCACATTTATGTTTTAAAATTGTAATTGCTATTGACCAGGACCTCCGATGTCACAAAACTGATTCAAGCCATGGATTTTGGAGATTACCTTTTTAATCTCAGTTTCCTAATCTCCTTCAGCAGGATGAGTTATGCAGAAGTGTGTGCTCTATGCTAGAATTTACCGATAAATGGTCGCTACGCTGCAAGCTGCAGTACAACTACTGGACATTTTTGCGGTATATTAAAAAAATCACATATGTGAGTTTGAAAATAAAACATATTCTAATGTGATATCTTCAAGCGCATCATCTAAGAGGCACATGTGATTTCCCCTGCATCTATAAATGTGTAGTCACCTCTCTTTTTTCCGATCTTCTTTTGTGCCTGTGATTTTCACTGCCTTGTGACTTATTGTATAGTGAAAGGCTAAGAACTTGGTAATTACTCCTAATTTTATTACAACAGTGGAAATGAGCAAAGGGTGAGTCGGTAAGTAGGTCAACTGCAGGCTTGCATGCCGCCCTGCTTTGCTTGGCTCTGCTCCTGTCTGCCTGGGGTAGATGGTAGTAGATGAGATGAGGGCAATATGTTTATCTCCACCCTGTAGATGTAACGACCTACTAAAAATCCTTCAGCCACATGTCAGAGGCCAGCAGGTTAGTGAGTAGACATGTCGTCACAGCATGCTTTTCATACTTTAGCAGATTTAGTGAAACCATTAATGTTATCAGTGCCACGATGGATCAGTTTTAAACAACACTGAGATGGAAACACATTTCCTGATCTCAAATGTCAAGTGGATTTAGTTTATGGAACAGAGCTTTAGGCAGAAGACATTCAGAAGTTTATCCACCTGAAAAGGATCTTAAGCCCCCAGTATACTGCTGCGTACATCCATACGCAGAGGTACGCACGTACGTACGGAGAGGTACGTGCGTACCCCCCAGCGTACTCTCCATGCAAAGCTCCAATTTTTATGACCGCATACGCGTACGCGGTGTCGCACAATAAACTGCCAAGCGACGGACTGTTTTGTATGCGACACCAATGTATTAAATTCCCCTTCTTCATCCCTGATCTGGCCTTTTCTTTTGTTTTTTTGCCAAGAGGCAGTGATCTCTTCCTCCTTCGTTGATGCCATGACTGAAATGGTGAGAAATGGAGGAATTTGTCACGAGTGAATTAAACTCAGGTCCAGCATGGCTGCGGGAGAGTCTGGAGATTTCCTGGTGGGCTGGTTTGATGTGTGGGCTGTAGAGCCAGCACTCTCTGTTTTTTTTTTATTTTTTAGATCTTTTTATTAACAACATACAAACACAGAACACCGCTGTGGCTGAGGCTGCCAGCGCTCGCTTTTTTTCTTTTTTCTGACCTGTCAATCAATCCAGTAGGCGTGTCAGCAAATGACCAATCGGCGACCTCAATTTGTCCCGAAGGTAAACGCCCCTTGTCTGTGAAGCTGCTCTGCAAGAGTATCATGTCTGAACCCTCTGCGTACGCGTTTACGGACATACGCGGCAGTATACTGGAGCCTTAACTCTTCCGTCAATTTTAATGCGGCCCAAACCGTAATGTGCACCCCCCCCACAAATGTTTTATCAAAACGACCGGCTCGGCGCTGTAATGTGCGATATTACTTTTATTGGTATTTCGAGTTACCATGGAGATGTAATTTGGAAACAAAGACGCCATTTTTCTCATTGAAAAGCACTGACAAAACTCAACAGCTTCTAACTGCTACAGTGAGGTCACATGAGGGACGAGGTCTTTGAACAAAACACTGATTCACTTTTGGAGCCATTTTGATTCAAAATGGCTGCCACAGCTATAGCAGAATACTCAAAATTGGCTCTAACTCTGTCATTCTTTGAGATATTGAGCTGAAATTTGGTATGGTGGTAGTTGAGAGTGAGTTATACATGTTTAATGCAAATTAAAAATCCAAGATGGCCACATTCGCTTAAAGGTAAAAATATGATAACTCGGCTATTTTAAAAGATATTGAGCTTGTCCAGAGGCAGCACGGTGGCGCTACTGGTAGAGCTGCTGCCTCTCAGCGAGCAGGTCCCTGGTTCAAACCCCGGTCCAGGGGCCTTTCTGGGTGGAGTTTGCATGTTCTCTCCGTGCATGCGTGGGTTTTCTCCGGGTACTCCGGTTTCCTCCCACAGTCCAAAAACATGCATGTTAGGCTGATTGGTAACTCTAAATTGTCCCTAGGTGTGAGTGAGAGAGTGAATGTTTGTTTGTCTCGTTTGTGTCTATGTGTCCCTGTGATGGACTTGCGACCCGTCCAGGGTGTACCCCGCCCCTCGCACAGTGATTGCTGGACATGGGCACCAGCGACCCCCGTGACCCAAAATGGAATAAGCGGGCAAAGAAAATGGATGGATGGATGGATGAGCTTGTCCAATAAATACTGAATTCAAATAAAAAAATCCAAGAAAGATGGCCACCAAAGCTACATTTAAATGGATTTAACTTAGCTATGGAGATGAAATCTGGAGTGGTTATAGCTGAGAACGTTCCTCGTCACATACTGAATCAAAATCAAAAATCCAAGATGGCTTAAAAAATAGCTTAAAATAAAAATGACTATAACTCATTGATATTTCTTTTGCCAGGTTAGATTAAGTTTGTTATGGTGGCAGCTGAGAGCAAACCCCAACACACAATACTCTCAAATCAATTTTAAAATGGCTGCAACGTGGCAGTCCCTGTCAAAGTTTTTCCAGGAACTTTCTAGTTTTGTGTTCTCGTCCAGGTAAAAGTTCACATTTCATGTCAGAATACACACAAGCTCTGTGAACTCACACTAAACCAGGTAAACTGTTACAGAACTGACTCCTGCTGTGTGAGGCTGAAGTTCTCTGCCTGCAGTGGAGTAAAGAGTGTGAGAGCAGGGTATGAAGAGCGTTCACTCTGAGGTATTACAGTCATTACTCCTGCTCAACATCACGGCTGCTGCACCCAGGCAGTAGGCTGATTGAGTCAAAGAAAACATACGATGTGGTGCTTCTTTTACAACAAATTTCCTTAGGTTTATAACAGATTTATGGGTTGTGATTAGGGATGGGACTCTTTAGGCTCTTCACAATTCAATCTGATTATAACTTAGAGGGGTGAGTTGCAATAATGAAACATTTTTGGGTAAATCTTGATGAGCCCATATTCCTACTTCAAACAAAATCCTGAGCTTAGAATCTCACAGACTGAAAAGAAACAACTTATTTTGGTTGACACATACAACAGTTTTCATTCAAACAGGGTTTAGGGAATTAAATGAGCAAAAGGAGCCAAAATATTGACTAAAGAGATGTAAGATTATGTGACAATGGGTGTCTACGTCTAATTTTACCTGCATTTTTCAGGCTTTATATGTTTTTGGTCAGTGTGGGAATAGCCCTTGTCATTATTATGCTCTCCAAAGTGTGCAAAATAAGGTAGCCACTCACTGGCTATCTGTTGGCGAATGGCTGTCAGCTTCAAACTGCAAGAAAATAAGTGAAGTCTCAGTTGCCACTTGTATGTTGTCACTTCTTGTGTACACATAATTAACTATCTGAGGGCTCCGCTACTACACTTCAGAGTTCAAGGGTTTGTGTGCCTTCAACAGGACATGATTAACATTAAATACTCATCTAAAACATTTCTGAATCAATTCAGAATTGTTTATGCCCGTATCACAATGCATCATTTAATAGATTTAATTTAATTAGATTAGCTTCCACCCATAATTATGATTTCTGTCAACAAAGTCCATGCTCAATAATCCAGGTTTACAATCCAACGATTTTCAGTCAGGTCATCTGGACAGTTTCGTTTTTTGTGCTGAAATGTTTCACCTTCCAGCCAGAAGAAACTGTCCAGATGACCTGACTGAAAATTGTTGGATTGTATACCTGGATTATTGAGCATGGACGTTGTTGGTTTTGAACCAGTTTGACATGACTGTCGATGAGGGAGAGGGCCGGCACTGGAGGAGGGGACGTGCCAACATAACTGGTTTGTTCCATTTTGGATTAAACTGTTTGGGGGAAGAATCAGTTTTGTGTTGCGTTTCCTTGACTGATGAAGCCTTCTGGATGGAAGGTGAAATGTTTCAGCACAAAAAAAAAAGAAACTGTCCAGATGACCTGACTGAAAATTGTTGGGGTGTGATTTCTGTCCTTACTTTTCAGACACTGATAGACCACAGAAACAGAAGTAAATAAGCTCTTATTATTTTCCTCTGTCTGAATATGTTAAGTTTATGGAGCTCATAAATGGTGCATGTGGTTAACTGGACTGTTGCCCAGGCGTGCCAGGAAATCAAGCTGAGATAAATGGAAATGTGCAGATGCAGCTCTAATTGCAGACTCGGAAAGAAAAATGCTATCACAAAGCGTTCAGTGATATTTTCTGTTTCTATAGATTTCTAAGCAACAAGATAAAATCATATGAATTATTTCAGTTTGTGTTTGAGCTGCGTTTTCCTTTAAATATCACAAGACTTTGTCAGCTAAACTTTTTTTTTCCCACACCACTTACAATGAGTGGACAACATGTACAAGAAAGAAGTGATACATTTTTATTCAGATCAATTTTATCTGCAGAATGAAGAAATAAACAGGATTCAGAAAAAACAAACAAACCCACAAGTGCTGCCAACAACATTTAGCTCTTCACTGTATCAGCAGCATCAAGGGTCACGACAGACGAATGATGTCATTTTTCTCACTTTCACTGCTGATGCAGTCACGGTGGTGTGGCTATGTAGGGCAGGGCTGCAGAATGGATTACCAGATGTTTGCTCCTGCCTTTAAAAACTGGTTTGGATCAGATCACAGAGATGGCATGTTAGTCTGACTGGGCTGTTGCCCACACCCCCAACGACAAAGTGACAATAATACTTTTGCAGGTGTTTGTGCATGTGTGTGTTTGCCTGTCTGTTAGCAAAAATATGTCATGAGCCAGTAGACAAACATTAATGTGACTCTCAGAATGTAAGCGTTGGCTGTACATTTTCAACTGAATAATATTTGGAGTCAACTTCATTCAAGATGGCTGCCAGAGCCAAGTGACTATCACATACTAGTACTAGATTTTTACTTATAACTTTAGCATTAACTGTTCAATTCAGTTTTCAGTTCAGTTTATTTATATAGCGCCGAGTCACAGCAAAAGTCGTCGCAGGGCACTGAACAGAAACATATAAAAATAAATAATAATTTAACATTATTTACCTGAGGAGCAGACTGCTTTGAATTTAACTCCATCACAGAACTCTCATCCTGAGCAAGCATGAAGGTGACAGTGGAAAGGAAAAACTCCCTCATGAGGAAGAAACCTTAGCAGAACCAGGCTCAGGACAAGCGGCCATCTGCTTCAACCGGCTGGGTTTGAGAGGAACAGGAAGGAGGAACAGATACACAATGGCAGGTCAAGAATCACACATTAAGATAGAAATAGTATCAGATGAAAACTTTTCAATTTTAGCAAATCATTTATGGAAATTAGGTCATTTTGTCCTCCAGGAGTCTACCTATGGCAGCATAACAAGCCAACACTAACTATAGGATTTATCAAAAAGAAAAGTTTTAAGCCCAGTCTTAAAACTGGACAATGTGTCAGCCTCATTGACAGTATCTGGAAGTTGGTTCACAAGAGACTGATAACTGAAAGATCTTCCTCCAAGTCTGCTTTTGGAAACTCTGAGAACCACAAGTAAACCTGCAATCTGAGAAGTGCTCTGTTAGGAAAATATGGAACAATAAGATCTCGAATAGACGGAGCTAGGTTGTTGAGAGCTTTATAGGTTAGAAGTAAGATTTTGAATTTAATTCTGGATTTGACAGGGAGCCAATGGAGAGAAGCTAAAACTGGAGAGATATAATCTCTCCCACTAACTCCAGTTAAGACTCTGGCTGCAGCATTTTGAATTAATTTAAGACTTTTTAAAGAAGTTTTGGGACACCCAGACAACAAACAATTGCAATAGTCCAGTCTAGATGTGACAAATGCACAAACCAGTTTTTCTGTATCATTTTTAGATAAGTTGTTTCTAATTTTAGCGATATTACGCAGGTGGAAGAAGGCAGTTAGCACATCTTGCTCTCTCATTGAGGTTTGACCAAAATGTGCAATAATTCTGTCATTTGTCATCACAAGATGATCTTAGTTTAAATTGTTTGCATGACAACTGGCAGGCAATATGTTCTTTCAAACAACGCTAGGCTTTTTGTTCATTTAAGATTTTTGTTCAACCATAATTAAGGTCTTATGATTTTATGAACTAGGCTTTGAAATAATCCAGGGTTTAGATTATTCATCCTTGTGGTGTACTTGTAAGATTTCACACTGAACTCCAACATATCCTACTGTGCTTTTAGAGTTTAGGAGGGTCAATGGGCTTCTATGCAGAATTTATTGTTGCATTCAAGTGATGTGGCAGAAACAGGGAAGTTTTATCGGATTGTTTCAAGTGCTGTTCATTCAATGTAACCGGCTGCACTTGAGCAACAATATGTACAACAAACATCTGAACACACACACACAGACACTTAAATGCAGTTACTGCATTCCTAAATGTTTAGAATTTCATGTTAAAAATTTCCAATGAAAAACATAAATACCTCTCCATCCATCCATTTTCTTCCTCTGATCTGGGGTCGGGTCGTGGGGGTAGCAGCCTAAGTAGGGAGCCCCAGACTTCCCTCTCCCCATTCGTTCATTCATTCAACCTTTATTTAAACCGATAAATCACAATGAGCCTTGAAGACTCATTTACAAGTGAGGCCTGTTTGGACAGACAATGAAGTGGTGAAAGGGACAACATAGGTTTTGGAGGCAAACAAAATTCCCAACATGTTCTTAATCTTTGGTTGAAGATTAAAGGCATGAAAATGAAAAAAAAAACAAAAAACTTGCACACAATAACATAATGATGCCGATATTCTGCAGGGGGGTGGGGGACACAAGGGTGGTGAGCATGTCCAGAGACAACACACAGAGACACTGCAAGAGATCCAATAAGAGTAGTAAATTGCTCAGTTCACATTGTTCCCTCTGGGGAGATCCGTACACTTTCTGGGAGTTCTGAGGACAACGTCAGATAGAATCCAGAGTCCTGAAATATGACAGAATGCTTATTCAGCCAGACTCCTCTGATTGGTCCCTAGACTTCCTTGGTGGGAGAGGGTGGCCCAGCCACTTGGTCCAGCTCCTCCAGGGGAATTCCAAGGCGTTCCCAGGCCAGCCGAGAAACATAGTCCCTCCAGCGTGTCCTGGGTCTCCTCCCAGTGGGGCGTGACCGGAACACCTCACCAGGGAGGTGTCCAGGAGGCATCCTAACAAGATGCCTGAGCCACCTTGACTGGCTCCTCTCGATGTGGAGAAGCAGTGGCTCTACTCTGAGTCTCTCCTGGATGATCAAGCTTCTCACCCTATCTCTAAGGGAGACCCCAGACACCCTGCGGAGAAAACTCATTTCGGCCGCTTGTATCCGAGATCTCCTTCTTTCAGTCACAACCCAAAGCTCATGATGAGGGTAGGAACGTAGATCAACTGGTAAATTGAGAGCTTCGCCTTTTGACTCAGCTCTCTCTTCACCACGACAGACCGGTACAGCGCCTGCTTCACTGCTGACACCGCACCTATTCGCCTATCCATCTCTCGCTTAATTTTTCTCTCATTCGTGAACAAGACCCCGAGATACTTAAGTAAATGCTAATAAAGTAAAGTAAAGTAAACAAATACCACTGTGAAATATAATACATTAGGAAAATGCCATGAGCAGTTGTTAATTTGCTGAATGTCAATAGACCGACATGGGCGGGGGTAGGGAGTTATGGAGCTGGACAGGTCTGTAGATCCAAAGGGAACAATGATGGGATTCACTAAACCTGACAAAATAATGTGTAAAGTCTGGAATAATTCTACACGAGGGAGAACTTTTAACAGGACGAACAATAATTTTGGAGCAGATTTTTGCAGTGTTGAGAAGTATTGTTTTTGTTTTACAAACAGATAAGAGTTGAACCAACAGAAATACGAGTTAACAAGGAGATGGGGTGCAGGCGTGAAGGAAACTAACAGAAAACCTGCTGAACATAAACAATATTTACCAAATAAATAACTAGAGTGAACACAAATACATTAAAATGAAATGACACAACCAGCTCATACTTTGAGTAATGAGTGTCATGAGGTGCTGTGGAAACTTCAGATGGGCATGATGGTGTAAGATCTGATTAAACTGGAGGAATGTGTTCCACATGGTTTATTTCACTATCTGAATATGATCCGATTCAAGTGGAGTTTATTATTTTTTTCTTGAGACTTGTATAGTTATATTGAATGCATGACAGAGTGGCAGATGTTTTAACTAAGGCTTATTTTTTTTATTTTTTATTTTTTTTTTTTGCAATGGCTCAACTACTGCCACATTCTATTTTAGCTCTATATCTGTAGAAATGACCGAGTTATAGCCATTTATGTGTTTAATAATGTTGATTAGCTGTGGTAGCCATCTTGAATTGGGTTGACCCCAAAATTGAATGGGTTCCATTAATTTAAATCTATCCATAGATTACTTTCAGAGACTTTCAATAAATCTGTAGTGTGGTTTCAAACAGACAAACGGACACACACACACATAAGGACACACAGATATAGGAACAAACCTTACTGCTCTTTGTTTCTTTGGTGGTGGGCAAAAATAATAAGCCTGCTGTATTTGGTGGTAAACATGGTTATTACAAGTTATACAGGAACTGTGTGTATATTTTTTTTATACAGAAAGCTACAAAATATTCCTGGACTTTGCTTTTGCTGCTCTGTTCTTTACACTTTAAGGGTCATAATGATTTATAGCTCCACTACAATGAATTTTAAATTCTGATGGCTGTGATTATCTGCAGATTCTGCTGGAGCCAGCTGTCATCCAGGACGTCCTGTCTGCAGGCAGCCACCTTCAGCTGCTGGAGCTCCTCAGCCTCTGCTCGCACTACCTCATACAGGTACACGCACACACATCCACACACACACTCATTTTCACTAGCTTCATTCATGATGAGCAATCTATGTGGCAAACAGTGAAGCAGGCCTAATAATGACCTGCTCCTAACACCAATTCTGGACAGTTCAAGGTTCTGAATAATTAGCATCTTACCTGTTGTAGATTGCAGATTGAAGAAATATTTTTATTCTGACTGGACGAGTGACTTAATGGCTAGTCTGAGCAGCATAGAGACCAGAGAAGATGGCTACCATGTTTAAACGCCGCCATTCATAACATATTTTATACTGATTCATGTAAACAATTCTTTAGAAACTTTCAAAGCACGGACAATTGCACAGTATTAATTTATTTCCATGGAAATTTAATTCTATGGTTATTTGCAGAAGCAAAAAGCAGCAGTGAGAGGTAACATGTCCAGTGCAGACAGTATTTATTTCTGCAGGAACATCACAATATTTTTGTCAAGATAACAGTAAAATAAAAATAAAAATATATATGGTGGTGTAAACCTTCTCAGACAACCCACTTTTTTATTTAAACCTTTATTTTTCCAGAAAAAAAAAATCTATTGAGAGTATTAATCTCTTTTACAAGGATGTCCTGGGCAATGTGCAAAGAAGCCATTACAAATACAGCAACAGTCTTAAGAACAGTAACAGTAGTATTAACATATTTACAACAAAACGTCCAGTAATAAGACATAAAATACAATGCAAGTTTAAAAAATATTACAGTTTAAGATATTTAAACATTACAGGCGCAAAACTTGATTAAAACCTCTGACAGTTTTTGTTTCAAACTAGATAAAGGAATAAGGATTTCAACCTCAACTTAAGCTGCAGATCATTCCAAGACCACGGGTTGAAATAGAACAAACTCATCTTTGCTGACTCTGTGCAAACAGAGGATACCTTAAGCCACAGCCAGCTACTGACCCTGAGACTGTGTGTTCTGGAGTGAAATGACTTGGAGTAGATGTATGATGGTCATTTTCCTGAAATGGCTTTCTATATGAAAGCTTCATCCTTTGAATATTGAGTGAAGTGAATCCAGTAAGGATATATAAAGTACAACAGTGAGTCCTAAAGGGTGAACCTGCAACATGGTAAATGGGCTTCAGTATAGCTAAGGTAGTGGGGGAGACAAATCTATTGGTTTGGTCTCCGTAATCCAGCTGTGATAAAAACACACCTGTTACAAGCCGCTTACAGGAAGAAATAGAAAAACATGATTTCAGTCTATACAAAAAAACTTAGAGTAAATTTTAGCTTTTTTATTAGATATGTAATATGATGTTTAAATTAAGATCTTTATCCAGCCAAATACCAAGACATTTGTATGTGTCTACAAGCTCTGATATCATTATTCAGTGTTTAATAGAAGGAATGGTTACCGCAGGTTTAAGGGAAAGCACAGTTGTAGCTTTTAGAGACAGGCTGAACAGACCCACTTTCAGTGTGGATTTCTCCATCCTAACATGCTTCCATTCTTAAAAGTGCTGTTGTTCAAACCGTTACAGTGCCTTTAGTTTTGCATGGCATAGTTATTTAAGCATACATATTATGATATTCCTACAGAAAGTGCCCCAGGCTGTAGTGGAAGTGCTACTGCTAGCTGCCGCCACCATTATTTGCTTGTGCAGGAAACTACGATTTCCACGTAAATAACTGCGTGATGCAAAACTGTTGTTTGTGTGAAGGTCTGTGAAGTAGTGTTTGCATGAACATTTTAGAGGTTGGAGTAGTTTGCAAACAAACCAGCTGTTATCATTCTGAACTGAAGTCATTCAAACAGTGATCAACAGCAGGTAAGATATTAATCATTTAAAATCTTTCCACAGAACCTCACTTCAAAAAGTATCAGAAGTATCTTTTTTTATTCACACTGTTGTAACCAAGAGAAGAACACACACGTTTGAAGTTTCTGTATGTCAAGGGATCCAAGAAATACTAAACCCACACTGTGAGATCCTTTCAGACAAATGGAAACCACGAACAGTATGACTACTAAATGTGCTCCACATAATTAACTATGATTTTTCAGAATAGAGATGTATAAATATTTTGACTGGTTAGCATCATTTAATGGAGCCTGCATTTTATTTCTACAATTTATTATTCGGCTTAAAAATCTTATATACAATTGTCACATTTCTTATTTTATTTTTTGCATTTTTATCTTTAGACATTAGCAAGAATGCAGATACACAAGAACTAAACAAATACAGTGTAGCAATCCTGTTAAATCAAACGAACGGTGCTGCTGAGGTGGGATTTAGATCCAAGCAGAGCTGCTTAACATTAGATTTGATACTGAAGGTGACCTCAGCATCATTTCTACTTTTTCTTCAACAGTAAGGAGCCTGAGTTTGATCTCCTGAAGAATTAGGTCACCCTGCTGTGAGATTGTGTTTCATCATGAGACTCAGACTCATGTGGACCAGAAGCAGTCAGTCCACTGACCTCTGGGTTTGTGTCCTCGCTGCTGCAGATAGAAACAAACCAGGTCAAGATTACTGCAGAAGACACAGTTTAAAGAATCTTAGTTGTACAATATAATACGTGATTTTGTCATTTTTCAGTAGTGTAACAGTTGTTAAAAATTATATATTTTCATATTTTACACATCTAATAACATATTTTATCCAAAGTATGATGATTGTGTTTCCATATCTCTTTCTTTTTTTAATCTCCTAATGTTTTCTGGGATCAACAGTAAGTGTAGGTCTAAAGTGCCACCTTGTGGTTGTAAAGCATCATCATGGAAAAAGAGTTAATGGTCACAAATCTTTGTGTAAACAACTCCATCAATTACAAACTACGTGAATGCTTTAATTTAAGTAAAAAATGATCCAATATTTAAAGATCAAATATCAGAGAAGAGGTTTATTATGTTAAAAGTAATTTCATGTTGTTAACCCTCTATTTTCTGTTCAGTGCCCTAAGATGACTTCTGTTGTGACTCGTCGCTATACAAATAAACTGAATTGAACTGAATCAAATTTGTACTTTCACAACCCCTCAGGTTGACCTAATGTTAGTTTATTAGTAGTTCAAACACACAGCATGCTGTTAGATACTGAAGCTTCAGTTCTGATATACGATACTGATGTTATACGTCAGTCACAGCGTCCAAACAAGGCACCTTTACTTCAAAGTCTACTTTATTGTCAATTCCATCATGTACAGACATACAAAGAATCAAAATTACACTTCTTGCTATCCCCTGGTGAAACTAATAGCGTACAAACATCACATCACAATAATTAAGAACAAATAATAATAAAAAAGTTTTTCCATAATCCATAAAAAAACACAACAGTAATGTTAAAAATCCCATATACATATATTACCATATACAATTTAAAAACACAACTCTTATATAGTCTACTGTATACTCTTAACCACTTAGATGGACCTAATAGCACCTAACTACAATTTTATTAATCTTTAAACTTAGGCAAGTGATTTCTGCAGCAGTTTTACTTACAATGATATATTTTTAAAATTTATTTATTAATGTATTGACCCTTCAGTATCATTAGTGTCATTTACACCTCAATATCTGTGTAACTAATAAAAACCTTACAGGTCCTTTGAAAAAATGCATCCACCCATTCATTCTCTGTGCACACTTGTTCAGGGTCGCAGGAAGCTTGGTGCATGTCTGCTACACCCTGAACAGTCCATAGGTACACACAGACCTAATCTAAATAAATTTAGAACCCCCAGTTAATCTAAAGAATGTTTTTGAACTGGTGGGGAAAACTGGAATATCTGGAGAAAACCCACACATGTACTGGGAGAACATGTAAACTCCACACAGAAAGGTTCCAGCTGAGGGTTGAACCTGTGACCTTGCTACGACACAACAATTCTAGCAAAGCACCACAAACTTCTTTCTTTCTTCTTCTTCTTCTTCTTTCGGCTTTTCCCTCTTCAGGAGTCTCCACAGTGAGTCATCCTCCTCCATCTCTGTCCTCTGCATCCTCTGTCCTCATTCCAACTACCTCCATGTCCTCTCTAACTGCATCCATATATCTCCTCTTTGTCTTTTTCCTGGCAGCTGCATTTCTAAACATCCTTCTACCAATATACCCACTGTCCCTCCTCTGGACATGTCCAAACCATCTCAGTCTGGCCTCTCTAACTTCTGAGAGGACCTCAAGGCATTCCCAGGCTAACCGAGAGACGTACCGGGTAGTCTCTCCAGCATGTTCTGGGTCTTCTCTGGGTTCTCCTCCCAGTTGGACATGCCCAAAGCACCTCCCTAAGGAGGTGCCCAGGGAGCATCCTTACCAGATGCCTGAACCACCTCAACTGGCTCCTCTCGATGTGGAGGAGCAGCGGTTTTACTCTGAGTCTCTCCTGATAACTGAACTTCTCACCCTATCTCTAAGAACTGGAGGAGGTGGCTGTGGAAAGAGACACCTGGGCCTCACTGTTCAAACTGCTGCCCAAGACCAGACTTCAGGGAGGGATTTTTTTTATACCTTGGTTGTGATTTGTTCAAGCTGAACAACTGGGAGATAAAGGGAGAGTCCAGCTACCCTGCAGAGGAAACTCATTTCAACCTCCTGTATCTGCAGTCTCGTCCTTTTGGTCACTACCCAGAGCTCAAGAACATAGGTGAGGGTAGGAACATAGACTGACCGGTATATAGAGAGCTTTGCCTTACAGCTCAGCGCCCTCTTCACCACAACGGACCGGTACAGAGTCTGCAATACTGCAGATGCTGCACCAGTCCGTCTGTCAATCTCACGCTCCATTCTTCCCTCACTCGTGAACAAAACCCCGAGATACTTGAACTCCTCCACTTGAGGCAGAACCTCACTCTCGACCTGAAGAGAGCAATCCACACTTTTCCAGTTCAGGACCATGGCCTCAGATTTGGAGATGCTGATTCTCATCCCAGTCGCTTCACACTCAGCTGTAAACCGCTCCAGTGAGAGCTGAAGATCACAGCACGATGGCGCCAACAGGACCACATCATCTGCAAAGAGCACAGATGAATTTTGAGGCCATCGGACCGGAATCCCTCCACCCCTTGGCTGCACAGAGAAATTCTGTCCATAAAAGATATGAACAGAATCGGTGACAACGGGCAGCCCTGGCGGAGTCCAACTCCCACCCTGAAGGGGTCCGACTTACTGCCAGCAATGCGAACCAAGCTCTCACACTGCTTAGGGACTGAACAGCCTGTAACAATGGACCTCCAATCCCATACTCACGGAGTATCCCCCACAGTATACCCCAAGGAACACGGTCGAATGCCTTCTCCAAGTCCACAAAACACATGTAGACTGGATGGGCAAACTCCCATGACCCCTTGAGTATTAAAAAAAAAATCGTAAAGCTTTAAAATTGTTCTTTAAAAAATGTTTTTAACTGGGAAATATTTTGAGGATTTAAAATCTTATTTACAAGTGTGTTTTGGTCAAGACGGGCAGCAATTTAAAACTGCACTAGCATAAAATGTCATTAAAACTATAAACAATGAAACCAAAAAACAATAAGCTTGTGCAACAGTTTTCATATTCAGTAACAAATCATCACTCTAAACATTTCCATCCAGATGTTAGGGTTTTTAAAATGCATATGTTTATTTGAACTCTACCAATGAGATTGTGTCTGCCCATTCAGCTGGTTTGGAGCTGGTTCCAAGAGTGAGAGGCATCACTTTCCTCCCTAAGCACAAGGTCATCGTCCAGTCAAACAGAACAAACCATTAACCTTATGTAAGTGTTTGGAGCAGGGCTTTGCAACCTTTATGATCAAAAAAGCCATTTATGTCCCTTTGCACACTAAATAAAATAACTATGGAGTTGCAAAACCTGCTATAACTGTGATTATCAACTGACTCATGGACCACTTCAAGCCTGATGGAGGGGGCTTTTCAGGTCAGTAGGTGAGATATTAAAGTATCAAATTATTATTAATATGTATTGATATTTTTATATTTTAGGGCAAAAGAAAAGACTGGATTTATATAAAGAAGTAAAAAATATATTTTTTACCAATTTTATAAGAATTCAAACACAATTATTCAGGCTTATGTGAGTTTTCGTTTTAATTGTGGAAACATCCTGATGCATGCTCAATAATCCAGGTAGAAAAATCCAAAAAAGTTAAATCTGGTCCTCTGGACATTCAAAAAAACAAAAACAAAACAAAGCAAAAAAATCTAGAAACGTTTCATCTCTCATCCAAGAGACTTCCTCAGTCTGAGGTGCTGTTTTCAGCTCAGTCTCTTAAATAGCACCTTCTCAGGGTGGATCAACCAGTTTTGCTGCTGACAACCAAAACCAACTGATCACATGCTCAAGAAGGACCATCAGCCTAACAATGGATCATTAGCACACTGATGGCTGTTTACTACTCACAGAGGGCTGAGTGATACTAGCAATCACAGCATTGTAAGAGGGGGACAGTTGAACCCGGAGGCCTCCACCCCTGTTTAATGATGGACGATTTCTTTTCACAAAGATGGCCTCCTTTACTCCTCTCTCAAACCATCGTTCCTCTCTGTCCAGGATGTGAACATCTTCATCCTTGAAAGAGTGACCGCTAGCCTGGAGATGAGTGTAGACCGCAGAATCCTGGCCTGATGATGTTGATCTTCTGTGCTGGGCCATCCTTTTGGCCAGTGGCTAATGATTGTGATCAGTTGGTTTTGGTTGTCAGCAGCAAAACTGGTTGATCCACCCTGAGAAGGTGCTATTTAAGAGACTGAGCTGAAAACAGCACCTCAGACTAAGGAAGTCTCTTGGATGAGAGACGAAACGTTTCTAGATTTTTTTGCTTTGTTTTGTTTTTGTTTTTTTGAATGTCCAGAGGACCAGATTGAACTTTTTTGAATTGTGGAAACAATTCATGAAGTATCCTATTGTGAAGGGTCAAGTAATAAAGAATAAAGTTAAAAAGTAGGCCAGTTTGTTGAGTACATGATTGAATTTTAAAATTAAAATAAATACTTCAATTTACTTTGACTTAGTTTTTTCTTTCATTTTTGTTGTTATCAAGTTGACTCACCATATTTCTTTTCAGCAACTTCCCTTAAAGGTATTCCCCCCCAAAACATTCAGTGGATTTGAGAAAAAGATCACACCATAAGACTGGAATTTGAGCCCATAAAGAAGTGGCTAACAAACTACTAGCATGATGCAGTCAACAAGTTTTACTCCTTGTGTTAGTACTATTCACACGTTGGCAAAAAAATGACTGTAAAACCACTTAAACTAGACATTTCTTGTTGTTGGTACAACAACTGATAACTTTCAGTTCTATTTCATACAGGCTTCGGCCTTTAAGGCTGTCGCTGATGGGTTTTATCCCGTTATGCGAAGCATCACACTGAAAAGTTTAGTCCACGCCCACCTGCTGTGTGGGCCCCACCCGGTCCGTATAAGTTACGTTAAGAGCTGGTAATCGGATCCCAATTTTCTTCAGCAAGCTAATAGCACTGACCTTCTACAAGATGTCCAGCTCCAACACCATCCGCTTGTGTCCATCCTGCAAGACCGGTTACTTGCTCAGCTTTGACCGGCACGACACCTGCGAGGGATGCCTGGGTCCCCGCCACGTCACCCGCACTTCCTCCTGCCGCCTCTGTGACGACCTTCCTCAGGAGGAAAGGCAGAGGAGAGCAGCCTTGTTTAAGGGTAACATCGAGGACTGCCTGTCTTTGGCGGGAGACTGTTCGCTGGACGATGCGATCGACTTCTTCGACGCTGGCTCTCGGAGCGAATCGGATGGTTCCTCTGGGACAGGCGACGTCAGCAGCAGCCCCGATGCTCGCTCCCTCCTGGAGAGTGTAGTGTTGGAACAAGGGGGGCTGAGCAGATGCTCGACCCCTCCGGGTTTTCCCGCCTCAACGGCCACATCACTCCCTGCCGTCGGCGCCCTCCTATCCGAGTTGCCCAACATTATCCGGGAAGCTGCTGACATGAAGGGACTTTCCGTTCCCTCCCTCCCCCTGCCCAGATCGGATGATCTCGCGGGAAGGTTTGGCTCCACTCCGGCTCGCCGTCCTGACCCCATCTGGCCTCGGTTTCCAGCGGTGACGTCGTATTGGAATGAGGCCGCGGCCAGTCCTGGTAAACTGAGAGCGCCCATCTCCACTTACGCTCCCATCACCAGAGTAGAGGGGTTCACCATGCGGAACTTTCCCTTGGTACACCCCCTTGAGCCAAGCCTTGCGGAAGCCTTTGGAGCGAAGCTGTCCAGGTTGGAGCAGCGTCCCGTCCCTCCTGGGAATCACGACCAGACGCTGACCACGCTCTCCAATAAAGCTCATCAATGTGCGTTTCAGGCAGCCGCAGCTAACAACAACGTGACGCTGTTAGCATACAGCGTGTCTAAGAGGCTGGAGGCCGCAGATCTGCCGGATGAGGCCAGGAGCTCCCTCTGCAAGGCAGCTGACGCCATCCTCAACATGTGCGCCTCCTCTGCGGTCTGCCTATCCAGAATTGCAGCGTGGATGACGATGATTCAGCGATCCACCTGGCTCCGTCATTCCCCCTCTCTGCCAGAGAAGCTGCACAGAGACCTGATGGAGGGCCCCATCATGGCGGACGCACTATTTGGGAGCAGTTTCAAGGCCATGTTGGAGATCTCCAAAAAGTTGGAGGCGGTGTCGGAGACCGTGCGCCACCTCATCAAGCCGCGCGGCTCATCCGGCCCGCTGGAAGGATCGTCGTGAGCAGAAACAGAAGCAACGATGTGCCACAGCCGCGTCGTCTTGCTCAGCTCCACCACCAGCCCCGCCCATCAGAGGCCAGCCCTCTTCATCCCAGCAACCAGCAGTTCAACATTTCCCCAGAGATCGCCAGCAGGCGGCGCCCTGGGCAAACAAATCGCAGAGCTCAGGGGGGAAAAGGTTCAAAAAATGACGGTCTGCGGAGGGTGTCTGTAAAAGTGACACAAATGTTGAAATAAAGCATCATTCAATGATCAAAGTGTCTGTTTTAGCCAGTCTGTAAGCTCAGATGAACTCACAGCGGCTGCACACACATCCTCCACACAAAACGAGACAGTGTCCTTAAATAAATGTTTTTCAAAATCACCGTTGCTCCAAGACAAGACGAGACGCTCACATGACACAACAGTGGTAAGCGAAATAACTCGTTTTCAGCCCGAGCTGCACAATCCTCACCCAAGCGGTCTCAAACGCGCACTCGTGCGATGCAAACAGCCTTCACCCAAACGGCGTTGTGTTAATGATGGTGCACACACAGCTCCCCGGTGTTCACCGGCTCACATCAACATAAATGTGGGACTGCAGGACGGGTCCGGTGTAGGACCTCGCTCTCAGCGAGAGCGACACGCGCTGCACCGAAACAAACGTGTGCCTCCGCAGTGCGGGCAGCCTTCACTCACTACTCCTCAGCGCTCGGCCGCTTACGTCAGCATAAGCGTGAGACAGCTGAGCGAACCCAGTGACGAATCTCGCCCCCAGCTAGAGCGGCGCACGTCCCACCAAAGAAAACGCGTGTTCTCGCAAGGCTCACAGCCTTCACTCAAACGGCACGGCGTGGATGAAGTCGCGCTCACCGTTTGTCAGCGATCGCCCACTCATGTCAGCATAGATGCGAGATCGCAAAGCGAGCCCAGCGCAGGACACGGCTCGCAGCAGGAGCGACACGCGCTTCACCGCAGTGGCGTCAAAAGCGTGCCCCTGCGGCGTCATGAGTTGTCACACGCTTCTCCTCAACACACACCGGTCCACCTAGACATGAAGGTAGACCCATGGTCCGAACGCAGCACACAGGCGCTTTCAGAGCCCTTTCGAGAAAGCCTCAGCAGGAGCGACACGCGCTTCACCGCAGCGGCGTCAAAAGCGCGCCCCCGCGGCGTCATGAGTTGTCACACGCTTCTCCTCAACACACACTGGTCCACCTAGACATGAAGGTGGACCCGCGGTCCGAACGCAGCACACAGGCGCTTTCAGAACCCTTTCGAGAAAGCCTCGCCTTGGTTCACGCAGACCACATTCCCGTAACACATGAAGGCGGTCGAGGCGGTGGACTGGATGACATCTGTACAAAACATGATGTATCACTTAAATGCGCGTCCACTCCACGAACGTTAGGAGTGGCTAAAAACATGCTCGCCAGACAGATGGATGACCAAGTTGTTAAGCAGGGGTTACACGCTGCAATTTGCAACCCGACCCTCTCCGTTTGGAAGAATTTTAGAGACGGTCCTGTCATCACCAGACCAAATCTCATTCCTAAATGCAGAAGTCCAAGAACTTCTGGTAAAAGAGGTAATCTCTAGAGTTCCCAACGGAGAGGAAAACACGGGGTTTTACTCGCGTTACTTTCTGGTTCCCAAACGGACCGGAGGAACAAGACCCATTTTGGATCTGCCAGTTTTCAACAAGGCAATCATGGACAGACCGTTTCACATGTTGACAACCAGACAACTGTTGGACAACATCCAGAGAAACGACTGGTTTGTTTCCATCGACCTGAAAGACGCTTACTTTCACATACCGATCATCCCAAAACACATGAAATTTCTGCGCTTCGCCTTTCAAGGGATGAGGTATCAGTAAAACAGGCTGCTGTTCGTGTTCCCTCGCACCTCGTACATTCTCAAAATGTGTGGAGATGGCCCTGCAACCGTTACACAGAGCAGGGGTGAGAGTTTTGTTTTACTTGGACGACCTGCTGCTGCTGTCACGCTCCAGACAGGAAGCAGCGATGCAGGCTCAGATGTTGACATCACACCTATTAAATCTGGGCTTCACCATAAATTGGAAGAAAAGCTCGATTCTCCCGGCCCAGACGATTGTTTATCTGGGAGTGGAGCTAAACTCGACCACCATGCGGGCTCGTTTATCACAAACGAGAATCGACACTCTAAAAGACCAGCTCCGCCACATGAGACCTGGCATAGTGGTAACAGCTGTTTCCATCATGAAGCGTTAGGAATAATGTCATCAGCTCACACAGTGGTCCTGCTGGGTTTATTACACATGAGATGCCTCCAGAGGTGGTTTGCGCATCTGCGTGTGGATCCAGAAAAACAAAAGAGACGGACGATCACTGTTCCTCGCTCCGTGAGAGCAGAACTCCGACACTGGGAAAACACCCTGGTTCTGTCGGAGGGAGTTCCCGTCAGCAGACCCACGTCACACGTGTCAGTCTTCACAGACGTGTCGCTGTCAGGTTGGGGGGGGGGGGGGGGACATGCCTATCCCAAGCTGTAGGAGCATTGTGGCCCCATCACATATCAGCCCACATAAATGTTTTGGAGTGTCGCACGGTTTTGAACGTGATTCAACACTTTGCTCCTGTGCTGCAGAATCAACACGTTTTGATTCACACAGACAGCAACGTTACTGCTGCGTACATAAACCGGCAGAGGGGTGTGCACTCAGCCCAGATGTTACACATTGCGCAAAAACTACTGCATTGGGCACACCAAAATCTGCTCTCCATCAGAACAGTGTACATACCCGGTGTTCTGAACAAAAGGGCAGATGTGATGTCCAGGGGCGGTCTACGTCACGGGGACTGGACTCTCCATCCAGATCTGATGGCTCAGACGTGGGAGAAATTTGGCAAAGCAGTTGTGGACCTGTTTGCGACACGAGAAAACGCTCAGTGTCAACTATGGTTTTCTCTGAGCCCGTGGGACGAACCACCGCTGGGGGTGGACGCGTTTGCTCACAACCCATGGCCCAGAACACTTCTTGACGTGTTTCCCCCACCCCCTCTGGTTTTAAGGTTCTTGAACCGAGTTCAGGAGGAGGGATTGACAGCTCTCCTGGTGGCCCCCGAGCGCGTGAACGCACCATGGTTCCCAGTCCTACAACGCCTGCTATCGGGGCGCCCGTGGAAACTGCCATGGAGGGAGGACGCTCTCCTCCAGGCGGGAGGAGAGATCAGGAGTTACCCAGAAATAGGCCAGCACCTGTGGGTCTGGCCGCTGAGCGGATCCACTTAGAGGGGATGGGTCTCCCGCAAGATGTAGTGCACACAATCCAGGATTCACTTGCTGCATCTACCACAGCGCTGTACACATCAAAGTGGACAGCTTTTCAGCGCTAGTGTACAGAGAAAGGTGTAGAGGCCACCTCATGTCCACTAGGCGACGTGCTGTCCTTTCTGCAGCAGCTGATGGACAGAAATTTGGCATTCAGCATGATTAAAACGTACGCTGCAGCCATCTTTTCCTGTCACGAAGGGTTCGGAGACAGAACATCTTTTAATCGTCCGCTGATGAAGTGTTTTTTAAAAGGTGTAGAAAGATGCAGGCCTGTTTCACGCCCACTTGCTCCACAGTGGGATTTAACGCTGGTCCTGCGGGCCCTGATCAAAGCTCCATTTGAGCCACTGAATCAGGTTCCGATTAAATTCTTGTCTCTTAAAACAGCCCTGCTGCTGGCTTTAACATCCACAAAGAGGGTGAGTGATTTATCTGCCCTCTCTGTCGCTCCGTCATGTCTCAGAATTCAGGCTGATGGCAGCTCAGCTGATTTAAGACCAAACCCAGCTTTTATGCCTAAAAACATCACAAGCTCTTTTAAATCAAGAGCAATATCCTTGGAGGGGTTTTTCCCTCCCCCCCACAAATCAGAAGAAGAAGCGTCTTTCCATCTTCCCTGTCCTGTGCGGGCGTTGTCGTGTTACATAGCACGCACAGCTGCAATGCGTCAGACTCAACATCTGTTTGTGCATTATAGAGATGCATCTGCAGGTCGCCCGTTATCCACCCAGCGCCTGTCACACTGGCTGTGTGAGGCCATTTCTGAAACCTACAGAGCATCAGATCTAGAGCCTCCTGTCAACCTCAGAGCACACTCGACCAGGGGTATCGCATCTTCGACTGATTTGCATAATGGTATGACAATGCAGGATATTTGCACTGCGGCCGCGTGGTCAACACCCTGCTCATTTATTCGCTTTTATCTACGTGATGTGACAGTTCGTTCCATGACACATTCTGTACTTAGTGTTTTACAGAATGAATATTGTTGTTTCATGGAACTCCATTTAACTCACATCTGTCTGCATGCATTACAGTGTGAGATGTTGTTATCAGTTGCAAGTTATGACTGTTATTTGGTTCTATTGTCACTAATCAGTTCATGACTATTGTTACTAATCAGTTCATTTGATTATAATCAGTTCACTTGTTATTATTAATCTGTTCATACTGTTCAGCTGTGAATCAGTTGGTTCATGGCCCCCCTTTTTCAACATCTTCCCTCCCCGTTGAAAATTTTCCGGGGCGTTCATGCATTTCAGAATGCATAGTTACACAGCATGCGTCTGTGCATGGTACACATAATTACGCAATACGTAATTACGCACATGGGGAGCTGAGTGACAAGACGTTTTTGGGGCAAGCTGCCTCTTCATACGGTGTTCGAATGGACCCAGTGAGGTGAGGACCACATCCGCTTCGCCCTTAACCCATCAGCGACAGCCTTAAAGGGCGAAGCCTATACGAAATAGAACGTTGGTTACGTACTGTAACCCCAGATTCTATGAATATAGGCATAGCCCTTTAAGCGTCGGGCCTCACTGGCTCCTAAATGGCTGAAGAAAAAGCTATTTGGGAGCCGATTTCCCGCTCTTAACGTAACTTATACGGACCGGGTGGGGCCCACACAGCAGGTGGGCGTGGACTAAACTTTTCAGTGTGATGCTTCGCATGACGGGATAAACCCATCAGCGACAGCCTTAAAGGGCTACGCCTATACTCATAGAATCTGGGGTTACAGTACGTAACCAACGGTTTATGTTAGTTTTGGTCAAAACTTAGAACTGCTGCAGAGGGACCATAGAGCTGCATGTGGCTCCAGAGCTGCAGGTTGCAGACCCTTAGTTTGGAGGATGTAAGTTTTGTAGATAAGAAGATGGTTTAATCTGCTCAAAGGGAAAGCAGACTACCCAATGTGATAACACCGAGTACAACAATGAGTCCAAGTTCATGATTTGGACTGAATCTCAGACTGTTTCAAGAGTGTGAAAGTGCTGTGAAGAGGCATGAGCTCTACAATCTAACAAAAACAGAAACATTGCAGATATGTCTTTTTAGCTGCAAAAGGTAGACTAGACTGACTTGAAAGAAGAAAAAGAAGCAAAAAACAAGTTTTAATTTGCGTTTTTACCAGGTGTTGGATGCGAGTTGAAACATAAGAGTCTTCAGTGGACAGATTAAAGGTCAAGAACAGCTTTGATTTGGGGTTGGAGAATATTATTTGTAGAAAAACATTCTCTGAAACATGGTTTTCTAAAATTTGTGAAAACTTGTTAAAGAAAATGTTCCCAGAAGTCCTCTTTTCTCAGTCTCTAAAACAAATAAAAAATCAGAAACCATCAGCTTTTATTCTAAATTACAGTTTATTCATAGTGTATACATACACTTTTTAAATAAAATTGTCAAAATCCTATGAAAATAAATAGATCTGAAATCAAACAAAATATTAGAGCTACGAGAAAAAAACTATAGAAATGACCCTTCCTGTCTGAAACACACGTCTGATCTTTTCTAAAAGAGTTTGTAGGTTTTGAAGGACAACCAGGAGATGGCAGCCTCGCCTCAGTTTCCCCTCGGTCTCCATCTTCAGTTGTCAATCTTTGAGAAACAAACTGAGTGAACAGAATCTGTTTGACCACATTTTTCTGCGGTGTGTTTCTGCAGGAGCTCAGCAGCGTGAACTACCTGGAGCTGTACCGCGTGGCCGACCTGTTCCACCTGCCCGCCTTGGAGGAGGCCGTGGTGGGCTTCCTGGTGGAACATCTGTCTGAGCTGAGCCAGAGCCGACAGGACGAGGCCCAGCAGCTGCCCTACCGCCTCCTCAGGGAGGTGCTGAAAAGTGACCGCCTCACCTCCCTGAGCGAGGAGGAGATATGGAAGGTATGTTGCTGCCTATGATGAAGCTTGTGTGTGTGTGTGGGGGTACAGGCAGATGTTACGGGAATGTTTCCTTCCAAGTTGTTTAGCAAAACAGTTACTTGACAATATTGTTATCACCCGCTGCCAAACTGTAAAGTTTTACAACTGAATAACTTTTGGAACCAACCCAATTCAAGATGGCTGCCACAGCCAGCTGACCTTAGGAAACATACAGATAGTTACAGTTCAGCCAGTTTCACAGATACTGGGCCATAATTAGGTGTGGTAGTAGCTGAAAGTCATTTGCAACATATACTCCAGTTGTCACTCTGTGTGTAATCTTTGCTTCAACATTAACTGTTTTTGTAAACCACGTTTGTCTGTTAGCAGAATATCTCATGAAGCACTGGGCACATTTTATTGAAGCATTTATGAAGTACCCACTGGATGTACATCTACAAATGATTAACTTTTAGAGTCAGTCCCGTTCAAGATGGCTGCTGCAGCTACTCAAAGTTAGCCAACATATAAATGGCTGTAACTCAGCCAGTGTAATGCATACGGACCTAAAGTTTGACGTGGTCATAGCTGAGAATCATTCACAACACGTACTCTGAGTGTGTTGTCTGACACTAATGCATTTATTTCACGATTTGTCCAAAAGGACTACAACTTTGTCATTTCTTAACAAATGACAGCATGAAATGTGGTGGATGATATGCATTCTTCAAGGGAGGCTCGGTCTTTATTCATTTACTTCATTCAGTGAAAAACAACATCGTCTTCTTGTAAAATCGAGCAGTGCATCTTGTCAACATGTATTGTATGTGCCATATGCAAACAGACTGAAATCACCATGTTTTATTTATTGATATGATTGAGGGGTTGTTTTTGACGACACAGAAGACTGTCAGTCCAGGTGTGTGTGTGTGTGTGTGTGTGTGTGATGAACTACCTGGATTGTGGAGTGCAGCAGCAGTGCAGGATGGGGACTTGCCATTTTGACTGTTCATTTGCACCAATCAGCCCCCACACCACCCCCACCAACCTCTCCCCCCACACACTTCTTTCTCTCCCTCTCCTCTCTGATTAGGCCCACCGCGGCTCCATCAGGGCCCCCAATCCCCCAGCTGTCACTCGGCCGCCTGTCTGATTGAAAACAATCAGGCCTCTGATGGCACAATTACCCTGACCCTTTAGCCAGCCGCCGCCGCCATAATCAGCCTCTGATTAGGCTGCTTTGGGCCTCCTTCACTTCGCTCAGAAGGTTAATTTGGGCATCAGACGGAAGCGAACGGCAAGCGAGGGCTGTCGTCCGAAAGGGGTGGGAGCCGCGAGGGTGGTGGGGTGCACACCAATACTGGAATGCCACAGCTCAGCTGTCAATCATCTTCACTTAGTTTGCTCAGAATCTTCTGTGCTGTGGAAATCACATTTTCTCTGCCTTTGTTTTTCCTTCTTTCTTTTTTTTTTTTTTTTTTCCCGCCTTTGCTTTTTTTTTTTTGGGCCCCCCCCCCCCCCCCCCATCTCATCTCTTTCTCTTTCACTTTCCTATCCAATGCAGAGGGGAAGGAGCTGATTTATTCTGTGCCCTCAGGAAGTTGTGTGATGCAGCGTGACCTTCACAGTCAGCTGCTGTAGTGCGCACGCATTCGTGCACTGTCTCTTCAGAGTGACGAGGAGGAGGAGAGAGGCGGAGGGCAGCAATAAAGCAGGGGGAGGAAGAGGTGTCAGAAAATACATACGCTTCAGTTTTAAGTTTGTAGCTCATCCACACGTTTTCGAGTGAATTTGGGGGAGAATCGGTGGGGAGAGGGGACTAGAGCACTATTTGTTTGGAGCAGTGCACGTAGTGAGCGTTGTGCAAGTCACACATCTGGCCCCACGTTATCTCTTCACATGTTTTCTTATTTATTCTTGATCATTCTGATCATTTTCCAGGCTCGTTTCTGCCTTTACGCCTCTAATGAACGCTCGAGCGGCGCACTGATTGTGCTAAAGCCTCTTTGTTTTCCTGATATCAGTGATCTCCAGTCATCTGCCCACATCCACACCTTGTCTCAGCTAAATAACCTTCCACCACACTCACGTTCAATTAGAGCCTTCCCTCATTCCCAGTTCACCCACATTAAACAAAGGAGGCAGCCTTTGTGTACATACAGTCTGTACTGAAGGCTGCTGATTAATAAATGTGTGTGTGTGTGTGTGTGTGTGTGTGTGTGTGTGTGTGTGTGTGT
>NC_056502.1:37131384-37134289 GCF_014905685.2 Nematolebias whitei
TGTGTGTGTGTGTGTGTGTGTGTGTGTGTGTGTGTGTGTTGACAACCATGGCTGCAGTGCCGGCTCGCCTCAGCCCAGCTGTAATAGCCTAACAAAGTGTTGAGAGAAATCTGATTAGCAGTCCGTCAGTTCTTTCTGCTTCCTTTCTTCGTGCTTGGTTTTCTCATCTTTCCGTCTTTTTTCCCGGTTCAGTCCCTCTTTATGCTCTACACCTCGTGTCCTGCCCAGATCCTTCCTTCTTCACACCTTCTGAAGGTTTGTCTGAAGTGACAATGGTACAGAGCTTTTTACTTTATATGAAAAAAACAGAATAAAGCTTCAGCTCACAGCTGTATTGAGCTGATCTTATTTTTGCCCACTGTCAGAAAGGCAATGGCGGATGATAATGTTTGTACCTCTGTCTGTGTCTGTGCATGTGTCTGTCTGTTAGCAACATATTTCAGGAACCACTGCACAGATTTTAGGGAAACTTGCAGACAGTAATCACTGAACGAACATCTGGAATTGATTGCATGAATGATTATGAAGCATTCACACTATTGAGATACATTTTTCTTCTGTATGTTTTACAGCATCTTTCTCGTTCCACAGTTTTCAAGCTATTTCAACAAATGATTTATCACAACTTTCAGCTCGTTCAGAAGGGTGCTATGACTTTTGGTATTGGTGCAACTTTAGCTTTTTGAAATATTTAGCCTTTTCTGTCATTTTTTTCCTCATAGAAAATGAATTGAGCTCATTTTACATCCTTCAGATCTTTAGATCTGTTTACAACCTTTTACTGTTCCTTTCACATTTTGTTCTGCTTCAGCTTCTTTCAGCTTCCTTGTACAAATTTAAACAGTTTTTCAGCTAATTTCAGCTGTTTTTTTCAGCTTTTTATGACCCTTTTACATTCTTTCTGCTAACTACAACATTTGTATGCTTCTTCTGATTTTTTTCTGCTAATTTAAGCTTATTTATGCAAGTTTCATCCTTTTCTTCTATCTCAGCTACTATTTAGCTGTTTCAAGCTAATTTGAGCTTTTTTTGGCTAATTCTACATTTTTTGCACTCATTTCAACTTTTTTCAGTCTAATTCAGCAAAACGTGCTCTCTCCACTTCCTTCTGGTAATTTAAGCTTCCTTACGATGTTTTAGCTACTTTTCAGCTTTTTGTGTGTGTGTGTGTGCTCATTTCTGCTTCTTTCAGCCTAACTGGCCAAGCAAGTGTTATTTCTGCTTTCTTCTGTTAGTTTAAGTTTGTTCTACATTTTCAGCTATATTTTTAGCTAATTTCAGCTGTTTTCAGTAAATTCAAGTTTTTCATGGTAATTTCTGCTGCTTTCAGCCCAATTAACTTTTTCTGCTAATTTAAGCTTGTTATGCTACTTTCACATTATTTCTGCCACTTTCAACCTTTCTGCTGTTTCAGCTACTATTAAGCTGTTTTTATGCTAATTTAATCTTTTTCAGCTAATTCCACATTTTTTGGGCTCATTTCAGCTCTTTTTGCTTCCTTCTGGTAGTTTAAGCTTCTTTATGCCTTTTCAGCTACTTTTTGCTCATTTGAGCTTATTTTTAAAGCAAATTTCCTCTTTTTTGTGCTCATTTCTGCTTATTTAAACCTAGTTCAGCAAATATGTGTTATTTCTGCTTTATTCTACTAACTTAGGCTTGTTCTTCCATTTCAGCTACATTTCAGCATGGTTTTTTTTAGCAAAGTTCTTCTGCAATAAGCATTAACCCTGTGTTTTTGCAGGAAATGCAATTTCTCTAGTTAACTGTTGGAGTTAACCCAATTCAAGATGTTCTGCAGCAGCCAGATAAACTTCTAAAACATGACAAAGGCTGTAACGCAGTCAACTTTACTGATATGAACCTAAGATTTGGTGAGATTGATCCCCAGATCATATTCTGAGCTTTAACAGACTGCAAAGATTTATGCCTTTAACTATTTGGAGTCTGTTGGCAACATCTCTTGAAACTGGCTAGATGTTCTTTTATTGCCTTTCAGGAAATAATGTTTGGAAGCACCGCTCCAACAGATGAACTTTGGAGCCAAATAATTTAGAAATGATTGCCACAGCCAACTGACCTTCAGAAATTAAACAGTGGCTTTAACTCAGTCAGTTTTATAGATGTGTTAAATTTGGTGTGGTTGTACCTGAGAGTCATTAACACACACACTCTGAGAGTGAGAGTTTGTATATAGTGCAACAGACATAATGTTAGTGTCACGTTTTGACCAAAATGGCTACAACCCCTCCCTTCTCAACATAAAATAAATACAACTAGTTTAAAACTGGTATTGAAGCCATGAAGGGACCTGAAATCCTTCAAGGAATTCTAAGCCTTTAATTTCAGTAAGTGGATTTATATTTAAACAGAGGATTTGTCAGTTTCTAAGTTGTATTTAAAAGTGAATGTACAGTTCTAGTTGATCCTGTACGATGCAGCTCAAAGATTCATGACTGTCCGTTGTGTGTTCAGCTGGTTGTTCTGTGGCTGGAGCATGACTGCCGTTACCAGTACACCGAGGACCTCCTGCAGCACGTCCGCTACGGCCTGATGGACGTCCCCACCTTACACCACCTAGCCCATAGCCATCCTCTGGTCCAGTCCAGTCCCATTGCTGCGGCCCTGGTGGACGAAGCCCTGGACTACCACCACGCCACCTTCGCTCAGCCCCTCCACCAGTCAGCCATCACCGGGCCCCGCTTCCAGTCCCTCACACTCTACATCATCGGAGGGCGAAAGCGGGAGGTGAGCCGGGTCAGGGAGCTGAGGTACTTCAACCCTTCTGCACAGGAGCATGTGCGCGTGGCGGGGGGGTCGAACTGGAGCGAGCTGGCAGCCATGCCCACCGGGCGCAGCCATCACTGTGTGGCTGTGATGGGGAATTTCTTGTTTGTGGTAGGGGGGG
>NC_056502.1:37144289-37198373 GCF_014905685.2 Nematolebias whitei
ACTTTTAAGTTATCATCATCAACTGTGCATAACATCATCAAAAGATTCAGAGAATCTGGAACAATCACTGTGCGTAAGGGTCAAGGCCGTAAAACTCTACTGGATGCTCGTGATCTCCGGGCCCTTAAACGTCACTGCACCTCAAACAGGAATGTCACTGTCAAGGAAATAACAGAATGGGCTCAGAAAGCATTGTCAGTGAACACAATTTTCCGTGCCATCCGCCGTTGCCAGTTGAAACTCTACAGTGCAAAGAGGAAGCCATTTCTAAGCAAGCTCAGATGTTTGCACTGGGCCAGGAGTCATTTAAAATGGAGGGGGTGGCAAAATGGAAGATTGTTCTGTGGTCAGATGAGTCATGATTTGAAGTTCTTTATGGAACACTGGGACGCCATGTCATCCGGACCAGAGAGGACAAGGATAGCCCAAGTTGTTATCAACGCTCCGTTCAGAAGCCTGCATCACTGATGGTATGGGGTTGCATGAGCGCTTGTGGCATGGGCAGCTTGCATGTCTGGAAAGGCACCATTAATGCAGAGAACTATGTTCAGGTTCTAGAACAACATATACTCCCATCTAGACGTCATCTCTTTCAAGGAAGACCCTGCATTTTTCAACACGATAATGCCAGACCACATTCTGCAGCAATCACAACATCATGGCTACGTAGGAGAAGGATCCGGGTACTGAAATGGCCAGCCTGCAGTCCAGATCTTTCACCTATAGAGAACATTTGGCGCATCATAAAACAGATTTTAAAGAGAAAAGAGAACGGGAGGTGTCAGTGAAGAGCACCGGAGTTGAGCTTTTTATCATCCAGTGTCTTCGGTAGAAAGAGAGACATGAAGAAACATTAAAGCCGATAAATGAAAATGAGGCTGATAATTTTCATTTATCATGCAATTAATTGATTTATTGTTTATCAAGACTAGTTAAGACATTTACTTTTTATATTCCTTTGAGTAGTTTAATATCACTAATAAGACTTCCCTGTTGATTAGGGTTATTTGGTGTTTTATGTAGCATAAGTCTACAGTGATATAATACGAACCCTTGAAACCTTTTCTCCCGTTAACGTGTGATCACAGGCTTTACTGAGCACCTTTTCTCTTTTCAGTTCTGTTTGACTCTTCTTGTTTGTTCTGTGATCTTTTCCCTTCCTTTTATATTTAAAGTTTAAAGACAAAGTCACGGGAAAGAGAACAGAGAATCACACTTAAACTCTTCTGCCCTTGCACCAACTTCCATCTTCTCTCTCTAGGTTCACTTGGGGGTGGGCGTTTACATAACTTTCACAACTTCTACAATATTTGCACAGTGACAGATTCATTCCTGTTCTCCTCAGGTCAAAATGAGTCTGGAGTTGCTGTCCATGATGACAGAATCTACGTAGTTGGAGGATACTCCATTTGGACCAATGAGCCCCTGGCATGCATTCAGGTGAGACCAGGGTTTTACAGCTTGGACTCTTTAAAATCCCTTTAAGTCAGCACAATGAGCTGTGGTAATTAGTATTTATATATATATATATATATATATATGTTTATGTACATTTCTATATATAAATATATATACATATATGTATATATATATATATATGTATATATATACATATATGTGTATATAAATATATATGTATGTATATATATATGTATATATATACATATATGTGTATATGTATATAAATATATATGTATGTATATATATATATACATACATATATATTTATATATATTTATAAATATATACATATATATACATACATATGTATATATATACATATATGTATGTGTATATATACATATATATACAAAGTATATATACACATACATACATACGTACATATATATATATATATATATATATATACACATGTGTGTGTGTGTATGTATGTATATATACAGTATATATACAGTATATATATATATATATATATATATATATATATATATATATATATATCTCCAGTCAAAAAATTTGCTGGGGTTTTATGTGATAGACCAACACAAAGTAGGACATAATTGTGAAAGGGAATGCTACTGATACAAGTTTTTTTTTTTTTTTTTACGAATAGTCTGAAAAGTGTGGCATCCGTTTGTGTTCAGCCCCTTTTACCTTGAACTGAAATACAATACAACCAGAAGTCGCCTAATTAGTAGAGTCCACATGTGTGAAATTTATTCTCAGTAGTATAAATCCAGTTGTTCTGTTTGTTACCAAACAGCATCATGAAGACCAAGGAACACACCAGACAGGTCAGAGACAAGGTTTTAACAAAGTTGAAAGCATGGTTAGGTTATAATAGCCCAAGCCATAAACATTTCTTAAAATCTCAGAAAAATACTGTGAAGTTTAAGGTTGCAACATGACAACATGTGAAATAGTAAAAGGTGTTATATTAATTTCATCATACAGTCTGCATTTATAATTAAATACAGATTCTAGATCTGGTATCAACCCTACGTTTCAGTCTGAACTTAAACTGAAGGTAAAATCCCACCTTTTTTAATAAACATTGTTGTCTTTAGTTGTCATTTTAGGTCCCGTCCAAAAATGTCTATTCTACATCAAGTTAGATACTACGGTAGTTTTCTGGTGACATGACAAATAAATTAAAAATTCTCATTGCAAACGCAACAAAACTAAAAAAGATTATCCTGAAAATCAGGTGGAAGCTTGAGTCATGTGATCAAGGCTAGCTTTAGTTTGTGTAGGTAAATAAAAATGGTTGAGTTGGACACGTGCAAAATCCTGGAGCTGACAAAGACTGTTCCTTGAAGATGTATTTTCATTTAGATTGTTTGGTTTAATACATACAAGAACATTATTTACTTGTAAAATACACTAATTGCACATGTCATATCAATGTAAACCAGTTTTAATAGAGGTAGAAAAGTGAACATTTAGAAGTTAACATGAACAAAATTCTTAAATGAGATTCCTGATGAGATTTTCCTGAATAATTAGTTCATTTTCAACACATCAGTGAAACATTTGGAAAAACAACTGACTTCCCCTAAATATAAAATTTCAATAAACAGTTAAATTCAAATAGTTATAAATATTATGGTCAAACAGCAAGAAAAGGGAAATAGATGATGTTGTAAAAATGATCAGATATTTAGAGAATCCCAGGTTGTTGTTTTTTTTTTTTTGCAAAAAGTACTTAAATGTTCTGACCTGCTCAGGTTATCTTTAAAAATGACTACATGTGGTCATAAACACTTCAAGTAAAATAAAACTCCTCTTGTCTTATGACACTACAACATAAAGATAATGCCTCATAAATTGAGATTTAAACTTCCTGCTGCCTTTTCGGGGTCCAAGCTCATCCGAGATGGAGATCTATTGTAAAGTCTGATAAATCACGAGATGTTTTTATTGCAATAAAAGCTGCTACGTCCTCAGAGTGTATCCAGCCGTGGCTGCGTTGGTTTTGTTCTGCTGCATGAATTCCCTCCTGCAGGTGCTGGATCTGAGCGCAGAAGGGAAGGAGGAGGTTTTCTACGGGCCAACGCTGCCTTTCGCTTCAAACGGGATCGCCACCTGTTTCCTCCCGGCTCCTCACTTCACCTGCCCGAACCTGCAGACTCTGCAAGTCCCCCATCACAGGATGGGTGCTGTTTAAACCACTGACTGAGAAGAGCCCACACAACCAGGCGATGCGCTCCCAGCCCGACCTGCCCTTTCAGACAACGTGCACTGGTCAGTCAACAGACTGGAATGTGAGTGCTGCTTCAGAGGGGTCACATGACCCTCTGATGCTACTTTCCAGACTTGAGTCGTGCAATTCTTGAAGTTTTATGAACAAGCTGCTGTCCTTTGGGCACAGGACTATTTGCTGATTGTTGTATTCTGAGGTCACAGTGAGATCTAGAGGAAAGACAGATTCTCATCTCTGTTAAGTGACAGGCTGTGGACTGATACTGCTCATCTGCCCCACACCTTCAAAAAGATTTTATAACCCATCATAGGGCTGATGGAGCAGCACATTTCATTTTAGTTTCTATCGTCACCTTTTTGGCCTAACAAACACGTTTTGACTGATAAATATGACTTGGTCTATGTTTTGAAAGCTGAAGCTGATCAGCCATGTTTTTTTAAGTGGAACAACACGACTGTTGAAATAAGCAGTGACATGTGAAGTGTGGATGCTGCTGACCTGTTTGTGAGTTTATCTTTTATTTCCTGCTCAGGACCTACGATTGTTTATGTTCAAGTGAATGTCTGAACATCTTCAGCATATATTTGTGGAATACTCTCCAAGGTGTGTACATTTATGATTCTGCGTTGGAACTTTCAAAAAGATGCTCTGACCAAACGGAGAATAAAGATGCCTGCACTTCCCTTGTCCACCCAGAACACACGTATGTGCAGAACAAAGTTCCTACATTAATAAAGATGTGTTTATGCAACAACTTAGTAGAAATGTGAAAACCAGTTTGAGGGAATAATGCTGCAGCCTCAGATGATATGAAAGCTCTATCTCTTGGACCTCCTCTGCAGCTGCTGGACAGAAGGCATGCACTGCAGGGAAAAGGAGACACTTTGCAGTTAGATGAGGCTGCAAATGACTGGCAATGACAGAAAATGGGACGGGGTGATTGTGGGGGACTTCATGTGATTAGGTGCCAACCAAAGACGGATTGCACAAGATTGCTGCAACTTAGAAGTGAAAGGGAGAACTGGAACAAACAGTATTTCTCTGCTTCTTCTTGGTGGGGGTGGGGGGTATTGAACATTAGGGCTCATCAAATCTGTAATTCAGAGTTCTAACTGAGCAGACAGATCATGATAAGAGCGAATAGCTCTTTGATGCTCACGCTCTTCACTTCCTGTACAGAACATAGATGGAAAGATAAGGCAGGCAAAGGAGACACTTATTTTTTTACACATAACAAAATGTAAAGCTGTATGTTTTTACAATATTTACAACACATATATGCAATAACTTGATCAGGTAAGTGATGACTCCTCAAACGGCTTCTGTTCTTGGACTTCTCAGCACATCATAACTGTTAAAGGTTCTGTTCAATGGATACGTCGGCCATTTTAAAGCAAGGTTCAGGACTGACATTACGACGTAATGTTCTTCTTCTCTCTTTCGGCTGCTCCCTTCGTCAGAGCTCACCACAGCAGGCAGATCGCACTAAGATCTGATAACTGTTTTTACGCAGGATGGTCTGGGGATTTGAACCGACGCCCTTCCAATCACAGGCTCGCGTTCTCTAACCTCTGCGCCACCACTCCCCCGTTTAAATCCCACCTGTAGTAAACAGCTCCAACATTCTGCAGTGGTTCATGAAAACACTGCTCATCACTTTCACATTTCATGGTCATTTGTAGAATGATGTGCTCATTTGTAGATGCAAATAGCAGCAGCAGCTAGTTGTAGCACTTCCAGCAGGATTTTTCTTTTCTCCCAAAATATTATTTTAAAGCAAAATAGACAGCATGTAAAACTTTAAATGATGGCATTATGATTGTTTTTAAAGTGGACCCACATTTAAAGCAGATCGCTGTCATATTAAATTAATCTTCAGTTTCATGGTGCTGCTTCGTTAACGTTATTATTTAAACCTTTACTCTTCTATTTTGGCAGAAAATAAAAGAACGCTTGTCCAAAGTTTCCCCAAGGCTGCACCAGAAGTGCTACAGCTAGCGCTAGCTGCTGTTGCTATCTGTGTGTGGAAATGACAAGAGATGGGAAGTGAATTATTACTGCAACCATGTTCCTTCCAGTCGGGGTGCATTTTTTGACACAACACCTTCTCCCCAGCAACCCGTTTCTGTTCTAGTAATTATTTTGAAAGCATTTTAAAGTGGTCACAGTTGAGCTTAGCTTTACTGACAGAACACTTGAATCCCCCTCCGTGTTGATTCGTGGAGGTGGGAGGGGGGGTGTCCATGAATGGGCCAGTGGTGACCATTTCACCATTGGACTGGTGGAAAAGAAAGAAAATGTAAACATCCAACTAGCAGAAACAGCAGCAGAACATGTTTCTGCACCAGATGCCTCCGTCTCGTTAGAGGTTCTCAGCTGCAGGACTTGGGGTGAGTAAACTTTAGGTCCCAATCCTGTGGACATGGTCATTTTAAAGACAAAAATAAAACAGTTAATGGTCATCAATTATAAAGCAGGGGGGTGGACAGGGATCAAATAAATCTGAATAATTACCAAGACTGGAGTTATCATGGCAGCAGTGTGCTTTGGTTTTAGCTGCTTTGGAACTAGCAGTTAGCTCATCAGTCCTGTTACACTTACACATTTTCCTCAAAATGAGCTCGTTCAAAGATCTGTCTACAGGTAAGATACTATTTAATCATAACTGTTCCACATAACCCAGCTCAAATCGTGAAGAATAACTCCTCAACTGCACAACAAGTTCAGATTTTGTTAAGATGCTCTAAAAGTGCAGACCTGGAGTGGATTTTGTGTTTTTGGGAGCCGAATTACGACCTCTGTCAGATTGAGGTTGGTGTGGCTGAAATGTTCCAGGTTTCCATTAAGTGTTGACGCCGAGAACGTCTTTCTGAAGACGTTTCAGTTGCCCTCCAGACTGATGATCTCAGCCTGCCCACGTTGTCCAAGAAGACTTAGCAGCTTCACGTATGCACTCCTGTAACACAGAAAAATGTGTCATATTCAGTAACATGCACCGCTAAAGTATATTTCTAGTTCCACAGCTGACACTTGTTGTCTAGACAGCTTAAAAATAGTTGAAGGCTGAGGATGCTGTCTGATGTGATGCATGTTCTCGCTCACCTCAGGGCGGTGTTCTTGCCCAGTCCTCTTTTGTGTTCGGCGTTCCTCAGACTGGCAGACAGGCTGGGAACGAGAGCCTGAACCACGGCAGGATCCAAGACGGCCACCGTCTCCAGGACGCCGTAAACCTGCCGGTCGTAGACGCCCTCGTTCTCCTCCACGAACGATCTGAAGGCATGGAGAGCACAGTGAGGATGCTCATCCTTCATGCATCAGACAGGATGTAAAGCAGTGAGGTGAAGTGTTTATCAGAGGAGCAGCACCACTCTCCGTGCACAGGTGCAGATATTTATCACTACAAATCACAGTCAGTTACCGTAAGACGCTGATCATCTGCTCACAGGGCCCCTCTGTAGAGACAGCAGCACATCGCTCCACCACGAGCTGCACGGCATCTGTGCTCGTCTTCCTCACTGAACAGCAAAACGATTAGGTGTGGTTTCATAAAGCATGCTTGTTATTCATGGTGATCAGTGAAAACACAGTTACACACACATCTGCATCAAATCAGACTTTTTACTCAGTTAGGGTGGTGAAGATCTAAGAAGAGGCATTTATTGTACCCTGTGGCTCGTTGACCAGCATCAAGCAGTGCAGCAGGGAGGGGAGCGGCAGGGTGAGGAGGGAAACATCCGTGTCTCGGTTTCTTCTCAGGAGCTCCAACAAGAACATGAGGACTGACGCGAGCCGAGGAGGAGGGGCAGGGCCTTTGAACTTGAGGAAGTTCTCGCTGTAAAATAAAGGACCACACAAGGTTCAAGCAGCAGTAAAACAATTCATAATGGCTTCAGAGTTATTTCTGTCTGAGTCTTTCATAAACACTGAGTAATTGAAACATATCCGAGTATGACATTCACGTTGTAACTAGGCCTGTTGCGATAAACAATAAATCAATTAATCGCATGATAAATAAAAATGATCAACCTCGTTTTCATTTATCGGCTTTATCGTTTCTTCGTCTCTCTTTCTACTGAAGACACTGGGTGATGAAAGGATCAACTCCGGTGCTCTTCACTGGCACCTCCCTTTCTCTTTAAAATCTGTTTTAATCGTCCAAAATCGTGTTTTTGGATCGTTAAAAGCAGCTAAGCTACGAGCTAAGCTAACAGGCCGACATCGGGGAAAACCTACGTCTTGTCGAAGCTCCAAAATTCTCGGCTGAAACCCGTGCCTTTGTGTAAAAAGTTGTTTTTCTCTGCAAAAAGAAGCTGAGAACTTGTTTACTGATTTTTTATTATTAAAAGCTTTGTGTGAAAAATGCTATGCTAAAGAGCTCAAACCACAATGAGCGTCCGCCATTTTGAATGAATAAAGGAAGGAGAGACAGCCCATGTCACGTCAAGGGGCCTCCCTCCCATTTTCTTAAAGCGACACGCTGCTCGCTCCCTCACTATCCATCCTTCAGTTCAAACTCTTATACTGCCATCCAGTGGTTGAAAAAAGGTACTACACGCAAAACAAATTAACCAGCATTTCTTCTTAAATTTGACAATAATTACTAATTATTGTCAAATTTCAAACGATATCGTTTATCGCAATAATCTCTGAGACAATTAATCGCCCAGCAAAATGTGTTATCGTGACAGCCTAGTTGCAACACCTCTCAGCTGTAGACCTACCAGAGCACCTCCAGTATGGTCGTCCTGAGCGCAGCTCCTCGTGTGGTTGGCACGGCCTCGCAGGCACCAAGAAGCACCGGGTGGTTGGCGACGACGCCTACAGAAGGTGAGGCAGGAAGGAAATGGTCCAGATGTCTGCGGACTACAGAGCGGAGCTGCTGCTTGAGGCCCGCGCCCTGCGACTGAGACACGCTCGAGGCCACCGACAGACCCTGGAGGATAATAAATTGTGTTGACACGGAGGACTGATGTGTGATGATAGAATGTGTTTGTGCTCGGGGTACGTTTGTCCTAACCTGTAGGTAGAGGGGCAAGCTGTCCCTCAGGGCTTTGTCCTGCAGTGGGAGATGGTGTGGGAGCAGCACCCCATCCACGATCCGAAACAGCAGCGGTTGAGCTTTGGTAGTGGCCAGCAGGGGGCTCCAGTGCTTAACAATGCAGCCTGGGTCACACAAGAGTTCAGCTCATTGCCAGAGCTTCTCTCTAGAAGCAGAAAGCTGAAGACTGAACAGATGAGCATCCAGCACCTACCCACAGCCCAGTACGCCAGCTGGAGTCCCTCCTGGTTCTTGCTGACCACATACGGTTTGATGTGCTTCAGGATGTCACCGATGTAGTGAAGGGCTCTGGTCACCATGGCTGATCGTTCCGACAGCAGCTGCAGTTCACTGTACACGCGGCCTACAGCCTGACGCCACGCAACAACACACACTTCAGTTTGTCTCCACGTTCAGTGTCAATGCACGCTGCAGCAGCACAGCAGGCCTCATCATAACAATATACAGTACAGGCTGATAAGAAGGCTTAGTTACTGCACGTGAGCCGTTTGTTTTAATATACAACTCACATGAACTGACAAAAACTAAAGACAGGATTTGCTTTTATGAGTCAATATTTTGTAGAACCCTATTAATCTGTAATACCTTGATAAACATCTTGAGGGCTGAAGTGGGATCCAGCTGGGGGGTTGTGGAATTAAGTCCGGCTCTTTGCAAAAGACGGTCCACCTCTGGAAGCCTGAGCACAAGTCGGGTCAGTTCACACAGCTGCTCCTCCACAGCCCGACCTGAAGCAAAGAAAACACAAACAAATGACGACCTAAAGAAAACGTGCCCCTTTACAGAAACCACCAGAAACTATTTAACTAGAGAACTTGCATTTCCTGCAAAAATGCAGTGTGAATTGCAGAAGAACGTGCTGTTCTGTAAACAGCTGAAATTAGCTCAAGAAAAAACATTCAGAAATGTAGCTGAAATGAATGAACAAGCCTAAATTAGCAGAAGCAAGCAGAAAGAACACATATTTTCTGAACTAGGTTTTAATGAGCAGAAATGAGCGCTAAAATTAGCATAAAAACAGCTAAATAGCAGCTGAAATAATGCAAACTAGCAGAAATAAGCTGAAAGGAGCATAACAAGCTGAAATTAGCAGAAATAAGTTAATTAGGCTGAAAGTAGCAGAAACTAACACAAAACAGTTAAATTTATCTCAAACCAGCTGAAATTAGCTAAAAATGCTACAAATGTAACTGAAAAAGTAGAACAAGCTTAAATTTGCAGAAGAAATCAGAACATTTGCCCAATTAGACTGAAAGAAGCAGAAATGAGCAAAAAACAGCTGAAAAGTAGCTAAAAAGGCAGAAAGAAGCTTAAATTACCAGAAGGAAGTGAAGAGAACACATTTTTGCTGAATTAGGCTGAAAAAAGTTGAAATTAGTATAAAAATAGCTAAATAGTAACTGAAATGGCAGAAAAAGCTAAATCATGCATAAATAAGCTGAAAGGAGCACAACAAGCTGAAATTAGCAGGAAGAAGTTAGAAGAAGCACAAAAATGTTTTAGCAGAAATAATCTGAAAGGAGCACAAAACAGCTGAACAAACAGCTGAAATTAGCTGAAAGAAGCTGAGGTAGAACAAAATGTAAAGGAGCAGTAAAAGGTTGTAAAGAGATCCAAAGATTTGAAGGATGGAAAATGAGCTCAGTTCATTTTTGATGAGAAAAACAACCGTGGCAGAAAAGGCTAAATATTTAAAAAAGCTAAAGTTGCATCAAGTCATAGCAGGATTGTCCTGAAACAGCTGAATGTTTTGATGTGTGATTTGTTGAAATGGCACAAAAACTGCGGGGCGAGAATCATGCCGGAAAACGTACAGAAGAAACTGGATCACAATAGTGTGAACGCTTCATGAACATTCACACAACAAACAGGTTTGGAGAACGTGTTTGAGTCGGAGCAGAGTTAGAATCATGGAACAATCCAAAGACAAACACTACATCTGCTGCGGGGTCATTCGTGTCATGGCGTGTCGGACTGTAGGCGTTCGTACCCGTTCTGCTGTCAGTTCCATCTAGGTTCTTGTGGAGGTGTTGCTGCAGAACACATCTGAACCAGGCTCTCACTGAAAGGCCCTGGGCCGACCCGGACTCAGAACCAGTGCACAGAGAGGACGCCAGCTCACTGAAAAGACAGAAACAGGGATTCACTGAGCCGTGTGTGTCGATGGCACACGTAGCCAGCGAGGGTGAATCATGACGCTGAACATAAGAGGATAATCCAACAAAGATGAGTCGGGTCCTTTCAGGTAACAAAGTTCATGCTCAATCATCCAGGTATAAAATCCAATAATTCTCAGTCAGGTCCCTTCAGGTACTTTGTTGGATGTTTCTACCTGGATTACTGAGCATGGACCAAGATGTTTTGAACCACTTCAGCCATGACTGCCTCAAACGAGTCTGCGGGGGAGAGCGCGGACTCCAGAAACCACCTGAGCACCATCAAACTGGTTGACCCACTATGACAAGGTGTTATTTATAAGACTGAGTTTGTTGCAGCTCCTCGGACTGATGAAGTCTTTTGGATGAAAGACGAAATGTTTCAACATAAAGAAACTGTTCAGAGGACCTGACTTAACTTTGTTGGATTTCTTTACCTGGATTATTGAATAAGAGGATAAAGTATGCTATTTATTCAGGCACATTTACCGTACCTTTTTGTGCTTGAATACACTTTATTATATTTTCACAGAGAGTTGAAATTTATATAGTTTTAATTTAATGGCATAAACATTTTCTTGTCTCTACAACGCTAAAACAACTTTTATCACAGATTTCTGAGGTGATGGGCTATCTTTTCATTTAATACTATTTATATCTTAATAAGTGATTCTGGACCTGCCATTGTGTATCTGTTCCTCTCAAACCAGCCAGTCGGAGCAGATGGCCACTTGTCCTGATCCTGGTTCTGCTAAAGGTTTCTTCCTCATGAGGGAGTTTTTCCTTCCACTGTCTCCTTCATGCTCAACATAAGAGTTCAGTGATGGAGTTAAACTCAACGCAGTCTGCTCCTCAGATAAATATTGTTAAATTATTATTTTTATATATGAATGTTTCTATTCAGAGCCCTGAGAAGATTTCTGCTGTGACTTGGTGCTATTTAAATAAACTGAATTGAAATGCATTAAAATTTGACATAAATGAAGCTGCAGCTGTATTTGTATTATTTGTGTAAAACACTGGAAGAGCTCATATTTTAGAAAATTAAAAACAATAACATCTTTTGTCTTAATATTCCAGTAGCCCGTAAGTCTTGTTTAAGATGACTAACTGCAGCAGCCCTGAAAGTCCAACCCCACCTGTTCTGGAGCACATGAGGAAGGTAGCGAGTCACAAGCAGCGTGTGAACCATGTCATCCCAGCCGAACGATTGCATGATGGACTGGACCGGGTTGGGCTGAAGGTCCTGGGGGGCAGAACTGGGCAGATCAAAGGCCAGGAAGGTGAAACCTGAAAGTGAAATTAAATTAGGTCATCGTTTAATCACATGAGCTACAATATTCACTGAACGTTGATGCTATAAAACTGATGAAGAATCCTCTTGAATGCATTTCTCTAAGTATAATCAAACAATTATTTTATTTTTTTAAACTCATTTTGGTTAAAACCTTGCTCAGACACCCCCCCCCCCACACACACACACACACTTAATGTCTTGTTCTCAGTGGGGCTACTGACCTGCAGCAGCATCTGCCAGCTGTGCTGGAGGAGTGTGTGAGAGGCGCAGGCTTTGCAGGAAGGGGAAGAAGTGCGCCCACAGAGCAGCAGCCACCGCCAGGTGGCGCTCTTTTATCACATTGGCTGTGGCAGGAGCCCAGGCCAGAGTGGGAGCTGACTGGACACCGCGCTGATGGACCCGTCTGGAAGGACACGAGACAAAAAAAAACAGATCAACAAATCTATCCACAGCTCCACCCTCCTCTGCTCCCCTGTTCCTCTTTCACTGCTCCTTCATGTGTTTTCTCTTTTCTCTCATGGGGGATTACAGAGTGCGGCGATGCGCTGCAGAGGGGTGGAGGTAGGTGAGGAGGAGGAGGAGATCACAGGCAGAGTGGAGCCTAATGCTGATCCCCTGAACACAGAATATACTTTGGCTCTTGTGGCTCAGCTCTGGCCCTGGCATCAGCTGCAGCAGCCCCACAGAGGCTGGCATTAGTCCCGATAAGCAGCCGAAGAAGCTGTAATCTCATTTGGACTGAAGATGATCCCTCTGTCCCTCTCATTTCTGGGATGGGGGTGTGAAAAGCAGGGGTTAAGGTGTGCTGGGGAAAGAGGAAAAGATGAGGCACTAGCAGCCCCCTTCTTCTCACAGCCATGCATTTTACTGTTCCACTAAGGTAGACACACACACACACACACACATCAGCTGTGCCTTCCCTTCCAGCAAGGTTGCATCTAATCCAGAGCTGAGACAATCGATTAGAGTCTGAATTCATTAGCCTTGTTACTCCTGTGAAATGGGCCCTTCACACCCATCAGCCCTCATTGTACAAGACATCGTCAGAGAACCTCCTCATTGTGGCTGCTTACGTACAGTACTGCATTCACCATGTGAACGTCACATAAACACAGTGCACATGCTCCAGCTCCTTTTCTTCCTGATGTTCTCTATCTAATGTAGCGAGGTTTCTATATTCTCTTCATTAGAAGAGTTTGTTGTCCATTTAAAGGTCTAACACAAGACAAAGTCACCAGAAGACACGTTTAGAGAATAATTGTGGAAAAAAAAGGACGAGCTGCCAAAAGTTCATCTCATCAACTTGCAACCTGCCTGTCTTTCCAAAGCAGAGCATCATGGGAACTCAAAGCTAGTGAGTCCTGCTCCTGGCTTCCTGCCACGGTACCAAGATGACGGCCATCAGGAGTGAATGTTCGGACCCTCCGCGGTCTTGACCATTGGCAGATTAATCCCTTTAATGTGTGCAGATTCCACATGACTCCTAATAGAAATAACGAGGCACCGACTCAGTTTGCCAGTTTACATAATTATCTGGTAATTGCACCACAACAATAAAAAAACAGTAATCACAAAAAGATTAAGGCTTAAGAATTATGTTTAATTTGGTGGGATGATTGGAACGAGAGTGAGTGGTTGTTTTATTTGGCTAAATGGGGCAGTGTAGTCCAGAAGTACCTGGTACTTACCGGCTATGTACCTGGTAAGTACAGGGTAAGCACACAGTATGTGCCACGCACTGTAAGTACTGGGCTGTACTGGTAATTGTTTGTTTTTGTGCTGATTCATATGTAAGCAGCAAATATTCACTAATTTAAAAAGGGTATGGACCAGAAGTGGTTGTGTTAGATATCAGGTTAGTTGTAGTTAACTTGTGTTGGAGAAAGTCTTTAAATTATTATAAACGCTTCCTTGAAGTCTTTGTTGCATCTTACAATGATATGGTAGAGGATTATTGTAAACAATGACGAACATGAATGATCTCACTGACAATATGAGACTACAGAAAGATTATCATCATTTCAGCCCCCCCGCTGTGGCCTCAGCTCTCATCTCTGCTTCCCTACATCAACACACTCTTTCAGCCGTCTCCCTCTAATCTTCAGCCGGGGCTTGCTCATGTAACGAACACCCCTGTCCCACAGCTGAACCCATCCTGATGCTCCGCTGACCACAGTCTCTCACACCAACAAAATGACGAGGGGCCCAAAGAGGGTCCCCTGTGCCAGTCACTTTATTCTGGGTTCTGGGAGCACCTGGGGAAGGTGACATGGGGGCCACAGGGCCTCCTGAGACCCAACAGGGGCCACGGCACAAAACAGATTCTTTACAGACACTCGTTCCTGCTGACTGCACAATTCTCCTACTGTCAGAATGAGAAGTGAGTGGACCCTGGGAAGAGCAAAGCACATCAGTCTCCTCCGCTGCAGCAACTTTGTAAAAGCTTTGCCAAGAAACATCTGACAACGGTGACCGTTTGCTGCAGCCTGATAATGGTGGAAGGATGAGGAGGAAGAGAGAGTGTCTCACCTAAGCTGTGCGAGGACGATGTGCAGAAAGCCCAGAGCAGAGTTCAGCTCTGACTGGCGACACGCAGGCAGCAGCCAATCAAACCCTTCGCTCAGCAGCTTGTCCTCCGACAGGTCCAGGCTCGTGCTGGTCTCAAACACCTCGGCGGCTCCTTCCAGGTAGGAGCCGAGCGGCCCCCAGAGGGCAAGTCTGCGCGAGACCTCTGTGCTTTTTTTGTAGAACTCCTTGGCTGTCTCACTGAAGGAAGAAGCCACACAGCTGGCCCGGGCACCCACATCCAAACCTCTCTCCTGTAGTTCACGATCAGAGCAAACATCGTACTCTCAAACTCGTGTATTTTCATCACCCTTCCACATTAATCTCAGTGACTGCATTTACAGCGTGGTGATGAGCAGACGTACCTGGAAAAGCAGCAGCAGTGACAGCTGCCCTCTCCAGACCAGCGTGCGATGCGCAGGGGGGCAGTTAGCGGGCAGAAAGCCAAGCAGCTCGCAGGCTCTGTTCGCCACGTCCTCGAGCTCCACCTGCCGGGCCACGACCAGAAACAGCAGCAGGAAGTTCACGAGTCCTGCTTCCGACAGCTCCTGCATCTTCTTTGGTGAGAACTTTGAGTAAATCCTGGAAACACGGAGAACAAACACATGGAGGTCAGTGCAAGCATCTTCTCTGCAACACTTGAGGTAAAACTGTAGCTGATTTGGTTTTAACAGTTCATGTGTAAACGCTGAGTAAGCATGCACACTGTTGTTTTAATGTTTATAATCCTGATAGTTTTTGACCAACTTCAGAACACTTTCAGCTACTTTAGCCTTCCTGGTAGCAAAACATTTATCCCACTCAGGACATTACAGCTATAACTTTTGTTGTTGTAACTTTTATATTATTTGAATTATTTAACTTTATTTGGAAATATGTGTCATTGAAATGCATTGAGAGTTTTTCACATCTTTAAAAAAACTTCATGCGCTTTGAAATCTTGGTTTGCTTTTAGCTACTATTTTACTACTTTTACCTTTTAGCTACTGCTTTGTTAAACTTAGCCGTCACAGATTTTTCTTCTAATTTTAACTTTTAGCTATCATTTAGCTAGTTTTAGTTTCTAGTCAGCATTTTGTGAATATGAACGGTGACGTTAATTTTGGCTTCTAGATATTATTTAGGAACTTTCAGCTTTTAGCTACTGTTCTGTTGGTTTAAGCTACAATTTTGCACGTTTTAAACTTTAATAGTTTAGCTCATTTTATATTTTATCTACTGTTTGGCTAATTTTGGCTACTCTTCTGCTGGTTTTACTGTTTAACTTTCATTTTGTTTTAGCTTTTAGGTACCTTTCTGCTGGTTTAGGGACTGTTTTGCTAGTTGTAGCTTTTAGCTACTGTTTTGATGCTTTCAGCTTTTTAGGTAGTGTTCAGAAATTGCAGCTATTACATTTTGATTTCTAATTTTAGCTTTTAAGCTAATTGTTTTAACTTTAGCTATTCAGTTTCAGCTTCTACAACAAACTTCAGCCGTCATGCAGCTCCCAGCCGCTCATCCTTTTGACAAAAATTCCAATATTTCTACTTTGAGAATGTCCCTGCCACAGCTGATCGTCAGAGTGCATGTTTGTCTTTAAATGCTGACTAACTGTGCATCATCCAATCACCACTTAAGCTGCAGGCGAAAGACGAGACGGGCCTGCCCAGCATCTGTGTGTGTGCGTGTGCAAGTGAGAAAAAACAAAAAAAGAGAAAGTAAGGGAGCGAGTACGAACGGAGCACCACCCAGCACGCTGTTAGATCCTGCGGGCACTGTGGAGAAATGCCTTTAAAGATCATGTTAAATGTCAGAGACACTCAGACACACAGCAGTAGGTGCTCGGTCCCTCACTCTACAGCCAAACCAATTTACTGCAACACCAGAGACCGATCAATAAACACACACACACACATCCAACTTGCTGTTTGCCTGGCAGGAGAACACAGAAAGCTGAAACTCCCGCTCCCCCCAGCCCGTCTCCCAAACACAGATGCAGCCCACACAGGTGAGAGGAGCTGCTGCTTGGGTCAAAACACAAACAGCGAGCGTCACGAGACAAACTAAGAGATATGACTGATACGAGGGTGGTGAGAGGAGAGCTGGGGAAGTCCCAGTTAACACCATATCCGGCTTATTTACACCCACAGAAGACTATAAAAGGAGGAGGTGTCCAAACGTACAGAGCTCGAGGGGTGGGAGATTTAACTGGATGAGTGAATAATATGAAACAGGGATAGGAGCAGCACACTGGGAACAGCAGTGGGGCTTTTCTTTCTCCCAACCTGTCTGTTTGTTTATTCCAGACACTTGTTTTTTCAGCGGAGGCGAGCAGATGCTCCCAACTCCTGGCATTGGAGATCAACATGCTCGCGGTCGATCCCATTTAATGTGATTGTTGTCGGCCTCCCACCGAGCCCGCCCAGGAGTGGGAACGCTGCCGAAACATTGTGACGATACAGTCAGCACGCCTCGTGCCTCCTCTGACGAGGACGTAGCCGTGATAGTTTTGGTGGAGGTTGACGGAGCGGTGAAATTCTGGAGCTGTCCCAGCAACGCTTGGCTGTTGCCAGGCTCCCTGCCACCCCCGCCCTGCAGTCCCCCACCACCAAAGCTCCATTCTCTAGCCGTGTTGGAAACCAGCACGGCTTCGTTAAGGCGAATTAACCACCACTCTCGTTAGCTAATTAGCCCCCATGTCTGCAGTGCTACTGAGCACATTCCAAACAGAGGGAAGCCATTAGGAGGATTTATCTGCGGCTGCCGCTCTCTGGCACGCAGCCGCCTTGGGATTCAGCGTGGTCCAACTTTCAGTTATGATGGGAACATCAGCTCGAGAAACGTTTAGGTTGTCTTTATTTCCAGACGACACACACACAAACAGTCCCTTCATGTACACCAAGTCACCCCAGCAGGGAGCAGCAGGTGCACAGTGGTGAGCTTGTGTGTGCGCGCGTCAGTGGCAGGCTCCTCGGGTCTGGCCTGCGATGAAGAGCAGGTGGTTGACTCCTGAGACACCTGCTTCACTGGTGGGCCTTGGTAAATATCAAAGACACACACTGAGAGACTCTGGTGCACCTGGCATGCACACAAACAGGACTCGAATGCATGAGAGTTTGCAAACACGCGTGTGGGAGCATTACTGCAGGTATGCACCAACACACGGACACAAATCCAAACAGCTGTTCAAACACATCACACATCTGAAGATCAAGGGGGGAAACTAATCTCATAAATCCTAGTCCCGAATGGTAATTACTTTTTAAAGCCAATCCAGCTCAAACTCCCACCTTTTAATACATACGGTGTTAGGATAGCTTGTGTACTTTTCAAGGTGGTAGCAAATAAGAAGTGTAAAGCTTCCAAGTTGTCTGTCTGTTCCTACCTCCCTTTGATTTGTCTCTGGGAGACTCCGCCGGCCCTGTCCTGGGACAGGCACAGAGCCAGCACTCGAAGGAAGATGTGGAAGGAGTTGGCAGAGCGATAGAGCTGGGTGTGACCTGCAGAGTGGAGGGGGGCAGGAGCGCAGCAGCTGCGCGCCTGATCCAACAGAACCATGGGCGACTTGCACACGGTGCCCAGGCCAGACGCTCCCAACCAGGGCACAATGAAGGAGGCGTTCTGGAGGAGACGGAACATAATAAATATTATTTCATGCTCAAATACAATGCATACAATTTCTGACTGAATGCCGAAGAGTAAGCAAGATGCAAATATCAAGGCAAAGTAACCAGAGTTGTTCACTTCCTGTTTACTCCGGGGTTTTTATGCCTTTACCAGGTTCTTGCTGTAGTAGTCCCAGAGGGTGGAGACGGCAGCGGTGCTGGGCTCCCACAGCAGATACAGACTGAGACAACAGTGGACTTGCATCCTGACCTGCTCCTCTGCCAGACCAGCCTGTTATTAAACACAAACACACACTTCTAATTTATTTAACGAAGAATAAAACATGTAGAAATAAAAAAAAACTGTGTAAAAGCAGTGCTGACCTTGGGGTTACACGTTAACTTGAGCAGCTCTTCTACAAAGGCCCAGTTTTCCCCCAGATGTTTCTAAAAGTGCAGAAAACAACACATTGAACATCTTGTCACATGCATGCCTCTACAAATCATACACATGCAGAAATGATTTGAAAATAATGAAACGGGTAAAAGATACAAAAGCCAACATTGTCACTCTAGTATTCAGTGTTTGCAATTTTTAATGTTAAACTTTATACATTTCCAGTAAAAAAAAACAACAAAAAACCTGATTTTGCTGTTTGTGATCAATTGTCAACATCTGACCACAAAACATTTACTTTTAATGTTAAATTTACATTTTACAGAGATGTGTGCACTAGTGTCAGTGTTTTTATGCTTAAAGAACTACAGACAAGATAAAAACAAAACAAAAGTAAAAAAAAACAAGACTTATTAGAAAAAAATGAATAGTTTAAATGTCATTGTTTCATTTTCTTTTATAAAATGTGATGTTTAGGAAAACCTTTCCTGCCTTTTAGTTTTTAAATATAAAAAGCACATTTGCTTTAAGGACTTAACTATTGATTGATTGATTAACTAACCAGGACCTGCTTAAAAAATGACCAATGATCTGCACTTATAGCTCACTTTAAACCAGGGCTGTTCAACTAAACTGCTCAGGGGCCACAGTTACTGAAAGCAGCAGCTCAGGGGCCGGACATCCAGCGATTAAAGTCATTATATAAATAAACTGAGTATTACAATGACCTGTTACCTTTTACATTGTTTATTTTGTTGCATTGAATCATAAATGCAATAAACAGAACACAAAACCTAAACCATGGACATGGTGAACAGATTACGGAGCTCCTTCTACTGTCAGACAATGTCCCAACCACAGACCACAGCTTCCTGCCCAAACTAAGCACAGCCTGGGACGGGGTCAGCTCTCCCTTTCCGAGGTACTGACTGGCGTCAGAACTGTCTTGAGGCCAACTGAACGTCCTTCATCATGGCCTCTCCAAATTCTTCCCACGCCAGAGACTTTGCATCCGCAACCACAGAAGCTGCAAGATATTCTGGAGCTCTCATGGTGGAAAAAGTCTCTTTGATGTTGCATGGAGGACTGGGACTACGCTTGTGGAGTGGCAGACTGGGACGTGCGCTTCAACTATCAAGGGATTACACTTCTTAGCCTCCTCGAAAAAGTTGATTCCAGGGTGCTTAAAGAGAGGCTCTGACTGATTGTCAAACCTCGGATTCAGGAGGAACGTGTGGCTTTCATCCTTCTCACTGAGCAGTGGATCAGGTCTTTACTCTTTCAGAGTTGCTAAGGCAGAATGATTCTCAGGTTCACGTGTGTTTTGTGGATCTGGAGAAGGCCTACGGCCGTGTTTCCCCAGGCATTCAGTGGAGAGCGATGCAGGACTATGGGGTACCAGGGTCATCGTTAAGAGCCATTTGGTTCCTGTACCACCAAAACAAAAGCCGTGAAGTGGCTGGGCTGAAAGTCGGCGCCTCTCAGTCTGAATTTATAGTTCCCAAATGTGAAAAGGTGGAACGCTCACTCCGGAGGAGTCTTTGCCTCAAGCGGAGCAGTTCAAGTATCTGGGCGTCTTATTCACGAGTGATGGTGGGACGGGCTGAGAGGTGGACCAACAAATGGCAGCCTCGTCCTGATGAGGGGTTCTGTTAGGATGCCTCCCTTCAGAGGGCCCACCCCGGGGCAGACCCAGAAATCTCTGGAGGGATTATATATCCTTTCTGGTCTGAGAACGCCTTGGGATCCCCCAGGAGATGTTGGAGTGTGATGGAGAGAGACGTCTGGGTTTCTCTCTTGGACCTATTGCTCCTGGGACCCGACCATGAAGAAGCGGTACAAGATGGAAAGATGGATAAACCAAAAGCAATCTCAAATAAAATTAATTATTTCAGAAATGGTAAAGCTACTTTATATTTAATCTGATGCTTAGTGCTGAATAATATAATTATTATCCATTTCTTGTTATTTACTGATACTTTTAATAACAATTATATCTGACATGTTTCATAATGATGGCTTTGTTGTCAGGGCCATCCTCTCAAACACTTTTATTAATGCCTCCAGATGTTTTTCTTCAGTAACACGTTGACTCAGCGCTGGAAACGTTTGCTTCTTACCTCACTCTGAACTGTGCCGCTGCTGTCGTACTGGCCCAACATGGCTAAGTGAGTGACCAACCACCATGTGAAACCCAGTGGGTCTTTACAGTGTGTGGGGAGGCCACCGAAGAGCCCTGCTGCTGGTTTCTCTAAAACCAGTGGTCTCATTAGTGAGGTCATGTAACTCCAGAAAGACTAGAAAGAGAAAGTAACTGGATGTCAGCAGTTAACTGGTTTGGTTGTCTCCATATATGCATGTGTTACCTCTGTGCTCAGTATTTTGTTCCTGTGTTCCAGCAGGTGCATGAGCAGGAGCCAGAGCTCTTTGGTGCAGGGGCAAAGGTAATGGCTGCTGGTCAGCGCCTCCGTGGGCCTCACCTACAAAACAAAACCATCTACTTAACATCGACTGCACTTTTGGTCTGTGATTTGTATGACCCAAAGCAAACAAGCAACAACATTTGTGTTGTTAGCTAAATAAATCACAAACCACTAAACACATTTTAATCAAACTCTCAAGAATCATCATCTTCAACTGATTAATCTTTGGACTCAGTCCAATTCAAAATGGCCACCACAGCTAATTGACATTGGCCGATAGAAAAACGGCTACAACTCAATCAATTTTACAGATTTTGCGTTAAAACTTTCTGTGGTAGAAGCTGAAAGTCATTCACAACACATACTCCAGGCACTCCACATTACACAAGACCTTTGCTTAAAACTTTGACATGAACTGTTGGGAGTCAACACTGTTAGCAAAATATCATGAACTACTAATATGTATTTTGGTGAAACTCCAAGGATGACATCATTGCATGTACACATACAGATTATTAACTTTTGGAGTCGAGCCAATTTAAGATGGCCACTCGGCTAATTGACCTCAGACACCGACATCTGTTCCTTTTCATTCTAAAATTATTTTCTTTTAATACTTGGGAAGAAAAGGCGTTCCTTCATTCCTTCAAGGAACGTTAGACCTATAATTAATATACTGTGCTGGATGTCAGGAGCTCTGAGTCAGCGTCTGCTTAACACATGCAAACTGTGGCAGTTACACAAAATGACTGTCACATCTTTTCAGCAAAAAAAGACCAAAAAAAAAACCCAACATATGTATAAAAATGGTCACCCACCTTGCTGTACTTGCTCATGGCCAGGCCAGTAAGGTCACACAGCAGACTGCACAAGTGTTCCTCAAACAGACTGGTATCAGTCAGGTTCTCACCCGTCAGGTTTACAAACTGGTGGGCGTACACCACCTGGCCTGGAGACAGTTTCAGCAATAAGCACTCGGTGTAACATACACAAACCATGTGTCACAAGTAAAGATGGCTGCGTTCCCACTTTCTGACTCAGTAATCTGTCCACATACCTCGCATCTTCTCACCAAGAGCATGCAGGATCTCCAGTACCGACCAGTGGATGTCAAGATGAAGATGTAGCAGATGCCAGGAGGGAGGGAAAATCTGTGAGGAATGTGCAATATGTTAGAGATCAAGAAAAAAAAGTGTTAAATTGAAAAGAAGCCTATGTTTTTCTTAACTTGATAGTTTCCTGTAAAGCCCCTTATTTTACAGCTCCTTCTTTAATCTCCTCTGTTTTTAGAACAAGCTGATTCTGATGCTACACAACACCTGAGCTGAAGTCTGTCATGGAGGATGAATGTTCAGGAGTACCTTTCCTTGGTTTTGTATACTGAAAGCACTTTGAACACCGGCAGGCAGGTCCTTGAGTCGTCCAATGAGGAGAGTGATGCCAAACAATTCCTCCAGAAGAGCGGAGGGGAACTGATGCTCTAGTTCCTCATAAGGATGTGAGGGAGCCACGTCCAGGGACCTCGAAGGTTCCAGATATCTATATCCACATCAATAAAAAATACAGGAAAACCTGAAAAACTCATGAAAGTACCAAGATTACATGTAGGGATGCACGATACTGGATTTTTGGCCGATATGCTCAAACTTATTTGGCTTATAACCAATACCAATATCAATGGGGGTTTTCCCTAGACTTATTTACAGACTACATAGCTTTCTCTGCTGTGGAATTAAAACACTACATTATTCTGCATGGTCTTTGCCAGTTTTGTCCTGCTACCAAATGCAGATGCCAAAAAGGGGCTGAAAATTATGTAACACTTGGATGGAATGGCTGATGTCCGATATTTAACTTTATCGCTAATATCGGCCGATACATGCCGATAATATTGTGCATCCCTAATTAAATGCATAACTTCTTGTTACAAGCGTGAGCGTTAAATATGTTGATACCTGTGCAGGAAGACTTTTATATACTGAAGAAACGAAACGCACTGTTGTCGAAGGTCTTCTGCTTCATAATGCAGACTACCTGCTTGTCCTAAAAACAAAATGAATGTTACTTACCATAGTATTACAAACATAAAAGGCAATATTTAAGTCCTTTCAAGATATATTCTGTTGGGGTTTGAGCTCTTTATTTAATTGCAAGACAATCTGATGCACAATAAGTCAAATTCCACCAAATAGCTGAACCTCATAGCTGTTTCATATACGTTTACCCAAAATATTTTGGAACATCAAAAACATGTGTAGACATAGACATGCATACATATGAGAGCTGGCTTGAAACTCTGGCACAGCAATTTCCTGCAGGACCAATAAAGTTGTATCTGATCTTATGTCCATATGCAAGTGATTACCATTATGATGGTGTTACAATGCATTCTGCTGTCATGCAAAGCAAAGTATGTTTAGTCTTGATTGTGTTACATTTATACACAGACTTACCAAAATCATGTGAGTTGGACTTCACCAAGTTCTCCAGCTTGTAAACATTTTGTCTGAAATACAACAGAACTTAGATAAGACCAGACTCTGTCTATGAATGAAATGTGATGAATATTATTATTTTTCATTATCAAAGGAGAATCCTTCTCTAAGCGGTTCCGTTATTAACCTTTAACATAAGCAGGCATACAGATTAAAGTGAAACTGGTTCAAGTGACCAATAGTTTACATAATTCAAAGAGAGTTGCCTTTAACTAGCCTTACCTGAACAAACCAAAGAGTAACTTTGTGGATTCCACCAGCGCCGTCTCTGTTACCCACAGAAAGCCAAAAATCTCCACTGTGTCGGTCTCATACTCTGCAGGTGCTGGATCAAGACGCAGTAGCAGCCTTAAAAGAAAGCGCAATGACAAAAATGTGTTTGTTTTTATTACGGGTAAGTAAAACCTTTCTTTGTTACTTCATATGTGGTTTTTGAAGCACCAAAGCATTCAACAAACTCAGCCTCCTGACAGGTATATGTATGTTTGTGATTATGCTGACAGATGTTAAACAAACCGTTTCAGAGACCCTCGTGCAATGTACGCATCAGTGGAAAGAGCCCCCGCGGGGTCGTCTTTCACTTCAGAGCAGCAGAAGCACGGTGGTCGGGTGGGGGTGAGGTCACACTGGCTGTCTGCTCGAAAGGGAGAGACTGGCGGAGTGAGGGACTCGCTGAAGTCATCGGCCATGCTGTTGGTGCACGATCAGAACCACCTGAATGAGAGCGAGACAATAAAACATGTTTGAGTTTCACTGTTTGAAAATCAAAAGTAACAAGTAATTACTCACAAGCTATTACAGGTTAAATGTCACATTGTGGACACAGTAGCCTAAGGCTGGGATTTACAAACTTAAACAAAATACAAGCTGCACAGAATTATGATCTTGAATATACAGTAAAGAAGTATACAAACGTTAACAAGGCTATTTGAAAATTAGCTTAATCATGTTACAGATTTTTATGCATTTACGAATATTATTTTATAACTTTGAAACAGATAAGGCTGTAATCCATTTTAAAGTTAAATTGATTTCCATAGACCTTCTCAGGACCCCACACTTGGTGCTTCATGGCTCCATGAGGGTTCCCGACCCGGACTTTGGGAACCACTAACTCAAGGGTGTCATTTGTGTGACCTAACATTTAGAGAATTTTAGTCATGATAAATCACCGCAAATCACATCACATCTAATATACAGCTACACCACTGTTTAAAGAATAATGACCAACAAAAAGAAACCTAAATTATTTCTGCCTCGTCTTTCTCTCGACTGGATTTTATGACATGACCTGTCCTTTAGACACATTAAATTAAGATTTATTTTACCAAACCCAACAGCTCTAGAAACTCGCTATTAATAAACCACTAACTTACCGTGTATTTCGTAGAGCTTGTGAAGTAATTTAGCGTAAAATCAAAGCAGTAGTAGACACAGCCGACATGTCTTTGTTGTTTTACTTGTTTTTTCCGCGCCTTTGCTACACGCATGCGTACACTCGCTCTTCCGTCTCATGATTGGTCAGTTTCATAGAAGGCGGGGTTAAAGACATGTCCTTCGTTTTCCGTTACAAGAAAATTCCCTGCTAAGTACTTCCTGCGTCGCCGTGTCGTTTCTCCAGCAACAGATTGTTTGCAGCATAGACATATAACAAGCAATATAATTTCGCTAATTCCTTCTAATAAAACGGAAAAAAAAAAAAAAACATTTTTCGACCACTTCGAAAACAAATGTTAAGTAAAATCTTGGTTTTGAACGTAATATGGCCATATTTATTGTATTCAAATTCATTTTCTTTCAGATACGTGAGCCACACATTTAGTATACAGTCGTGGCACCTGGATTTTTTTTTTTTTTTTTTTTTGCCGTGACATTTCCACGCAGCTAATTCAACAGAATGCAGCTATTTAAGTAGAATTTTAACCATCGAGCCTTAATTTCCATATGCAGATCTATCCAGCTCCCAACCGTACCTCTCGTCATCACACAATTTCTCGCATTCTAATGCATTCTCACATCTTTACAAAATCCTCCCTTCCACCTCTCGCCCTGGATGTGCTCGTTTTGTGGAGTAAAAATCGCTTTTCTTTCCTTTCCCCCCACTGCACATTGATGTATTCTCTCCACAATAAACGCGGGGTTTTGCATGGTTTTACTTTGAATCCTTTATCCGCACAGTCAGTGGAGACAGAAAAAAATGGACACGTCGGGAATTATTATCGCTTTCTCCCCTTGTGGAAGCTGGAGCTCCGGTCCGGTTGTGTGAAGGCTCTGTCGCTTGGATGACAAAGGTAAATGCTTTTTCCCTGTTCCCTTACAAAGCCTGTGATGCAAAGAGGGAGAGATATATAACTTCTTCCACCCTCCTCCCTACACTCTTGCCCAGTCTTATTTCCAAGCTTTATCCATTTCTTACTTTTGCTTTTTCTTGTCTGGGAAATTGACCAAAACTCTGGATAAGGGGACTCTCAGTCACTTGAAACTTGATTGACATCATTTTTTGGTCTGTACACATTCTTCTTGTAGCAGGAGGAAGAGGACTGGTTGCATTTAGTGGATTTATTATGTTAAAGTGACATCTATGGGTGTAATTGCGTGCACTCTTAAGGCTAGACTTAATGAAGTGTGTGTAGAAGAGAGAGCACGGACAGATCACTGAACATTTTTACACTAAAATCCAATAATGGCTGAAGTTGTACACCCCCATCCCCACCACCACAGGTGTTTTCACTCTGGTTAGACCCCAATGCATGATGGAGTTTAGTGGGACTATGCTGATCATATACTGCTTTATTTACAAAATCCTCTACACAAAATAACATTACACATAAATCTATTTGCTGTTAAAAAAAAAATCTCCAAGAAAAACCTGCAAACTTATATTAAACAGTGTTTTCTGAATTGTCCAGAATTATACACATTTATTAAAAAGACACACAAAAGAATTTCTGTCATTGACGAGTCCGTATTCCACTAACTTTTATGTATTGTATTGTATTTGTATTGGCATGAACAGATATTTCAAATATAACATCCATCCATTCATTTTCTTTTACCCGCTTCTTCCATTTTGGGTCACGGGGGTCGCCGGTGCCCATGTCCGGCAATCATTGTGCGAGGGGCGGGGTACACCCTGGACGGGTTGCAAGTCCATCACAGGGACACATAGAGACAAACGAACATGCATGTTTTTGGTCTGTGGGAGGAAACCAGAGTACCTGGAGAAAACCCACGCATGCACGGAGAGAACATGCAAACTCCACCCAGAAGGGCCTCCAGACTGGGATTTGAACCGGGGGCGACCTGCTCGCTGAGAGGCAGCAGCTACTGTGCCGTCCTCAAAGACAACAGTTTTTGTAATCATTTCTTATATGTTTTGAATTGTGGTCAATTATGTTTAAAATGAATAGGGTAAACAAAATGACCAAAAAGTATCATTTTTAACGTGTTTCCCACCATTTTATAAAGTTGTCAAAGTTATTACATCAACAGCACTGTAATGTTGTACACTGTCCTCTGTTAACAACCATGTGCACTTTCTATTCCATGATAGCAAATCTGCTTTGGAAGTGAGCCCAGTTTCTCAAATGGTTGTGGAGGAACTTTGATCCACTCTTTTTTTACCAGCATTGCCTATAAGTTCATTGAGGTTTGCAGACATTAGTTTCTGCTCAGCTCTATTAAGATCCTACCACAACAATTCAGTCAACCTGGTCTGGACAATTGCATTGACTCTTTACTTGTTTGGTCATTCTGTTGTAGATTAGCTGCTGGGTGGTTGTTTGGTTTCAGATCCAGTTCCAGATCCAAGCTTCAGTTGTTTGACTGACACCTTCATATTTGACTCTAGAATACTTTGGCCTTCATGGTTGACTGCAGGGTTGTCTTACAGCAGTAAAACAAGCCCAAATCATCACTTCTGCACTGTGTTTGACAGTTGGTATGAAGTGTTTATGATGGTTTTCTGTGTTTGGTTTTCACCAAACATAGCCCTGTGCATTATGGGTAAACAGGTAAACATCTTTACTTTAGTCTTATATGTTGGCTGTGCAGGGGTTTTCAAAGTCCTTGCATGAGTTGCACGTGACAGCTTTGCAAGATTTTCACTTGAATTTTGAAAATATTCAAACATTATGAAAATGTTTTCTCGAAATAGTCACTGTGCTGTTGCGAGTGTTGTAAAGCTCTCTCAATTTGGTTTCTGTAAATTCTAGAGCAGAGCTATACATTCAGCTATTCTGCAGCCAACTTCTTAGGATCCACTGTGGGATGGACCTTTACAAGAGATCCTTCCTGCCTACAGCCATCAGTATCTATAACATCTCTTAATGAAATGAGGATGACGAGTTACAACAACAAATAATTTCCCTTTGGGATTAATAAAGTATTTTTGAATTGAATTGAATTGAATTGGAATTCAACTAAACTGCTCAGGGGGTCAGTTTCTGAAGGCCAGGGGCTGGACATCCAGCAATTAAAGACAGTATGTAAATAAACCAAGTATTACAATGATCTGTTACCTTATACATTTGTTTGTTTTATTGCATTGAATCATAAAAGCAATAAACAGAACCCAAAACACCCCTCCCCTTAAAAAAAAAAAAAAAGAACTCATTGGTGGGCCGGACTGAAGTGACCCGCGGGCTGAAAGCAACCCGCGGACCACCAGTTGAATAGCCCTGTTCTAGAGTGTGGGAGCTTTTCTAAATTATATCTAAGACATGAGCCCTGAGTGCGCAGATCCAGGGCTTAATTTGAGCCAGATCCTGCCAGAACAGGAACCAGGAACTTTCTTATTTTGATACTGTGTGTTCCGGTAACTGTTTGCTTGGATCCGGTAACTCTCAGGCTTACTAATAATAATATGAACAAATTTGACTGCCTTGAATGAATAAAAATTATATTGGATATGTAAACTGAAAATAATTATATAAACACAAATTTTAAACACAACAGCCACTTACGAGCGTACGAGCTGCCTCTTCTAGTAGCATTTACGCGTCTACCCTTAAACAGATCTCTGCCCCTAAAAAAGTGGTGGGTGAGTGTCGAGCGAACCAGGCAGTCATATACAAGCATGAGCCCACAGGCAGCCACGACAGACGGAGGAGTCGGGCTCGGAACCGTCAAGTAACGGGGAGGGGGGGTAGGAAGATGCTTGACAGAAGTGGAGTGTTTACAAATGTAGGTAAACATAGATGTTTAACAACCTGTTAAAATACACCAAAATGCAGGAAATCAGATCTGCTTTATTCAAAATGTTCCCCCAGACATCCCCCGCCCCCTGCCAGCCCACCCGCTATTTGCACTCTGACATCGATCAGTTTACAAATTAAGCCCTGCCCAGATCTAATGTCTGATTTGATAAATATTAATTAAAAACCTGGTTCATTCATTCACTCATTCAACCTTTATTTATACAGGCTAGTCTCATTGAGCCTCGAGGACTCATTTACAAGAGCGACCTGTGTATCAACTATACATACAATACATCTAAAAAATTCTAGGTTCAAATCTGACTTTTTTTTTCATTTAAAAAATGCACTCCAGAATAAATCATAAATCTGTTGGTGGCTGCCATGATGGGTACAGTGTGCCAAGGCAGGTACAATGTTGGCAGAGGTGGACTAGAATAATGTTAGAAATAAAGTTTTGCAATTTGTGCTCCCATAGATAGTGAATTTTAAAAACTGTCCACTCAAAACCCAGCTGCATAGATTACTGGTGGCTTGATGGCGAACACAGTGAATTCAGTAAGATAACTGAACTTTGGGGGAGTGGTGGCGCAGAGGTTAGAGAGGTGGGCCTGTGATCCGAAGATCGCCGGTTCACGCCCCGGCCCCGACAACATCAAAATTGTGGGTGGGGTAGGTGAAACACCCACACTTGCCCCCACCCTCATTCACCCCACTCTGGGCCCATGAGCAAGGCCCTTAACCCCCACCATGTGCTCCCTAAACAGGTCTCTCTTGAAAATGAGTTCTCGTGGCTCAATGAGACTAACCTGGATAAATAAAGGGTAAATGAAAAAAAAAACAAAAAACAACTGAAAATATGCCCTTTCTTGTAATTTTGACTCCCAGCAGTCTCCAGCAGTTGCTGCCAAGATACCACCCAAAGCACATTGTTTCACAATTCTTGTGTTTCATTCAAATGCAGCTTTGTAAGCTTATGTTATGCTGTTCCTTTTATATAGGAGAGCTGTTCTCCTGGTAACACTTACAACAAGTAATACTCTGTCGGTCTTTCTCTAATGCTCCTGTCCTGCTAACTAAGGCCTTTAATGTCCGAGTGTCATGGTTAACACAGAAATGAGTCCACACTGACACAAGGAGCTGAAAAACAGCAACAAATGTATTATAAAACAAAACAAGAAGGTTGACGTGGGCCATGGCAGCAGAACTCACAAACTGAGGTCAAGCACGAGGAGGCATGAAGAGACTCACCAGGAACCAGATGTGATGTAAAAGTGTGTGTGTTGCTGATGCTGAGGTGAAAACTGACAAGTTAAATGGACCGGGGTTGATGAACAGGAGTGACTTCTGGAAACAGGGAACAGGTGTAGATGGGTGTGGCAGAAAAGTACTGACTGAATGAGAAACTACTAGTGGTCATTGCCAGTGGTAAGGTCATTGCTAATGTCGTTCCACCTTGGGACTGGTTAATTTCAATTCATTTTATTTATATAGATCCAAGTGACAACAGAAGTCATCCCAGGGCACTGAACAGAAACATTCATATACATAAAAATTCAATTAGTAACGTTATTTATCTAAGGTACGGTAAGGTAGCCAGCAGATTGTCGAATCTTCATTTCATCACAGTCTCCAATCCTGAGCAAGCACAAAGGCGACAGTGGAAAGGAAAAACTCCCTCATGGGGAAGAAACCTCCAGCAGAACCAGGCTCAGGACAAGCGGCCATCTGCTTCGACATGCTGGGTTTGAGAGGAACAGGAAGGAGGAACAGATACACAATGGCAGGTCCAGGATGGAGGCGAACAGGTCCCTCACTAGCAGAAAAAAAAAGTTAAGATAGAAATCATTACAAATACAAACAATTCATTTGTATTTATTTGTAACTATTCATTTGATGAAATGAGGCCAATAGTAGTCTAAGCCAATAGCAGCATAGGATAAAGGATAGGTCAGGAAACCAAGCCAATCCTAACTATAGGATTTATCAAAAAGGAAAGTCTGAAGCCCAGTTTTAAAACTGAACCATGTGTCAGTCTCATGGACAGAAACTGGAAGTTGGTTTCACAAGAGAGGAGCCTGATAACTGAAAGTTCTTCTCCCATTCTGCTTTTGGAAACTCTAGGAACCACAAATAAACCTGCAGTCTGAGAGCAAAGTGCTCTGTTAGGAAAATATGGACCAATAAGATCTCGAATATAAGATGGAGCTAGGTTGTTAATTAAATTCATTTTAGCTGCACCTGACTGCTACTTTTCCTCCTAAATTATTTGGAAACAGCAACAGTGAATTTAGTTTTTACACACACATATTTTTCATTTTGGATTTTGCTTTTGTTTAATAAACAACGACATGCAGAAGTCTGAATAGGCCTGTCGCGATAAACAATAAATCAATTAATCGCATGATAAATGAAAATTATCGACCTCATTTTCATTTATCGGCTTTATCGTTTCTTCTTGCCTCTCTCTTTCTTCTGAAGACACTGGATGACAAAAGGCTCAAATCCGGTGCTCTTCACTGATCCCTGCCTTTCTCTTTAAAATCCGTTTTAGATGTCCAACAGTGTTTTTGGATTGTTGAAAGCAGCTAAGCTGAGAAGCTAAGCTACAAGCTAAGCTGACAGGCTGACTTTCGGGGGAAAAACGTCCGTCTTGTGGAAGCTCCAAAATTCACGGATGAAACCCGTGCCTTCGTGTAAAAAGTTGTTTTTCTCTTCAAAAAAGCTGTGAACTTGTTTACTGATTTTTTTTAAATTAAAAGATTTGTGTGACAAAGGCTATGCTAAAGAGCTCAAACCACACCCACCGTCTGCCATTTTGAGAATCGAAAAACAGGAACGAGAGACAGCCCATGTCACGTCAAGGGGCCTCCCTCCCATTTTTCTTAAAGAGACATGCTGCTCTCTCCCTCACTATCCATCCTTCAGTTCAGTCTTATACTGTCATCGGGTGGTCAAAAAAAGGTACTACACTCAAAACAAATTAACCAACATTTCTTCTTAAATTTGACAATAATTATTAACTATTGTCAAATTTCAAACGATATTATTGTTTATCACAATAATTTCTGAGACAATTAATCGCCCAGCAACATGTATTATCGTGACAGGCCTAAGTCCGAAGACTGTTTTTTTTCCCCATAGGTGTAACAACATTTAATAAAAAAAAAACATCACAGTAGCAAATTATAATATTAATATTTACAATAATCAAAAAGATGAAAAAAAAAACTGGAATTCATACATTAAAGATATTTACAGAGATTTAAAGTGCTCACAAAGGCTAGTTTCAAATTCCTCTCCTTCTACGATCAAGTTATGGATGGCTACAGATAGTTTTTAGCAGCCTTTTTGTTGGCATTCTTCTTCTTTTCTGTCAGTGTCTCACTGGGCTGCGATTGTTGTTGAAACAACAGACTCATGGGAGTTGTCTGTAACCCATCTCAAACCCTTTGCAAGTCTGGGAGTGCAAGAAATACGTGTGAATTTTGGGCTAGTTTGGCAGCCCATGAAACCAAAGTTTGACTCATTGGAGACCAAAAAAAAACAACCAAGATTGTCATCAAATTGATCCAGACATGATGAAGAAACCTTGCAACATTAGGAACATTGCACAAATGGTGCAATTTACAGTTCTGTATGTTACAAAAATGCTGTAAGTATCGACTGAGGTACAGTCAGAATGAAAATATTCCTACTATTTTACAAACAGTATGTGTTTGCACGAGTCGCCAACAGACAGCCCAGTGAGATAAAGGCTTTAAGGTAATCTCTTAAAACAGATGTTTGTCCGTACCTGGTCTTCATGATCTTTAACATAACCTATCATCAAGTGCACATTTACCAGTGTCAAAGACTTATTTTAGACACAACTTTAAAACTTGACCTCAAAACTTAAATAGAGTAGTCGGTGCAATAATCAGGACATCGTATAATAATGTTTTCCCATGACTTGTAGTTTGACCTCTACAATGTTACCATGAACTCCTCCTCTTGAAGAAGTGTGGTCAGAGACCGATAATGACTTTGTATAATGAGTTACATTCTTCTTCTCCTTTTTTTTTTGTATTAGGCCTGCTTTCTGAAAGATCTCTGTATTGTACAGGGGAAAAGTGCTAGTCTCTTTTATCTCTAGAAAGGGGAAAAAAAGAACCCTTGTGGCTACAGTTTGATCAATTAAACTCCTGAAAGGACCCCCCCCCTTCTTTTCATTCCTCTGCCTGTGAGGAATATAAAGTTATCTGTCTTTCCAAGCAATATGAGGAAGGAAATAAGTAGTTTGTCTATAAAATTGTTCAGGTACTTTATCAGAGTCCCAGTAGGCCCGGAGGCCCTGACACTGTTCAATGTGGCCCCCCTGTACTACCCCCCCCCCCCCCCCACACACACACACACACACACACACTCTGTCTACTCTGTCTCTGCCAGAGGCCAGCTACTCCATGGGTGGGGTGTACGCTGCCGGCTTCCCACCTCTGTGGAATTGATGGGGCTTGAGCCCCAAGTGAGGCTATCGATTTCAATCAGAGGCCTGGGAGATAGGAGCTGAGTGATGCTGTAGACTTTAAACAGTGGTCAGCCGCCTTGTTGGGCTTTGACAGAAAGATGCTGCAGGAGGAGCCACTTGCTTTTGATTAGAAGTCAGATAAAGACAGACTGAATTACTTGGAGAGACATATCTTAATCTTCTGGTTTGGAGTTTTACTGTATGTTGGAGGATTCAGGTGGGAAGTAAACGAGAAACATGCCGGAATAGAATTGGTCTTTTTACACCCAAACTACAGCACTGTAAAAAAAAAAAAAAAAAAAAGCTACAATCAAAGAAGTACATAGCAAATATCTGTTTGACCAGTTTAAGTACAAACGCAGATGTTGCAAAACCCATGCAACTAAAAGTTCTGTTTTTTTATTTATTTATCTATTCATATTTACTATTTAAAATTTTGGTCCTGAAATGATTTGCAACCTGGTCTGTTAGAAATCGGAGTTCATGTTGGAAATGGCTGTCAGCTAATTTTACCTCAATATCTGTAAAATGCACTGAGATATAACCATTGAGTAGGCCAGGGATGGCCACCACCAGGGCCAAATCATGATATTTAAAGCAATTAAAGGGCCACATAGAGAACTTCAAAGTATTTTTCTTTTAAGATGGATAATCTGGAAGACTTTTTTCTGGCATTTCCTTGTTGTAGCATAGTTAGCATGCTTGATGAAAACGTCTTTCCAGTAATCTTTAGGAAGACGAGACATAGACTCTGGAAACTATCTTATGGGACAATATATTTTTGTTAGTGTAAATATGCAAAAACAACAAAAATGTTTGACTATTTGAGTCTAAGGTTCAAGAGTGTTTTGGAAAGACACCAACTTAAAAAAAAAAAAAAAAAAAATAATTTATTTATTTATTAATTAATATATATTTATATATATATATAATATATATATACGTCAAGGTAATTTTGGTAAATTACCATTTATAGTTTGTCACTATAAATGTTTGTGAGTTAGAGAGTTGTTTTTTCTCTCAGAGAGGAGCCTGCAGGCACAACTGATGACTCCAAGGACACATCAGAGCTTGTAAGCTGGAAAGCCAAGGTCGTCTTGACCTTGCCTCTGTCTGATAAGCGTGTATTATAAAACACTTCCTGCCTCACTGTCCGGTGCAGATTCTCATGGTGAGGCTCTGAGCGTGTCACTTTGTACATCTGAAAGCCTGTTTCACGACCGTCTGCCCTTGCTAGTAAAGACAGGTGTAACATCTTCTCTTGTCCTCAGAGCAACTTATTTGAGAAAGTACGTTAATAATGGGATAACTATTTATCCATCAATATATATCTTAGCCTGTCTTAATCTAAAATTTTGCTATGTGTTTGTCTAACATGCTTAATTTAGACTTCCTTAAGTTTGATTGATAAAATGCAGGTTTTCATCAACTTAATCAAAAGTTGATTTGTTTGCAAGTAGATACTGGGGGCAGGATAGAGGAACACTTTAGGCCCTCAGGCCGTATGTTACCCACAGCTAATATAGGCTAACATCAGTTAACTGTAGTGGCCATCTTGAAAGCTAATGAGTTGCAGATGTGCATTCAATGATTAATTCAATTCATTTTATTTCTACAGCACCAAGTCACAGCAGAAGTCATCTCAGGGCACTGAACAGAAACATTCATATACATAAAAAGTCAATTAGTAAAGTTATTTATGAAGCAGCAGATTGCATTGAACCTTCATTTTGTCGCAGTCTCTCATCCTGAGCAAGCACAAAGGCAACAGTGGAAAGGAAAATCTCCCTTTTAACAGGAAGAAAGCTCCAGCAGAACCAGGCTCAGGCTGAGCAGCCGTCTGCTTCGACCGGCTGGATTACTATCTTAAAGTTTGAGTACAATTCATCCAGTGGTTAATGAGCTATTTGGCCAACAAATACCAGGTAGTTAATTTTGTGTGCAGAGAGTGTAAGTTTGAAAGATCCTTCATCGTATCTTTCTGACAGTGTGTCAGGTGTTTGACTTGATGTGCAGAGGCTGATAAGTTTGAGGTGACACATTTTGTTCTATCAGAGTTCGCAGGAAAGCGTGCACACGCACAGACACACAGTGTTCCTGTTTTTCTTAAACAGGGAAGTTGGTTCACGCAGTGTGAGCGCTGCAGTTTTTCCATCTTTCAGAGCTGTTTGCATCAAGGCCAGGAGATTAAACTTGTGGGTTGAGAAGAGCGTGCTGTCTCGCTTGGGGCCCCCCTGGATGCCAGAGTCCTGGTTTTCATTGTGCAGGGTGAGATTTCTCCTGGATGTTTCAGTCTGTGTGCTACAGGTGGGTGGTTCACATCATGTAGGTGGCAGCCGCTGTGGATTTTATGTAAAAGTACAGAGGAGGTGGCTGTGGGCAAACTGCATCACCATCAGTGTTCATTACTCTGCTCAATCCCACACTCTTTAAACTCATTTATGCACTTAGATGGGATTTAAACAATAAGTAGCATCCTGTAGGTGTTTTTGCACATACAGTATATAAATATCAGTAAAGCCAGTTGTATATTGAGACAAAAAAAGAAAGAAAGAGCGAGGATGGTCTTTGGAGATATTGATGTTTGTCAGTTTGCCGTGGGACGATTATGTCAGATGTTTAGTGTTGAAACCTATTCCAGATCAAATGACTCATTAATTTCACTCATTTTTTCAGGCAGAAGTAACTCTTGTGTAGTCACACCAGATTCAGTGATGCAGGGAGGCGAAATAAATAACATTTTTAATAAATTGAAAATTTCCCTTTACACATCACAGGAAAAGTGAAACAGATGCAGCATTTCTAAGAATACTTGTATTCACTGTTTGACACAACTTGTGTGAACGCTTCTGAAGGATTCACACTATTGTGATCATCTTCCACAAGTTTTTGGTGATTCTCGTCCAGCAGTTTTCAGCTATTTCAACAAATCATAAATCAAAATGTTCACCTGTTTCTGGACAATCCGGCTATGACTTTTGGTTTTGGTGCAGCTTTAGCTTTTTCAAATATTTAGCCTTTTCTGCCATTTTTTTTTTCTATGAATTTAGCTCATTTTACATCCTTCAACTCTTTAGATCTGTTTACAACCTTTTACTGCTCCTTTCACATTTTGTTCTGCTTCAGCTTCTTTCAGCTTCCTTGTGCAAATGTAAACTTTTTTTTCAGATATTTTCAGCTACATTCAGCTGTTTTTCAGCTGTTTTGCGCTCCTTTCAGATTCTTTCTGCTAACTACAACATTTTTGTGCATCTTCTAACTTCTTTCTGCTAATTTCATCTTGTTTGCTCCGTTCAGCCTTTTCCTGCAAGTTTCAGTTTTTTCTACTATTTCAGCTACTATTTAGCTGTTTTATGCTAATTTAAGCTTTTTCAGGGAATTCCACGTTTTTGCACTCATTTAAACTTTTCCAGCCTAATTCAGCAAAAATGTGTTCTCGCCCCACCTTTTGTCTAATTTCAGTTTCTTTCTGCCTTGTTTTTTTTTTTGGGGGGGGGGGGGGGGGGGGTCGTTTTGTGCTAATTTAAGCTTTTTGCAGATAATTTCCATGTTTTTGTGCTCATTTCTGCTTCTTTAAGCCTAATTGGGCAAATGCGTTCTTTTTGCTTTCTTCTGCTAATTTAAGCTTGTTCTACCTTTTCAGCATTTCTTTAGCTAATTTCAGCTGTTTTCAGACTAATTCAAATTTTTGTGATAATTTTTGCTACTTTCAGCCTAGTTAACATTTTTATGTGAATTTCAGCTTGTTATGCTCCATTCAGCTTTTTTCTGCTAGTTTCTGCTATTTCAGCTACTATTTAGTTGTTTTTATGCAATTTTATTTAGCCTTTTCAGCTAAACACACGTTCTCACTCATGTACCACATGTGATGTGAATGACAATAAAGAACCTTGTACCTGGAACAACTGTAACTCTTTCATCCCTCAACATTAAAGATGATTTAATGTAAAACTCTGGCATTAAAGATGGCTGTGATATGCATTCCTTCAAGAAGTCCCAGACCTTCAATTATTAATTACAATCTCATTAGTTTTGGACTGTGGGTTGAATAAAACTTCAGTATGAAATAAACTGAAATCTTCTGTTGTTAAGAATTTAGTTTTACTAAGTTGAGTGTTATAGCAATAACAATAATGCTTTTGTTTACATTTTTTAAAGGCTCAAACTAGTGTGAGGTGTTTGTATCTTAAAGCCTGCATGAAACGCATGAATGAGTTTATTAGTTAACTCTGTTTCATTTTCCTCTGTTTCATGTGGACGTAGGCTTGATGTTCAGGCTTGTGCTGCTGTGGTGCTGCCTGCTGCAGAGCAAACATGAGACCACAGAGGGGCATCGTGGGACCAACCGCCATCTCTTCTACGTTGTTCGTATGGACGGAGGCACCCGGGCTGTCAAAGCTCTGGCTGAGCAGCACGGACTGGAGTTCATACAACGGGTCAGTGCATGTTTAAAACTCCTGTTATTGCCTCCACCGATGGGGATGCAGCTGCAGAATCCTGTCACCGAGGGCTTTTTTCTTCTTTTCAAGAGCTGCCAAAGTGCTGACTTCTATTTCCTACTTGAGAGATATCTGACTTTCATCAAATTACAGCAGCATTTCTGAATATTTTATATCTGATCAAAGCCACACAGGGAAGCACACACACATAGAAGAAGCTACATAATATGCTCCCCAAAAAGGAGAGCGATGCGCATGTACATAAAATTATCTGAAGCCAACTTGTCTGGTCCGTGAGAAATTCTCATACGTGGTGACGGCTCCAGCTGAATGCCGCTGGAGATGATTGGGTCTTTAACTGTTTGCCTGAGTTTTAATCTGCCATGCTGAAATCCTGTCTCTCTGAGGACTGCATGTGATTTATCCACATCAATACTCCAAAGGTTACTTTGGTTGTTGGGTCTGAAAGTGTGTCAGCTCTCCTAGAAATGTTCTCGGTTTCACTTGAAACGAGGCCACGAGGCAGGTCTGGGATGATGTGTTAAGTTCTTCTTCTGTTAAGAAAAGTTGAAGATAAGTGTTTGAAGGTATGAGATATTTAGCCTTTTTTTTTTTTTTTAATATATCTATTAACACAACTTTCTGCTTTATCCTTTTATATCATGTCTTAAGGGAAATATTTATTAAACTTTTTAAAAGTATTTTTTAAATGCATGTTAATGGGGTATGTTGTTGTATTTAATTTAACAGTTTAGGGAATTTATTGTGACAGTAGCAGATGGTGCAGTGAAGCGCTTTGATACCTAATATGAAAACAGTGAGAATAAATACTAAAATGTACTTAACTTTTTCTTTTTAAAACAATATTACAAACTACCGTACTATCTACTAATGCAGATAATACCTATCAAGTATCAATATCAAGTTTCTGCCACTTATTTCAAAGCCAGGTTGTGGGGGCAGCAGCTTCTGCAGGGCGGTCCAGACATGTCCTTTCCTGACCACATCTTCCATTCTGGGAGGATACGTGTGTTTGATCTCCCCTGATCCCAGGCCATTCGTGAGACACAGTCTCTTCATCTAATCCTAGGTCTTTACCGGTATCTCCTCCTAGTTGGATATACCTGTAACATCTCTATAGGGAGGCATCCAGGGGGGCATCATTACCAGATGTCTGAACCACCTCAATTGACTCCTTTCAATGTGGAGGAGCAGCAGTTCTACTCCAAGTCTCTCCTGGATTACTGAACTTCTTACCCTATCTCTATGGAAAAGATCAGCTACCCAGCTGAAAAAACTCACATGGATAATCTATATCTGCAATGTTGTTTTTCCTGTCACTACCCAGAGTTCATCACCATAGATAGGTGAGACAGAAATGCAGACTCAGCTCACTCTACACCACAATACACCAGCACAGAGCAGCAATATTGTGAAAGCTGACTGATTAATTGATCTAGCGCCACATTTTTCTCTCAGTTGTGAACAAAAAGCTGAGATAGTTCTGACCAGTGGTGGGCACGGTTCCGCTAATCCGCTAATATCGGAGCTAACTTTCGATGTAGAGTATTAGTGTTTTTGCTAACTTTTAAACCCTTTAGCAGAATTAGCACTTGCTAAATTTAAATCCGGTACGTTCAAGTCCACAATAAAAAAAGACATTTCTCCACACTAAAATCATTCAAGACAATGGTGGTTTACATAGAGCTATGCTACACTATGCTATGCTATGCTATGCGGAGCTTAGAAATGCTAAGCACCTTCTGGTGATGTCACTACCCTTGTAGTGCTCCCCACTCCCCCCATAACTACCGTAAACACTCATGGTGTCAGTTTACAGCCAGCAGAGACTTAAATATAAATTTCAAACCAAACCAGAACAAGAAAATAACATGAAAAACCAATTTTCACACTCAGAAACATTGTAAACAGTCAGAAACGTTACACACGTACTTCCTACCCAGCATGCTTTGCAACGCGCACACTGTCTGGGATGTGACTCTCTCCCACATTTCGCACATCTTTAATGCAAATAGATTTTTTCCAGAGAATATTAATTCTCTGTTACCTTGATATGATTCTGTTATGCTGATTCTTCAATATAAAGAAGACAAAGCATGTATGCCTTTCAAAAGTTGTCCCCCTCCTCATAGTCTAGTGGCTAAGTCCATTGATCCCTGACACAAGGGGAGAGCACCTAAGGTCTAACAGAGTTTAGAGAATACAACAGGAGCACCACGTGACCTGTGGTCGTGGTTAATTTTTCATTTTCAATTTTTTTATTGTGTATGAATGCATGTCAGATGTTTAGCAACCTGTTTTTATAGCTCAAATGGTTTTATGTTTTTGTAAAAAAGAAGAAGAAGCTTTTGTTGTTTGTCACATGAGCTTGTGTCGAGGAAGTGAATGAAGGCCCTTTAAGAGGCAAAAACTTGGCGGGGTGGGGTGGAGAAACATGTTCAGTCAACGCTCCCGTTAGTTTCTGCAGGACTACCTGGTGAACCTGGTAATGAATGTGTGATTTTCATTTTATTTTACTACAGTACATTTGACTATATCTTGAGGGACCCCCTTAAAAATTCTGTGTTACTGGAATGTGTGTGTGCAGTTTGACAGCATTGACTGGAGTTATTGGGAGTGTCTGCCGGCCTGATGTGAGGCTGTGTGCTTAGTCCCCTCTGGGGAGTGGGGACGCCAGCTCATTGTAACCTTGGCCCTGCTGCTCTGTTGCCGCCGCCTGGATCATGAATAAAACATGTCTTTGACCTTTATCAGGAGCGTATTGGACAGTCCACCCCCTTGTCTCACTCTCTGCCTGTCTCTCTCTCTCTCTCTCTCTCATTGTCTCTAGTGTGCACACATGAGCACACCTGCTTTTGTCGTTGCCTTTATTCCAAGTCAAACTTGGTCTCTTGATGCAGTTTAACACGTATCTACAAAACACATTTTCTATGTTCTGTCTTTTTTATTTTTAGACTCAATATATAGTTGTGCATATTAAATGTTGGGTTAGCTACTGCAGTTTGAATTGGTTACATGAGTAGCAAGATGCAGCAGTAGAATCCAAAAGTTGCAGATTGCCAGGGATCTACATTAACTGTGTTCTCTAAACGTGTCCGTCCAACAACATTAAACCCATGGAGGGGCTCAGTCAGTCCCCCCCGCAGGTCCAATCTGCTGACTGGCTTCCTTTGCATGCTTGTCGCCAGAGGCTGATGCTAAATGTCAGCAACACTAAATCGTCTTTGTTAAGCCAAACCTGTTTTAATTGTGTCATCTGTGATTTGTGCTCTTCCTGCAGCAAATATTGTGCCTTAAGAAGAAGCCAAGGCTTTACAATTTACTGTGATATACTTCATAGTTAAGAAAAAAAAAACATTAAAGTGGAATGAAAAGTGTGACAAGCTCAGTGCCAGCTGGGGAGGATTGTGATGTTTGCTGGCATTGCCTGTCTAATGCTGCGTGAGTGGAGAGGGAATCAAATGTCTCTGTGCTGGCACTCAACATATTGTTGGACTTTTTGATTTAGTGCACAGCATCCAGGAAAATGTCAGCACATGTCTTCATTGTGCAGTCTTGACGTCTCTATTTTGTAACCATAAAATGGAAAAGAAAAACTAAGTAAAGTACCTGAGATGCCACACAGACATATTTACTGTGATGTTTTGCTGTTCCATCCATCCATCCATTTTATTTTCCGCTTCTTCCTTTTGTGTCTGCGAGGTCACTGGTGCCCATGTCCAGCAGTCACTGTGTGAGAGGTATGGGACACCCTGGACAGGTCTCAGTCCATCACAGGGACACATAGAGACAAACGACCATTCACTCTCTCACTCACACCTAGGGACAATTTAGAGTTACCAATCAGCCTAACATGCATGTTTTTGGTCTGTGGGAGGAAACTGGAGCACCTGGAGAAAACCCACGCATGCACGGAGAGAACATGTAGACTCCACCCAGAAAGTCGCAGGCCGGGATTCAATCCGGCAACCTTCTCGCTGAAAGGCAACAGCTCTACTAACTGTTTTGTTGTTGCAAATGTGGTTTTTTTTTTTTTGGAGGCAACGGATTGAAGCCTTTCCTGTTTGTCTTCATTTTCTTTTTATTCTGTGTCATATATCATATTTCTAAAAATTTTAAAAATTGCAAAGGTAAATATTTGTAAAAAGTCCTTTAAATTAAATACCTAATAAGTATTGAAATAATACATATCGCCTGCTGCTTTTTACGGTTAGAATTTCAGACTAACGTTTTTTTAAGGAGGAACGACAGAGTTGGAGCACTCGTGCAATATAACACGTGCGCTGTACCCCTCCGAGTATTTGCTGTGAATGACTCTCAGCTACTACCACATCATAGTTTCAGTTCAGTATCTGTAAAACTGACAGAAGTAAAAGCATTTTTACGTTGACTGAACTGTATTAACACAACTAGTTAAATGGTTGTAAATTTACATAAGTGATTACTTAATGAGTTTTCTTATATTTCACTCAGCAATTCAGGAAATATTTTGCTAGCAGACAAAAGGGTTCCAGCTGACAGTTAATGCAAAATATTTGATCATTAATATTTGCAGTTAGTCGCAGTTGAAGTACCGGTATATCTTGTGAATGTCTTTCAACTACAAACAAACCAAATTTTAGGACAATATCTATAAAATTTACTAAATTATTCTTGTTTTCTAAGGTCGGTTTATTGTGACAGCCATCTTGAATTCCATTAGCCCCAAAAGTTCATTACAGTAGTTGTAAAAGTGCATCCACTGATTGTTTTCTAAAAGTTGTATTGAAAGCCATTCAGTAGTTAATGAGATAATTTCCTAACAGACGTACAGAACTGACTGAAATTGACTAAAAGTTTAAAGACCTTGCAGAAGCTGTTAGTGTTCAGAATATTGGTTGGAAATCAGTGTCAGCTATGACTACACTAAACTTTAGGCCATTTTCTGTAAAACTGACTGATTTATATCCGTTTGTGTGTTTTTCAGTTTTGTTGGCCATGGCAGCCATCTGTAATGAGGAGATATCAAAGTATAATTAGTTGGATAAAATATCTTTATACAACTTTGCATTTAGGTGAAGGATGACAACGAAATACCAACCATCCATCCATCCATCCATCCATCCATCCATCCATCCATCCATCCATCCATCCATCCATCCATCCATCCATCCATCCATCCATCCATCCATCCATTATCTTTACTTGCTTCTTCCTTTTCGGGTCATGGGGGTCACTGGTGCCCATATCTAGCAGTCACTGTGTGAGAGGTGGGGGACACCTGGACATGTCTCCAGTCCATCACAGAGACACACAGAGACAAACAACCATTCTCTCTCTCACTCACACCTAGGGACAATTTAGAGTTACCAATCAGTCTAACATGCATGGTTTTGGTCTGTGGGAGGAAACTGGAGTACCCGGAGAAAACCCACACATGCACGGAGAGAACATGCAAACTCCACCCAGAAAGCTCCCAGGCCGGGATTCGATCTAGCGACCTTTTTGCTGAGAGGTGGCTGCTCTACCAACTGTGCCACTGTGCCGCCACAATGAAATACTAAATTATCTTATTTTCAAGCAGCTAAATTACTGTATGATCAAATGTTTTTTGGGCTTGTCTCCAGCCATTTTTATTGTGTGTGTGTGTTTGTGTGTAGTGTGCGTGTGTGTGTTATAAATCTGACTGTGCAGGTAATGGTGGCAGGGTTTCACTCACCACTGGCAAAAAGAAAACCGAGCTGATCTCCATCTAAAACAGATCATTTTCTGTTTCCCTTTATGCGAGCGGAGAACAACAGCGTGGTGTCTTGATATTACATGTTGATAAAGCTCGCAGGCTTACTCACATTACAGCCGACCTAGTTTTAAATTGCATCCCATAATGCCACATTGTTTACACGTATTGTTTCTTGCTCAGTTAAGAGTTTGCAAATCCGATTAAAGGCAGATTAGGTCGGTGGTTTTTGTTGCTTTTATTCAAGATGAAATCACTGCTTCACAAGAATCAGGTTCCCTTGTGTGCAAGTGTGTGTGTAAGAAAGACAGCGAGAGAGTTTGTGTGTGTGTGTGTGTGTGTGTGTATGCAGGATCTGTGCTGAACCCTGACTTCAGGAAGTCCCTGGTCTCCAACCAATGGTGAGAGGCCTCCCCTTCTCTCCTCTGAGGTGGAATACTGCCGGCAGATTAGCATGTCATTACCATGTAGTTAGCATAACATTATTGCGGCACAGCTTGGCTCACTGTCTGCGTATGCTGTACTATCAGCTCATCAAGAGATTCAAACCTCAATCCGCCCCACAGTACCCCCCCCCCCCCCCCCCACACACACACACACAGACACCACATCTTCTCTCCTCTCATCTCTTCCTCTGTACTCGAGGTGTGTATTCCTTCTGAGTAAAGAAGATGTAATTGAGGCAGAGAGTTGAATTTACCAGTTAAATTAAATCATACAAACACTTCTCCATCAGCTGGGGCCGCGGTCCTAGATATCCACGTCTCCATCTCATAGTGTTGTATCTGATTCACTCTTTTTATCACCCGCCCCCGAAGCTGAAAGGATAAGGATTTTGCCCGTGTTTGTGAGTGCTCATCATTTGTCTGTACATTTAGCAAAATATCTCCTGAACCACTGAATGGATTTAACGAAACATTCATAAATTAATTATGAGAGTTCAGCCTTCTGCAGCCTCTGGATTCCAAGATGGCGCCTATTGATGAACACCTGCGGCTCATCTTCCTGATTGGAACCAAGCTGAAGACGAGCTCAACTCTCCGTGGAGCATTAAGATGCCTACTGGTATTTGTGCTTCTGGCTTTTGTTGTTTCTCTTGAGACTAAGATTAACGTACCTTGTGCTCTTCACTTTCTAGTTCACCTATCTGAGTCCCCCGTGGATCCTGACCTTCTGCGACCAGAACTTCTCATTGTTGGATGTTCCCCAGTGCTCTCCTTGTCCTCCAGTAATTTGCTTGCAACACCTGGGTCTCCCGGTTCTGGAGTTTGGTTTTGGACCATCCTCCACGCTCGGTCCAAATCTCACCTACAGCAAAAAAAGAAAAATAATATTGAGATCTCATTTTCATAAGGACCTACCTGACCAACCTCCTTGTCTACCAGGGTTCCTGAGACCTTCATTACCAGTGATGCAGTCTATGTGATACACAGGTACATGGAGTATACCAACTAGAAAAGCTGGAGAATTTCAGTACACCCACTAAAAGTGCCCAATGATACATGACATGTGTCACTGAAACATTAAACGCCAGTTAAACTCTTCTGTAACAATCTATCTGTATGCAGCGCTTGTTTATTACATTCGCTTATCCAGTGAATTATTGTATAATTAATACTTCTTTACTTAATACTTGAACATGTTTGGCTTTGATACTGTTTTATAAATTCTATAACAAGTTTTTAATACAAAGCCATCTGTTGTACAAAGTTTGTTGTTCATTTATTCAAATAAAAGCATCAGAGAAATTTGGAAATGTTCAAAATGCTTAAAAATCTATAAATTGATGATTACATTGTACTAACTAGGGTACTTTGGTTTCTAAGCACAGTATACATACTACAAAAATGTAGAGTACACCATTGTTCTTTACTACTGCACAACTGATTCCACTGTTAAAAATAAGCACTGTTAACCTTTGACGTCTCAGAGTCTGTCTCATATTCAGCTCATATTCTACTCTGGCTTCCCTGACAGTAATCATTTGATTGACATCTACAACTGATTAATTTTTGTAGTCAACTTAACTCAATACATCCATCACAACAAAACAAACTCAGACATGACTACGTCAGTTTTACATACACTGAGCTTAACCTTGGTCTGGGAGTACATGAAACTCACCCCCAACTTTTATTTTCCGCTCTATCTGATCACACACGTTCTGCATCGGAAACTTTGCCATTAACATTTAAAACCAGCTCTTGTCTGTTTTTAGTAAAATATGTCATGAACCGATAAACAGGTTTTAATAAAACTTACAAAAATAATTATTAGCTTAGCATCTACAGCAAAATAACCTGGACTCAGTCCAATTCCAGATGATGTGCTGCAGTCAGCCTTAAAACACACAAAAAATGCTTAATTAAGCAGCTCTTAATTAATTAAGAGCTGCTTAACACTTTGAGTGCAACCCACCGCATGATACATTTGCTCAAAACCTCGGCATCAACTGCTGGAGTCAACCTTGTCCATCTGTTAGTAAAATATTTCAGTGGATGTTTTTTTTTTAACAAAAGTAATCATTAAGTGAACTGATTAACTTTTGGCATCAACCCAGTTCAAGGTCACTAACTTACTCAAAAAGGGCTATACTTCAATTAATTTTACAGACATTGAGCCATTATTTGATGTGGTAGGCTTCAACAACACATACTCGAAGCTCTAACAGATGGGAGATTATGAGACGTTGCAATATCACATTAAATTGTTTATAAAGTTATTTCCAGGTTTTAACTATGTGGCTAGAACTGAGTCATTTCTCAACATCAGACGATCTTAGTTGAATTTTTGGCATGTAAGGTGGTGGGCAATATGCATTCTTTTCAAGGGATGCTACTCCTTTAATTATTCTAACTTCAATCACATGCCAAGCTATGTCACGCTTTTCTCTGGCTGCAGCCGCTATGACCAGGTGTGTGTGTGTGTGTGTGTGAGAGTGTGAGTGTGTGAGAGTGTGTACACTGAGCAAAAGGAAAAAGGCTAACCTGCCACTATCTCCTCCCTCGGCCCTTCTTCACATATTTCTGTACCGTAGGGCACATGGGGGTGCCAAAAGGGACACCAATCCTCTAATGGTTGGGAGCGAGGGCCCGTTCCATTAGTCAGGGGGCCCAGAGTTCATTGCTGCTCCTCAGTGCGAGGAGGGTGGAGGAGGAAGCGAAATGGAGGCAGGTGTTGGCCGGGGGCAATACAGAGGGCAACGCTGCACCAGCTGCATGCTGGGAAATGCAGCACTTATTTTCTCTCTCATCCCCACTCCTCTGCTGTTTTGGCTTCCTTATGCATGCGCAGACCCCCCCCCCCCCCCCCCCCCCCCCCCCCCACACACACACTACCTCTTCCCATCACCTGATTTTGTCCACAATTTATTTCATTTCAGAAAGCTTTCTTCCATTTTCCTTATCTCTTCCTTTCTTTCACTCTCTCTCAGCCTCACACACTCACTCATTCACTCATGCCTATCTCAATCGCTTTAATTTTCCCCTTTGCTTACCACCCTCCCCACACTTTTTTTGTTGCACATACCTCACTTTCATTGGTAAAATGAGAGAGGACATGACTATGTGAGGAAGCTATGGTTTCCCTCCCAGGTGGGAACCTCCAGCATGATACAAAGGTAAAGCAGGAGAAGAAGGAGGAGAAAGTAGAAGGTGGTGGGAGAGTGGAGGAGAGCAGAAATTATGCTCCGACTTCGTCTATTTCTCTCTGTGGGCTTAGATGATGTATGGCTGCAAAGGCCACATGTTGGCCGTGTGATGGATTAAAGCACTTTGTAGGAAAATTACTGAGAGCGCCTCAGCACATCCGAGTCTGGCCCTTAATAAAACTCTCTTCAATATTGAAATGGAGAGAGAGAGAGAGAAACACAAAGAGATAAAGAAGATAAAAGACGATGGTGGACAAGAGAAAGGAGGAGAGAAGAACGCACAAACACGTACATGCATAATCTTCCAGATGGTTATTATAAAAATAGAACAATTACTGAAAATTTCATGTTGAGGCAAATGTTTTTAATGCTAATCCTATTTTACATTACACATGAAAATAATACAATGTTTTACAGATACTGAGCCACAGTTTGATGTGGTCATAGTTGAGACTGATCACCAACACATAATGTCTATAAAAAGTATTCACCCCCTTGAATGTTTTACTCTTTTATTGTTGTCATAAATTAATCATGGTCAATATAAATTAGACCACATTACAAATAAACAATTTCTTCAATGTCAAAGTGGAATTAAATGTCTATAAAAATAATACAGATTATATAAAAATATATTAAAAAAAACAAGTGATTGCATAAAATGGCTGAGTGGTTAGAGCAGTCGTCCTCTAATGCAAGAGTTGGGGGTTCGAATCCACCAGCAGTCACATGCTGAAGTGTCCCTGGGCAAGACACTGAACCCCTCATCACCTCTGATGTGTGTCCCATCAGTGTATGAATGTGATCTAAAGCTCTGATTAGTCTCTTTAGAATGATTTGTTCAATTAGTTTTGTAGAGATCTAGTAGAGTGCTGTATGAATGAGTAAATGACACAGATGGTAGTGTAAAGCTCTTTGAGTATCTTGATCAGATAGAAAGGCGCTGTATAAGTACAGTCCATAAATATCCACCCCATTTAAAGTAACTGTTCTCGTACACATTAATTGGATTTTGTCAAAAGGAGTAAGAGAACTCAACTCTCTTTAAAGTCATACTTAGTGGAAACATCATTCAAAGTTTAAAAAACTCACAGAAAGTTGGACTTTACTGGACTAAACTGGCATTTTGATATTTTCTTATAGTTTTTACCCAATTTGTGTATTTTCTTTTAGCTTTACGTGTATTCCTTAATAAAGTGTAACTGCCAACCTGTTACAGTTCAGCAATTTATTTTTTAGTACAACTGGCAGCTTTCACACTGTAATTGTTTGAGACATAATATTTACTCTGTATTTCTGTCTGCCTGACTCATGAACAATGCTGTCAAGGAGTGACAAACATGTGGCTGCCCTCCTGACTCTCATGGGCCAACACTGGTCAGAACCTTTATCATTTCATTTGATCTTGATTTTATTTTTATACACCTGTCAAAGGCACTGATAAAGCACAAAATGGCTGGATGTATTATGGTATGGTCTTGGTCTGTAAACTTTCTCTTGTCCTGCCCATATCTTCTGATCTGCTCAAGCTAATTTAACAAAACTTCATATGCATCACTAAATGGAGTGTTGTGTACACTTTTCATCACCCCAGCTCCAAGGTCAAGGTCACAAGTCAAGGCCAAACATAAAACAAGATCTTTGCTCATCTCGCCCATAACTTCCACTCAAGCTAATTTAACGAAATGGTGAAAATTTGCACCACCACTACACAACGTGCCTCATGCACTTTTAATCATCCCAACTTAAAGGTTAACCCCTGCGTGGTGTTCATATTTTGTTACGCAGCCAGTGTTTGTGGGTCTGCTGGACCCGGTGCATTTAGGTCTTTCAAATTCCACCTCAGTCAAACAGTTTTGCAAAATATATTTTATAATTGTTAATGTAAGTTTGTTTCTTGATACCATTCTCACAATGGTCAGTTTCTTCTTTAGGAGCTCCTGTCCAGATTTATGTGATGAAAAAAAAAAGTTTCTTATGATGATGTGTCCATTTAGTCCTTGAGTCGTGTCCAGGACACCTCTCATTTCATGATTTTTCTCAGGGGCTCCTCCTTCCAGCTTGTCTGTGTCATCTTGTAGGTTTCAAGCATCTAATGAAGTGGCCTCACAGGCTGCCCGTATCTTTATTCCATACTTTGCAGGTTTTGATGGCAGCAGCCTCTAAAGGGCACCAGATCCTCATCATTGGTGACATTAGGCCCAAGTTTGTAAAGCAGAGGGAGGCGATGTACCCACTTGTTCTGATGGCAGAAAGCTTGTCTTTCTGCTGTGCAGCTGTTGTATCATCCTTGGTATCAGTGTATAATCTTGGAAGTCATATGGAAGTTTTTAGAGATGTTGTTGTGTTGTATGGAAAAGTTATCTTTCAGTTTCTGCATCCCACAGAGAAATGGTGGATACCCCTTTGAATCTGAAAACTCCAGCAAGGACAAGAACCCCAAAGATGGACCTGTAAATGGATTTGGTCCATCTCCTTCCGCTTTTCTGCAAAAGTGTGCCTTCCTTCAAAATAGTGCAGTCTAGAATAATGTTCTGGATGCAATCTAAGATGAAAAGCTCAAAAGACGACTCGATGTCCTGCACATGAGAAACTGCCATCCGAGTTGGCTCTGGTTGCATCTTTATATCATTGGCAGCCATGAGTGGTGGCTTTCTTGGACAGGAAAACCATTGAATTTCTCCATTCTTTGACAATTACTAGCTGCTGACAGGCTGGACCTGTCTTTGTTTTGGCACTGGCTGATGCTCCATCACATCCTCCTCTTCAAAGTCACTGTTAGACTCTGAATTTTCAGAAAAGAGTTCCTAACATTTATGAAAATTCTTCCTCTTCATCATTGTCAAAAGCTTATCTCTTCAAAAATCATTTGAATCATTTGAACAGACATTTTTTACCCATCTTGATCAGTTGTGACAAGGAACTACATTAGAAAAGCTACATTTATTGTGTTCAATCCTCATATTGTGAGAACCTCAGTCTTGGTTCCCGCAAAGCAAAGAATGAAATATGGGGGAATGTCAGAGCAGGCAGGTGATGGTGATTGAAATTTGCAACAGTGCTGAAAAACCAAGCTCTCACACACAAACACTAACAGTAGGCCCAGACTGGAGGCATACAGAGTGAAGTTTCACACTTTTATTGGAACCAGGACCAGTAGACTCGAGCATCCTGTAGGTAATGCAAATCTGTAATTGGGGTGTAGAGTGTGCATTCATAAAATGTATGTTCAGGTGTTGTTCTTCACAGAAAATGAAGCAAGGTCAAAGAGTCTTACTGTATTTTAAGGTGCACTTAAAAAAATCCTTTAATTTTCTCAAAATTCAACAGTGAGCCTTATAATCAGGTGCACCTTATGTATTAACTCTAGTTGTGCTTACTGACCTCACACCGATTTTATGTGGTTATTGTGAATGAGTTGAATAAAGTTTTGTAAGGATGGTACCATTTGGTGGCCCGGTTTGTGTCTGTGTTCCCTTGTGCTCCCTCGTTAGTTCTATTAGTGCCACCCTTGTCTCGTCCCAGCTGTTCTTAATCACGTCTCGTCTTGTCCCTGTATATAAGCCGTCTGTTCAGTCTTGTTCGTTGTCGCGTCGTACTCGTTGGGTCTCCTGTGTTCCCCCCTGAGTCTTCCGAGTTCCCTGAGTCTTCCGTGTCTCCTGAGTCCTCCTGAGTTTCCCGTGCCTTATCTCCCAGTTCATGTAAGTTTTGCTGCCCCGTCAGCCTGTTATTTTGTATCTTTATTTATCATTAAATTCCTATTTTTGTATTCTGCCGAGTTGAGTCCCTGTCTGCACTCTGGGTTCGCTCCTGCCTAGCAAATCCTAACAAGTTTGACTTATTGGACTGTTTTGTTTTGCTTAATGCACCTTATAGTCTGAAAAATACAGTACTTTGTTAAAAAAAAAAAAAAAAAAGGTGACATTTTTCCTTTGGTAAAAATGTAAAATGGTTCCCACAGTCCCGAACACCTTACAAGGGTTAAGGTTACAAATCAAGGCCAAAGTTAAAACAAGGTTTTTGCTTCTCAGCAGTAGCTGCAACAACTCCTTTCAAAATTTCCTCAAATGTAATTTTTTTTTGTTTCAGTGTTGCTGTTAGGTGTATTTTTATACCAATTTCTTCTCTTTGCCAAAGTAAGCCTAGAAAGCATCACATTCCAGCACATTACTAAATAACATGATGAGTAGGTTTAAATATATTTACTACTTTACAGTTTGATGTAAACAGATGGTAAACTTTAATAAATTGCTTTTACATGCAAATTATTAAACATGCTGAATCTACACTCAAATCACACATTTTAAAAGTCCACTAGCAATAGTTCAGTCTTCATTTATATTTGCAGACCTCTCTCAAAACATTCCAGGGTTAGAACCGATTGCAAGTTTAGTCTCTTTTAGAGTTCACCTGCTTCCGTCCAGGTACATTTTTTAATGATTTATTAATCACATTTTCCTGGAACATTAGTTTTCTGCAAACACAAAAACAGCCAAAGGGACATTTTTCCCCACACATGCTCATATTTTCACTGCGTGTGATGGTTTACTTCATATACAGACAGTTTAAATAACAGCCTGACTCTAACAGTTATATTTAGACTAAACTTTTGGTAAAACTTGAGTACACAGTTGTGCATTTTCTTCTAAAATTTCAATTAATTCATGTATTTTAAGGAGAACAGTTATTTTTGAAAACCCATCAGTGGTTAAATGTCACTTCAAATTGGACTGTCAACTTTCCACACCCCACCCATATGCTGCTGTTGCATTTCCTGCCAATATTATAACCAACGAGGCTTAACTGCTCACCCCATTTAGCCCCCTACCGTACCCTTTCATCATCCAGCCCCCCCACTTTCCCTTTGCTGCTTTCTCTTTTTCCACAGCTGAGCCTGTGGAGTCGTCAGCCCCGGTGGGGCTGTCAGTGGACACACATGCTGCTGTTTTCTCCATAGGGTGGACTGCCTCACACTGCCTCCATGTCTGTGCTTGTTTTTGCTTAATATTTATGCTTTTTTCATCCCTCCCTCCGCTCAGTTGGGGTCTTCTTGCTCTCAGTTCCAGCGTGGCATTAAACTCCTATAGAGAACGGAGATGGCTCAAAGTCTTACTCTGACGTTACAGACTGCTGTAATTATCAGTGATATCTATTTTAAGAAAATGTGCTTCAGTTTAAGATGGAAAATGGTGGTAGCTTAGGATTTGTGTTTATACCAACGAATAGTGTGTTTTTTATTGATGTAATCAATAAATCAGCTTGTAGTTGGGATGGTGTGATTACTGTGATTAACTGACTTGCTCTTGTTGGGTGGTTGTAGTGTGACTCCTGTTTCCCCTTGCAGTAACATTGTTAGAGGTTGTTGGCTTAGTTTAGCAATCACAGCAATCATTATACAGTTATGTGTTAGTATTTATGCATAATATGCAAAATGCAAGCATTGTTGCATGTGTAGGCAGTTGGAATGATTGAAACGGGAGAAAACTTGTTCTGCCACATTTCACGTGTACCACTGAGAAATAAATAGATTCTTTCCAAAAACAAAAGCCAAAGTTTATGCATGCCATGACTGAAATACAGTATGTGGGAAGTTTTGTCTGTGTGCTGACAGATTGTTTAGAATAAAAGTTGTTGAATTTGATTATGAAACTAAAATCTATTTAAAGTTGTTTTAGTTTCATAAATCTGAGTAAAAAATATAGTTTTCCTCATTATGGATCCTTGTAAAGTATGTTTCACCACCAATAAACAAAGAACATGTAAAGCACAGCTTATTGTAAGTTTATTAGGACTATTAATTATTCCCAATATTATTAGTATTATTTATTTTATTTTTTTTTGGTGGGGGAAGAATTACATGTCAGAAAGTTTTATGAACCTCTCTCTTCAGTCTGGGATTTTCTTTAACTTTTTCTGTGATTCCATTTGTTATAAAAAGTAGGTTTCCTGCCTTTAATCTTCATAACTTCAGTCTTGCTCTGATGTTTTAAACATTTTTTGGGTGGTGACATTACCCAGACCATATTTATTACACATCTTGCTAATTTCTTTGTATTTTCTTGTACCATATTTAGAATGCCTGGTTTGTTTTACATCTTTTTTCATGTGGAGTCATGTTACGTTAAAAAAAAAAAAGTCCGCTATTTATCCCCCAATGCTGCAATATAGAAGGCAATGGGTAACGTTTTTGCATGTGTGTGCGTATATGAGCGCGTGCGTTTTTGTGTCTACTAACAAAATATTTCATCATCCACTAGAGAGATTTTAATGACACTACTAGAAAGTCTACATCAGATGTACATATGTAACTGAATAGCTTTTGAAGTCCAGTCCTAGATGATCACCACTAGTAATTAACATTGTAAAACACAAAATAGCTATAATTCAGTCAGATTTACAGATACTAAGCTAAGGCTTATGTGGTAGTAGCTGAGAGTCATCCCAAATACAGACACCAAGTACTAGCTGATTTTATAAGATCTTGAAAGATTGCATGAGATCGTGTATAATGTTCAAAATTTGACCAAAGTGTGTTTCGTGCTTCGAGCTTCGAGCTTTCGGACTCATATGCGTTGCGAGCTCCCTGAAACTCGCCGGCATGATGGATTTGACCCTGGAGAAAAGCTAAAGCACAGACCGGCGGAATGTCCACAAATCTGACTGTTTGGATTTACCATTGAGAATTCCAGCAGAACTGACGGCAGACAGGAACCAGAGTCTGCATGCCCAAACAATTGTTGCTAGCTGAATCTGGCCTCCCCGTTCGGCCTTGGAAGGCCAACTTATCTCAAATTGCTCCTGATGGATATATAAAAAAGAAGCTCTGTTCTGTCCGAGACACTGTAACATCTTATCAGGACTATGGATACTTGTACTGGCTGATAGACATGTAACATCTTATCAGGACTATGGATACT
>NC_056502.1:37198383-37198692 GCF_014905685.2 Nematolebias whitei
TGTACTGGCTGATAGACATGTAACATCTTATCAGGACTATGGATACTCGTACCGGCTGAGAGACACTGTAACATCTTATCAGGACTATGGAAACTTGTACCAGCTGAGAGACACTGTAACATCTTATCAGGACTATGGAAACTCGTACCGGCTAAGAGACACTGTAACATCTTATCAGGACTATGGAAACTTGTACCAGCTGATAGACACTGTAACATTTTATCAGGACTATGGAAACTTGTACTGGCTGATAGACACCGTAACATCTTATCAGGACTATGGATATTCGTATTGGCTGAGAGACACTGT
>NC_056502.1:37198702-37209509 GCF_014905685.2 Nematolebias whitei
ACTCGTACCGGCTGAGAGACACCGTGACATCTTATTAGGACTATGGAAACTTGTACCAGCTGATAAACACTGTTACATCTTATCGGGACTATGGGAACTATCTGAAAATGTTCATGGACAAATCTCACCGTCTTGTCGTCCATGCATATGTATTGCGTCTTTCTATGTTGCTTGCTGTGGTAGATTTTTTTTATACCTTAAATTGTGCCCTGTTAAGGACACGGTGTGAGAGATCTTTTTTAATACCGCTCTTTCCTTATGTGTCTTCCCTTTTTCTATCTAAGCAATAAGGGCAGCACTTCTTAGAAGCTGCAGCCCCGTACACCTCAGTCCATCTTTAGGACTGCTGTATGGAATGTAATTTGGCTTAACTTAACTGTGCAATGACAATAAAGCTTATTCTGATTCTCTGCCATTTCTCAACATATTTTAAAACTCACATGAAATCCTAGGCCTTTAATGTATAGTGTAACATTTCAAGCAAGCCATTTTTGTGTGAAGTTATGTTTGTGTGCGTTGGAATTGTCTGTGATTAGTGTTCTCATGATTAGTGGCTGGCTGATGGGGTTGATTTGTCCAACAGTTCTGTGTGACAGGCCGGCTGAGCGTCCGTGCTGGAGAACATGAGTGAAGGAGTGGATAATTGATAGTGACAAGGCGCTCACAGCCTTAATTGCAGCTGGTGAATTAGATTACCTTTTCAAAGTGCCTTCATTAGCAGAGGGAGAGCCACACCAATGGCCCTCTGATTGGCCTCATATTGTTTTGCTGTGAACCTGCTCTGGCAGGGCGTAAACTATATGTGTGTGTCTGAGTGTGCACGTGTATTTGTTTTTGTATGGTTTGAAATTGCTCGCTAATTTTCATTCACACAAGCTGTAAGTCGTCTGAACGCATGTCAGACTCATCCAGTGCAACGTCAAGTTGACACATTTGTGACACATCGTAACGCACGGAGTTGAAAGTTTCCTTCTGTGTCTTCATGGGCCATTAGCTAATGTTTCTATGACTCGATGAGAGTGACAGCTGCAGTTTAAAAATATTCAAACTTTTCTATTTTTTCTGCCAATGTTCATTTGCCTGTACATCTCTTTTTATATCCCATTGTGACAACATGGCCATCTTGTGTTGGGGTGACTCCAGGACTTATCGAGTTGTTGATGAATGTTTACTTTCTGTGAATTTGATAAAAGTCATTTCTGTGATCCAACTATAGTCATTGTTGGCAACATGGTTAATTAATGCCATCATTTTATACATAGATGTTGCACATTATGTGTAGGAGCTACAATTTGTTTAATTTCTTTATGATCACTTTTTTATTGTAATACATAGTCCATCCATCCATTATCTTTTACCCACTTCTTCCATTTTGGGTCACGGGGGTCGCCGGTGCCCATGTCCAGCAATCACTGTGCGAGGGGCGGGGTACACCCTGGACGAGTCGCAAGTCCATCACAGGGACACATAGAGACAAACGAGACAAACAACCATTCACTCTCTCACTCACACCTAGGGACAATTTAGGGTTACCAATCAGCCTAACATGCATGTTTTTGGTCTGTGGGAGGAAACTGGAGTACCCGGAGAAAACCCACGCATGCACAGAGAGAACATGCAAACTCCACCCAGAAAGGCCCCCGGACCATGATTTGAACCGGGGACCTGCTCGCTGCGAGGCAGCAGCTCTACCAGTTGCACCACCATGCTGCCTGTAATATATAGTAAAATACATAATTTATTAGTGTTGGTTTATTATTATTATTATTATTATTATTATTATTTTGTTATCATTATTATTATGAAGTTTAGGTAGAGACTGTGGGAACCCATAAATATCAAGGTCAAGTTCAAGTAGGTTTTATTGTCATTCGCAGCACACGTGGTACATGAGGTGGAACTAAATTTTGTACACAGGGTCCCAGTTACATCCAACAATAGCAAAATATAAAGTGTAAAAAGAAACTGTAAATATGGATCGAAGATATAAACTAAGAAATACACTAAGCACTAATAGCAAAAACAATACACCGAACAAAAGTAGCACCAACATGAGTCTGTGAGTAGGTGCGTACAAATGAACACAGCAGCAAATATTAATAAGCAGCATGAGATCAGCATCATGGATAGTCAGCAGCACATATCAACAATCAAGTGGCATTACAGTGATTTTTTTTTTCACAGTGATTATTCTGGTTAGAGATTCATGAGTCTAACAGCCTCAGGGTAGAAGCTGTTCCTCAGTCTAGTGGTTCTACACTTAATGCTCTTCAACCTCCTTCCTGAGTGGAGCAGGGCTAAAAGTGTGTGTGCTGGGTGAGTGGGGTCCTTCATGATGCAGGTGGCTCTCTTCCTGCATCTGGAGGTGTAGATGTCTATGATGGTGGGGAGACTGACTCCAACATCTTCTGTGCAGCCTTCACCACTCTCTGCAAAGCTTTTCTTTCTGCAGCTGTGCAGCCTCCATGCCACACGTTGATGCTGGAGCACAGGATGCTCTCCACTGCACACCTGTAGAAGGAGGTGAGGACTGAGCTTCCCAGACCAGCTCGTCTCAGACACCTGAGGAAGTAGAGTCTCTGATGAGCTTTCTTGATCAGGCTGGTGGTGTTGTCGCTCCAGCTGAAGTTGTCATTCATGTGTACACCCAAGTACTTGTAGCTGGAGACCACTTCTGCCACAGATCCTCATATATTCGTTCTGTAGCTGTGCAGCCACCATGTCACACGTTGACATATGAACTATATAAAATATGTGAGCATGTGTAGGACTAGCATGCAATGGGGAAGGTCTAGGGGTGCACCGATAAATCGGCCGGCCGATTTATTGGCCCCAATTTCCTTAATTTTGGGAAATCAGAAATCGGCCGATACTTGTACGAGAAACCGATTTTTGTAGTTTTAACACCAGTTGTCTAAATTTCATATACCTCATGGCCATTTAAAACAAGTTTGTATTGTTTCTGGGATATTGTTCAAGGGTATGTTTTTCAATAAAGTAATATTGAAAAATTGAAGGTGCAACTTATAACACCTAACAGGTTTTTGTTTTTTTCTTTTGGCTGCTCCCTTCTTCAAGGGTTACAACAAAAAACTAAGTCGCACGAAGACTTGGCAGTTATTTTTACGCTGGATGTCCTTCCTGACACAACCACAGAGCACCGAGCTACCACAGCCCTCTGTGTGGAGCAGAGAGCTGCTATCTAGGACACCCAGAGGAGCAGATGGTGGGGGGTTAAGGGCCTTGCTCAAGGGCCCAGAGTGGGACAAATCAGGGTGGGGGCAGGTGTGGGTGCTTCACCTACCCCACCCACATTTTTTTTTTTGATGTTGTCAGTACCGGGGCTTGAACCGGCGATCTTCCAATCACAGGCCCACCTTCTCTAACGTCTGCGCCACCACTCCCCTTATAACACCTGACAGTGTCACTTATAAAACAAAATCGGTATCGGCAGGTCAGACTTTTTAGAAATCGGTGTTAGGCCAGAAAACTGCAATCGGTGCACCCTTAGGTGGGGCTATGAATTTGTTTTTTTACTGGGGAAGATAAGAAGGTGAAGTGGAAGCACAAATGTTTGCTAAACCATCAAAAGAAATCATCTGACTTGAACTTGGGCTTCTTTTTTTGTGCCTGTGTTAAAAACACCATTGCAGGAGTGACCTTTAGGTCTTTTGATCTTAAAATAAATTGTCTCTACATTCTGTAACATTATGAGTTTGTATTGGGGATGACTCTCAGCTACTACCACATTACATTTTAACTTGATATTTGCAAAATAAACTAACTCATAACATCCATCATCTTTACCTGCTTCTTCCTTTTCGAGTCGTGTGGGTCACTGGTCCAGCCATCGCTGCGTGAGAGGCAGGGGACACCCTGGACAGATTTCCAGTTCATCACGGGGACACATAGAGACAAACAAGACAAACAACCATTCACTCTCTCACTCTCACCTTGGGACATGCACAGAGAGAACATGCAAACTCCACCCAGAAATGCCCCCAGCTGGGATTTGAACCGGTGCAACCTTCTCACTGAGAGGCAGCAGCTCTACCAACTGCGCCACCGTGCCGCCAACTCATAACATTTCTTGTATTTACTAAGGATGCGTAGATGTGGCAGTCATCTTAAATTGGATTGACTTCAAATGTTAATTTTTTGTAAACATACTTTAATAATTACATTTTATTTCAGTTTGTCCTGCACTTAACGAGATATTTTGCTAACAAACAGACAGTTCTTTTGTTTCATGACTTCTGTCTGCCTCTTGTCTCAGACACAAATGTTATAGTTTGTCAAAACCGACAATCTTTTGTTGTTGTTGTTGTTGTTTTCAACACTGCACTGTCTTTGGAATTAAAGGAAGCACACTAAGATCCACCACACCCCCCCAAAATAAAAAAATAAAATTAGCCTTGCTTAAGAAGCCAATGTGAAAACAAGTTCTGACTCCACTCATGGTGAGCAACACGAGCAACTTCTTACAAATATGATTTTCTACCTAAAACCCCAACAACCCCAGTTGCTCTGCAGCCCCTCCAGCACCAGTTTTAGCTTCATCCATCCATCCTCACCCTATTTTCATATCTGTCTTCAGTCACTGATCTAGCATACCCTACCCCACCAACACACACACATGCACACACCTCCATTCCCATCTCTGTCTCATGCTTCATTCCCACCCCAGCTAGCCTGCAGCCCCCCTGCTGAGTTAAATGGAGTGTGCTGGCATCAGGGGAGTCGTGTGTGCTTAGTTCAGCTCAGCTCAGCTGGGCTGCCACTGTTACAAACTTGGTGTGTGATTATTGTCAGAGCCAGACTCCTCCACCCAGGACGTCTGCGCTAGCGGGTACTAAGTCACCGGGTACGTAGGGCACGAATGAGAACACAAAAAGGAAGGAATTGAAATGGAGGCGAGAAGTGGGCAGGGAGAGGGAAGAGATTTGTTGTTGGTGTAGGGGAGAAGAAGAAGAAGAAAGAAGGTGGAGGGGAGAGAGGACACAAAAAAAAAGATAAAGGAAGAGCAGCGAGCAAAAGGAGAACAAATCATCAAAGAGGAGAAAAAGCCGAGCTGAGCAAGGAAAGAGCGATGTACATGTGTCGCAGCAGACAAAGACGAGGAGAAGACACAGAGAGAGTGAAATAAAGATGGAGAGAGAAGAATGATGTGCTGGGAGACAGACAGGCAGCAGGAAAAATCAGCACTGCAGAGAAGAAGGAGAGGCAGAGAGGGTGGCTGGAAAGAGAGCCAGGGAGAGAAATTAGATAGAATGTTTTTAAGTGAGTGATGTGTGCTGTGATTGTTTTCTCTCTTTCTCCTTCCTCCTCTTTCTCTGCCTCATTCTAAACGGTCGGGATGTGGCCTGTATCTGCCGGCAAGAAGGAACTCAATTTGGGACAATTTACTCGGCAGTCTCAGCCCTGATGCACCTCAGGGACAGAGAATAGAGAGAATGAAAGTGAAGGAAGATAGAATCAGCAAGCCCCCCCCCCCCCCACCACCACCACCACCACACACACACACAGATACACAACATGGCACACAATTGCTGCCGAGTAAATTTCACTTAGTTAGTTCTAACCCTCCCAGGCGGTCAATACGATTGAGTTTATAAGGCTTGGAAATGAAAAGCCTTGGATAAGGTTAGATAAACTCTGTGCTATTTGATTTTGGCCCACATCTCTCAGAAAAACCCACACAAGACAGATGGCTGAAGGGGATGCAGCGTAATCAGGCGCTGCAGAGTCATACAGGTGATTATAGCTGAATATATGTTTAGTGCTTTGAGTCGCTCCGTGCTGTCACTGGTGTCTCTGTACTGACACATTGTTTTCTTCTTTTAATTTCTTATCTTAATCTGAAGTTTATAAGCCTTTCAACAGATTTTGAAATAATTGAAGGCCTAACATTTATTAAAGGAATGCATATATTTCCCTCTTATGCTAGAGCTTTAGACTAAAATCTAAGTGCGACTAAGTCTCGTGATGTTGTGCGATGCCACCCTCATAAAATGTGTTATGAATTACTCTTTGTCACCGGCGCTTAATTTAAGTTGGATCCGGCCAGAACAGAATCCGGGAGCTCTTATTGTGACAGGGTGCGTTGCGGTAACAGTTTGCTCGGATCCGGCAACTCTCAAGCTTACTAATAATAAAGTTTTGAACAAATATGACTGCCTAGAATGAATAAAACCTATATTGAACATGTAATCTGAAAATAATTATATAAACACTAATTTTAAACATAACAGTCACTACGAGCTTCTTAGAGCTGCCCCTTCAATAAGCATGTCAGCGTCTACCTATCAAAACATCTCCGCCCAAAAAGTCCAGTCATTGTGCAATTTTATAAAAAAAACTCAAAAATATAATTAAACAGCACAACTAAACTGCAAATGAGTTTTACAGTTTAAGTAGGCCATTAATAACATTTTATTATTTATTAAAAATCCGAGAGAAATGTTTGATGGACAGTCACATGAAGTACATCACGTATCAACACAACGGTGCCAATTTGTCAACATAACAGTGATCAAAATGTTGAATGGACAGTCCAATTTACTTTTATATATATATATAAAAAAAAAAAAACAGAAATCAACCGAGAATTGATGCACATGAAAGCATTGGCAATGGAGATATTCCTCGACACGGGAGGTGTGTGTGTGTTGGGGGGAGGATGCATGAGAGAAGCAGCAGAGCATGCTCTATTCCAGTGGTTCCATCCCAGCCCTGGTCCTTGAGTAACACCATCCTACATGTTTTAGTTGTTTCCCTGCTCCAGCACACCTGATTCAGTGATTTAGTTACGTCCTTACGTTCGGCAGAAGCCTGTTAATCACACTTTCATTCAAATCCAGTGTGTTGGAGAACCGGAACAACATGCGGGAGGGTGTTCCTCAGGGACCAGGGTTGGGAACCACTGCTCTATTCACACAAGGAGAGCTGTTGGTCAGGTTACTTCTTGTTGCTCTTTAAAATAGTTATTGAATCAAGTGTTTACTTTTGTAGGCAAACATAGATGTTTAACAATCCATTAAAACACACCATAATGCAGGAAATGGCATCTACTTTATTCAAAATTTTCTGGGGGAGGACACCCAGACCACCCCATTTGTATTTCGGCATTGTTTGGTTTACAATCTAAGCACCGACTGCCACGTCATATTTGAGTTCAATATCCATAAAACTGACTTGAGTTGCAGCCATTTATTTATTGGCTAAGGTTAATTGCCCATGTAGCCATCTTGGATTGGATTGACTCCAAAACTGAATTGTGGTTTTTGGTTGCTGGAGACTCCAGTGTTTACACAGACATATCACAGAACAACACATATATCATGGAATAAACTGACAGCAACAAGATGTAACAAGCAGAGAGTGTAGATAAAACATGTTGGTCAGCTGTGTTGTAGACAGTTGCTTGCATATGTGCAACTGAATTATGTGTGAACTGACCTGGTAAATAAACAGAAATCTACATATTTATTTGCAACAGAGTATATGTGTGCCTAGGCAGTAATAATATTACAGAATACAGTATGCACTGCTTGGAGCAGTAATAGGCATTATATTCACACAGTTGGGACTTGCTTATTTCCTTCATGAGGTAGATGGGTTGTAGGAAAAAGCTGTTTATGTGCCTGGATGTTTTTGTTCACAGCCCTCTAAGGCACTTGCCTGAGGGCAGCATCTCAAACTATGCCCGTCCTGGATGTGAGGGGTCAGAGATGATTTCCTCAGCTCGTTTTTCTTCTCCGTGAAAAGAGCAGATCCTCGATGGGGGTCAGTGGGACCTTGATGATTCACTCAGCAGCCCTGACTGTTTGTTGCAGAACCGTAATGTCAGATTTACTTGCAAAAGCAGTTGTACATGTACATCCAGTAATTACTTTCCCAAAGTTACATTTAATTCTGTCCTGGAAATCATGAGGTATTTTGCTGACAGACAAACAGGGTTGATTCTCCAACAGCTAAAGTTAAGGTTTGAAGCCAAGCTGTTAGCACTTAGAGCACAGCCACACCAAGGTATTTACAGTATCTGTAAATATGACATAATTAGAGCAATTTCTATGTTTTCAAGTTAGTTGGGTGTGGCAGCCATCTTGAATCAGGTGGACTCCAAAGATTAGTTAGTATTCTGTATGATTACTTTCTGCAAGTTTCATTGAAATGCGTTCAGTGGTTCATGCAACACATGCACACATGAATACACCCAGACTCAGGCAAAAACATGATCACATTACCTTTGCTTTTCAGATGTTGCAGTCATTCATGTCCTGAGGGTCTGGGGGTAACCTGGCAGTGTTTTTCCTCCATGCAGGTTGGAAGCCTGGAGGGTCTGTACACCCTGAGAGACAGCAGGGGGCGCCCTGACAGAGCCACCTTTGAGGATGGACTTGTGACTGCAGTGGGGGTAAGTCCTATTCAGACTGGCCTAATAGATACAGTAAACAGTTTGATGAAGCAATAAATAAATAAATAATCTCTCAGTTGTGGGGAAGAGGTGGGCTGGAGTCTGATTTTCACTGTCTGTGTAGCACAGCAGGAAATAGATTTGTAACTCTGGCAAATCAGAGCGTTCAGCTACTTAGATGTGACTGTTTGATTCATTTAATATGGCCGGGTCAGGGGGAATTCACACTTTGGCATCATTTCTGATTTTACCAAGCACATGTATGCAAATGGAAGCTCATCTGGCTGGTGTTGCTGTTTTAATCAGTGTTGATTAGAAAAAGAAGAAGAAGAAAAAAAAGAAAGTGTCGAGTAACGATTAAAAGCACGTTCAGACACTTGTGCCTGTTTTATTACCACACTCTCACTTTTGTGTTCCCCTCCCTCGCCACCTTCAGTAAACCGTTCTGCTTCACCAGCGTCTGAGCACACAATGCAGCCTCCTGACCGGGCTTTAGTTGCCAGGGAAACCGTCACCCTCGGAGATATCCCGTGACAGCGCAGGGTGAAAGAGGCGGGATGAGAGGGAGGGTTGGAGATGTGACTTTGGTCCTGTCTGTTCTCCGGGGTCCAGCGGACCTTTGGCCCTGCTTCAGAACATCCCTTTCTGTCACAGTCACTCACACGTGCACGCACATGTTTAAACAAACAATAAGTAAATAACAGGAACTAAAGAGAGAAATAATACAAACTGTGTGATTTAGAGTTATCATCTGAATCAGTGTGCATGTGATTAATTGAAGTAATTTATGTGCAATCTCTAGTGACTCTATGTATGGTTCACGGTTTCATTAAACTGTAACTTTAATTACTTTTCTACATTCTTAACTTTAGGTGAAAATGAATCTACTCCAGCAAAATGTCCCACATTTTCTAATGAGTTTTACGTTTAATGGTATACACAAGTACGCTTTTGGATGTGGATAAATGTGGTTTTCTGCTGTTGAACGTCCTTCCATGAAGGACTGCTTGTTGAATTAATTGATGAGAACAAATGCAGGTTTTGCTTTGAGGAAGGAAATTATCACCTTCTTTTATTTTATTTATTTATAAGATGTTTTCATCCTTACAGTTGGTTTTTGGGAAATTAAAACCTATAATGTTGCAGGTCTATAGATAACTTTTTGTCAGATTGTGTTAACAAATCAAGTTATGGGCCTTTTCCATTAGTAACGGTACAGCACGGTTCGACTCGACTCGGCACAGTTCCAAGGCTTTTCCACTAGGAACGGTTTGTGGAATCAGTCCCTTTTCCAGGACCCATTTCTCTGGGGTTTCATCTGGGCCGAACCGGCCCTAAAATGTGACGTCAGAACACTGTCGGTCACTGATTGGTCAGGGGGTGGAGTCACTGGTGGTTTGAGAAACTTTCACAACAACATGATCTGCCATTTGCAATAAGTCGGACTCGGAGCAGCAGCTGTTTTTTGCAGGTGTTTTTTGTGCTTGGTGGCCGACAACAAAATTCAGAGTGAGATAGATGGAGCTCTACCGGTCCCCCCGGTCCTCTCCTCTGAGCCCTCTCAGGCCGGACAAGTTGTCATCTTCCCAGCTCCGAGCTCCGCCGGTCACCATGGAAGATCCTCCATGCTGCCAGCCCGCGGGAGCATGCGAGGCCGGGGCTCGGGCGGGCCTCGGACTCACAGGTTCCGAGCTTCACTGGTCACTGCGGAGGATCATATGAGCTGCTGACCCACAGAAGCATGCGAGGCCGGGGCCCGATAGAGTCCCGGCCTCGCATGCTCCTGAGGGCCGGACGCCGAGCCCCGGCAGGCAAGGGCTAACCGGGACGGGTCTGAGACGGATGGTGGAAACGATGTTTAAAAAGATTATTTGTATAAAAAATATATATTTTTTGTTAGTGAAGATTAAAAAATAAATAAACGGTGCCGGCTTTATTATAAAATCCTGTTTTCAGTTTAATGACTATTAAATAACATGTTCCAGTTAACTCAGATGAAAAAAATCACAAAAAGACACAAAATTATTGGATCTCTCAGGAATATTTCCCTCAAATATGTTTAAAGAAGAGCTACAGCCTTTAGTTCAACTTTATTCCAACCCACAGATGTACAAATCACAAAACAAGAATTAAACTTTAAAGCAAAAATAAAATAAAATAATCTGTGAACAAGAAACAAAACCACTTATCTAAATTGAACAATAAAAGTAGACACAATGAGTGCAAATACAACAAATGATGAAGAAAAACTATAACATTTTAAATATAGATGTTTTTCTAGAAACTGGTTTATCAGAAATTTAACGGTGAATTAAAGTTCATTAAAAGTTTATTAGCACACTCAGTGTGAATAAGTTTATTATCCAGGAGGGGCTACATATATATATACAT
>NC_056502.1:37219509-37219697 GCF_014905685.2 Nematolebias whitei
ACACACAATTTCCTAGCTGAGCATGTGCCATTAGCAGCTGGCAGGACCTGGTTTGACAGAGAGCGATTAGCTCCCTATCATGTGTATTGATCAGTGTGTCCTCGCTGGTTCTCCTGAGGATGGGCTGGAGGGCTTTAACAAGGCGTATGGGACACACACACACACACACACACACACACACACACACA
>NC_056502.1:37219707-37221820 GCF_014905685.2 Nematolebias whitei
ACACACACACACACACACACACACACACACACACACATACACACACAGATGAATCTACATGTATGTGGATGCCCACAGACGTTTTGTGTGCACTTTGTGTTTGGACCATCGACTGTACATAAAGTACAAGACATCCGACGTGTCCAGGAACTTGAAACCAGCACAGAACCAGGGTACCCCAAAATACAAATCAGATTGTTTTTCCAAGTGCTTACTCTTTACCACCTTTCTGCTGAATGTTCATCCATCCATCCATACATCCATCCATTATCTTTACATGCTTCTTCCTTTGGGGTCATGGGGGTCACTGGTGCCAGTGGTGTAGTCTACATTTTTGTAGTGGGTACATTGTGCTTAGGAACCAAAGTAGACCGTACAACGTAATCGTTAATTTATTTTGATTCTTAAGCTTATCAAACAATTCCAAATTTCGCTGATGATTATATTTGAATAAATGAACAACAAACAGTTGGCTTCGTATTAAAACATTTTATACATTTTATAAAACAATGTCAAAGCAAAACATGTTCAAGTATTAAGTAGTAAGTACAGAATTACAGTATACAATAATTCACTGGATAATGTAATAAGCAAGTACTGCATATAGATAGATTGTTATGGAAGTGTTTGCCATTTAACATATCAATGACACGTGTCTAATGATATGTCATGTGTCATTGGGAACTTTTTAGTGGGTATACTGAAATTCTTAAGCTTTTCTAGTGGGTATACTCCGTATACCCACGTATCGCGTAGACTACACCACTGACTGGTGCCCATATTCACCATTCACTGTGTGAGAGGCGGGGGACACCCTGGACAGGTCTTCAGTCCATCACAGGGACACACAGAGACAAACAAAACAAACAACCATTCTCTTTTTTTCTCTCTCACCTAGGGACAATTTAGAGTTACCAATCAGTCTAACATGCATGTTTTTGGTCTGTGGGAGGAAACCGGAGTACGATTGTTCAAATCTTCATTTGTAAAAACACATTTAGCTGAAATGAGTGATTTCATAACTAAAGCAAAGCTCATCTGACACCATGATTGTGTGTGAGAGGGTAGGCAGGACGTAAAGCTGTAGGTTTTTTGTCTTGTCTCTGTTTGTTTCCTCATGCTTCCAGTTCAGCTCTCAGTGTTTTCCCTCCTTGTGTTCAGCCCCTGTCTGACCTGTGTCTCATGTTAATCACTGCAGGTGTCTGTCATTGTCCCAATCAGTGTGTTTGTGTATATATTCAGTTCCCTGATGTCTTGTCTTTGTCTCAGGATTGTCCTTCTATGGTGTTGTGTTCAGCCTCCCATTCCGTCTCGTCAGACCAGTCTGTGTGTAGCTGCCCTGTCAGCAATTTGATTTTGTTTTGTGAGAATAAATATTTTTGCTTTTTCTCGAGCGTCCTTGTCATCCTCCTGCCCGTGGGTTCAAAGACAACTGATGGGCGAACATGATAAAATCTGCCTGATAAGCAGACTATATCACAACATGGCAGCTCCCATAGACCAGGTCCAGCTGGTTTTCATTCTTGAAACAAGAAAACATCTAGTATTCTTAATATGTGCTAATGGGTTGGACATTATGGTTGATCTGAAACATGGGAGTTGATTGTGTTTAAATAAAATTTTCTTGATTAGTATTTGGCTTGGATTGTAATTTGTTTTCGAAAGATAAAATTAAATGAGGGGATAATATATATCCATCCTTCCATCCATTATCTTTTACCCGCTTCTTCTATTTTGGGTCACGGGGGTCGCCAGTGCCCATCTCCGGCAATCACTGTGCGAGTGGCGGGGTACACCCTGGACAGATCGCAAGTCCATCACAGGGACACATAGAGACAAATGAGACAAACAACCATTCACTCTCTCTCACACACCTAGGAACCATTTAGAGTTACCAATCAGCCTAACATACATGTTTTTGGTCTGTGGGAGGTAACCGGAGAGCCCGGAAAAAACCCACGCATGCACAGAGAGAATATGCAAACTCCACCCAGAGAGGCCCCCCGGACGGGATTTGAGCCGGGTACCTGATCACTGAGAGGCAGCAACTCTACCAGTTGCGCCACTGTGCTGCCCTATATATGTATGTATATATATATATACATGTATGTAT
>NC_056502.1:37221920-37246625 GCF_014905685.2 Nematolebias whitei
TATATATATATATATATATACACATGTATGTATATATGTTTCTTGAAAAACAAGAAGCCGGATGACGCCACCACCTTTTCTAACGTATTTTCCTCACAGTGAATCGGATGGTTCCCTCGAAAAAGGCGTTGTTGGCAGCAGCTCCGCTGAGTGTTCGTGGTGGGCCGCTACTTGCTGGAGGACACCATCGCCTTTTCTAACGTTTTTTCCTCGCAGTGAATCAGATGATCCTCTTGAAAAAGGTGATGCAGGCAGCAGCTCCGCTGAGTGTTTTTCCATGGTGGGACGCTATGCGTGGGACGACTCCACCGCCTTTCTTTGACGCAGAGTCACACAGTGAATCGAATAATTCCTCTGAGAAAGGCTTTGCTGGAAACAACCTCGCTGCCCCTTCCTTCCTGGAGAGCGTAGCGACAGAAGAAGAGCGACCGAGCAGATACTCAGCCATCTCGGGTCTTCCCACGTCGGCAACCACACCACTCCCAGCCGTCAGCGCCCTCCTCTTGGAGCTGCCCGACATAATCCAGGAGGCTGCTAACACAAAGGGACTTTCTGTCCCTCGCCTCCCTCCGCCCTGGTCGGATGATCTGACGGGAAGGTTTGGCTCTGCCCCGGCTCGTCGCCCTGATCCCATCTGGCCTCGTTGTCCAGCTGTGATGTCACACTGGAATGAGGCTGCAGCTGGGCCCAGCAAGCTGAAGACATCCGTCTCCACTTTCGCCTCCATCTCCAGAGTGGAGGGTTTTACCGATAGGTGTTTTTCTCTCGGTTCCCCCCCACTTGGAGCCAAGCCTGGCGGAGGCGCTTGGGGCAAAAGCTTCCAGGATGGACCGGCAACCTATCCCTCCAGGGAAGCATGACCAGAGGGTGACAAAGCTCTCCAACCGAGCTCACCAGTGCACATCTCAGGCGGTCGTGGCGAACAACAACATCAATCTGCTGGCCTACAGCATCTCAAAGAGGCTGGAGGAAGCAGACCTGCTGGGGGAGACAAAGAGCTCTCTCTGTAAAGCCGCTGACGTCATCTTAAACATGTGCACCACCTCTGCGATCTGCCTGTACCGCATTGCCGCCTGGATGACCATGATCCAGAGGACCACCTGGCTCCGCCTCTCGCCATCCTTGTCCGAGAGACTGCAGAAAGACCTGCTGGAGGGCCCCATCACCCCAGAGGTGCTGTTCGGGGCCAACTTCAGGACCATCCTTGAGAAATCGCAGAGGTCCGAGGAGATCTCAGAGACTGTACACCATCTGGTGACGTCACAGTCCTCCTCCCGCCCCTCCGGCCGCTGGAGAGACCTCCTTGGCCAGCAGCAGAGGCACTTCACAGCTGCGGCTGCGACTGCATGCTCCGCTCCTCCGCTGGCCCCCTCCACCAGGGAACAGCTCCTTGAGGGGAATGTGTGTGTTTTTTGACTATGTATGTTTTGAAATAAAACAGAAACATCTCTGAAAGTAAAGTTGCATCAGAGACTGTCAGATCAGCTGATCTCACAGCTGCCTCTCTTCACACATTCCCCACACAGAACGAGCCAGTAACCTCTAAACAGCGTTTTAAATGGCACCACAGTTCAGTAAATATCACAAAACATTCGTCTGCCACGTCAGCTAAAATGATGTTTTTTCAGCAGACCGAGTCCGGTAAAATCCCTCGTTTTCAGCCAGAGCCTGTTTTTAATTTCTGCTGTTTTCTGCCCACTCACAGTGCAGCGGGAGGAAACGTGTTTCTCCATAATAGCTGCAGCCTCCACCGAAACGGTGTCTCACTCAGAAAGCGCTCACGCCTCCTCTGAGTGCGCGCCAGCTCACCTCAGCTCTAATGTGAAACCGCTGCCTGGGCTCAGTACAGAGGCACACATACAGCCTTTTTCTGTCGGAGACCACCTTGGGTTCCCCCCGGAGAATCTCCAGAGCGGGTGATGGCAGTAAGGGTATTAGTCTGGTTGACGTTCATGAGAAACATGACATAACACAAAATGCGTGCCCACTCTCCGAGCGTTACTCAGAGTGGCCGCGAGTGTGTTCCCTGGACAGATGGAGGGACCGTCTGATCAGCAGGGGTTACATGCTGCAGTTCGCAGCTCAACCCCCACCGTTCAGAGGGATTAGAGAGACGGTTCTGTCTTCTCCAGAACAGAGCTTGTCTCTCCAGTCAGAAGTTCAGGAATTTCTGACAAAAAATGTGATTTCTAGAGTTCCTAACGAAGAGGAAAATATTGGTTCTTTTCCTCCCACTACTTCTTGGTTCTGAAAAAAAAAAAACCGGAGGGATGAGACCCATTCTCGACCTGTTCATGTTCAACAATTCGATCATGGGGAGACAATTCCACATGCTGACAATCAAACATCTGCTGGAGAACTTCACCAGAACGACTGGTTCACCTCCATAGATCTGAAGGGCGCATTTTTTTCACATTTTCCATCATTCTGAAACACCCCATGCACGTTCTCGAAATGTGTGGAGACGGCTCTGCAGCCGTTACACATGGCAGGAATGAGAATTATTTTTATCTGGACGATCTGCTTTTATTAGCTCGGTCCAGATAGGAAGCAGTCGCACAGACCAAAATGCTGATGTTACACCTGGGGTTTTCTATAAACTGCGAAAAAGTTCTGTTCGTCCATCTCAAATGACTGTTTATCTGGAAGTGGAGCTAAACTCAACCACAATGAGAGCCCGTTTATCACAGCTGATATCCGAAGCTCTGTCAGCTCACCTCTGCCATGTCAAACCCTGCAGCATAGTGACAGTTCTGCCTGTCATGCGACTACTGGGATGATGTCAGCGGCCCACATTGTGGTTCCGCTGGGCCTACTTCACATGAGATGCCTTCAGAGATGGTTCGCCCGCCTGCGCATAGGTCCTGTCCACCAGAAGAGGTGGATTATCTTTGTGCCCCCCTCCATGAGAACCGATTTGAATCACTGGGAAAACCCCTTCATTCTGTCAGAGGGAGTTTCCATCAGCAGGCCTACATCACACGTCTCAGTTTTCACAGACGCGTTCCTGTCAAGCTGGGAGGAATGTTTCTGTCCCAGGCAGTGGGAGTACAGTGGCTGGACCACATGTCGCTTCACATAAATGTGCTAGAATGTTTCACGGTCTGAAACGTGACTCAGCATTTTGCCCCTGCTGCAGGATTAGCATGTTCTGATCCACACAGACAACAAGGTGACAACAGTTTACATAAACAGTCAGGGAGACATGCACTCAGCCCAACTGTTACGCATCGTGAAACAACTGTTGTTTTGGGCACACAAAAACCTGCTCTCCATCAGAGCAGTGTACATTCCCAGCATCCTGAACAGGCGAGCAGATATCATGTCAAGGGGCGGTCCCCAACACAGAGACTGAGTCTCTATCCTGAGCTGATTTCTCTGATTTGGAACAGATTTGGCCGAGCAGCAGTGGATCTGTCCGCCACACAAGAGAACGCCCAGTGTCAATTATGGTTCTCACTGAGCCCACGAGGCGACCCACCGTTAGGAGTGGCTGCGCCACAACTCCAAGAAACAAAAATAAAGTGAGGAGTGCCTTCACTCACAGCCCGTGGCCAAAAATGCTCCTTTATGCCTTCCCTCCAGTCCTGCTGATATCATGGACCCTGGACCGGGTCCGAGAGGAAGAACCCTCAGTCATCTTCGTAGCTCCCAAACGCATAAGCGCTCCGTGGTTCTCGAATCTGCAGCGACTGATATTGTATCGGCCGTGGAAACTGCTGTGGGGTGGGGGGGGCGCTCTCCTCCAGGCAGAAAGAGCAATCAGGAGTTACCCAGAAATAGGTCAGCATCTTTGGGTCTGGCCGCTGAACGTATCCGTTTTTTAAAAATGGGTCTCCCACAGGATGTGGTGCGTACGTTTCAGGGCGTACGAGCTGCTTCCACCACAACGCTGTACACATCAAGTGGACAATTTTTCAGCGCTGGTGCACATAGAAAGGTGTGAAGGCCATCTCATGTCTACTAGGTGGTGTGCTGTCATTTCTACAGCAACTGATGGACAGAAATTTAGCATTCAGCACAATTAAAACTTATGCTGCAGCTATTTCCTCCTGTTATGAGGTTTTTCGGTGACAGAACAGTTCTTAACCACCCGCTGATTAAGCGTTTTCTGAAAGGTGTACAGAGACACAGACCTGTGTCACGTCCTCTAGCTCCACAGTGAGACCTAATGATGGTCCTGCATGCTCTGATCAAAGCTCCTTCTGAGCCTTTAGATCATGTTTTACTTAAATTTCTGTCATTTAAAACAGCCCTGCTGTTAGCTCTGACGTCGGCAAAGAGAGTGAGTGATTATCTGCTCTCTCTGTTGCTCCCTCATGTCTCAGAATTCAAGCTGACGGCAGTTCAGCTGCATTGCGTTTTAACCCTGCTCTGAAAAGCATCACAAGCTCATTCAGATCGAGAGTGATAACCTTGGATGGGTTTTATCCTCTTCCTCATAATTTTGAAGAGGAAGCAACATCTCACCTCCTCTGTCCCATGCACGCGTTTTCGTGTTACATGGCGCACTCGGCTGCACTGCGCCGCTTTCAGCGTCTGTTCTTGCATTTGTAGTGAACTAGGCCTCCGACCTCAACTTGTCTCTGAAGACCCTCATGGGACAGGAACTGTTATTTCATTGATTTGAATCCAGAAATACAAATTATCTCATCAAGAGACTATTTAATTGTGTCCTGAATTAATCAATTGAAAGAACACTCTTCCTTTTTACATTATCATTGCTATTTTAGAATATCTTGATAATCAAAGTGTGTTTAATTCATACCATTTCTAAATGTTGAAGTGAACCACTCATTTAAATCAACTGTGAAACAGTATTAATGATTTTTATACCTCATTAGGCTTAGAGATCAAGTTAAATGTCTATTTACAAAGTAATTGTGCATTTTGATCTTCTGTCTGAATGAGTGGATTTGATGTCAGTCAGAAGTCAGAAAGCCAGTTATGAGAACTAAGTGCCTTGTTTTAAAACTCAGCAAACAGTAAATAAGAAGCTGGCACCTGCAAAGTTTCTCACTTCTTCATAAACATTTCTCTGTCTGTACTAACCGTTCCTAAACATTCCTGCATCCTCTCTTGACTTTTAGTAACCTCTTGACATCACTAGAACCACCCCCTGCTGGTTGTTTCAATCAATCAGGAAGTACCAAGTGACAGGAAGTGAGTACTCTTTAAAAAGTCAACACTTCCTGGAACTATTCAGTCTTCCTACAGGCTTCCTTGAGTCTTCCTTGAGTCTTCATTGAGTCTTCTTCTATGAAGTCTTCCCAGGAGTCTTCCACTTCTGAGTGGAATCTCTGACTAGAGTCTTACTGAGAGTTCCTAAGGAACTTTCAGATTTAATCAATAGCTGATGGATTTGACCGTGAGTCGAGGGTCCGTCCATCCCAGCGGAGTCACAGCGCCTCACTGTGAACTCACCCGGGCGTAACGCCCTACAACTTCGAAGGAAGCTTGTTCTGTTGAACGGAGTAAACCACAAGACTTCTGACGATGACCAGCCACCCTGACCGGAGACGCTCAAAGGTAGCGTGCACAGGGACCTCTATACTGGAGCTGGTCTATCCACTACAAAGGTAAAGAGAAGTCACGAGTTGTTGTGCACAAAGTGGACCGGGGGTTTGAGCTGGTGTTGAAAGTAGAGTGCTAATTCTGGTCAACAAACATCCATCTTCCTTCATCCATCTTCCTTTTAAATCTATTCCTTCTCTTAAACTTTTCTATTCGCCAGTAATCTAGATGCCTTCAGAGGTGAATCAGCCTCGATCAGTAATGTTCTGTTGTCTTGTTAGTAAAGCGTGCCAAGTTTTTATTAATCATAAACAGATCAGCAAATCAATGTGTACATGTTTTGATGTTAAATTTTGATTCTGTTAAATAAATGACCGCATTTATTCTGATGGGTCAAAGATAAAATGGCGTCTCATGTCACTGATTAAACAATTCACTCACAGTTATCTCAGTCACATGGCAGAAATTTAACTAGACAAAGAAAGAATCTGTTATAATTAAACAATTAATATTCTTTGTGCTTGAACTAGCTTTAAGAATAATTAATTAGTAGTGTGTCTAAAGCAAAGCTGTCCCTACATCACTACACATTACTGGGACAGCTCTTCAGGACGTCCTCTATCCACTCAGCGCCTCTCACACTGCTTGTGTGAGGCTATTTCTGAAGCTTACAGTTCATTTGGACTGGATCCTCCAGAGAATCTCAGCACATTCCACCAGAGGGTTTTCATCCTCCATGACTCTGCATGGAGGGATGACAGTGGAGGATATTTGTATGGCGGCTGCCTGGTCATCACCATGTTCAATTATTCGTTTTTATCTACGTGATGTTTCTACTTTCTCCATGACCCATTCTGTTCTCAGGGTTCTGACAGAATGATTATTATTTGTTTCATGGAGCCTCACTTTTGAACTCACACCTGCCTGCCCGAAGTCGCAGTGTGAGATATTTATTATCAGTCACAAGTTCATGACTGTTGATTTTATCGTTATTAATCCGTTCATCCTGAGGAGCTGTTGGTCTGCTCTGCTCATCGTTACACTGTTACAATTCGTATCCTCCGTTCTTCCTATTCACAGCAGCAGGTCTACTATCTCAGCCTTTTTTTCCCTCACCAGAGATCTTCTCTCCGGTGCGCACCTACGCATGGAGCACGCAATTACGCTGCGCGTAATTACGCAAACAGAAGGCTGAGTGATATATATATATATTTTTTTTTGTGCAAGCAGGTGCTTCATGTTGTGTCTGAATGGACCCAGTGAGGCATAGTCTACATCCTGCTTCGCCTTTAACCCACTAGCGATAGCCTTAAAGGGCAAAGCCTATACGAAATAGAACGTTGGTTATGTACTGTTACCCCAGAATCTATGAGTAAAGGCACAACCCTTTAAGCTCTGGGCCTCACTGGTTCCTAAATGGCTGAAGAAAAAAAAGCTATTTAGGAGCCGATTGCCCGGTCTTACCGTAATTTATACGGACCGGGGGTGGGGCCCACACAGCCGTTGGGCGCGGACTAAAGTTTTCAGTGCTGCGCTGCGCTCGACAGGATAAACCCACTAGCCTTAAAGGGCTGCGCCTATTAGGGGTTGAACGAGTATATAATTTTTAAACTCGACATTAACATAATAAAACCCGAGTAGAACTCGAGTATTTGATGACGTCATAGATCACAAGATACAAAAATAAATAAATAAATAAAACCGCAAAAAAAGATTATTTACAAAAAATAAAAAGGACCAACAAAACATTGGGAGCGTATATTATGCTCCTACCATTTATCATACTGCAAATAAGTCACAGGAAAAACTAAACTATTAGTTATTATTATTAAACTGCAAACGTGAAGAAACGTGCAGCACGTCAAAAACGAAACTTAAACCGAAACTGGTTCTGGTTCTGGTGGATTGGACCCAGTGTTACACCATACTCTGTGACCTGCAACAGTGCAACACCGTCCCCTACGGTCATACGGTGGTCACATAATATGACGTCACTACGGATACTCGACATAACGTTTTTAACCTCGATAGATGTCCTAGCAATCGATGTGTAGATTACTTGAGTACTCTGTTAATGCCCTAGCGCCTATACTCATAGAATCTGAGGTTACAGTATGTAACCAACGTTTTTTTAAACTTAAATAAGCAAAAATCATGTTCATCTTGTTAATGATAATAATAATCTTGTTAACATTTACACAGTTGTGTTTAAAGTCATCTTAATAAACATAAATCAGTGCACGCAACAAAAAATATAAACACTGATTCTGTTTGCAGATTTGTATGCATATCGCATCGTTTTTGTGCCTGGTGTATTTACTGTCACATATGTAGTGTTCTTAGCTTTAACAGCTGTCTTCTCTGGGTAGTTGAGACCAGCTCCTAGCTTTTGTTAATTGAGTCTAATTGAAATACATGAAGGGAGAATAAAGCCAGCAGGCTTTTAGGACATAAAAGACTTCAGCCGCCTCTCAATAGTATTTATTCTCAACCTCTTCCACTCTGATTTAAGTGTGAGAGGACAATGGTGGCCTGACAGTGATATGTATGCGTGTGCTTGTGTGTGTGTGAGAGTGTGCGCACGTGTGTGTCTGTGATCTGTCGTTTGATTTACTGCGTCTACCGTCACAAGGACCAGCCTCTTATCGGATCAAAGCTGCAAGCAGCGGCCTATGAAAGAAAGTGTGCGTGTATGTGTGCACGTGCTCTGTGGAGGACAGAGATGTGGGTGAGATGGAAGTGTTTTTGTTGCTTTTAACCCGGGACAATGGCACTGTAAAGGAGAGAGCTAGTGAGCACTCTTTGAACTAATGAAGAGGTAACCTTTTACCACTCTTCTCAAAGATGCCCAACTTAATCTGTGCTGTGGATTTTTCTCTTTTTCAAAGTAAAACTGAAAAACAAAAAGTATTTGTTTCAAGCGTTTTACTTTTGATTTCTTCCTAAAAACTTTACAATCCTTGAGAAAAAGTTGGCCCAAGAAAAGTGAAACAAGATTGACATCAACTGTAAGTAGAAAAATGGCATGTCCTGTGAAAATGTAGTGAATGCTTATTGCTGAAAGTTGCTGAAGAAGCTGAAATCAGCTGAAAAGGCTTCGTCAATGAGCTGTCAAAGTTAAATTTGAACATTGGACATGTGCTGAAAGCAGGACAATAAAAGCAGAAAAATGGCAGAGGAATTAATAGAGAAATGTTGCAGAAATAAGCAGAATAAGTTGAAATGGGCAGAGAGAGGCTGAATAGATTAGAAAAAGCGCAGAAACCAGCTAAATTAAGTAGTTGAAAAGGCTAAAAGAAAGTTGAAAAGAGCAGAAAGCAGCTAAAAAAAGCAAAAGGAAATTTTTGAAAGAAACACAAAATACCAAAATTAAAACAAAAGCAGCAGAAAATAGGTTATAATTAGCAGAAAAATATCTAAGTAGCTGAAAAAGCTGAGTTTAGCAGAGAGGAGCTGAAAAAGAACAAAAAAGCGTACCCCTGTAAATGATAAGAAAGGAGCTGAAGGGAGACAAAGTTATCACAAACACGCTGAACAAAGCTGAAACGAGCAGTGACCAGCACAGAACTCCATTCATTTTCAATAAGAAAAACATGGCGGACAAAGCTAAATATTTCAAAAATGTAAAAATTGCACAGATACCAAAAGTCACAGCAGGAATGTCCCGAATGAGCTGAATGTTTTAATGTATGAATTGTCGAAAGAGCATAAAGACTGCGGAACGAGTTACGGGCCAAAAAATGTACAGAACAAAAATGGATCTTTATAGTGCTTTATAGGCATTTATATTATAAATCTGTTTTCATGGGCCTAAAAGGGAAAGTCGTCATTAGTTACCATCACTGTTTTAGACAAAAAAAAAAGTTAGAGTAAAGAATTAACTGTTGTTGTACTTTTTAGGTTCACTGGGTGAAAATGCAGCACTTTCATAATAGAGAGAAGCGGATCCCCCTGATGAGACCAAACCACAAAGGTAACATTTGGTTAAAATAAATAAATAAATGACACATATGCATTAGAAATTATTAAGTTAAATATATTCATGATTTATCTTGGTATTAGTTTCATTTGTGTTAGCTAGCTTTCTAGTTTATTTTCCTATTTTAAAAGAGATTTTATTGTTATAAACAACAACAACACTTTTATGCATTTACAACTTGTCTTCGTGGCATTTATGAAAATTTTCAGTCTGGATTTAGATCTTGTCACAGTACTGAGTCAGCCCTGTTAAAAGTCCATAATTCATTCAACCTTTATTTATACAGGTTAGTCCCATTGAGTCTCGAGGACTCATTTACAAGAGAGACCTGATTTCAACAAAGACGGATGACAACAAATGGGCAACAAAGACAATAATAGACAATCATAAAGGATGCATACAAATGTATTTTTTACTTTTTTTTAACAAGTGAAAATAAAATGGTAATTAAAATATAATTAAAAGGAAATGTAGCAAAAAAAACAGCTAGGTTATAAGGCAATGTAGAAAACTAAAAACAGGAACATGCCTGCATTGTTTTTTTCCAAAAACTTAGCAGATGTTTGAAGCCACTTTGAGCACTGCAGAGACTGACGTCCAGTAAACAGGCTGAATTAATAAAAAGGTGTGGCGTTCCCGGGGTTTCCATACTGATTCATTCAACCTTTATTTAGACAGGTAAATCCCATTGAGCCTCGAGGACTCAATTACAAGAGAGACCTGATTTCAACAAAGAATGATGACAACAATGGACAACAGCGACAACAATAAACAGTTATAAAAAGTCACACAGATTTTTTTTTTTTAACAAATAGGATGGCTAAAAAAAGAAAAGTAACAAAAAACAGCTAGATTCTAAGGCGAATGTAGAAAACTAAAAACAGGAACATGTCTGCATTGGACCCTGCCAGGAGTCCAACAGATTCTTAAAGCCACTTAGAGAGGTCAAGGTCGAGAGCTTCAAATCTTTTTGTAAGATATTCCAGGAAACAGGAGCGGAGTAGGAGAAGGCCCTTTTGCCTAGTTCAGTCCTCATTGAGGGAACACTGCAGGTAATAATGTCCTGAGAGCGCACGCTGTAGCTGCACTCACGCAGAGACATGTAGGAGGAGATGTATGAAGGCAGCAGACCAAGAAGTGATTTAAAGATGAAAATGTACCAGTGAGAGAGTCTGCGTTTAGTTAATGATGTCCAGTTAACCAGTGAATACAGGGTGCAGTGGTGGGTACGATAATCACAGCCAGTTATGAATCTTAGTGCACCATGATAGGCAGCATCCAACATCTGCAGGGTTCTTGTAGGAGCATTCATGTAAATAATATCACCGTAATCAATGGAGGGAGGGAAGGTCACAGATACAAGGTGTTTCCTAGCATTCAGAGTTAGACAGGATCTGTTTCTGAAAAAGAAACCCAGTTTAACTTTCAGTTTCTTTACCAAGTTTTTCACATGGAGCTTAAAAGAGAGATGCGAGTCGACCAAGATACTCAAATATTTATAGGAATCAACAAACTCAATCGTGACACCATTTGAGGATGAAATCAGAGGAAGAACTGCTGGGACCGACTTCCCATTTGAAAAAAAGCATCCCTTTGGTTTTGTCGGCATTTAGGACAAGTTTGAGGTGGAACAAATCTGTCTGGATGATGTTAAATGCAGATTTCAAAAGCTGGAAAGCCTTATCAACTGTTTTAGCTCGACAATAAACAACTGTGTCATCAGCATAGAAATGTGTGAATGCACCAGGGATGTTTTTACGTATGTAGATTGTAAAGAGGGTGGATCTTAAGACTGAGCCTTGTGGTGCACCATTGTTGACTGTTAAACAACTGGAGGAAGTACCATTATGTTGAACACATTGCCTCCGGTCTGAGAGATAGTTAGAGAACCAACCAATGGTGTGTTCTGAGAAACCGATTTCTGAGAGCTTATGACACAAGATGTTATGATCCATAGTGTCAAAAGCTTTAGACAGGTCTAAGAAAAGTGCAGCACAATAATCCTTAGCATCCAGTGCTTCAACAACGTCATTAAGAACCTTCAGTGAAGCAGTGGTTGTGCTATGTTGTTTCCTGAAACCAGATTGAAGGCGACGTAAGATGTTAAATGAGTCCAGGTAATCTTTGATTTGAGAGTTTATCAGTTTTTCTAGAACCTTGGCTAAAATGCAGAGTTTAGAGATTGGTCGATAGTTGTTCAGTGAGGTGGGGTCACCTTCCTTCAGCAAAGGTAGAACAAAGGCTGTTTTCCAAGTGTCTGGGATGGAGTTTTGTCTTATGGAGAGATTGAAGATGTGGGTCACAGGGACTGTGATGACATGAGCAGCCAGCCTTAAGAAATAAGGTGGAAGTTCATCTGGACCTGCAGATTTTTTAGGATCAAGATCTTTTAACAGTTTATTGACCTCACTGACTGAGAACGGAGAAAAAGAGAAGGTGTGATTAACTGAGGATTGACTTGTAGGAGGGATTTGATTTGTAGAAGTTTTATTATTAAGTGAAGTGGCTGATTTTCCATTATTAACTGTGTCAAATAAAAAACTAGAAACAACAAAATGTTTCAGCACAAAAAAAGAAACTGTCCAGATGACCTGACTGAAAAATGTTGGAAACCCAATTTAACTTTCAGTTTCCTTATTAAGAGAGATGCGAATCGCCCAAGATACCCAAATATTTATAGGAATCATCAAACTCAGTAGGGACACCATTTGAGGATAAAATCAGAAGAACTGCTGGGACTGACTTTCTGTTTGAAAAAGGCATCCCTTTGGTTTTGTTGGCATTTAGGACAAGTTTGCAATGGAACAAATCTGACTGGATGATGTCGAAAGTGGATTGCAAAAGCTGGAGAGTCTTAGCAACTGTTTTAGCTCGACAATAAACAACTGTGTCATCAGCATAGAAATGTAAGGATGCATCAGGGATACTTTGACCTACATTACCTATGTAGATTGTAAAGAGGGTAGGTCTTAAGACTGAGCCTTGTGGTACACCATTGTTGACTGTTAAATGACTGGAGGAAGTACTATTATGTTGAACACATTTCCTCCGATCTGAAAGATAGAGAACCAACCAATGGTGTGATATGAGAAACCAATTTCTGAGAGCTTATGACACAAGATATTGTAAAAGAAGATATCATGATATAATATGATGATATATCATATTATGATATATGATATGATATGTCATGATATCAAGATATAATGACATTGCCATGTCCATGGATTCTAAGTGTCCTGTTGCTTTAGTGTTGCTGGACCTTACAGCTGTTTTTGACACAGTGGACCATGTTATCCTTCTGTCTTGTCTTAAATATATTGTTGGTATATCTGGTTCAGCTCTCCAGTGGTTCACCTCTTACTTGACCAGCAGAACTTTCTCTGTCATCATGGGCACTCTGTCTTTCTCTACTGCGCTTTCTTGTGCTGTGCTGCAGGGCTCTATTCTCGGTCCTCTCCTTTTTTTCTCTTTTTCTGCTGCTACTTGGATCAGTTATAGCCAGACACCACCTTTTTTCTCTGTTATGCAGATGGCTTACAGATTTGACCATGAAGCCTAGAAGTAAAACTTCTTTTTTTCATCTTCGAAATATTGCAAAGCTTCGGTCTACACTGTCCTTCACCAATGCAGAAAAGCTCGCCTTTGTCTCTTCCAGACTGGACTACTGCAATGCACTCCTCATTGGGATTCCTGGCAAGAACATACAGAAACTACAGTATGTCCGGAACATCGCTGCCAGGGTCCTGATGAGAATGCGTAAGCATGAGCACATCACCCCTGTACTCCGTTCACTTCACTGGCTTCCTGTTTCTGCCCGGATCACTTACAAAATGTATCTGCTCACCTTCCAATGCTTGTATGGTAATGCACCATCTTATTTAAAAGAACTTCTCACCCCTCATTGTCCTTCACGCACTCTCCGCTCTTCCAACACGCATCTTCTTCTCACTCCCAGGTCTCGATCCTGCACAACAGGAGACCGGTCTTTCTCCTGCGCTGCCCCTCGGCTGTGGAACGCCCTGCCTTCATATCTGAGGGCTCCACAGACCGTGACATGTTTTAAAAAGGGTCTTAAAACCTTTTTTTTAACCCAGTTTTTTAATTGATTGCACTGTACTTTTTTTTTAATTCACCCATAGTTCTTATTTGAGTATTTTATCTGCATTTTGTGCATTTTAAGTTTTTTTGATGTGTTCATTCTGAGGCGTTATCCTCCTGGTTGTTTTGCTCTCGGTTGCTTTTATCCTGATGCTATCTGATGTTCACTCTTTGTAGCACTTTGAGATTCACTGTGAATGTAAAGTGCATTATAAATAAAAGTTATTATTATTATTATTATTATTAAGTAGTAACCTTTAAACTTATTTTATTGACTGTATTGCCAACATTAAAGAGTGGCTTCCCCAAATGTTCTGTTTTTAAATGAAGGAAAGATGGAGTCTATCTTTTTTGGTGATGATGCTCCTGGTCTTTGTAACTTTGATGCTTTAACATCCAAGTTTAGACCCACAGTTAAAAACTTGGGTGTGACTTTTGAACAGGATTTGAAGTTTGATAAACAAATAGCCTCTGTAGTGAAGGCCAGCTTTTATCAGTTACATCTTTGGACCAAGGTCAATCCTTTTTTAATTTGTCTGGACCTGGAAAAGGCCATTCACGCTTTTATCAGCTCAAGACTTGACTAGTTAAATTCTTTGTATGTAGGAATCTCCAAATCGCTCATCAGATGCCTTTAACTTGTCCAAAACTCTGCAGCACATTTTAACCAACACTCCCAGACATGAGCACATCACTCCTGTTGTTTATTTTCTCTCCATTATCTTTTGGTCTTTTTTTAGGATTCCTTTTAAAACTCTTGCTCCTTTTCATTTAGCTGATCTAGGAGCTTTTCATGAGATCAGCAAATTCTTCTTTACTGTTTATCCCAAAGTCCAAACACAAATGATGGGGTGATTGGGCCTTTTAGGTTGCTACACCCGAATTATTGAACCAACTACCTCAGGACTTGTGCTCCATCACTGACATGGGCCTTTAAAAAAATAATCTTAAAACAGTTTTATTCAGGCAGGCTTTTAATAACTAGTGACACTCTGGCATTTTTAATATTGATTTTATTGTGTGTTTTTAACTTTAGCACTGTGAAGTACTTTGTGCACCTTTTGGCTGCTGTAAAGGGCTCTATAAATAAACGCATGATTGATTTATTGAACAATAAATCAATTAGAAAGTAAGGTACAAAATAATTGAAAACAAATAAATAAATAAACAAATAACTAAAATCCAGAGGTGACCCAAATAAATTGGATCAACCATTACCCATGCTCAATCTGATCCTTGCATTGTTTTACTTTGCTTTATTTTAACAGCACTTACAGATTACATAGAGTAAGAATATTAGTTATTACATACCTAATTTTTGGGATGCACCAGTGCATTTCCACTACTAAGTAAGATAAATAAGAATAAAAACAATATACCTCACTGGGTAAATTCTCATATTACACCGGTGGCCTGCAACAGAAACAAAAGCAATGAGAAATAAAATGTCAGAAACTTTAAATAACATTTTAAAATAAATATATTCACACAATATATGCAATACTGTACCAGTATTTAAAAAGAACAAAATGGTGTTTTCCATGTAATGGAAACAGGTTTTTCACACGTCATTCAGGGATGATCAAGAAATTCCCAACATTTGTCTTGGTGGGGTGTCATTAAGTGTCGTTAGCCTCACACCAGCTGATGAAGTCTATGATGACCTGCCTGTGTTCCAGCCATCCCTTCAGGTCATCCCTTGAGAATACAGCGGGGTCGTCACTGGGTTTGTCAACTGCTGTGTATCAATCCTGATGCTGTGTGTGTACTTACACTTATACTTGAAAACGTGTTCTGATACCACAGCACGTGATGCCACGTTACATCAGCCTGACTTTCACCTCTCAGTTTAGAAGTCAGATGGCAGAGTAAAGGCAACTGCAGCTGTCTGGAGATACAGTATTTATAAATGAACTGTGGTGACAAAAGTAAATCCCATTCTGCTTTCAGAATTCAGAGCAAACTCTGCTCAGCAAAGTTGTCAAGAGGAGTGGCAAAAACCAGCACGTTCAGCACCAGCAATTTGAAAACACATTTCAAAAGCAAAAGGATGTTTAGTTCAAATAGTTTATTAAAAGGAGCTGGAAACTAGAGAACTGGATCTTGATGGTCCGTTTACTTCATAGAGACTTCAATAGAACCGTACATTTTTGAACGAGTGACACCATCATGTTGTACATGATGATGATAAGCAGATAAAATAGATTAATACATGAAAAGTGTTAAATGCGTTAGCCGCTACCTAGATTTAACTGCATTGTCACAGCAGCAGCAACAGAAAAGAAGCAGAAGGTTTAAACAAACTGTGGATGTCTGGTTCAGAATAAAACACAGATGCTTAAAGACCGGCCTGCTTGTTTGAAATTAGTTGTGTGGAAATGTGTCAGTGGCAGCAGAAGAGACAAAGTGACAAAGTGGTGTATGGCAAGTAGTTACTTCATTTTTGCATGAATAAAGTATGGCAGTCCATTTGTATATTTATTTGCTTTAACATTTCAAGGATTTTTCCCACACAACTACTCATCTGCTGCAAAACTCGATGTGACTGTTTACAATGTAATTTATTTTGTCTTTTCACGTCGGGAAATTTTATTTAATTCTGTCTAGATTGTTGTTGTGTATCAAGCCAGTGACATATTAAATGAAGTAAGCACTCCTTGTTTTATTTTATTTTTTATTCTTTTTTTATTGTAATATTTTTTACACAAGAGATGGATATCTTTCTGAACTTAATCAGTTGTTCTGTTTGGCAAATGAAGCGCAAGACATTACATCTCAAACAGTACATTGGTACTTTTTAATTTTTTAAAATTTATTTTAGAGGTACTGTCAGTTCCAGGTGACAGCTGCTGCCTTGCTGTACATGAGCTGCTAACTTAGAGCCCCCCACTCCCAAAATCAGTTGTTTGTCTGTCTCTGCTTTTAGGAGAGTTATTGTCTATTTAAACAAAACAAAAGAATAAAAACAACTTAATATTATATTTGTGTTTCTCCTCTGTTGTGCTGAATCTGTTCAATTCTTCAGACATACCCCAAAAGTACATAGAAGACTTTAAACACTTTAGTATTTTATGATTTCTAACATGTGAATGAAATATTATGGGACCACACTGCAATAAATCTCATTTGAACTTTGTGTGATTGAATTAGAATTCAGGGCAACATTTCCAAAGTTTATCTCTCAAGTATAGAATCAAAAATATTTTTCGAATATTTCCTAGAGTTTTCACACAGTTGTTCTTCCTGGTTGATATTTAGTAACTCACCAAAATGTCTTTTTTGTTAAGTTATTTAGTATGGAGGTTAATTACCCTTTAGCCCATTTTAGTTGAATGTTTTTCCTTTTTATTGTTATTTTTCCAGCTCTCAGGTTTAAGAGACTACTGTTAGATAAAGTGTTTTATGATGTGTTTCTATAGATTTGTGGTGCTTTGTTGTTGTTGTTGTTTGTTTATTTGTTTTATTGGAAATCTATCCAGCTCTGTTCTGTCATTTTATATTCCACTGAAAACACTTTCTTTTGTCTGTCCCTGAATAACTTACACATTCAGAGCCTTATTTTACAATAATTTACAGCTTAGACTAAGACACGACTCTTAGATGACTCGTGAGAACAAAGTGATTTGACTCAAATGAACACTGAATCCTAACAGCAGAGCAAGTCTAAATGACCTCAAAATGAAAAGAATTGTTGAAGTATTTGTTTATGTGTTTGAAGGAAGTGTTTGATTTGAGTCATAAATAACCAACAATGCACACATTATATTATGGAACCATGTGAAATATACTCATCATGCATGATCCACATCGCTGCAAGTTGTGTTTGGCTGAGAGAGCAGTGGTGAGTGGAACAGGAAGTGTATGGAGAGAAAGGTGCAGGCCTCGATGAGCTGAAAACATTTCCACACGCAGTCAGCCAAGCTGTGCTGCAGAAATGAGATGCTAATTCGATGCTAATGAGATGGTAATCTGCCCCCGGTATTCCTTCGCAGTGGTGAGGAGGGGGATCTAAGAGGCCTTTCACTAGTGGTTGGGAACTAGGGGATGTCCTGAAGTCAGAGTTCAAGGCAGGAAAAGGGAAACTACATCCACACATATCCATGATAGATCTGTGTGCTCGCAGGTTCCCAGAGGACAGAGTCTACAGCTGACGGCCCACCTGAGGAGAGGAGGAGTGACCAGCCCCTCACCTTCAATGACCCACTCTGGCCTATGCAGTGGGAACTGGTGGGTGCAATTATGTGTGTGTGTGTCCTCATTGGTCTTATCTGGAAGTCTCTCCTCTTTTCTTGTCCTCATGTTCAAGGATGTTCATCTGACAGGCAGAAGTCAGGCGTGCCTTCATGTGTGACTGGAGAGGGAGACAGAAGATAGAGAGATAAAGGGATGGTGGAGAAGAAGGTAGAAGAGGTGAAAGGAGCTGTCCAGGTTGAACTGAGACAGATGTCTGGGACTGATGAGGCTTGGAGGAACGCTGACGCACATCTGGGCTCAAACGACACACATGTGTGCAGCTGTCCAGTTTGCACTGTTTAGTCAAAATGTGTTTCTGAGGATCAGCACTAGTGGAGCAACAGTATAGTTTACTACGAGGAAGTTAATTTACTGTATTATCACTTCATTCAAAACATTTAATTTGCTCCACATAGTTTTCTTTATTACATACATTTATGGAAATAAAACCCTTTAAGTGTCCCGTGAAAACATTGTTAATACTTGAAAATTGTTTATTTTTTTATATTTATATATGTGTTCATATTGGTTTGTGTTTGGGCCAATATCTAATCAGAGACTACAGTTTGTTATTATATGAGAAGCACTGCCGTCAAGTTTATAGCAAACATAGAATTTTAGTGTTTATTTTTATGAGTTTTTGATGCTTTCCTGGACCCATTTTGTGATAAATGCTGGATCCATATTGATTTTATGATTTCTTTTTAAAGAACTCCTGTGACTTTTGCCGGTAATTAAAAGCATTTAAATGGACACCTAATATCATGCTTTTAATTATTATTATATCATATTTAATCTATAATTTGAATACTATTTATCTTGATATAATTCATTCTTATTTTATTATTTTATAGCCAAGGGGTAAGCAGGACCCAGCCAATCGACACCGTGGATGTTTCTGATTGACGCATGAGGGCGTAATCTGACAGAGTGAGGGGGAGGGAAGGCGGGCCCACAGACTCACCAAGGCAACTGATTGACTGACACCTCAGCTCTTGGGGCAAGATGGAGGGGTGAGAGTCAGGACGGGGGCGGAGGGTGGTACAGAAAGAGAGCGCAAATGAGGAGAGATGATGGAGACACATGAGGGAGAGGTGAAAGAAACTCCAAGGTTCATCATGTGTTGCGAATAGTCACTTCTCGATTTAGACGTTTTATTGATGAGATTATTTCTCGAAACGGAGCGTGATGTATGTGCTACAGCATCAAGTACGAAGCATAACCGATTATGTCACTTTAGTCATATAGGCTGATTGCATAAACAAGAGAATAGAATGTAATTTTCAATCACTCGGTAATCAAGAAGAATGGAAAGCATTATCAGAGCTCAGGACCTTTCTCTTTCTTTGTCTCGTCCCCTCGCCTCCCCCTCCTGCTTTCACTCTGTTGTGTTTAATCAGCCTCTGGTGGACGGAGATATTGATTGAGGGTCAGTAATCTGCTCAGGGTTGGTAGCCTGCCAGGCCCAGACAAATGTATGTGTGTGTGTACACTATCCAAGCGTGTATATTTGGTAAAATCTAGTGTGTATGCATTGGCTGAGCAGTATACAACATGAGTTTAACCAGCAGTCCACTGGATGAAGAAGAGCTCAGCTCCTCTGTGAGGGGTCCCCCATACTTTCTTAAGTCCATAAACTTTCTGAACCAATGGTCTAGTCTACGTGATACACGGGTTTACGGAGTATACCCACTGGAAAAGCTTAAGAATTTCAGTATACCCACTTAAACACTGCACATCACGTGGCGTCTCTGGGCAGCACGCCTCACCCCCAAAATGCCCCCCGGGCGCTTTCAATAGCTGCCCACTGCACCACCTGGTGGTGGATGGGTTAAATGCAGAGACTAATTTCGCCATTGTATGGAAACATACAGTGCTGACATTGTGATGACATTATTATTATTATTATTAAAAGTGCCCAGTGATACATGTCATATCATTAGGCACGTGTCATTGATACGTTAAACGGCAGTTAAATGCTTCCATAACGATCTATTGGTATGCAGCACTTGTTTATTACATTTGCTTATCCAGGGAATTATTGCATGATTACCGTATTTTTTGACTTATAAGTCACGGCTTTTACATAATTTACATGCCCTGTGACTTATAGGTCGATGCAACATATTTATGGATTTGTCACGTATTTATAAACCAATTTTTGGCTGAGATATGACTGTTTTCATTCATTATGACAAAAAAAGAGCAGTACCATTTTCTGCCACTAGATGGCAGCAGAGTAGTAGTAGTAGTAGTAGTATAGCATGCCATTGTATAATGCAACAGTTAAACGTGGCTATAATGACAAATTCAAAAAAGTTCAATATAAAAACAACTGGAGTTTATTTATTATACTTTATACTTTATTGTTTTTGTCTTGAACCTTTTTTGAATTTACCATGTCCTGGATGACTGAGAATCTTCACCAGCTATTAATGATACAATCGGCTTGCCATATTATACGGGGCCGAGATGGTGTAGAGGCAGGGCAGCCGGTTTGGGACCCGAAAGTCCCAGGTTCGATCCCCAGTCACTGCACATCACGTGGCGTCCCTGGGCAGCACGTCTAATCCCCAAAATGTCCCCCGGGTGCTTTCAATAGCTGCCCACTGCACCACCTGGTGGTGGATGGGTTAAATGCAGAGACTAATTTCTCCATTGCTGACATTGTGATGACATTATTATTATTATTATTATTATTATACTCCCTCTACCTTCTATCTGCTCGCTGCTTGGAGCAAGTCAAACCAGCTGCACCGCTCTGACAAAATGCAGTTAATTTGACCATTAAAGTGAATTTAATAAATAAAAGTTCAACAGAGACACACCTTTGCTATAATTTCAAGCAAACAAATAATTGTTTTAGGCGCTTTTCTTGTTAAATTTTGAAGAAATGCAGAGGCTCGTCTCTCTGCGCAAGCCCACTGCTTCCACGAATTGGGTTTTGAAATACAGATGATTTGACCGTTAAAGTGCATTTATTAAGCAAAATATAAACTGAGGCACTATAACTTCACGTAAACAAATAATTATTTTTAAGTGTTAATCTTGTTAAATGCTTGTTAAAGTCCTCCTGTGCACGCTCCCGCGGCCGCCATTTGACAGCCCATCGATTTTTGGCACAGCACCGGACCACGTTTCCACGTTGTCAGCGGTGACGCATAATAGATGCAACATATACGGCGAAGCGACATACATGTATTTATAGCTTTCGACACTTTTTTAGACATATTTGGACTGATGCGACTTATAGGGCGGTGCGACAGGTACGGTGGGAAATACGGTAATACTTCTGTATACTTACTACTTAATACTTGAACATGTTTTGCTTTGATACTGTTTTATAAATTCTATAACATGTTTTTAATACAAAGACAACTGTTATACAAAGTTTGTTGTTCATTTATTCACATATAAGCATCAAAGAACTTTGGAAATGTTCAATATGCGTAAACATCAAAATAAATTGATGATTACATTGTACTAACCGGTGTACTTTGGTTTCTAAGCACAGTATACAGACTGATTGTAGTAAAGTTAGTTTTACGTTGAACATGCGTGCTCCGTGGCTTCAGCGGTGTCCAATGTGAAACTAACTTGACCGCGGTGTACCCACTACAAAAATGTAGACTACACCACTGATAGCAGCACATGCTATATTTCATTCTAACAGAAAATGTTTGTTTTTGTTTTGTTGCCAAAGTGCAGCTGAGCTAAAACCCCAGTGGCAAGTGCTTTCTTTAACATTGTGTTTACACGTCTTGCATTGATAAAGTCTGGCTGTGCTCGTTGCGCTTCTGTTTTGGTAATGTTGCTCACCGTGTTTGTGCACGAAAGTGTAAATGCTGAAATGTGCATTGGTTCAGAGCTTAATTGTATGAAGTGGATCTGCATTCAAGATGCTTCTCTGTGAGCTGATATCTGCGCTTTCAAACTGTATGCCGTGTGTATGCATGTGTGCACATGTGCGAGTGTAAATGTGTCTTCCCCAGGGCCAGTCCCAGTGTTCCTGTTTACGTTGGTCTTCTAGATGCCTCTATTCATCTGCTTTATACACACACTACAAAGCTTTGTGGCTCCCCAGATGCTGCACACCAAACACACACACATGTACACACACACGCACAGCCACCCAAACTGAGACATTTTTATTGTCTTTTTCACCCTTTTCTTTCTCTCTTAATTATAACAGGAGTAGTAGCCTCTCAACACACTCACTTTGAATATCCAAGTGTGTGTGAGAAGAGGAGTTTGGGGATCTCATTGACATTTCTGCTTAGACTGTGCTCAGCCTTTTAGCTCTACCTCCAAGCATGTTTTTTGCTTTTAAATATTCTGCGTTAAGAAACCACATTAAAGTTGTACTAAGAGATCAAGTGAGTGCATTTAATTTGTGGGACCACTACTGTTTATGGGAGCACTTGTGATATTTTTTGATACTGGGCTGCAGTATGACAAGCCGACATATGCGTGGATGTACTGTGCCCATAAAAAGTTTCACCACCTTGGATGTTTTATGCTTTCATTGCTATCATAAATCAATTATAGTCAATATAAATTTGACTTCTTTTTACACGCACAAAGTGAAATTACGTGTCTATAAAGTACTACCAATTAAATTAAAATATGTACGTTTTCAGTGTGATTACAGGGGTCTTGATGGTTTTCCTCACTTTGTCCCTTCTTGCCTGGTCGCTCAGTTTGTGAGGACGACCTACTCTTAGTAGATTTACACATGTTCCATATTCCTTCCATTTTTTTTATTTATTTTTTGAGGATGGATTAAACAGAACATGTCAAACTGGTTTTGAACCAGTTTGACATGACTGTCGACGACGGAGAGGGCCGGCACCAGAGGAGGGGGCGTGCCAAAGACACCATCTTAGCACCAACGTAACTGGTTTGTTCCACTTTAGAGTAAACTGTTGGGGGGAAAATCAGTTTTGTGCTGTGTGTTTCCTTGACTGATGAAGCTTTCTGGATGGAAGGTGAAACGTTTCAGCACAAAAAAAAAAGAAAAAAAAAAAAGAAACTGTCCAGATGACCTGACTGAAAATTGTTGGAACTTCTGGGGATGTTCAGTGTTATGGAAATCCTCTTGTATTCTTCTCCTGACTTGCACTTTTAAATAATCCTTTCTCTGAGTTGAATTAGGACAGTCACTTTAAAGAGGGTGAATATTTATGCAATCGCTTATTTGTCATTACATATTTGTATGGTATGGTGTTCACATGAATCATTTTTAATGATATTTGACCCTGAAGACAGTGTTTTTGTAAAGATAGCAGAGTCATATTGATCATGATTGATTTATGGCAGAAATAAAAGCATAAAATATCCAACGGTGTGAATACTTTTTACAGACACTGTAACTATTTTTCTAGTTTCTTGAGCAACTACAAAATATACGAGAGTTGTCCATGTGCTTAAATAAACAGAAGCCTTAGACATGTTTTCTAATATAAATATATTTGATAGTAAATACATCCATGCTGTATGTCACAGTTTTAACCACATATCAGTTAAAACATCAGAGCCGTCACCACGGATCATTGGGCTCTTTTGATAAAGTGACCTGCGTTCTTCACTGTTGTTGAAGAGTTATGCACCGGAACAGGACAATAAATAGACTTTAAGTTTTACTTATAATAACTTAAAGTTGTTCACACATGGACTATAGACTGAAATAAAGCAACAGTCATGACCTGAAACTACCATCCATCCATCAATTTGTCCGTGTTTTGGTGCTTAATGTTGACTTAAACTAGACAAAATAATTTCTTATAAGTAGAAAGTAGTTTATTGTTGATATATTTTTATTTCATTTGATCAGCTTCAGCGTAACAGCACCTTAACTCAAAGCTGAGACCAGGTTTTCTGCATGACTGGGCAATAAAGTTAAACAGCAGATGACTAATTTAGACAAACTCAGTTCAGTAATTCTTTTCAGATTGTTAACATAGCAACATGTGTTTAGTTTTCACAGGGCGAGCGTAACCCCAGTGGGTTGGACCTGAATGTGATGCCAGTTTGGAGGAACAACATTACTGGTCGTGGTGTGGTGGTCAGCATCATCGATGATGGTGAGTCTCGTTTTATGGTGCATTCTGGTTGTACTCCTGTCTCTAAATCAACTGAAATGTTTCCCCAAAGTCTGAATTATTTTTTCAGAAACACCTCATAATCCAATATGGCTGCCTTGTGCATAAAAAGTCCTGACTGCTGCAATAATAAACATTTCATTTTCACTTTGTGTAATTTAGTGATTCAGTCATGCACAAAGTAGTGCAAACTGTTAGTGAACATGCTGCTGCAGTGTGTGAAATACAGTGTTGCTTTCTTTTATTGCTAATGGTAGTTAGCCTGGTGATTAAGCTCAACATTTAGCTAATTTTACAGATTTTCTGACCTTCAGCTCAATCCCAGATCAGTTTTAAGTTCCAAGGTAAATGGAAAGCATCACTAACGCAACACTTGTTGATGTAAACATACAACCATAATGTTTGATGAGGAATTTCTGGCATCCAATACACAGTTTTGTGATATGTGGGAGGTCAGTGGTTAAGGGCTGCAGCCTTGTAAGACTGGGGCTGCTGGTTCGAGCCCAGGTTGCATCAGGAACGACATCTGGAGTAAAACATTTACCATATCTTTCATGTGAGTTCAGTTGCAGTGGTGAACCCTCAAGACCGAAGCAGAGGAAAGAAACTTACACAAAAACAATATTTTTTTCCCATTGGTGACAAACATTTTCAAAAAAAAATGTTAAAAAGATTTTGTTTTCTTCAAGATGAGCAGACCTTCTCCTCAAACAAACAAACAAACAAACAAACAAACAAACAAAAACAAATATATATATATATATATATATATATATT
>NC_056502.1:37247025-37267286 GCF_014905685.2 Nematolebias whitei
ATATGTGTGTGTGTGTGTGTGTGTGTGTGTGTGTGTGTGTGTTTGAAAACTGCATAACTGAGAGTTTTTGGTTGCTGTTGAACAGCACCCATCTGTCATACAAAATGTTTAATATTATAAACTCTCTTCTGACCTGCAGTGAATAAATATACTTTTCTCTAAGTGTCCCCTCCCCCTCTTAAGTTGCTCCTCCACTCTTCACCTCCATCATCTTTGTTTCATGCCACAGTGAGAATTCATTTTTTCTGATTGCTGGGATATCTGGCAACAAGGCGGCATCTTATGGGCTCATTCATCAAGAACTAATTGAACCCTCACTAGTGTGGAGTGTTGATAGAGCTGAAGTTGTCGGAGTGCTCTTTTTGTGAATGTGTGGGTGTTGAGGTGTTCATAGGCCACTCTCTTCTGGCAGTCAAGACCCTATGATTCTGTCTTGTGTGTTCACAAATTACACTAGCATTAGAAACAAATGAACTGTTTGTGGTTTGCATGCATACAATTTTTTTTGTATGTACGTGACAGTCGTTAATATGCTGGTGAAGATTCTCAGTCATCCAGGACATGATGAATTCAAAAAGCATTCAATACAAAAACAACTGGACTTTATTTGTAACAGAAGACGTTTCGCTCCTCATCCGAGGAGCTTTCTCAATTCAAAGAGCAGAGAGTGAGAGATACAGGTTATAAGGCTGAGTGGGATAAGACACACACACACACACACACACACACACACACACACACACACACACACACACACACACACACACACACACACACACACACACACATATGTAGATTGGCAGTTCACACCTAAACACCTAAACAGTAGGTCTTTGTTCCTCTAATTCACAGTCGAGGCCCCTCTGTTCCCATCAGGTGTGAAAACCGGCTGGGAATCTGTCTTAAAGTTGCATTATATGTTTTTGAAAGTGGGAATCTGAGGCCTCCTCCTCTGTTAAGAGACGGCTTTTCTCTTTTTACATAAATTGCTTCCTTCACCCCCCTCTCAAACCATCTGTGTTCTCAGTCCAAAATGTGCACATTTTGGTCCTCAAAAGAATGTCCCTTATCTGTGAGGTGGAGGTGAACTGCAGAATTTTGTCCAGAGGAGGTGGCTCTCCTGTGTTGAGTCATGCGTCTGTGAAGAGGCTGTTTAGTTTCTCCAATGTAGAGGTCTGGACAGTCGTTAACTTCAGCATCTGAATTTGATGATTGTGTAGCGAACAAAAGGCCTTTACTTTGCTTTGCATTCCTCTATAGACTTTCCTATTGTGTTCGTGTGTGTGTGTGTGTGTGTGTGGGGGGGGGGGGGGTACAAATACAATGTGCAAGATAAGAGAAAGAGAGGAAGAAATTATATTGTAGAAAGATACCGAAGGAAATGTCAGGAGATGGCAAAAGCAACCAAAAAAAAGTATTCAGGGTGAGGGTGAGTATGTATGTGTTAATGTATGTAAGTGTGTGTGTGTGTGTGTGTGTGTGTGTGTTTGAGTGAAAGTATTAGACTTGCACCACTGAATCTGCCCTCCTCTGAGGCTTTTTTTTACTCTGCTCCTCCTCTCTGTATTGATTCCACTGAGCAGGAGCTCCCTCACCCCTTTCCTTTCACTCTCGTTCTTCCTTCTTTCTCTTCTTCTTTATCATTTTCTCACTTCCATTTTGTTAACTACGAGGGGACGTCTTCCTCTTTGCACGACTTTCTTATTTCCCATCATTCTCTGTCTATTCATATATATATCTATATATATATATAGATATATATACAGTATAATCCCCTCTTTTGTAGAGTCTGCCTCTCACAGCTGAAGGATCATGTACGCCTTCACCTTTAGCCATTGTTCAATCGATGCCTATTGATTTTAATATCACAATGAAATAAATTATTTCTCTTTGAGTGAAGGCTCCCGTGTCACCACCCTCTTCTAGTTTCTTTTCACCTTCTAGATCCTCCGGTTAAGTTCTTCTGTTTTAGAGGTAATGTAACTGGCATCTGGTGCTTGTCATCTCAGACCTTTGAATCACATTTAACGATCCACTTTTAAATAGGTTTCTCTGTTTGGGGTTGTCCTGATCTTTGTCGTTCAGGTTGTTTTCTCCTTGTGGCACCATTGGATTTACAGTACATGCATCACAAGACTGTTAAAAATGTCAAAGGACAATTAAAAAGAGAGACTGTGCGTCTTGTTTGTTTATGCTGCACTTGTTGGAAACTGTAAATGCTTTGATTGCCAGAAAAAAATACAGCCATCACCCACTTTACACAACCACATGAGCAGTCATTAGCACATAATCAGTGGGTCATGACTGATGAGTGGGTTGTAGACTAATCTGAAAAATTGCACCCCACCCCACACACACTCTAAATTGTCCTTCCAATGGGCTATGGTGTCCGTGTCATCCAGCTATCAACAGTGGCCTCTGTCTGTCAAGGCCAGGCAGCCCTTAAGGACTCCTCTATTGATCTGCGCCTGGTCCGTTGTCATTACATGTCATTGGTACACCAAGACACAGAGAACAAAGTGGACTTAAAGATGAAGGTGAAGCGTAGAATGATTGGATGGACTAGATGGGGGAGGGAAGAACATAAAGAATTTACATCATGATTCTCCTATTGTTGCACACCTGTACATAGAGGACGTAGAGAAGAGAGCCTTGGTGTCCTTTTCAGGGACACCACCGAGTCATTGGTTCAGGTATGTTGATGACACTTCAGGAAGTCCAACATTTTACTGACCACATCAACTCTGTGGATAAATACATCAAGTTCACATGAGAAGATGTAAAAAATGGCAGGTTGGCTTTCTTGGACTGTGAGGTCTCAGTCTCTGATAGAGGCCATTTGCAAACTGAGGTGTACCGCAAACCCACCCACACAGACCAGTATTTGCAGTTTGACTCCCATCACCCTTTGGAGCACAAGTTAGGAGTCATCAGGACTCTGTATCACAGAGCAGACAGCATCCCCACTAACTCAGGAGCCAGGCAGAAGGAGAAATCCTACACAAGACATCCTAACTGGGCCTTCCTGAAAGCAGAGAAGAAACCCAAACAGGACTCCAGTCAGCCATCAGGTGAAAAGGAGGAACCCAGACCCAGACCAGTGGTCATTCCGTATGTTGAGGGAGTATCAGAGAAACTGAGACGTTTATTTTCTAAACATAACGTCCCAGTGGCTTTTAAACCCCAAAATACATTACGGCAAAGACTGGTTCATCCCAAAGATCCAGTCCCCCGGCACAAACAGAGTAATGTTGTGTATGCTGTTCAGTGTCAGGAGGGCTGTGATCAGTCTTACATCGGGAAACAAAATAAAAATGTACTGTATTTTTCGGCCTATAAGTCACAGTTTTTTGCATAATTTACGTGCCCTGCAACTTATAGGCCGAAGCAACATACAGTATTTATGGATTTTTTCCCCCATATTTGTAGTGAACTAGGCCTGATGTCAAAAACTTTGACCTTAAGGACCATATGGGACAGAAGCTGTCATTTCATTGATTTGAATCCAGAAATACAGGTTGACCCATCCTGAGACTTTCTTTCTTGAAAATTCAAGTGAAAGAACACTCTCTTTTTTATTATCATTACTATTTTACAAATGTTTGATAATCAAAGTGTTTTTAGTTCAAACCATTTTAGATGCTGCAGTGAACTAATCATTTTTATTAACTGTGAAACAGTAATAATGATTTTTAATCCTCATGCAAAGTTAGAATTCATGTTAAGGTCTGTTACAGAGTAATTATGCATTTTCTGATTTTCTGTCTTTGAATGAGCAGTGTAAGTTGGTCCAAGGTTGGAGTCAAACGCAGACAAATGTTGGAACGAGCTGTCGTGTTTTTACATCCTCTCAGACGTAAATAGAGAAGCTGGCACCTGTTTTCCGCCAACTCGCCCAAACATTTCTCTCCCTGTCTCTAAAAACATGCTCAATCTGTTCCATAACATCCTTGCTGTTTTTCTGACTCCTAGTGACCTCTTACGTCACAAAACACACCCCTGTCTGGTCGATATTGACCAATCAGAAACTCCCAAATGAACCGGAAATAGAGCTCTTTAAAATGTCGGTACTTCCTAGTTCAAACCAGTGTCGAGAGTCGTGTGGAGTTTCCAGTCGGGTGGAGAGTCGAGTTGGAGTCGTTGCAGCTCCCGTGCTGGGAAACAGGAAGATCCTGACATGACCACAGAGCTCTTCCGAGTCTTATGGGATTATAACATCTTCCACCTCTGGGTGGAACTCTGACGGACTCCACTCATGTGAAGTCCACTTGTGAGGTGAACTTGTGTCGGACGGAATACCGTCACTACTTCGGACGATTCACAGCTGTTCCTACGGAGACGCTGAAAGGGTGCGTTGAATGGACTTTCGTACCAGTGGAGACATCTCCAGGTAAAAAGTTGATTTATAACACCTAAGTGTACTGGGGGAAGAAGCTGAGAAAAACCCGGAGAGTGCCGTCCTGAATGCTGACACAAACAAACCCCCTCACCCATCTTTTTCTCCCTCTAAACTTCGTCTTTCCATCTTTAAAATTCTTCTATCAGGTAGAAATCATTCCAGATATTTTAGAAATGTCTGTGTAAAGTTCTCATCCACCGCCGTGTGGTCAATCAAAATTGTACAGCTTGCTAAAATTAGCCATGTTGTTAATTTCCATATTTTGCCAATTAATGTAAATGTGTGATGTGTTAAACTTTGATTCTGTTAATAAATGACCCACTGTCGTTTGGTGAGTCAAAGATAATTAACGTCTCACGTTACATTTCTAAATTCAATGCACATTATATACAGTCCAGAAAAATGAAAGAATCCGTTTAATTTATGAATATATCTCATGCATATGTTCATCTACATATTTATAAACCAATTTTTGGCTGAGATATGACAGTTTTCATTCATTCTGACTGACCCCCCCCCCCCCCCCCCCAGCAATACCACTTTCAGCCGATGGCAGCAGAGTATTAGTAGCAGTATGACATGCGGTTGTATGTGTAATAGGTAAATGTGGCAATAATGACAAATTCAAAAAAGTTCAAGACAAAAACAACCGGACTTTATTTATTATACTTAAACTTCCTTGTTTTTTTCCATGAACTTTTTTGAATTTTCCATGTCCTGGCTGACTGAGAATCTTCAACAGCTATTAATGACACAATCGTTCTGCCATAGCCTCCCCACCTTCATTCTGCTCTCTGCTTGGAATCGTCAAACCAGCTGCACCGCCCCGACAAAATGCAGCTAATTTGACCATTAAAGTGCATTTATTAAGAAAACGTTAGACTGAGATACACCTTTACTATAATTTCGAGCAAACAAATAATTGTTTTTACGTGTTAATCTTGTTAAATTCTTGTTAAAGTCCTCCCGTGCACGCTCCCGCGGTCACCATTTGGAAGCCCATTGGTTTTTGGCACAACACCGGCCCACATGTCCGGGTTGTTAACGGTGACGCATAATAGATGCGACGTATATGGCGAAGCAACATATTTATGGATGTTTCCACTTTATTAGACAAATATGGACTGATGCAACTTATAGGGCGGAGCGATGTGCAGGGCGAACATTTCGGTAAACAAATTTAGACGTAATGTGTAAAATGTAGGGACTTCCAGCAGAATCATTTCAAACCATCACCTCTGATTGATAAAGAGTCAAATATTGTGGCTGCAATAAACTAAAACTAGTCTTTGTTTAGTCTCTTTTTGCCAACTATTTTAGCATAGTGATGAAATGTAGGAGAGAGGTGAGATCTTGTTAAATCAGTTACTTGTTTTATGAATATAGTGACCAATGATTCTTTTTCTTGTGCTGTTCCACACAGATGGAAGCTGTTAAAACACTTGTTTTATTTTAGAAAACACGTCACATTTCTGCAGCATCTATCCATCCATTGTCTCCCACTGACATGGAGGGCTTCAGGAGGGGAACCCAGAGATCCCTCTCTTTCAAGCTTCTCCTGGGGGATCCCAAGGTGTTCTCAAGCAAAAGAGGATGTATTATCCCTCTGGCAATTTTTAGAAATCTTCCTCAGGGTCTTTCCCAGTGGGATATATCTTGTAAAATTCCAGAAGGAGGTGTTCAAGAGGCCTCCTAATCAGACTCCTGAACCACCTTAACTAACTCCTTTCGATAAGGAGGCGCAGCAGCTCCATCGCACCATAACTTGTGAACAAGAGTCCCAGATACTTGAACTCCTTTGCCTGAAGTCTCACGCTCCAGTTCAGTTGGAGCATGCCAGCATTTACCGAAGCATCCCACTTTTTTTTATGATTGACACGACGTCAGACTCAGTTGTTTTTTTTTATTTTTATTTTTTTCTTCAAATCGTTCTAAATGTTATACACCAAAACTTTAAAGCGCAGCCAGCTGCACAGTCACAAACTCTTTAATGTCACAAATTCATAAAGAATCTGAAGAAAATTGATTTTATTGATAAATGAAAACAAACAAGTGGACTTTCAAGCAAGTACTGCTCTCACAAGTAAACGTCTTATTCATATCTAGGAAATCCAAGAGAGCAGAGTTAAAGGTTGTTTTTTATGCTTGCACTTTAAAAAGCCGTGCACCAAAGGACAATGTAACCCCAATATAGACACAGTGCTGTATTTATATCATCATAATATAGTGTGCATATATTAGTTGTAGGAGGTGTGATCAAACATTTTATAGCTGATCATGAAGGCTAAAGGAACTGCTCCAACAGAGACTGATATGCATTTCTGATGTTTCCTAACCCCAGCTGATGGGAGGCGTGTCCCCTGTGTGAGAAATATTTACCGTAGAGTCTGTTTATGATGTGTCAAGGTGGAAACAGTTGTTTGAGGATATTTTAGAACACGACCACCATTAGAGCCTTTAACTATTAATCTTCTCATTAAAGCACGGCAGCTACACAAAAGCACGGATACTTTAATGCTGTTGATCGATGAGTCTTAACTCATTAATGCAGGATTAGCTTTTACGTTTGTCACAACTTTATCAGATTACAAATAACTGAGCAAACCTTGGGCGTAAACAAAACCATAAATAATAGTCTTTTTTTATGCTCTCGGGCCGTTTGGCTGATGATTTGAGCACAAAGATGCAGGTTTGGTTGCTGTGTAATAAGATAAGGCTCATCTTTATACCATGTAGTCTTAAGATCTTTGTTTTAGTTTTAGTAGATGCTCACATTAACAAAAACTCCTGGTTTAAGGCCAGAAAGTGTCAGAGTCCTGTTTGTGCGTGTTTGGTAAAAATGACACTGTCCGGCCACGTGAATGTGTCTGGCAGAAGGAGCGACAGAGTCAGCGCTTTTTCCCCCTCCCTTCCCCCCCGCCCCCTGCTGTTCAATCCATCCAGCTGCTGTCACCACGGGGGAGCAGACAATCTATCAAGGCATCGGGATGCATTCTCCTCACCTGCGCCGCGCCTTTAATGAACAGCCAACATGATCCCGGCTGACAAGCAGGAAATGGATGTAATAAAGATTGTTTCTGCATGCTCTTTGCATCCCTGATAAATCACCTCGCTGTGCAACAGATACGAGAGCCACATGGAAATTTGATTTCACACAGCAAGGGGGAGGAAGAAGAGAGCAGTAAGGGAAGATGAGAGCTGCTAGTGGCAGGGTCAGTCTATTTCATTCCTCTTTTTATCCGGTGGAGCAGCGGAGCGGGATGTGTGGGAGTTAAGTAGAGATTCTGCATTTTATTTTTATAAATTAGCATTTTTTTTTTGGTTTAGTTTTATTTTATGTTCATGTGTTTACTTATTTCACCTGCAAGTTCAGATTGGAACATACCCTCATAAATAATTACAAACATAGTGCGTGGATTTCCACACAGATGTCAATCACTGTAACTGCTGCGTAGAAGAGCTCCAAAATAAGACCACACCAGAATGAAGATCTGCACCGAAGCTAAAATTTTAACTCACAGTTACAAGTTCATATAAAAAAAAAAGGCTCCATTCATCCTTTTTGGCATCACTGGGAGCTAAAGTTTGTTTCAGCTGACACGAGCCAGGCGGCGAGCCGACTGCACAAATCTGTAGCCAGAGATGATTAAAATAATGCTTTTCTCACACATGATTATTTAAAGAATGTGTCTAAACTGTGCAGAGAAGCTGGCATCACTCGCTTGTGTACTTTACAATGGGAAGTTATCTGCTGAGGATTTACTGTACTCTCCCTGCTGGAAGTAGTACAGTAAAGTATACAAAACTATACAGTTCAAACTGCTGTATTTTATCTTCTGCACACTCAGATTAGCAGCTGATGAACCTTGATGACTGTTTTTAATAGTATAAATATTATAAATTGTTAGAATGGTCCATAGCGTCTGGATGCATGCAGACCAGCCAGGTGTTTATTCACGAACAAACCTCCAGGTTACATGAGGTCCCAGCAGCACTTCTGTTTCATGTTAACTGGCAGCTCTTTTATAAGCTACTGCTCCCTCGTTAACCAGAGGATTAAAAATGCACAATACATCACCAACATTGCATTTGATATTTTCTATTCAATAGGAGAAAATCTTAAAAGCATTTGAGCATGTCACAATTTCAGCCAATCTTCAGGCTCACATTGGCTTTTTTAGCCTGAACACAACTTAAGTCATCTAAGAGGCAGTTATCAATGCTAATCATCCATCCATCCATCCATCCATCCATCCATCCATCCATCCATCCATCCATCCATCCATCCATCCATCCATTATCTTTCCTCGCTTCTTCCTTTTCGGGGGTTACTGGTGCCCATATCCAGCAGTCACTGTGCGAGTCTGTGGGAGGAAACCAGAGTACCCAGAGAAAACCCACGATTGCACATAGAGAACATGCAAACTCCGTCCAGAAAGGCCCCCAGCCAGGATTCAATCTGACGACCTTCTCAATGAGAGGCAACATTGTCATCAAACACTCAAACTGAAATACATTCAACATGTGTATTTTTTTTTTATACAATGATGGTAACATTAAACCAAATGTTTAAACTGTGTTTTCCACATACTGAAGATATTGTTACATAAATATTTACATTTTTTGTGACTAAATGTAGTCACTATAATTGTTCAAATTCTCAGATTTTGCAGTATTCACACGATAGTGCATCTTCTGATTTTGGTGGTGTTTCATTCAAAACTGGCCAGTCCTGTTTGAATATCCTTAAGAGAAAGTTCAGTTGCTTTCTCTCTAGACACTTACAGCCACTTCATTGGTTAACCAGCTGGTTAATCTGCATAAAAGTCAGGAGCAAATATTTGCATGCTACAAATATTCTCTAAAAATGTTTAGGAGTTCATCAAGTCTGCACTGAGTGTATAAAAACTACCATAAAGATACAACTAATGGCACTCCAATTGTTTGCACTGTATAGAGGAAACATTTTGAAGAAAGCATGAACAAGCCAGTTTAGTGTTAGGGGAACATGCACACAGAAAGGCTCCAATTGACCGTCCTACATATATCCATCCATCCATTTTCTTTACCCGCTTATTCCATTTTGGGTCACGGGGGTCGCTGGTGCCCATGTCCAGCAATCACTGTGCGAGGGGCGGGGTACACCCTGGGTGGGTCGCAAGTCCATCACAGGGCCACATAGAGACAAACGAGACAAACAACCATTCACTCTCTCACTCACACCTAGGGACAATTTAGAGTTGTCCTACATATACATTTTTACTAAAAATAAAAATTTTGTAGACATACTTTAGGTTTTCCAAATGCACCCTCAAAACTTCAATATATTCATTTTGTCGACATTAGAAGTAAACAAAATGCAAAACACTTTTAAGCAACCATCCATCCATCCATCCATTTTCTTTACCCGCTTATTCCATTTTGGGTCACGGGGGTCGCCGGTGCCCATGTCCAGCAATCACTGTGCGAGGGGCGGGGTACACCCTGGATGGGTCGCAAGTCCATCACAGGGCCACATAGAGACAAACAACCATTCACTCTCTCACTCACACCTAGGGACAATTTAGAGTTACCAATCAGTCTAACATGCATGTTTTTGGTCTGTGGGAGAAAACCGGAGTACACGGAGAAAACTCACGCATGCACGGAGAGAACATGCAAACTCCACCCAGAAAGGTCCCAGGCCAATATTTGATCCGGCGACCTTCTCGCTGAGAGGCAGCAGCTCTACCAACTGCGCCACCGTGTCACCACTATGGATTTTTATATTTACCAAAATCTGCAGGAAAAATAAACAGAAAAATTGTTGTTGTGCCAGAATTCAAAAGCATATAAAATGATTTTTTATGATAAAACATCAGTATTTTGTAAGTTTGTGTTACAAACCTACAGGACCTGCAGGATTGGTTGAGCTAGCAAGGAACAAACAAAATCCAGCTCACGGCGAATCAGTAAAAAATCTGTCCGTGTACCATTTAATACTCATACATTTCAGTTTGCATGTAAGACACAAAATATGAGCCACACTGATTTTCATTAGGGCTCTGTTTTTATGAATAAAATGATACGATGGAACAACATAACGCAATATCGTGTTTTTGTAAACACAATGAAACACACATGTGACAGCAGTCGTAGCTAGAAGACAGTAAAGTGATCGTGGTGCAGTGGAAGTGGAGAGCTAATCTTATTAGAGCTGCAGTACAACCAAGAGTCAGTGTTAGTTGGACTGTAACTTGAGGACAGTTTCTTCAGCTGCAGTGGTCCTTCAGGCCAATCGTTTGTTAAAACAAACAAAGGGGTCGCCAGCAGGAGGTTCAGTCTGCACGAGGCGATGTATTTTCACTCACGTGACGTTAAGTGCAATCCAATTCATAAGAAATAAAACAGATAACGCATGCAGACACCAACATGTTGCCTTATACCGCTATGCAATACAGTGAGACGCATTTCAATTTCCAGCGCATGATATAAGCAGTCATTTTCCCCACTGTCCACACATTCTGCAGGAAGCACGTTCAGTGTAGGGTGAGAGGAAGCAGGGTAAAGAAAAGGGAACAAATGATTAGAGCTGGAAGAAATAATGGTGGGGGAGCAGGAGAACTACATGGAGAATGGTATATAGGAGAATAAAAGGCAGAGTGAGATAGAGATATGGAGAAGATGGTGGGGGGAGAGTGAGATAGGAGTTGGGAGTGGGGATGCAGATATGGGGGTGGGGGTGTAATTTATGATTTAATCTAATGCATTCTGGACCTGCTGTAAGTCACACAGACCTCAGCTGGGGAAGTGAGGGAGGGAGAGGGGGAGAAACAGAGGCAGAGAGACATTAACCTTTCCTTGAAGCAAAGCGTGGAGCTGTTTTATCTGACCAACAACCACTCCTGCAAAATTCGCCTCCTCCGACTCCCACTTCCTGCTGCTCTCCATTGTAGCCACTGATTTTAGAGGTACTGTGTTTCCCCCAGCATGTCTGTAGTCACCGTCAACCGGCAGGCTTCTCAAGAAGATAAAAAGGATGTATTTGCTTTATTTTCAAATCAGTTCAATTCATTTCAATTCAGTTTATTCATGTAGCACCGAATCACAACAGAAGTCGTCTCAGGGCACTGAACAGAAACAGTCACACACGTACATAAGACAATTAGTAAAGTTCTCTAGCTAAGGAAGCAACACACTCGTTGAGTCTTCACTTCATCACAGTCTCCCATTCTGAGCAAGCACAAAGGTAACAGTGGAAAGAAAAAACTCCCTTTGAACAGGAAGAAACCTCCAACAGAACCAGGCTCAGGACAAGCGGCCATCTGCTTCGACCGGCTGGTTGAGAGGACAGGAAGGAGAGAGAAACAAACATAGAATGGCAGGTCCAGATGTAGGTGCAGGTGAACCTCCAGTGGACAAAAGACAAAAAAAAACCAAAAAAAAAAACACGTCAAGTGTAGAAAAAATATGAATACAGAACAGAGTAGAGTTAAATAAAGACAACAGCATAGTGAAGAAGTGTGGTCAGTTTATCCTCCAGCAGTCTAATCCTATAACAGCATAACAAGCCTACCCTAACTATAGGATTTATCAAAAAGGAAAGTCTTAATCCCAGTCTTAAAACTGGACAATGTGTCAGCCTCACGGACAGAAACTGGAAGCTGGTTCCACAAGAGAGGAGCCTGATAACTGAAAGATCTTCCTCCCATTCTGCTTTTGAAAACTCTAGGAACCACATGTAAACCTGCAGTTTATCTCTCATAAAACATAGATATAGGTATATTTATATATCTTGTTTCAAATGTTTACCGACATGTTGCATTAAATAAGAAACTTGAGAAATAAAACAACAAACCTGAAACTTTATCAGGAAATATATGGAACTGTGACTTTTTTGGGGGGTAAATCACAATATGCACAATCTCATATGTTATTTTAGAGATGCTGGCCAGAGTATGAGTTATGATTGACTTTTAGCTACTATCACACCAAATTTAGCTCAGTATCTGTAAAACTGATGAAATATGGACATTTTTGTGTTAGTTGACCAGTTAAGTGTGGCAGCCATCTTGAAATGGATTAACTCCAAATGTTAATAACTTGTAGGTGTACAACTCTACTTTCTGAAAGTTTCATTAAAATCCATCCTGTGATTCATTAGATATTTAACACAACAAACAAATATGCACTGATACACACGGAAAAAAAACATCATCACCCTTTGAGTTTGGTGGTGGGCAATAAAAACACGACACAATTCAAATGGTACTCTTAGGAAGTAAACCGAACCATAACAATGATTCAAAAAACTCTGAAAGATGGAGATAAATCGAATCACAAACTGAGAAATTCAGGAAGCAGAAATGTTCACCCCAGCAGATTGTGTTTGTTTTCAACACACTGATCCTGTGCCACATTGTGGGGTCATTGTCAGTCTGCAACACAAGCTGCCCAGGGAATCAGCTGTTGCCACTGGCAATGCTGCTGGCATTTCAGGCAGTTTTTCTACCTCTTGAAAAATAAAACATGGTTTAGGTTTGATTTTCTGAACCTGCGCTTGGTAGAAAAATAACAATTAGGATTATAAAATGAGATTGTGTTGCTAAAAGAGCAGCAGATATGGCTGATTGCAAATGCATTTTAAAGGAGCTGCTGCATTTTGCATAAAAATCTCACCTTTAATCAGTTTCATCAATTATCAGATGTTGCCACTGGCTTTGCTGCTGGCGTTCTAAACAATGTCTTGGAAAAATAATTGTAGTTGTATAATTCTGTTCATACACAGTTAGTGTGGTGCGGAGTACAACAAAGAATTATACTGAGGAGTGATGGCTGCTGAGGCCATCTTCCATCGGGCACTGCAGTTCTTCAGGAGCTTTTGTCCTTAAATATCCTCCATTCTCAGCACTGTTTTCCTGTTCCTAGTGTTTATTCTACGACTACAGCAGCACACTTCCAGATGTTTCAGCCATTTGTGCATTCAAATGTTCAGCAGTTTCAGGACTACCTGTATGACTTTGGGATTTTGTAACTTTCATACTTTTAATTTTTTTATTCACTCATCCAGAGAAGGGAATTTGCAAACCCCGTCATCTCCATCTCCATCTCCATCTTCTACTGCTCATCTGTAGTCAGGTCGCAGAGGCAACAAGTCCAGGAGAGACAGACACCTTAATACGAGCCGGATCCTGCCGGAACAGGATCCAGAAACTCTCTTTTTTTGTCAGGGTACGTTCTGGCAACTGTTTGCTTGGATCCAGCAACTCTCGGGCTTACCAATAATAAAGTTATGAACAAATATGACTGCCTTGAATGAATAAAACTTATGTGTAAACTGATTTGGGGAGCCATGCCTGAACCGTGTCGCTCCTCTCTTGTTTACAAGTGAAGGTAAACGTAGATGTTTAACAGCCCGTTAAAATACACTAAAATGCAAGAAATCTCATCTATTCAAAAGTTTCTGGGGGAGGATCCAATCCGGCATTGATCGGTTTAAAAATTAAGTCCTACAGACACCCCTCTCCCCTGCGACACTTTCCAGCTCATTCTGGGCACCCCGAGGTGTTCCCAGGCCAGAGATGATACACCATCTCTCCCAGGAGTCCTCTAAAGGGAGGCGTCCAGGAGGCTTCCTAATGAGATGAACAAACCACCTGAACTGACTCCTCTTGATGTGGAGGAGCAGCGGCTGTACTCTGGCCTCCCTCCAGGTGACGGAGCTCCTCATTTTATCTCTGAGGCTGACCCTGGCCTCTCGGCCAAAGAAGCCCATTTCCACTGCTTGTATCCGGGATCTCGTTCTTTCAGTTATGATCCAAACCACATGACCACAGGTGAGGGTTAGAACGTAGACAGACTAGGAAGTTGTGAGCTTTGCCTTTCAATTCAGTAAAACTTTCTGTGGCCTCCGACATTGCTCAGACACATGTTGATGTTTGTTTCAGCTGGATTAAATCTGCAGTGTGGAAATGATGATGATTCGGTGCTGTGGAACAGATCTGTATTCAGCTGCTCACCTCGGCTTTAGTCTTCTGATGGTATGTCAGCTGCTGCTGGGAGAAAATGTCAGTGCTTTACTGGATTTGTTTAAAGAAAAAGAAAGCCCAATAATACCTCATGTGTTCAAGAGTGTGATGTAAAGTGACGTAATGTGAAAATTCAACACAAATAAACCATAACAGCACTACATAAATGAACAGAGGAAGGAATCAACTCACTAGAGCTTTTTATTGCCAACATCTTCCACTAAAACAATAAAACTGTGTGTCAGCTGTGTGGATAAAATGATTTATATACAAAGTATCTGAGTTTTTGATTTGTTTTTATGCTTTAAACAATGTGCATATCATTAGAAGGTTGTTTGAGGATTCATTTACCTTAAACCCATCAGTGATTTTGTAAAATATATATTTTTTTAAATTCCTCACCTCTGTTTACAACTAAATTTGGTGATTGTTAACAATTAGTTACAGAAATGTTCTCATTGCAGTTCAGAGTATCTCAACAGAGCTTCACTTTTCCTTTAATGTTTTCTGGCACTCAGTTTTCTCCTCCAAAATGACGACTTCTGTCGACTCTCCAGCTTTTAGTCACCCTTTTTTTTCTAGAAGAAAGAAAAACATTACAATTTCACTTTAGATCTGGGCTCTGACTCCATTGCTCTCCCTCGGACACTGTGCACATCTGGTTTTTGTTTTTAATGACTCAATATCAGTCTGTTCGAAGTCTGCTGGTCAACGTCAGAGTGTAAACAAACAATTCAATTATTGGCAACAGAATCTGACTGTGATGATTTAACTCATTTAATACCAATGTTACCGTAGAGTTTTAGTAGGGAGTGATGTACTGTATGTTTAGTGGTGTCTCGGATGCAGGCAGACACGAGGATCTTGAGTAAAACAAAACTGATTTATTAAATAAACAAAACAAAAGGCTGACGTGACATCAGTACTTACAAAAAACAAGAAGCTCAAAAAACACAAGGCGCCCGAGAGGGAGGACCAGGACATCTGGGAGGGAGCCAGGACAATGAGCCGCTGTTGGACTGGTGATCAGAAATGGTTTAAACAGAGACAGAGGGGGAGTGGAAGGTGGCAGCACCTGGTGATGAGTCATGGGAAACAGGTGAGAGTGGAAAGCTGAAAGAAAAAGTGTGTCAATGTGTTCTTAAACAAAAAAAAAAATTGTGAAATTTGTGAATGGCTGCCAACTATTATGTGTATTTTTACCTACAGAATCAGCCAAAGTGACTAAAAATAGGTCCACAATGGCAACGTTCTTGGAAGAACCATCTGATATTAAGAAGTCGAACACATTTAATGTATTGGCACTCAGATGTGTTGAGAAATGTAAGCAGATAAAAACTCTTCATTTATATTGTGCATAGCACCATTTTAGAATTGCACATCAAAATGTATGTATATGGATGGAATAAAATCCAATTTGCACCACTTGATGTAGTTCAGATTAACCTTTTTTTTGTTTTAAATTAATATATTTCAAGAAGTAGGGCAGCACGGTGGCGCAACTGGTAGAGCTGCTGCCTCTCAGCGAGCAGGTCCCTGGTTCAAACCCCGGTCCAGGGGCCTTTCTGGGTGGAGTTTGCATGTTCTCTCCGTGCATGCGTGGGTTTTCTCCGGGTACTCCGGTTTCCTCCCACAGACCAAAACCATGCATGTTAGACTGATTGGTAACTCTAAATTGTCCCTAGGTGTGAGTGAGAGAGTGAATGGTTGTTTGTCTCGTTTGTCTCTATGTGTCCCTGTGATGGACTTGCGACCTGTCCAGGGTGTACCCCGCCCCTCGCACAGTGATTGCTGGACATGGGCACCAGCGACCCCCGTGACCCAAAATGGAATAAACGGGTAAAGATAATGGATGGATGGATGGATATTTCAAGAAGTATCTTTAAGCAGTTTCACACTGTGTTTCCTCCAAACAACTAGAGTCAGAACTTATTTAGCTCCAGTTTAATCTTATTCTATCATATCCTGAAGAAAAGAAAGCAATGGGAAGAAGCAGCAGCAAACGAGACCTGAGGCCATACTCCAGTTTTAATATATTGCACTCTGTACTGGGCATCAGGCCAACATGCAAGCTGCTCATAGCTTTAAACTACAGAACAGTGATGCAGGGAGTTACCAGCATCACAGTAAGTGGTGCCCCAGCACTCCGAAGCCTGTTGCTGCTCTTCATTTGATTCTCAAACAGTTGTTTTCTGAACTGACATGGTTACAAACAAGTGAGCCAGTCGCTCTTATCCAATCCTCCATGAACCCGTGCAATCACCCAATCAGATGCCATGTTAGCTTGGCAACACCAGCGCCTACTGCTGGAGTGCAACTCTTGTGTCTGCATCAATAATCTCTCTCCAGAGAGCCATTTGCCTGGATAAATATTGGTTTTTGCGTTGGCCCCTATAATGGCACCATGCGCAGGCGACAGGGCCCGTAAGTGACTAAGTGACGTGTCTGTCATGCCGCTGGCAGGCTGGCGTGGGAGTCATTGGCACATTGTGGGGTCTCTCCAACGCTCATTTGAATTCGCTCGTCCCCAATCATGCCACTACACTCAGTATACACACTCCACTCACACACTACTCCCACTACCTGTTTGGGCGCCGGCGGGCTCATTTGCATGAAATAAGATGGAAATGGATCCCTTATTTATGCCAACAGAAATGGAGTGTGTTATTAAGGGCACTATTGTGCAAAAGAGACGGCAGCGGTAAGAATACATTAAAGAGGCTATTTCTGGAGTGGCTCGAGTCACGCAGAGGGTAATGCTTTACAGGTCTCTGATGACTTCTGCAGCCTGGGCACCAACACGGAACCAGTGTGTGGATGTTCATGTGTGTTCTGGGTCTGGATGTGTGCATGTGTCTGCTCAGGTGTGTGGGCTTCTGTCAAATGCCTCTCTTTGATTGTTTGTGCACCTTTTTCCACAGTATACCTCTGTGTGTGAGGGTGGGGTGGGGGGCACGATTATGTGTGTGTGTGTTTGTATTTACTTCCTCACACCTGGTGAATTTGAATCCAGGATTTGATCTTTTGTATATTGCCCAATGGATAGTTTCCTGTGATTGACAGGTCCCCATTCATGGTGGCGTTATTGTATTTCTGCTTGTTTTGTGCAGGCTGGGCAGGAGGGACGCAGATCTTCATTTCTGTCACTCAGGCGTTGATGCAAAGCGTCAAGATGCTCGCTGGTTCATTTTTGTTCTTATGACGGGCTAAAATAGGAAAATGATAAAGGTCAGAAAGCTGGGGGAAGTGGTGGCACAGAGGTTAGAGAAGGTGGACTGGTTCAACTCTCCGGATCGACAACATCAAAATGTGGGTGGGAAAGGTGACCCACACCTGATTCCACCCTCATTTGCTCCACTCTGGGCCCTTGAGCAAGGCCCTTAACCCCCACCATCTGCTCCCCTAGGTGCCCTAGATAGCTGCTCTCTGCTCACACAGAGGGCTGTGGTAGCTCAGTGGTCTGTGGTTGCGTCATGAAGAGCATCCAGTGTAAAACAATTGCCAAGTCTTCATGAGAGTTAGTTTGCTGTGGTGACCCCTGAAGAAGAGAGCAGCCAAAAGAAAAAAGAAAAAAATATATAAAATTAAAAATAATGGTCAGAGAGCTGCTGCCCATTGCTTTCAGTAATCTTTTAAACAGTGACATAAATGTACCATCTTTTCCAGCATATATGTTGCAGTTGCAGTTGTAGTTTTTTTTTTTTGCAAAGATTTGCAAGTCCTGCACCTTATATATGTTTTTTTTTCCCCATAGTCATAACGCAGTTTTTGACTGACACTTCATACTGACATGAACCAGAGTAAACATTACCATTTGCAGCCACTAGAGGCACAAGAGGGCCCTCTAGGTGTTTGTCAATTACCGGTAGGCGTATATGTTGATACTGTACCGCTGCCCCTCCGCCAAACATTGACCATTAAAGTGCATAAGGAAAAAGTTAAACTGAGACACACCTTCGCTATAACGTCCAGCAAACAAATAATTGTTTTTAAGTGTTATTCTTGTTAAATTTCTTAGAACTCCAACAGCGAGTCCTCGCATGCACACTCTCGTGGCTGCCAATCGATTTTCAGCAAGACATCCATCCATCCATCCATCCATCCATCCATCCATCCATCCATCCATCCATCCATCCATCCATCCATCCATCCATTATCTTTTACCTGCTTCTTCCATTTTTTGGTCACGGGGTCGCCAGTGCCCATGTCCAGCAATCACTGTGCAAGGGGTGGGGGACACCCTGGACAGGTCTCCAGTCCATCACAGGGACACATAGAGACAAATGAGACAAACAACCATTCACTCTCTCACTCACATCTAGAGACAATTTAGAGTTACCAATCAGCCTAACATGCATGTTTTTGGTCTGTGGAAGGAAACCGGAGCACTCGGAGAAAACCCACGCATGCACGGAGAGAACATGCAAACTTTACCCCTGGCCCCTGGACCGGGATTTGAACCGGGGACCTGCTCACTGAGAGGCAGCAGCTCTACCAGTTGTGCCACCGTGCTGCTTTTGGCAAGACACCGGCACACATTTCCTGGGGGTCAGTGGTAACGCATAATAAACGGGACTTATACACTGAATCGACTTATATGTTTTTTCCTCTTCATGATGCTTTTTTTGACTGATGCAACTTATACTTCGGAGCGATTTATACGCTGGAAAATACGGTAGTTGTGTATAAAACTATGTCAAGATTTAAATATTTATAAATAATGATATTTGATTTTTTCCCACAAACTGTTTAAAAATGTATTTTTCAGTATTTATTAAGCTGCACATTTACTTTGGTTTAACATCAAAAACTGACATTTTTACACTTTTTTGTCCCTAAAGTTCTGTTTTTTAGTGAAAAAAAAAAATAATAATTTCAAAAAGGAAGAAGTGGGGAAAGATAATGGATGGATGGATGAACAAATTCCTCTATAAAATCTATTATTACTGCTACACTGCAACTGTTTGGAGCAGGCAATGTTTGCATTTACTGTAAATATTTAAACATTTAAATATGTAGGAATTTTTTTGCAAGTGAATGCAGTTTAAGTTATAACTGCATAAGCTATTAAATTATAGTTAAGTCCAATAATAATAATAATAATAATAATAATAATGCATACCTGCACTGGATCTGCCAGGAACACAACATCAAAACCAAATGATGTGATAATCAGCCACAAACTGTAGAAAACATTGACTTCACTGTCTTCTGGGACATGCATTTTTAAATGGTTATGGGACGTTTCAGAGCTTACGTTCTCACTGAAGCAAGGTTCATACGCTTCATTACATTTCTAGACATGCCAACTTTACTGTTTACCAGTTTATCTCAAAAAACAAGTTTTATGTGTCAGTTCATTATAATTAATGTATTTATTTTTTCAGAAAATTATAACCAGGCTCCTGATTACGTTGTTTTTTTTTTTTTGTTTTTTTTTAGGCCTTGCCTATATTTCCACTCCTTTATATTTGGTATGGTTTTTCAATAACTTTAACAGAAGTGTTACTTTCTGTTGGGATGGAAATATCAATTTTTCCTGTTTTGTTTTTGATGACAATGACTTGTTAGTATAGATTTCCTTATCCACCAGTGCTAAAATGATTGAATGATACAACCCGTATAAAATCTTCTGTGCTTCTGAACAAGATTTTTGACAGTAAAGTTAAGATAATAAAATGAAGTGAAAAGAAGAGAGAAAATAATTGTTATGAGATCATCACAACACAAGTAAAAATAAACAAAAAACTTAGGTATTTAGACATTTTTGTCAGTTCAAAGTTTATTTTAACAACAATTAAATATTACAATGCATAATATATATATATATATATATATATATATATATATATATA
>NC_056502.1:37267386-37278158 GCF_014905685.2 Nematolebias whitei
CTCCCTGTGTGTGCATGCTCTCCCCATGCACGTCTTCACCAGGTACTCCCTTTTTTTTAAAAAACAACATATTATATATATATATATATATATACATATATATATATATATAGGTCTGTATATATATATATAATCAAATATTGTGTACCAAGTCATCTATTTTCATTACCTGCCACTCTTTTCCAGTTTATGAGGAGCTGGAGACCATCTCCAGCAGCCACTGTGTGAGAGGAGAGGGACACCCTGGACATCACTGGGCCATACAACAACTCATGGGACAGACAAACATTCATGCTCTCACTCACAGCAAGGGACAATTTAGAGATGTCAATTAACCAAACATGCACGTTTTTGGTCTGTAGGAAGTACCTGGTGAAGACGTGCATGGGGAGAGCATGCACACACAGGGAGTATTTTAGCTAACCACTTGCCACCTTCTTGCTGTAAGGGGGACAGCTCTACTCTCTGTAGTAAACTCCACATTTTTTACTTTCCTTTTTTGGATATTTACAGTATTATTTCATCCTTATCCAAAAAAAGGCCTTTTTGGTCACATTTTGTCTGACTGTGTTCATTTACTTTCTGTTGGTTTATAAACCAAACCTGAAACTGCTAAAAGAAACTGATCTTTTTTGCCACTTTGTGATCATTGATCTCAACTTTATTAGGCGTGCTATTCACAGTGTAGCTGTGTAAATACCACATGCTGCTGAGCTGGACTAACTTATGATGATGCCTTGCAGGCATCAATATGAATATGAACAGGCTGAGAGTAAAACAGAGAACACTAACTTTAAAATATGCAATCATAAAAAAAATGTAGAACTCTGTTTTTACCTATTCTCCTGCTTTGCTCTTTACATTGGTGCCTTTTGCAGCCATGTTTATTTGCATTTGAATTTAGTGTCTTATTCAGCCTTTTATAGCAGGACCGCCTGTGATGAAGAAGTACTGTCAAGTCAAGCAGGCTTTCTTGTGAAGCGATGCCTTGCTGTTGGTCGCTGTCATTTTTTACGTGCTCTGTAATGGAGATTATTAGCATGTGAGTAGCAGCTCGGGAGTACGTCTCATCTGTCCTCCTGAAGGGTGGCCATTTGAGAATGTTAAAATAAGAGGAGGGAGAAAAGCTGCCCATTAACTGTAAGTCCACCCCCCACCCCCACCAGAGCTAAATTGGTGTAAATAGTATTGTTCCCCACTCTGTCAATAATATATGGAATGTTGTTTTGCTGATGGCTTCAGTAAAAGCTCCATCCAGGAAGGCGTATAGATATAACAGATCTGCTCCAACACTGCAACCACTGGGCTGTGTAACTAGCCTTCTACTGCATTTATCATATGATGTGTGTTTTTGTATACATTAGTGTGTGTAGATATGTGTGTGTGGGTGTTTGTAGTTATTTATAAGCATTTAGGAGATGAAAACAAGACAAAAGGGGAGGAACTGAAAAAAAAAGAAAAGAGAAAGGAGAGATATTGAGATGAAGGAGAGGCAGAAAAAAATATGATATGAGCTGATGTCAAGGCCAGAGTGGTTCCATAACTTCACCATCCAACTAGAGGCCAAACTGGGGTCAAGCTCTATTGATTTTCTTCCAGGCTTTGTAGCAGTATTTCTTACTACTAATAGAAAGAGCAGGCCTTCAGCAGCTCTACATGTCGATTCTTTGTAACGCTACAATAAGGATTATTTCTAGATTCACATCTTGCACCCCGATGTAAAGCACTGCAAACATTCTGAGAGCGGAAGTGGAATAATTTACAGACTCAAAGATTGATACAAAATTAGAATGCACAATTTACTTTGCATCTGTTTATCTCTGGGTTTCTGTCTTGTGCTTGCAAAGCTGTGTGTATTTTCGCTGCATGTTTGTATGAGTAAAAGCTTATCGTTCAGCATATACATTGCACAATGTGTGGTGTGTGTGTGCGTGTGTGAGAGAGTGTTTGCACCTATATCAGTGCGTTACTGGCATGCAGTGATGGATCGCAGCAGTTCCCTGTTTACCTAGCCTCATGATTTCCTGTGCGTGCATGTAACAAGTGGAGTTTGGCAGGATTAATGAGCACACAGCTTGCTGAATGGGTGTTTGGCTCCACAAAGCACTCCATCATGGCCTGATGCTGTGACCATGTTCTTCACAAATACTTGCACACACACACACACATGCACACACGCACACAAACACAAAGGCCCCATCATGTACTCTTCTCTCACCACTTACCCCTGCTCTTAAATTACACATGCTTCCCCAAATCCCATTAAGAAAACACCTCCCTTAATGATAAACAACGGTAAAGCGTCCACATTTCTCTCAGTGCCATGTGTTTTAAATACAGGACCTGCTGTGTGGCATGTAGGATGTAAATTCATCTGACATGTTTGCTGCTGTGATGCACAAAGGAAGAGATGGACATAGTTTGATTTCAATGTCAAAATATGCTTATTATTTTTAGGCTTTGTTTGGGGGCGACACGGTGGATCAGCAGGTAGAGCTGTTGCCTCTGAGTGAGAAAGTCGCCAGACTGAATCCCAGCCTTTCCGGGTGAAGTTTACATGTTCTGTTTGTGCATGCGTCGGTTTTCTCCGGGTACTCTGGTTTCCTCCCGCAGACCAAAAACACACATGTTAGACTGATGGTAACTCTAAATTGTCTCTAGGAGAGAGTGAATGGTTGTTTGACTCTGTGTGTCCCTGTGATGGACTGGAGACCTGTCCAGGGTGTCCCCACCTCTTGCACATTGATGGCTGGACATGGCCACCAGCAACCTCGGTGACTCGAAAAGGAAAAAGCAGGTAAAAATATAACATGATTCTGCTTAAAAGTGTTGAACACATGCAGACAGACAACGGAGACTCCCAAGTAAAAATAAGTTATGAAATTTATATTTACAAAACAAAACAAAATGCTGATGGAGCAACAAAACTTATGTTTAGGGAGGAGCTGACAGAGGAATAAAAACATGAAGCCTTGGGAGGACAATGCCCAGACAAAGGAGGAGTGAAAAGATGCAGACTTTATACAGGACACTGGTGAGACAGAATGAGAAACACATGAGGTGATAACAATTAGACACAGGTGAGACAGAAGCTGACACAAGAAGTAAAAACACAGGAGAGTGCAAGAAAACAAATAACCCCACAAAATAATTAGTGGATGGACTAGTTTTTGGCTAGTGTCAGAACATAATCCCTATGAATTATTTTTAATGATCAATAGGCAGATTTTTTTTTTTCAGCCGGTTAGCACATAAATCAACTGCATGCTATGTTTAGCTGATCTAAAATCAAATTTTTGGTACCAAAAAGAAACAAGCAGTAATCTAACAAGGCTGCGTAACAAAAATTGTAACAACAATTGCACCACTCAAGGTGGCTGCATGTTGGACTAGCTCTGTTACTTTCATTCTGGGATATTCAGAATCAGAATCAGAATAAGCTTTATTATCATTGTACCAAGATACAACGAGAATATGTCCGTGCAGTCGTTTGTTTTATGCTCACAAGTCCCAAAGCCACAGGTGGCCTGCAATTCTCACATCACTTCCATCTTACGGTTTAGCTCGTAAATCAGCTGATTTTGAGTCCTCAAAGCACGAACCAAACCTTCACATAGGCAGCAGCCTGATGAGGGCCAAATTAGCTGTGGCTGTCTTCTTTGTATGTTGACAAACCAGGAACCAGATTATTCCAAAAACAGGAAACCTGTTATAAATCCAATGCAATTTCGGCATCCTCAACCGACAGCAGAGGTAGACACATCACATTCCACTTCCCCAGAGATTTATCCAGCTGCACGTGTCGTCCGAGCAGATGAGGGTTCTCCAGGACCCTGTCGCTTTGTTGAAAAAAATTTGTCATTTGCGTCAAAATTTCAGTTGGTCAGATCCAAAACAGTACATTTCATTTCAAAAGATGTGTAAAAATAGGAGCTCCTATGCACAGACAGAGAGCAAAAAAAGCAGGAGGAGAACAGGGAGAGGGAAGAGAAGCGTGTGCCTTGTTCCTGGGCCAGTAAGAAAAAAAAACTTTCATTCCTCTTTTTTCTGGATGTAAATCACTCTATTTTTTGACAATTACTTTCTCTAGTATTGGATGCTGTGCAGCTTGAAGGACTTTTACTGAAACCTTTTTGCTTTTGGACATTTGTTATAATGCCTAACCATGACAACAAGATGGCTTTTACAATTGGGAGCAGCTGATTAACATCTCAAAAGCTCAAATAATAACTCAGCTACAGCCCCAAATCACAAATGAGTTAAAAAGAGGTGCAGTGGATGCATCCCCGTCTACCTGGCGAAGGTGCTTGAGTACCTGATCGCAGAGATCCTGGAGCTAGTGGGAAACGTGACTCGTGACTAGAAGAAGACAGGATCATCCTCTGACACCTGCAGCTGGCTGTCCGCAATGACGAGAAGCTCAACAAGCTGCTGGGAGAAGTGGCCATTGCTCAGGGAGGAGTTCTGCCCAAGATTCAGATCCTACTACCCAAGAAGACCAAGAAATTCACCAAGTCCAAGTATCAACATCTGCAACCAGTTTATTCAGATCTGCTGTAAGATGGATCTCTACAAGAGATCCTTCCTGTCTACAGCCATCAGCATCTATAACTACTCTAATGAAACCAGAATGATGAGCTACAACAACATTTAATTTCCCTTTGGGATTAATAAAACATTTTTGAATTGAATTGAATCAAGTTCATTTCTCAGGATGGGTTCTTCTGGATGGATTCTAGAGGAATTGACTCAACCTTGTCTATCTAGATTTATTTTCTATAATCTAGATGTATGAGGATGCATCAGGACAAACAAGCAACAAGTTTGAAGATGGTGTAATGGCCAAAATGAGGAAAAGTTAACACAAAAAATAGTGATGATGAGAGTGCTTTTTCAAATGCTGATGATCTAGCTTGTAAAAGTGAGATCAGGAGGTTGTTTATTTTTTATTTTTTTCATTTTTGCTGTTGAAGAAAACTGGTTCCTTGATCTTGGATTGGATCTTGGATGGCGATTATCATCCAGTGGCTCTCATGTATAATGGTTTGTCATACTGTAGGATCCATAACTGAAATAGGGTCCCTGAATGTCCCTGTCCTTCTTATCACCATTTTCATTACTGTAAATGCTTTCTAAATTATCACTGGCTCTTGATTATACTTGTAAAACACATATTATTTTATCTGAAACATTTGCTAATTAGAAGATCATCATCACTACTATCTGTTTGTTCTGGTTAAATAAGCCTTTAACTGGAACTGCAGCTCAGAATGCTTTGCGTCGCTTTAGGAGAAAGTGCTTCTCTGGATCACCAACAGCTAACGCTGCTCATGTGTCTGGTAGTTTAAGAGTTTATGTTTAATGGCTACACAGCAGGAGGAGGTTGGATCTCACGTTATTCATCTTGTGCTGGTAAACATTCATCATACCAACTTGATGTGCTTTGTAGCATACTGTATGACTTTTTTTTTGTTAACCTTGGTTTTGTTTTTCTGTTCCTGTGTGTTTGTATGTGATCATTTGCAGCCTGTGTTTTTCTTTTTTCTTTGCGGGGGAGGTTTGGTAGAAAGGAGGACAGGAAGGTAGAGCAGAAATCAAATCACTTAATTGCTGCATTTTTCATCTCCATCTTTTGTTTTATGGCGGCTGAGGGCCGGCGAGCAACTCTGGCTATGATTCATGGACATCAGGAAGGCCGGTGAGCTGCGCCATCCCTCATCAGCATCCATTCGCCCGCATACCCTGAGCACCCACACAATTACAGTGATGAATATGACTTGTTTTTTTGTTTGATTTCCTTTTTTACTCTCATCTTTTTACAACTCTATACTGTCTTCTGGTTTTTACAGGACCAAGGTGTTGCTTAATGTAATGCCTGGCCTGTCAGAAATAACCAAGTCACATTTTGAGATCATTCCTTCTTCTGCACACTCCTCTTAAGAGAAACACACTGTGGAGAGCAGATACAGACAGATAGGTATGCATGGAAGGAGAGGTAGGGAGATCCAGATAAGGAAGAGATAAATATTGGAAGGAGAAATGAGGGATGTGTTCATAGATGGTGGGAGGAGACATTGGGAGTGAAGAATGTCAAAGTGGAAAGAAGGACAGGAGGGAAAGCGGAAGCAACAGAGAGCGAAAGGAAGTAAGGGTTCGAGAGAGATTATCATGTTGGAGAGAGATGTTGAGGATGAAAAGGAGGAGGATAAGGACAGAAATGATGGAGGCCAGACTGTCCAAGGGTGGTATAAAGGAAAATAAAAACCAGCAACAGAAGAAAAGATAAGATGAGAAGAGGGTGAAGTCTTGTAGCATCATGTTTGATGTGGCATGTCATCACTGTGGCTCCTACCTGCTTCTGCTTTGTCCTTTTCATAAACACGAGTATGCTTAACGCCAAAAGCTATTTGTTTTACTAATGTGGCATAAATGCAGTTTTTTATAATTTGATCAATGTCTTTTCAGAACCTGAAAAACGAAGTAAAAAAAAAAAAGTCCAATAAAAGATTTCATAGGTGTCCAGTCCTGTTCCTTGAGGGCCACTAGCCTGCATGTTTTAGCTACTGTACTTCTCTGTTTGGACACACCAGATTGAAATGAATGAGTGATTAAGCAGCAATTTGCTGAAGAGCAGGGAAACATATAAAACATGCAGGACAGTGAGGGCCAAGATTGAGCACTACTGGATTACTTGATGTTCATAGCTGAACACTTATGCAAGTTCTTGTAACTAAAAAGGCAGATAATTATTTAATTGCCTCTTTAAGTGTGTGCATAATTTATAGGTGCATATATAAAATCATTATTAATGCCTTTGTTCCTTTATAACAGGAATGGAGTATTTACTACCGCCCCAAAATGTTGTTGAATGAACCTAAAAATGTGGGGAAATAATGAATATAAATGTATGATTATTTTTTTAAAACTGAAGTAAATAGAGTGGATTGCTTCCTCCTGGTCAGGGATGAGTCTCTACCTCCAGCAGAGGAGTCACCAGTGATGGTAATATGGAGCAGGACATGGACTGAAGATCCTCCAGAGTTGGGCATTGCTCCGGTCTGTAAAGGTGAAGAAGGAGCTGAGCTGAAGGGCAAAGCTCTTAATTTACTGTTCTGGCTACATTCTAACCTTCACCTTTGGTCATGAGGTATGGATCATGACAGAAAGAAAAAGATCCTGCATATAAGTGAGTGAAATTACCGTAGTTTCCTATTTAGTATGGCTGGGCTCAAAGATGGGGAGATACAAAAGGAGATAGGAGTAGGTTGAAGAGCTCCATCATCTGGTGTGAGCTTGGCATGGAGCCACTTCTCCTCCACATTACAGAGTCAGCAGAGGTGGTTCATGCATCTGATTAGGATGCTTCTTGGAGGTCCCACAGGAGGGAGACCCAGACTATAATTCTTGGGGCAGCCCCAGTACTCACTGAAAGGATTATGTATTCTCTCTGGGTTTGGAGCAACTTGGGATATCCCAGGTAGGTTGGAGAGTGTTACTGGGGAAAGGGAAGTCTGGGTTTTCTTCACACTTTGGCCATTGTGGGTAAGATAAAAGATAAAGATGGAAATATGTTGACTTAACATGAATGATTATCGTATTATGTTTTGTAAGTAAAAAAAAAAGTTACATTTAATAAGGTACTTTATGTGTAAGGTTTACATACAAAATATTGATTTATTATTTTATTTTTCTATTTTGGCCCTGCATACATGTTGATAGCTTGGACTTTGTTCTCGTCATTGAGTCGGTCGACCTTACTCTGTAGATACTTGGTTATAGCTGAATACCTTGTCGCCACATCATGTAGAATTCCAACTTATATGTATCTTTCCTGGACTATATCTATTCCTTCAATGTGTACCCTCTTTAACCTCCCCTCATTTATTGTCTGAGATCAGTTGTCCCAAGTCTGTCTACCATACTGGTTTTAACACAGTGGAGGGTATGGGCAGAAACTTGTGCCATCAGAAACTGAATTTGAATGACTCAGACTGAATCTGTATTTGTGTAATTTGAAATTAAATCGGTTGGTATGAAAATTAATTTCACTAAATTAAAACTGAATCATTTGCGTTGAAACTGTATTTTGTTGTATTGAAAATTCAGTTTGACTACTTTCATTTTCAGTTCTATAATTCAGTTTTTTGTGTCACACGTCCGGGTCCGTGAGAAAGCCACGGGGTAATCGAACACTTTGTTTACTGAAATGTAGGCATGTGGTTCAGTCTCAAGGAGGCAGTAATGCAACAGAGTGGATGTAATCAACTGTAAAAAGAAACAAAGAAGAAAAAAAACTTCCTTTACGGCGAATTTTGAGCTTGAGCAGTGGTGCATCCATGAACTTGGCATGAACTCATGTTTGCTCCATTGCTCAAGCTCAAAATATGCCATAAAGGAAGTTATTTTTCTTCTTTGTTTTTTTTTTTTAACTGTAGATTACATCCACTCTATTGCATTACTGCCTCCTAGAGACTGAAACCCACGCCTACATTTCAGTAAACGAAGTTTCACTGATTTGAAACTTAAATCTGTCAATCTGTGTTTGATTACTCTGCAGCTTTCTCAAGGACCCGGATGTGTGATACAAAAAACTGAATTTTGGAACTGAAATTGAAACAAGTCAAACTGAATGTTCCATACAATGAAATACAGCTTCAAAACAAATTAATTCAGTTTCAAACTAATAAATTCAGTTTCAATTTAATGAAATTCATTTTTTTAAGCTCAAATAATATCTCAACTACAGCCTCAAACCTCAAATGAGTTGAAAGGATGTTCTGTGGATGCATTCTCATCTACCTGCCAGCCGTGCACAAGTGCCTGACCACTGAGATCCTGGAACTAGCAGGAAACACGGCTCATGACAGTGGAAGGGCAGGATTGTCCCTCGGCACCTACAGTTGGCTGTCTGCAGCGACGAGGAGCTCTGCAGACTGCTGGGAGGAGTGGCCATCGCTCTGGGAGTAGTTCTGCCCGGCATTCAGACAGTCCTACAGCCTGGGGGAACCGAGAGGCCAGTCGAATCTGGGTGGACGGATCGGACGGCATCTGCAGCCAGTTTCTTAGGATCCACTGTGGGATGGACCTTTACAAGAGATCCTTCCTGTCTACAGCCATCAGTATCTATAACATCTCTTAATGAAATGAGGATAACGAGTTACAACAACAAATAATTTCCCTTTGGCATTAATAAAGTATTTTTGAATTGAACTGAATTTGAATTGAATTTATACCAATGGGTTTAATTTCAAATTACGCGAATACAGATTCAGTCTGAGCGATTCAAATCCAGTTTCTGATGGCACAAGTTTCTGCCCATAGGAGAGATACGAAAAGTTAAAATTATGTAAATATATTGAAGAAATCTGTTTCTCATTGAGGGGAGAACTAGCAGAAACACTGCACGTAATGAAATTTAAAACCAAAGTAAAAACCATAATTAATAAATATCCTAAAACTGTTGACAGTTTGGACATAAAGTTATTTTTTACAATTGTTGTTGATTAAAAATGTAGCTGCCAAAAACTCAGCTCACTGTTGTTTGTCTGAAAACTTTTTGTTCTAATGCAGGAGAGTTAGTTTTGGACATTTTCTTTGTAAAGTTCAGTATTCTGTGTTTGATGCAGTTGGTACTAAAACTTTAATTAGGTGAATATTTATTGGTAATTTCTGACAGTAGATTTTTTTTTTTACTCCACCATTGGTAAAGCATTGTATTTTATTTTCCTACATTGACACATCTGAACAAACCTTCATTTCGGCACTAAACAGTCGCTGCTGTTCACACTACTGGCTAGCATCACATACTGTGTACACAGGTACACACATATCCAGAGGCTTTGATCACACACTTGGCAAAATAAACTTGTTCTGGCAGCGAGGTTGCCTCCCCATCGTCTCTCTATAAAGGAGTGTGTTGCACTCGGGCCTCGCACACCGCGCTAAACATAGAGGAGGAAACAAGAGAGAGGAGATGAAACAAACGCTAAGCCTCAGATGTCATGTCCGCTCATCACTTTGTTTGCATCCTTCAAAGCGATGGACAGGAGTTAGAACATACTGTGTGGAAGAAGTAACTGCAGACAGACATTTCTGCATGTAATTTCAGAGAATTAGTGTCTGTTTTCCTGATAATTTGAGCATTGTGCCTCAGCTGGGAATAACAGAGGAAGGGAGCTGAGTGTGGAAGTCATGATGTAAAGAGGATCATTTCATATCCAGCCACAGACTGAAGAGTAAAAATAGATCTGAGTTCAACATCAAACACTGGTTCATAAACGCTTGATTAGGAAAGAAAGTTTTTCTGTTAGGGTGAGGCACCTTAACTGTTTATTGAGAGTTAAGAAAAGATCATGATTTGGGCTGAACTGTACTCACTTAGCTTCCCAGGTTAAACAACAAGCGAATGGTTTACCAAACGAGCCAACACAACAGGAACCTGCTGGCTCGAACAAAGAGCAAGATTCTGCACACGTAACACTTTAGGAGGGAGAAGATGGCATCTCGTCGGTCATTTACACTAAAGTTTCTCTGATTATTTTTTCCTGGTTTTGTAGGAAATAAACATAGTCGACATGTTCCAGCAGCTGGAGACATTTTAAAGATTCACAAAGTCAGCAGCTTTTGTTACGTTATTAATTGTATTCTCTTAACTGAAAAAGTCATTTGTGAAGGATATACAGTACATACGTGCATGCGTACACGTACCCCCCACCCACCCACCCACCCAATATATATACTTTGTATATATATATATATATATATGACCTACA
>NC_056502.1:37278558-37280737 GCF_014905685.2 Nematolebias whitei
TTTTTTGTATATATATGTGTGTGTGTGTGTGTGTGTATGCATCCATCCATCCACTCTCTCTCTCTCTCTCAAGCTTGGCATGCCTCTTTTTGAAATTCCTGATTTTAGCTTGATTAAAAAAAATCTAATAGGTTTCATTTTTGCACAATTATGCAATGTTGTTCTATTCTTCTCTTAGATTCACAATAAAGTTCATACCTAGATTCTGTTTGATTTACTTCAGGACCTTTAAAGTAGTTTTGTGCAGCATTTCATATATTTTAACTTGCTGTGCTTTGGATTGGTGTCCTGTTGAAAGTAAACATTGGAGACTTTTGGACTACAGTATACACTGTTGTCCATCTCCCCTACTCTCAAACTCACATCTGGCTTTACAATAAAATAAAATAAAAATGAAGAATGCCTTTTGCAGTGGCTTGGTTACGCTAATTCGCTAATAGCGGAACTAACTTTCTGTTTAGCAGATTAGCGTTTTTGCAAACTTTGCAAACCTTTTTACAGAACTAACTTTCTCTACATTTAAATAAAATAAATTCTAATCTGCTGATTTTTTAAAAGACAAGTCTCTACCATAAAAGTGCCCAGGAGAATGGTGATTTACACAGAACAATACAATGCTATGCAGAACCAAGCGAAGATAAGTGCTATACAGTGATGTCACCACCCTTGCTGTGCATTTTTTCCTCTTCATATCTACCACAGTCTCTGACTCATAGTGTAAGTTCACTGCCACAAACAGAGACTTTAACGTTATTGTCAAACTAGAACAGGAAAATAACATGAAAAACTCATTTTCACACTCAAACAGTCAGAAACCTTGCACACATAAGTCCTACCCAGCATGCTTTGCAATGCTCACTCTCTGGGATGTGACCTTCTCACACATTTCACACATCTTTACTTTAATACGAACATATTTATTACTGAGAATATCGATGATGATGCACAGCTACTATGTAGTAGGGTTGCATTTGGGTAAAAAAAAATCCGATCAGACCCGGCCCCAGCCCGTAGCCATCATTTCCTAACCCCACTCGATCCGACAAATTAACAGGAATTACAGGTCAGAACCTGAAAAGACCCCCAACATTTTTAATTAAGCTTTGACAGCTGATATAGTTATTAATGGTCGACGGATGACCGCGGCTGAGTAAAGGGGGCAGAAGACTGGAGTTGTGGGGGTGTTTGTTCTTTCATGGGCATCAAAGTGCATTAAATTCCTGCTTCTGCCTGCATTCTGCATTATTCAGACACGGACCCTGCTCTGACATGTTAGATATTTTGTGATCTTACCTGTTTGGGTCATTGGCTGCGCATGTCCGCTGAGTTAGTGGCTGAACGAACGTCCATTTAGGCTGATGGATCACTGGCAGTAGTCCATTTGAAGTTTAACTGAACTTTTTACCTCTTTCAAGGCCGGTCAGCACGTGGTCAAATAACTGTGTGTGGCTGGCGAATGTATGGCAAGCCATGTTGCCATATAATTGGATCATCAGCCGTGCGTGTTCGCTGATGCAATCAAAAGCCCGATACCGACCCGGCCTGCACATTAAGCATATCATTATGAACCGGCCCGGCCCTAATCCAGGTTGGGCGGGGCTTGGCTCCGGGATTGCGTTAGAAATGACAGCCCTACTTTGTAGTTAGTTTATAAATGTAGTTTACCACAAAGAGGATCACTAGTGACTTAATTAATTTTAGTAAATGACACGAGGGAGACGTCCGACACACACAGAATGCATCGCTTTGCTTCAACCCAGCAGAGTTCTGCTCCACGTCTTTGGTTCAGATGGACTGTATTAATTTCTTAAAGTTCACCTCTGAATGGGACATGGATGCTTTACCTGTGATTTATGAACAATTTTGAGTTATCTTCACTTACAATGTGGTTACATTACAGCCAGTCTTACAGTGTCAGTGACGGCAGTGTATGATAAACTTGTTGCTTTAGATTTAGCTTCCGCCATTTTTTTTCTTTATCTGTTAAACGGTTTAGCATTAGGAAAGCTAACTTTTTGGTTAGCTGTGCCCACCACCGGCATTTTGTAATAACTAGCCTGCAGTCTAAGGCAGTGACAATCTGTTAAACGTTTAAGTACAATTTACATTTAAAACAAAGTCTGAAAAGAACTATACAATCTACAACAAAAAACTAAACTATTTTCTTACACAACAAACC
>NC_056502.1:37280837-37302456 GCF_014905685.2 Nematolebias whitei
TATATATATATATATGTATATATGTATATATGTGTATATATGTATAATTCAATTCAGTTTATTTATATAGCACCAAATCACAACAAAGTTGTCTCAGGACACTTTACAGGAACATTCACATACATAAAAGCCAATTAGTAAAGTTCTCTATCTAAGGAATCCAGCAGACAAGTTAAATCTTGGCTTCGTTACATTCTCCCATCCTGAGCAAGCACAGTGGCAACAGTGGAAAGGAAAAACTCCTGTTTAAAAGGAAGAAACCTCCAGCAGAACCAGGCTCAGGACAAGTGGACATCTGCTTTGACGGGCTGGTTTGAAAGGACAGGAAGGAGAGACAAACGAACACAGATTGATAAGTCCAGGTGTACCTGAAAGACAAAAAAAAAAAACACGTCTTAAGGATAGAGAAAAAAAAAAAATATATAGAGAGAATTTTTATATGTATATATATATATATATATATATATATATGCAATACTATGGATTAAATATTTGACAGTAAATATTGGCATCAATTCTATTTGTCTTTTAGCAAATATCTCATGAGATAATAGACAGATTTTAATGAACCTTTCAGAAATTAATCACTGGACGTACCTCTACTACTGATTAACTTGTAAGGTCAACTCACTTCAAGATGATCACCACAACTAATCAACATTAGCCAACACAAAGTCCAATTCAATTCACTTTATTTATATAGTGCCAAGTCACAACAGAAGTCATCTCAAAGCGCTGAACAGAAACATTCATATTCAGTAGTCCCTCGCTGCTTCGCAGTTCGTTTTTCACAGACTCGCTCTATCGCAGTTTTTCAAAGTAAAACTGGACATGACACACAATTGGCTGATTGATGGATGAGCTGCACGATCAGCATGGATTTTTTATTTAAAATAAATTATTTTAAATGATTTAGCATGCGGGCAGCACGGTGGCGCAACTGGTAGAGCTGCTGCCTCTCAGCGAGCAGGTCCTTGATTCAAACCCCGGTCCAGGGGCCTTTCTGTGTGGAGTTTGCATGTTCTCTCCGTGCATGCGTGGGTTTTCTCCAGGTGCTCCGGTTTCCTCCCACAGACCAAAAACATGCATGTTAGACTGACTGGTAACTCTAAATTGTCCCAAGGTGTGAGTGAGAGAGTGAATGGTTGTTTGTCTCGTTTGTCTCTATGTGGCCCTGTGATGGACTGGAGACCCGTCCAGGGTGTACCCCGCCCCTCACACAGTGATTGCTGGACATGGGCACCGGCGACCCCTGTGACCAAAAATGGAATAAGCGGGTAAAGATAATGGATGGATGGATGGATTTAGCATGCTGCAGCATGATTGCACAACTGGTAGAGCTTACCAGGTTTGAACCAGGTTACCCTGGTTCAAATCCCGATCCAGGGCCCTTTCTGGGTGGAGTTTGCATGTTCTCTCCATGGGTTTTCTCCGGGTACTCCAGTTTCCTCCCAGAGACCAAAAACATGCATGTTAGACTGATTGGTAACTCTAAATTGCCTCTAGGTGTGAGTGAGAGAGTGAATGATTGTTTGTCATGTTTGTCTATGTGTCCCTGTGATGGACTGGAAACCTGTCCAGGGTGTCCCCCGCCTCTTGCACTGTGGTGGCTGGACATGGACACCAGTGACCCCTGTGACCCAAAAAGGAAGAAGTGGGTAAAAGATAATGGATGGATGGATGGATTTGGCACCTGTGTGCAGCCCACAGCTGCAGGAGAAGCTTCCTGTTGCAGCTGATCAGCTGATCTCTGCAGCGGAGAAGTGGGTGTGGCCGAGAGTGCTGGCAGATGTCAGGGAGCTGAAATCATGACATTCTGTGCTCTTTTAGAGCATTTAAAGTTTAGAACCATTGTTTAGAATATTGCAAGAGTGGAAAGGGTTTAAAGCACCTTAATGTTTATATTTATATAAATACTTAAATAAACTAATATTACTTGTACTACTATTCATTTAAATACTTAAATAAACTACTATTTCTTATACTACTATTCCTACTTTGTGATTTTTCACTTATCGCGGGGCATCAGGGTATGGATCCTGTGCGATAAACGAGGGACTATACTGTATATAACTTCTAGGGGAATTTGAATGTGCATTTTATCTCAACAACTATATATATATATATATAATTTTTTTTATGTAAAATTTATTGTTTTTTTGTAGTATTTTACCTGTTTAAGAAATTTATATATATATATAAAAAAGATCTTAAAATTCAAAATCTGAAGCTAAAGGTTGCCAGCAAATATTCTAATTGTTGCTAATAAGCATTGTAGCATCAGCTGCTGTTTTTAAAATGTTTTTTCACTCAGATAGTAGGCAGTCTTAGCATGCAAACATACATTACAGGTAATTGGTCACAGTGTTGTTGGCAAAGCGTATGATGTACATCAGAGAGGCAGGTAAACATATAAGCTTTTTACTATGCCTGCACGATGCTTTTATCTCTTCCGTCTGCATGTTGTGTAGCATGTACGTTTATCTTCATTTTCTTTACGCAGGTTTTTATAGTTGGAGGAATCGTAATCCAGCAGTCGGTTAATGAGGAAGGCTTTAGTGCAGCATCAGCTGTGCTATTGTGTGTGTGTGTGTTTTGCTGTAGACTGTAGCCAGCTTTTAAATATTAATCTCAAGGTCAAAGGGAGGGAGCTTTTTGATATTCATGGAGGGTGCTGCACCTAGTGCTGGGTGCTGAAGCCCTGCCCATGCCGCTGCCTCTCTGGGTCATTATTTCTGCCACTGTCTTTCTTTTTCCTGCTCTGATGTGTTGGCACAGCACCGAGTCTGTGTATTCTCACACAGGCAGTCCTTTAAAGGAGCTGCGCACACTGTGAAATATCACCACCACATTTAGAGCCAGCAGTTCCTGTGTGTATTCTGACACCGCGAGAGTTATTTTAGTCTTAAAATTTTATGTTTTCCTTCAGGGGGAGAATAAAGATGAATCAGTTACGCTTTAATTTATCTTTTTTGAGATATGAAAATACTGTGTGTATATATATAAATAAAACAAAACAATCTCTAACCCCAGGGAGACTGTAATCATGTTCAGGACATCCCATCTTTCTGAGTGTTATAACTCACAGGGTGCATGTTGGCGCTACAGTGTTCAGCTTTATGTACACAAGTGGAATCTGTAACAGGAGGCAGATTACTCAACTCCTGTATCATCAGAGCTGGAGGAACTCACATAAACTTGTTACAAGATCTCAAGCAGATTACAATCAAAGAACAAACAGGGAGCTAGCATGGATACGGCCCGGTATCATTTATTTCAAACTTTTAAACTAAAATCATCCCATGTTGTGAAATGACAGAGGCACTGTATGGCTGATTTGGTCACACTCAGAGCATGTGTTAGGTGTGACTCTCAGCTACTACCATGCTAAGTTTTAGTTCAGTGTCTTTAAAGATAAATAGGTTATAGCTATTTATTTGTTTCTAAGTTTAAATGGTGGACATTATTATTTGGGTTGGTTTAAAAAGTATTCAGTTGTTGTGTATCCAGTGATTGCTTCGTTAAAGTTTAATAATTATCTATATTATGTATCATGAGATATTTTGCTAACAGGCAGACAGTGTAGACCAGGGCTGTTCCAAACAAAATTGCTGGGCCGGTAGTGGTCTGCAGGCTGCCAGTTGAATAGCCCTGGTGTAGACCCATATAGTTCATGGCAAAGGTTTTACATCATTAGTTAACACTCTGAATATTACTGGGGATAACTCTCAGTATCAAACATGTGACTTTTAATCATTTTAATCACTTTCATTATCTGACTGTATGATTGTTTTATTATGTATACAGCACTTTGATCCTTTGGGTGTTTAAAGTGCTCTATAAATAAAGCTGGTATGGTATGGTATTATTTTAATATAAGTAAAATTACTGAGTTATTCCATATTATTATTTTCTTTTTGTCAGTTTGCAGAGAGTGATGATTAAAACACTGTTTTGACTTGGCTGATAGAACATCTGTTGATTTGCTAATTTGAATTAAATATAAATGTAGCTAAGGTCCCAAAATAATACAATGATCAAGAAACAATTTGGGTGTTTTCTAATTAGACTGTTGGGAAATTGCCTCACTTGTTCTAACATAATTATTACACAGGGATAAATAAACAAGTGGTTCTTTTGAAACATACCAACCATCTGATATGTTCAGACAAATAATAAGGTATAATGAAAAACAACAAAACGTCTAAAAACACTAAAAAACAAAAAAGTAAATAAGAAACTCCAAAGGAAATACTAAATAAATTTTACATAAAAAAAGAGTGATCTTTGACGTTAGTATTTCACGTCAGCGTTCTGTCAGTGGTAGATGTTTGAGTTCTGCAGCCTGGTGGATCTGAATGAGAGGAGTCAGCACTGTACGCTGTAACGAGTCAGAAGGGCCAAACTGTATGGCTCATTATTTTTATCTGGACTTTTCTTTTATCCTCTCTACACGCTCTTAAAATATTTTCACTCATAAAAAAGTTCGTTCCTAACAAGCTTGAACAGAATGGGTTGTCTGAATCAGAATAAACACTGGTTCTACTACCAGCTAAACTGACTATTGTTCTACACTGAAGGTGTCGAGCTATAAGAGTTCATGATATCTTGACTGCGTGGTGTGTGTGTGCATGTGTGTGTGTGCACGCACGCAAAAGGCTTTGTTCTGCTGAGCAAAGAAACCTGTCTGACAAGCATCTGACGTTGATTATTATGCTGCAGTGTTTGACAGCGCTTTATGATGCCATGTATTCTCTCTCTATCAGCACATAAAGCTCAACAGAATATATGCTTTTCAGATTAGATTGCAAAGCTTCTGGTACCGCCAGCAGTACGTGAACTTGACTGACTGTCAAAATCTCCATCACAGCAGTCCCAGTCATTAGTTGAGTCGAGAGCTCTCATGAGTCTCATTGTCTGAGTCATTTATCAGTCATTATCTTTTCATCCTCCGTGCTAGAACCCTACATATAGACACAGGCAATGGTGTGATAGTAAATAAGGATAAACCAGACCTTTCATTGAGTCACGCTACAGATGAGAAACAACTGGAAGCAGAAGTGAGAAGTGCACCCTCCCTTCCTTCAGTCTGGAGCTGCTGTACAGTCACGTTGTGCCATGTAGAGGTTGATAAGGTTCAATGTGAACATGACAGGCTGTGGACTTAATGAGCTGCACGCCTATTTGTTCTAGAGAGGAACTGCTGATACATTCAGGACATGATTCTGTTTGCAAACTGTGCACTACTTTATGCATGGTAATTTGGTTAGAGGCTGAGTGGTCACATCATATACAAGCAACGTGCACCCTGTCATTTTGCCAAGTCACTGACAACTGGTGTTTGGTGTTTTCAGTCATTTCCTCCTACCAGGACATTCTGACTGTGCAGAATCCGTCTGGTTTATGGGTGGCCTTGAAGTTTAATATTTATCAAAAACTATAAAAAAACACCTCAATGAAGACAGTGTTGATCGAAACAGATGGCCGCTTGTCCTGAGCTTGGCTCCACTGGAGGTTTCTTCCTGTTAAAAGGGAGTTCTTCCTTTCCACTGTTGCCTTTGTGCTGCTGCTGTTCTACATATTATTTTGTTTAGCGTATTTCTTAGTTTATATCTAAGATCCTTAGTACTGTTTCTTTTACAATTTATATTTTGCTATAGTTGGATGTAACTGGGACCCTGTGTACACAATTTCATTCCACTTCATGTACCACATGTGATGCGAATGACAATCAAGAACCTTGAACTTGAACTTGAACTTTGTGCTTGCTCAGGATGGGAGACTACTACAAAATGAAGATTCAGCACAGTTTGCTGGCTTCCTTAGATACCGGTAGATAACTTTACTAATTGGCTTTTTACATGAATGTTTCTGTACAGTGCCCTGAGATGACTTCTGTTGTGACTTGGTGTTATATAAACTGAATTGAATTGAATTGTTTCTTGAAGACAGCACGGTGGCTCAACTGGTAGAGCTGCTGCCTCCCAGCGAGCAGATGCCTGGTTCAAATCCCGGTACTGGGGCCTTTCTAGGTGGAGTTTTCATGTTCTCTCCGTGCATGCGTGGGTTTTCTCCGGGTTCTCCGGTTTCCTCCCACAGACCAAAAACATGCATGTTAAGCTGATTGGTAACTCTAAATTGTCCCTAGGTGTGAGTGAGAGAGTGGATGGTTGTTTGTCTCATTTGTCTCTATGTGTCCTTGTGATGAACTGGAGACCTGTCCAGGGTGTCTCCCGCCCTCGCACAGTGATTGCTGGACATGGGCACTGGCGACCCCCGTGACCCAAAATGGAAGAAGTGGGTAAAAGATAATGGATGGATGGATGTTTCTCGAAGCAAAAGTTGTTCAAGATGTACAGTGCCTGACTTGGTACCTTTGTTCTACAGTCAGCGGATTGTAGGCCTCTGTTCATTTACAGAGTAGGGCTTTATAAAATGTATTGCCAGTTTGCAAAAGAGCTGAGGGAGTAAACAGAAATGCTAGAACTGGAGCCCAAAACATACTTTCAATAACAGTATAGAAAATGGACTGCACTTAAATAACGCTTTTCTATCATATCAAGATACTCAAAGCGCTTTACACTACAATCTGCACTTCATTTACCCATTCATACAGCACTCTGCTATACAGTATCTATACAGGGCTTCAGATCACATTCATACACTGATGGGACACACATCAGAGGCAATGAGGGGTTCAGTGTCTTGCCCAGAAACACTTCGGCATGCGACTGCTGGTGGAATCAAACCCCAGCTCTTGCATTGGAGGACGACTACTCTAACCACTCAGCCACAGCCGCCCCCTAAAGAAAAATCCCTCAAAGAAGCCATACTTGCTGCTCTAACAAGGTTAAGTTCAGTCCTCTGGATGGATCCATCCAGAGGACTGAACTTAACCTTGTTAGATTTTTCTACCAGGATTATTGCATCAGGACATACTTGCTGTTGTCTTACTGGAGGTGCAGCTAATTTGTTTTGTGGCACGTCACATGATGGATGCCACTATTAAATGAAAACAATGCACCAGAATCTTAAAGACAGCGTCCGACTGGGCTGTGACTGTTGGAGACGTTGGTGGGTCAAGATTGCCAGAAAATAGGTTAATTTTTAATTTCAATCTCACTCAAATCGGAGTGTTTGTAACCAGTTGATCAGGGAGCCGTGCAACCTTGTTTTGAATGGCCAGTTTTTGAAAATCATGGTCTATATTTGTGAGCACAGCTTGCAAGTGTGTATTCTAGCCCCTGCACATGTTGCATCACACCCACCTTGTCAACGCTCCCGTGTTTAAAATTTGGACCTAGACATTTGTGGCTGTCGATGCTGATGTTTTTATTTAAAAGACCTCCCTTTCAGCTCTGACGCAACAAAATTTGTGGAAATTACAAAAATGTTGGGACAAAGTGTAAAATGTAAATAAAAACAGATAAAACAAATAAAAATAAAAACACTGATTTCCGTTTTTTTCTCCAAATGTTCATACTGTAAACAATTGATGAGTTTATTTTCCTCAATTGGAATAAAATTTGAGTATGAGATTTGCAAATCATTGCAATCATTCATTTTTTTATATATATATTTTACACAAGATGCCATCATATTTGATTTTTGTTCCATTCGGGAACATTTCTTGCAGTTCACCTCTCCTTCTATGGTTCCACCTCCTGTTCTAGGCTCCTCTTCACGTTTTACATCTGCTTCTTCAGTCTTCCCATCTGTGATCGTCATCTCTGCATTAATATAACATTCTACAGCAAATTAAAACAAAACCCCGTGCAGTAGGAAACTTATCAAATGAGGTAGCCTGTTTATTTTTGACGATCTGTCAAACAGTTATGAGTAGGTATCATCTGTGAAATCAACATCTATGTCCCTGTGCTGATGGATGTGCAGAACACAGACCGTGTAAATGTCAGTGACACGATTCTTGAAATTAGCATCTCAAGACATTAACATCTTAATGCACTTTCTATATTTTAACTTCACTACAAAAAATGCTTGAATTGGATTTGAAAGGCCTTTTGTCTGAGGTAATAAAATAGAAGAAACAAAGTTATATATTGAACGTTTTTGCATTCAGATTTCTTTTTTTAGCTGCAGGAGCCACCAGGTGATACTGTAGGCTTTTATGTCCATTTTTACACACAGTCTATGGAGGTCATATTTGGTGATATATGACTGATTGAACATGATTGGGTTGAACAGAAAATACTAATATGTGCTGACATTTGTAGTGTTCGTTGTAATGATACGTCAGTTTCAACCTTAAAACTACATTGAAGCCGCAAGACTTGTTCTAAGGTTGTGTTATCTCTTGTGTACCGAGCATGTGCTCAATATATTTGTAGCTGAGCTTGCATGGCACAGGGGCAAAGGCATTACTGCTCTATTCCTCACAGTCCTTTGCATTTTGGCTACAAATATTTGATGTGTCTTTGCAGCCATGTCTGCAAATGTAGCTGTCTGTCAGCGTGTTTTAACAGACTAACCCTCAGCTTTCCCCGTCAGTGTCAGAGTAACACCCGAGCTCTGATCTGGGCTGCACTCAGGTGTGTAACCGACTGCTCTGTTTCCCCATAATTACATTGTGAGTGTGACGCAGTCTCCGATGCCTGAGTGCGTGCACGCGCCTGTGTGTCTTTTCACCCCAGGCGGAAACATGTCATTTCCCCTGCTCCTGTCCTTCTGGCAGACAGATACAATATTAAGAGCCACAAATCTGAGTGTGAGTTGAGAGGAGCTGCGGAGGTAGACGAGGGGGAGTGGGCTGAGAGGGGAGGGAGTGTGGGGAGATGACAGTAATGATAGCATATAGACAATAGTCGGGGAAGGAGACAGCGATTGAGTGCATTCGTACAAGTCGTGTCAAAAGACAGGATGTGCAGACAAAAAAGATATCAGATATCGAGGTTTGAGAAGAGAGAAGATGAATGCAGCATTGTCACAACGTCTTATCTCAGTCGCAGCATGAATTATCCTATTTGCTTTTTTTACTGCATGCTCAATTATCTTTCACAGCAGAAACCTGTTAGGTGTGTGGTGTTATCCCTTCTTGAGCTTCCTGAGTTTCTCTTTGTGTTTATGCCCACTGTTGAATGTTGGCTGCAGTGGGTAACCAGTAAATCTGTATTCAGTGTGGTACCCAAGCTACTTCCTGAATCTTTATTGTCTATTAAATCATTATTAAGTCAGCAGGAGGATCATCTCTTTAGCCTGTGATTATCAGGCGGTTAGCCGTAAATTCAGGATTTATTGGATAATTTCATGTAAGCTGAAATTCAGAATATCCACCTCTGATTAGCACTAATGGCAATTTTTTCACTTTGTAAATTCAATAAAGCGCACACATCTACATCCTTTGACGCTGGGGTTTTTGGGATAGGATGATAATTTGTAATCAGTGCCTTGCAGAAAGACGTTAATTTATTTATTTCACAAATAAGTTTCAAATTCGGTGCCTAAATTTATGATACTTTTACCATTCAGTACTGCTCCTGTTAACAAGGAAATGAAAAGACTGAGCTAAAATATAAAACTCGAGAATTTAGGAAATATAGTTTGAAATGAAATGTGAAATTTTTGAACCACATGGAATGAATATCATCATCATCATCATCAACAAAATCATCCTCATCAACCTCATGAGGTAATAGGGCAACGTTTGTGCACACATGGACTAAAGCCAAAACTAAAAACAAACATTCACACTTTTTGAATAATTGCACTGCAGCGTTTTAAAACAAATATTACATTTATATTGTAAATAGCTCATGTATCATAATAGGGTTCACTTGAACATGTACGTTTCTTATTATCCGTCGAAAATAGATATTAAAAAATTGGTTTGTCAGAGTTTCTTACAAACACAAATTGTTATATTTTAGTTTTGTGTTGTGGTGTATTTTATATTTTACCTCCATTTGGTTCAGTATATTTGGAACGATCACATATTTATAATTTCATTTGATGTTAAATGCTTATTTCAAATAAATTTGGTTCTTCAGTCTTCTACATTTCCAGGTGTGTCCTTGTTGACACATATGTTATTTTTCCTAAAGATTAGCCAATGACAACAAAAATCTAAGGAATAAAAAAACCTCAACATGACTGGAGTACTTTAACCAGTTAATGCTATATGGGTACTAATCTACATCTCAAAATAAGATATTTTTATTACGGACTAAATCAATATTTATAAAAAACATGTTTTAAGGTCAAGGTCAAGGTTTCTTTATTGTCATTCTCATCTATTGTGGTACATAATGTACATAATTTCGCTCCACCACATGTACCACATGAGGTGCGAATGACAATAAAGAAACTCTGACTCTCTGACTCTGACATGTGGTGGAACAAAATTGTGTACACAGGGTTCCAGTTACATCCAACAAAAGAATAAAATGTAAAAGAAAAACAGTAACAAGATCTAAAATATTAATACACTATATTAAGAATACACTAAGCATTAGTAGTATAAAAACAATATGCCGAACAGCAGCACAAATATGAGTCTGTGTGAGCAGATGAGTACGAATGAACACAGTAGCATGAAATAAATCAGCAGCATGAGATCAGCAGCATGGGATATATCTCAACTGCATTTATTGTCCCATGTTCTACATCTGTTAGTAAACTCTGTATTTTTTGTCTTACAACCATATTTTGCTCAGTGTTTTGTTGTAATAAGATGAGTAAAGAATGCTGGCGGGGCAACAAATTATTCCCTAAAAATGTTATTTAATGTAAATGACTCTCAACATCTATGACATCCGAGACTCACAAGCCTCTTTGAGGCCTTCTTTATGGAGAACATCCCCATGTTTCTACCCTGTTAAGCAAAATGTGATTTCCATTTACAGGTAAAAAAAAAAAAAAAATGGCTTGACTTTTAGAGAACCTGGTCCTGCTCTGCTACATTTGCAGAGCTGAAATCCTCTCTGACTCCCACAGTTCTCTGTGACCACCCTCCTGCTGAGCCCTAAGCCTCATAAAACAGCCAGATTTGTGTTCCATAGGTCACGTCAGACGGCTGGCACGCTTGAGCCCTGTTGACAGCTTGTTGTTTACAGTATGTGCTGTCAGCGTGGGGCCGCCTTCGCCGATCAGGGGCCTGGTGGGAGGTGGATATATCTGTGTGTGTGTGTGTGTTTGGAGCAGGTAGAAGCTGAGGTGGTGGTGGTGGGGAGCAGGTAGAAGCTGAGGTGGTGGAGGTGTAGTGGCAATAGGGAGTTGATGTCAGCAGGGGGTCTGGAACGGGTTGCTTCGTAGGGAGCCCCGTGGCACAAGATTCAGTGGCCTTTGATGCTCTGTGGTTCTGAGAGAGAAGCAGCATGAAGGGAGAAGAGAGGGAGGAGTGGGGGGCAGAAGGAAGATAGAAATGAGGAGTGAAAGAGAAAAAGGTTACCTGTGGATCAGCCAGCATTTGGGCACAGAAGGGCCGGGGGTGGAAGGGGAGGGGGAGTGGGCATCTTTGATATGAGTCCAGGTTGGAGGAGAGGACATTGATTAGTGCGTGAGGCAGCGAGGAGAGGGTGGTGTCGGTACAGAGGAGTGTGGACGAGATGAAGATGGCCAACACTTCCACCCTAGTCTGAAGGAGGAGGCTGGGAGCGTCGGTTCAGGATGTTGTAGCCGCGGTGTGGAAGTGCGATCACTGCACAGGCTGTATATAAACTGCAGCTCACTGGATGAAGTCTGAAGACAGCCATCTCTTGCTGCTGCTGCTGCTGAGTGTGGTGGAAGTCTTTTATCTCTCTCCCATGTGTTTGCAGCAGGAACATGGGGGAGTTTACTCCCTCTGTGAGCTTGTACATCTCTGTAGTGTGTGTGCGTGTGTGTGTTTATGAGTGCAAACAAGCACACATTGTTCAGAGGGAACTCTCAGTGCAGATTCTAAAGCAACAAAGGCAGAATCCTGCTGGGCTGCTGTGTATCAATAGATCAGAAGTGTGCGCTTGTGTGTGCGTGAGCGTACACGTGGGTACACGCACATCGCTGCCTCGCGCACAGTTATCAGGACACCAAACAGGCACAACACCCGCTGGGCCTAGCACTCTCCACAATACGCCCAAGCTCCCACAATGCATCAGTATTTCAAAGCTCCACATCCCGGGAGACTTTCCTTTAACGGTGAGGTCTCTTCTTCCAGGAAGTGACATACCCTCCTGCTGAGACGCAACTCCCACAATGCACTGAGGTGGCGCCTATAGAGATATGCAGACTGTGTTTGCACAAATCCAAGGCTGCCGCTGTGCATCTATCTGCCGGCAGCTAACACTGCACACTTCTCTCTGTTTTTCTTTGCCTCTCATTTGCTTCATTCTTGCCCTCCTCTTCTTTAGCTATGGTTCCACTTTTGATCCCAGTTTAGGGTCAGCAGGCTGCGCTCAACGACTGACAGCATGAACAAAAATGATCCTGTGTCTGTGCTTGCTGAAAAATGTTTTTCAGTGACAAGGAGTACCCCAAAGTGAGGTTCTTCCATTTTTTTTGTACAGAGATTTCTGATCCCATGACCAGTTTACAAAGAATGGGATCGAGCTCAGTAGACATCTTGTAAACTCTCTGTGCATGCTTCTCAAGGAACAAGACTTTGCAGGAATCTGTCATTGATGGAGGGCATAGGAGACTGGAAATCCATCTCGACCTAAATAGATGACTGACTTGTTTTGCGCAGCTGAACTCCTGTAGCTTTACTCCGCAACAGCTTTCTGCCGCAGCACACCCACTGTTTTAGTGACAAAGAACTCGTCTTTAGACGAGCATAGATGCTCGTTTGCACAAAAAGGGTCGATCAAGCTGGATGAGATTTGAGACAAGTAGTGGCTCAGTGTTGTTACAATACAAAGAGCTTTATTATCATCATCCGTACGTGTTAACGACTCTGCTGACTAATTTAGTAAGATGTGTGAATTTTTGATTAAAAAATAAATTAATTTTCTGCTTGGCTGTTCATATGTCAATCCTTTTCCTTACAAGTTATTTCTCTGTGTGGTTGTGGAAATTGTACCTCATCAGTCAGAACCCCCCCCCCCCCCCCCCCCCGTTAATGAGAAAATAGGTGTAACAGTCAAGACTGTGAACTTATGCTTACTTTATATATATTTTAAAACTTTTACTTTATTTCTTCTATCCAATATTCTATTGCCAGTAAAGAAAAGAATGTAATGCACATGTGCACAGAATGATGTGCACCGTATCTGCTTACTGACTCACGTCACACAGAAGTTTAAATCTTAGATCTTGCCACAACTTTTGCAGCTGTTAAACAGTAGAATCGACTGAAAGTTGTGAATATATCTCAGTATATCTGCTAAGGTTGTCCACAGACATGGTATTTAACAGATTGTAGTCTGTTTATTAGTTTTTATGAATTCTTTTGAAGAAATCAACATGTTGTTAAGAAAAGTCTGCAACTCTGAATAAGCTTGAGTGGTTGACATTTGCTCGTATAGCTGTTAGGTAGTAAAACACAGCTAAAGACCAAATGTAAGATCTGAGTCAAGGGTCATCTTGTTTCTGTGTTTCATTTGATCTCAATTCATTTCTATAGCACCAATCCATAACAAACATTATTGTAGGGCACTATAAAAAGTCCAATTTATGTGAAATGACATGCAACCCAATTCAGTCCAAAATATACAAATCTATTTAATACATACTATTAAATTATATTACAATACGTTCAAACAATTATACAATTATAAAATACCAATTAGTGAAAGGTCTGAGCATGCTCCATGAAAAGGAACACCTTTACATTCAGAAAGGAACCACTTTATTATAAAAACATCTACCGGTATATGTAAAGTAATAATAAAAAAAAATTAAATCTGTAATTGTAACAGTTTTTTTCTGTTTTGAAGCTTGTTTTTCATGTTTCTAGTGATGTTTACTTCTTGTGTTTTCACCTGTTAGTCTCTGGGTTTTTTCCCCAAAGTAATCATCAGTTGTCTTAAGTCTGGATCCTGGTCTTCAGTCTGGATCCTGGTCTTCAGTCTGGATCCTGGTCTTCAGTCTGGATCCTGGTCTTCAGTCTTGTCGTGCTCACTTTCACCTGCGCCCTGTTCTCGTTGAGCTCAGTTGTTCCTCATCTCCTTGTCAGCCTCAGTTCATTTGTGTTTCTGTGTTCAGTCCAGACTTCAGTGCATTGTTGGCCTTCATGCCAGAAGTCTGGTCCTCCTTGTGTACCTCCATGTTTTCCTCTTTGTGCTTAGAGTTTTGTGTAGGTTTGTAATGCCACATCAACAATTTGTTTAGTTGAAATAAAGTTGGGTTATTCCCCTGAACTCCTGTTGGTCTGTCTTGAAAGTTATAATGTATCTTAAACGGTGGACATGAAAGCCAACCCACAGCAAACTAAACATACTGAGAGTTTAACGATGCACCAAACTAAAGGCTATGTTAGACACAAAGCTGTTGAGCATTAGGCAGAACAAATATATAGTTCAGCAAGTAAAGCACATAAAAGGCGTAGCGGTCCTTCTGTCCTTCAGCTCATTAAGCTTATAGCAGCATAGACCAGGAACGTTTTTGGTAAATTTATTTATCTTTTGCTTGTGAACAATTGTAGCTGCCTGCCATTTTAAGGACACTGAATGATGCTTCAGTGTCACAGAGCAAAGATGCCTGTCCAGAGACGACTCAAACAAAAACAGCTCTCCATGGCTGACAGAGGCAACAGCGCCCCGATCAGCTGAGTGAGGATGAGCACAAGTAAAAATAGCACGTGCATTTTGTGAAGATAAACATTTTAACATCAGAAAAGGTTTCCACCATTTTCTAAAACCTCAGCTTCTGTTTTTAGACTTGCTGCTCTGTATTGTTATCGAAGTACAGAGTTACTGTTTACTGATATTTGGCATCTACATTGTGGAAACAGACTGTGGCTCAGTCTCAGGTGGAGAGGAAGTGACCAAACACACCTTACATTCAGCGTGAAACCGGTTTGCTCTTATTAAGCATCTGTTGAGCTAAATAGTTGTTTTTTTTAAACATTTGAAAGTTTTATTCTATTGCACGTGTTTATTTTGAGCTACTGTTCTGTTGAAGGTCTCTGCACGGCTCAGTTTCACAGCCTTTCAGCTGCTTCTGTTTACTATCGCTGTGCACAATTTGCACTCTGTATAACTTGTGGAGGTGACCTGATATCTTGTTGGGAGAGAACTGGAGCCATTTGAGGCGGAACTACTGTAAGTATTAAATGATGTTGTTGTAACAGAAACCATTACTGCTTTGTGTTAACTTTGAAAAAAAATCTATATTTTCACCTTTGCCATGTTGTTAAACACCCACAGACTTTATGGTCTTGACTTGGTCAATAATTATAGCTGCACATTTCTTGTGTGACTCAAAAACAAACTAATTAAAATACATTGAGCATGCATCAGGATAATTAAAATCCAGTTATATGCATTATTTCTTTCTTTCAATTGCATGCTAAGATTAGCTAAGATCACAGATAGGGTTCTGACTTAAGAGAAAGCTTTTTTTCCATGTTTTCCCAAATTTGAGTCTACATTTACTATGTTCTTGTCTTTAATCCATGTACATTTATTGAGAATTAACTGCTAAATTACACTTATTATGTTTTACTTCCTAAAAATATGTTCTTACATTTGGTTTTAATTTGCAACCAACCATTTTTCCAAGGAAACAATAATTACCAGGAGTGCTGTCACTTCACAGCAAGAAGGCCACAGATTATTTGGGTAACCTGGTTTCCTCCCACAATCAATAACATTTATGTCAGGGTATATGTGACTCTTCTTGTTCTTCTTCTGCTTGTTCTTGTTCTTCTTCTGGCTGCTCCCTTCTTCAGGGGTCACCACAGCCAACTATCTCACATGAAGACTTGGCGATTGTTTTTAACGCCGGATGCCCTTCCTGACGCAACCAGTGAGCTACCACAGCCCTCTGTGTGGAGCAGAGGGCTGCTATCTAGGATGCTATATGGCCCTTAAGTGTGTGTGTACGTGCACACACATTCAACATCTTGTGTGTCTCTGTGTGGTCCTGTGATGAACTGGCCACCTGGACCTCGCCTCTCGCCCATCGACTGCTGGATCGCCAGCTCACCATGACCCTGTGCAGGTGTAACTGATACACAAAACAAAAAAGAGGATTGAACAAGACTTGTCACTTGCATCTGTGTTTCATTTAGTGCCGACATGAATTAAACCCAAGTTAAACAAACATGTAACCAAAGAGAATTCAGCTGGTCCACTCTCACTAGCTGTTCTCACAGTTGTTAACATTGAAGGACCGTGTAGATGTTAGCGTCATATACACAGAACTCTACAGACCAGGCAAATTAGTGCAACAGGACTTGTATATGTTGTATTTTTTAAGGACTAATTGATTTTTTTACTGTAGTCCTGGCAAGTAAATCAGAAAATGGCATTCGGTAGTGGAGGTATTTGCTTTTGCTTAGTGTTTAAGATGTTTTTAGTGATTCTGCTTTGGCAGAGCTTTCTGCCCTGGAGTTGCTTGTATATAATGGACTGCCACGAAATCATAATTGCGTGTTTATGAACAAACCAGCTGGTTGAGGCAGAGGGTAATTATTTTCTCTGCGTTCTCCTTTCCGCTCACCGAACACTTGCGTGTGATAACGGCTCTGGTTGAAAATAAACAGTAGGGAAAATAGAGGAATACAACTATAAGGGAAAATGAAAGCTCTGTAGTTCTTCCTGTCTGCTTCTTCAGTATTTACAAATCACACTTTGTACTGCCCTTCCTTTTTTATTCTTTTTGTGCTCCATTGTGCCACATGTATTGGTAAATTGTATGGGAATGGCTGCTGCAGTGTCAGCGTCTCCTGTATTCTCTTTATGAAAATCATTATAATCCAATAATTTCTGATAGAAAACATCATTACATGGTCTGACTACAGCGTTGCATTTAAAGGCAATTTATCTACAGCCTTTATTACAAACCATTTGATTATAAATTTAAGACCATGCAGTGGAGGACTTTTCATAAACCAGCGATATTCTTGTTTCTAATGTCCATCGTCTGTCCACTTTCTGTTGACAATTTTTAGACTAAAACTGAGCTTTGACATTTAGACACTCTTTGTTCTCTCACTGTGAGAACTATAATGAAATAAGTTGATATTGGCTTTCCGAATCTGAATTTATGGAGTTCTAAGTAGGCAGTATCAGTAAGAGTAGACAGCAGTCATTGATAGAGTCAGAGTTTCTTTATTTGTCATTCACACCACATGTGGTACATGTGGTGGAACGAAATTGTGTAAACAGGGTGCCAGTTACCTTCAACAATAAAAATGTAACGAAAAACAGTAATAAAATCCAAGATACGAACTAAGAAAAACATCAGCTAAATAACACACTAAGCACTAATAGCATAAAAACATTACGTCGAACAGCAGCATGAACATGAGTCTGTGTGAGCAGATGAGAACACATGAACACAGCAATATCAGAATCAGAATAAACTTTATTGGCATTGCACCGAGATACAACGCGAATATGGACGTACAGTCATCCGAAAGATGGGCGGAGTGCATGAAGCTGCGGCTATAAATAGTGCGGCCTTCTTATTCTTATTCAGAATAATATTTTGCTTAGATGAGAAAAGGGAAGAAAACATGAGGAGAGACGGTATAAAAAAAAGATCTCTCACACCGTGTCCTAGACAGGGCACAATTTGAGGCATCTAAAAAACCTACCACAGCAAAGCAACATAAACAGACGTTATACATGAACATATAGGCGGTGAAAACATTGAATTTTTAAGGGAAAGTCATAGCATAGTCCAGACCCCCCCTCTCAGCCATTGTCCAGATAAGAGGTGACATTCATCTTCAGCTCAGTTGAGGTTCTGTTACATGACCATGGCCTTGGGGGAGGGAGGGGTGAGGAAACAGACAAAGCATCTTTGTTGTTTTCAAAACATTCCAGGAGGTGTTGAGATAAGTCCAGCGTCAAGGCCACAGTTTGGGTCAGGCAGAACTCGTAAATTGTTGTTTCTGCCTTTTTAAAGTCTCGCTGGCACATATTCCTCTGTTGTAACTCCAAAATAGCCGAATTGATCCTTTACGCCAAAAGTCAAGCTCACAGCATTCTCCAAGATTATTCCCACCATTCATGGGTGCTGCCAGAAAGTTCACAGTCCTGATAACAGCCTGCTCCAGCTCCCTGCTGCAGCTCTCCAAATTCAGTCTGTGTGCTGTCGAGTTTCAACACATCCACACAAATTTATAGGTAATTCAGAATTCGCCAGCCAAAAATTCACAGCCAAAAAAAACCCAGTTGTCATCATGAATCCAATTTGTTTCCATCGAGGTAAGAGGGTCCTCCTTATGCCTTGACTCCTGTCGGGAGAAGTTGATCAATTTTGTCGAGAGACCAGCTGATCCTTCAAATTAAGACGTATGCAGAAAAAAAACGGCCTTTTTAAGGGTTCACAGGACAAAAGAGTGTAAGCAGGGAAGCGGGTGGGGGGGTGGTGGGGTGGGTGGGGGGTGGGGGGAGACCATGGAGACACGTATGGTTTCACCGGAGGACAGAAAGAAAAAAAAACAAAAAAAAACCAAAAAAAAAAACCAGATGGCAACATGAAACAGATCAGCAGCAACATGATGTGGTTTTTCACAGTGATTATTCTGATTAGAGATTCATGAGTCTAACAGCCTCAGGGTAGAAGCTGTTCCTCAGTCTAGTGGTTTTATACTTAATGCTCTTCAACCTCCTTCCTGAGGGGAGCAGGGCAAAAGGTGTGTACGCTGGATGAGTGGGGTCCTTCATGATGCAGGTGGCCCCCTTCCTGCATCTGGAGGTGTAAATGCCTGTGATGGTGGGGAGACTGACTCCAACATCTTCTGTGCAGCCTTCACTACTCTCTGCAAAGCTTTTCTTTCTGCAGCTGTGCAGCCTTCATGCCACACGTTGATGCTGGAGCACAGGATACTCTCCACTGCACACCTGTAGAAGGAGGTGAGGACTGAGCTTCCCAGACCAGCTCGTCTCAGCCGCTTTAGGAAGAAGAGTCTCTATGGGCAGGTGCACAGTCATACATGTGCGGAGTGAACAGGACAGTTCAGCACACAGCACTGAGGGGAGCCAGTGCTGAGGGTTATGGTGGGGGAGGAGAAGTTGTGGATCCTCACTGACTGTGGTCTGTTTGTTAAGAAGTCTAGGACCCAGTTGCAAATGGAGGGGCTTAGTCCTAGTGTGAGTAGTTTGTCCATCAGGGTTTGAAGGATCATGGTATTGAAGGCAGACGTGAAGTCCACACAGAGCATACGGACGTAAGAGTCCTTCTGCTCCAGGTGGGTGAGAGCAGTGTGGACCACAGAGGAGAGGCATCCTCTGTTGATCAATTTTCATGATATGCGTACTGGTGAGGGTCCTCGTTAATGTTGATGAATGTTCTGATGTGGGTCATGACCAGTTTTTCTAAGCATGTTGTGACTATCAGGGTGAGGGACACTGGCCGGTCACTGTAGAGCTCTTTGGGATTGGGATGATGGTTGCAGTCTTCAGGCAGGTGGGAACTGTTGCCAGGGTAAGTGAGGGGTTAAAGATGTCAGCCAGCACCTCACAATTGAATAGCAATAGAAATATTTCAATATTTTCAATAGCAATTGAAAAACAATCAGGAAGAATTTCTCATATAGTCTAGTCAGAGCTGGGCCCTGTTAAGAATAAATGTTTGCCATATAAACAATTCAAAAAATGTTTAAGCATTTTATGCAAAATCTTTGTTTCAAACCGTTATACCGTTTGAATTTGCACGAGACATTTTTAACATAGAAGTCTGTGGTTATTTAAATAAGACTGGCTGGGTTGGAACGTAGTCGAATGTTTGTTGTGACATGTTACAGGTGAAATATGAACTGCAAAGAGGACCATGACAAGTGTACCCACCACAGAGTGGCAAAGTACTGACTGGTATCTAATGCAGGTAAGACACTGACTACTCAGAAATATAGTGCAGCATATAAACGAGATTAAAAACCAAGACAAATGCAAACTAAACCTAGTTTTTAATGGTATACCAAATTTAGATGTTCAGAGCTCCTGAGCAGTCCAAATTCAAAACAGTCTGCTCCTCAGATAAATAGTGTTAAATTATTATTTTTACATATGAATGTTTCTGTTCAGTGCCCTGAGATGACTTCTGTTGTGACTTGGCGCTACATAAATAAATTGAATTGAACTGAGCACACAGCAGACCATAAAGGCAATCAACTACAAACACCAAAGTGTACAATATAACAATAATAATAATAATAATAATAATAATAATAATAATAATAATAGAAAAAGAAAGATAAAAGAACTGATTATTAAACAAGTGCTTTAATAGCTTTGCAGCACAGCAAACTACTGTAGATGAAAACCCAAAAGGATTTAGTCATGATTAGCGGTGTGGTTTGGCCCAGAATGCAGACTGGACATGAGGAGCTCCAAAATATTAACAACAAAACAAAAAGGCTGTCATGGTAGCAAAACTTACACAAACTCGAGGAAGTTATTGTTAGAAGGAATACGAAAAGAGGATTACCGGTAGACGGCATGTGAAAATGCAAAGGGAATATCAACAAGTCTTTTGATGTTATCTGTGCTGGTGCAGTCAGGCTAATTAAAACAATAAAACCTTTTAAAAAACTTATTTTGCTGAATATAGCTGAATATAAATACAGAAAAATAGACTATGATGTTTAAAAACTTACTAAAGTCTAAGCCAAAACTTCTCAATAGTGCTTTATTAATGTAGGTTTAACAACTGCAGCGTGTAGTTTGAAGGATTGCTGTCTGCTGCAGTTTGAAAAGATGATGAGAACAGATTTTTGCCTGGATCTTGTCCAGTTCTTCTTTTTGCAGAGCAGTCATTGTGAACAGCTCTTTGTTTGAAGAATAAAGCAGCTCAAGATGTAACAAAAAGAGCTAGTTTTATCTAGGTGCAATGGCATTTAGATACTGTCGTCCCAGAAACAAATCTGGTGGTTCCAGGCAGCTGTAGTTTGATGTGAATCTGCAAAAGTAGGATAATATCATCGAGGTCAGTGAGAGCTGACCTGCTCGAGCCAGAACACAGCACAGTTATCCTGTCTCATTAACGAAGCCACTGCTCTCACATTTAGCCTCGTTAGCTGCTCTGAATGAACAACCAGCAGCCCACTGAGGATTCAAGGGTTAATTGTGGCTCGTGTCAGAACTTGGACCTGGCCAGCTCAATAATGGGCTGCAGTTATTGGCTTGCTGACTGTTGTGTGCAGCTCTGTGTGGGATTTTGGAGTTTGTGTACGTACATGTGTGCTGCTTGTCTCGAGGTATTGGCTTTGGTGGTGACCCGGGGTCAGCTCTGCCTCTACATGCTGTCTGTAATGACAAACAGTTGACTCAAGGGAGGAGTTCATGGTCTGGAGGCCCCTAAACAAGAGAGACAAGGTTGAGTTTTTCTCTGCTACAGGTTCAGACAAACACACAGTCTAAAAATACATCTTTTGAGCATTCGAACATAACCTGACGTAAACTGGGATGGAGGGTTATTGGTGTATGATTTAAACCTCTATGGCATGCATCTTTGTTCACACATGGAAAAAAAGAAAATTATAATAAAAAAAAAAAAGTTAAAATGAACTTAAATT
>NC_056502.1:37302856-37320401 GCF_014905685.2 Nematolebias whitei
TATATATATATATATATATATATATGTATGTATATAAAGCATAAAGTCATTCATTCATTCAACCTTTATTTATACAGGCTAGCCTCATTGATCCACGAGGACTCATTTACAAGACAGATCTGTTCCAGACAGGAAGGCAAGTAAATGCCTGTTTAGAAATACATTTTTAACATTTTCTAGTAATATTTATATATTTACTATTAGAGTGTTAAATTTGACACTTTTTCTGAGTTTATATAATTCTCACAGAGTATATATCTAAAGATCACTTTCTGAATTTGAACTGTTTGTTCATCTATTGTAGTTTTGAACAAGAGTTCCTCACTCAAAATAATGTTCTGAACACGTGTTAATGTGATGATGTGGTATCCTATAAATACACTCAGTTCTTACACCTATCTGTTCCTTTATATTTGAATAATTTGGATAATTTTAGTACACAAAGTCCAACCTTTTGTTTTTACAGCTGAAACTTGTAAAAAAATTACTTGTAGAAGTTTAGGTGTTTATCGTAGTTTCTAGGAACTTGCAGTCACGTCCTTTCTTGTTGTCACCCAATCTATTGTTGAAAGTCCAAAAATAAGCAGTTTTGTTTTACTTTTTCTTATAGTGCAGAACAAAGTTAGTAAATTTGACATTCTACATGTCTAAACCACAGCATTTTACTGAAATACATTATTTATGTAATAATTTAAACATTTTTTCTACATATTTTAATATGTTCAAGATAAATTGCATTTGCTCATTTTTACTAATAATCCCTGTGATTTACATGAACTATAGATATTTTTGGAACAGTTACTTTCAGTTATCTGTTTGTTTTCTGTGAGATGAGCTCAATGTTTCTCCATTGATGTGAGGATCGGTGTTCAGGCTTTCTATACCAAAAAAAAATCATCTTTTATTTTTTTTACTGTTGAATGTCTGAGCGGGGTCTTTCTCAGACCCAAATATATTCAGTTGTGAAGCACTAAAATATGTTTGGTTCATGTAAGGTTGCATATTGGTTCATATTATTATACATATTATATACTGTATACATGCATACATATTACAAACACATCTCATCAAAACATGTTTATGAGGACCAAGAACTACAATATAAACTCCAGCAATTACTGTATAATACTGCCACAAAGAACTCTCGGGAATGTTTGATTGTGATGCTTTTACTCTTATCTGGTATTCAACACAACCCTGGTCACTACATGTAGTACTCCAACAGACTTTAACAACATATCAGGATTACATATTATGCATATTAATGCTCGTAGTCTCCTTCCAAAAATAGATATGCTGAGGATTTGGGCTTCTTCAACTGGTACTGATATTACTATTTCTGAGTCATGGTAAACTAAATGTATTCTGGACAAATATGTATCAATTAATGGCTTTAATATTTATTGTTCAAAACATCTAAGAAAAGGAGGAGGTGTAGCAATATACTGTATGTCAGATCTAACCTGGTAACACAACTGCTATTTACAAACTCAGCACCTAAGCAATTTGAAATACTGGCCCTAAACGGTGAACTGTCTGGTTGTCAATTGTTATATGTTGTAAGTTGCTACAAACTGCCACATCTGAAAGTCTGTTGTTTTTAATGCTGCTTTAATCTAATGTACACCCCATTGAAATTGTTCTGGTAGGTAATTTTAATTTAGATTGGCTCTCACCTGTGTCTGAGGAATTTAAAGCATTTTGTTTGTCTTCGAATCCTAGTCAGATTATTGATAGTCTCACTCATCCTAATCCAAAATGCCTTGCCAAATCATCTCTCCTGGATCTTATCGTCACAAAAATGCTACATAAATGCACTGGGTTAGGTGTTTTTACAACTGGTCTAAGTGACCACTGTGTAGTTGCTGCTCTTGGGGACACAAAAATGCCTCATTCCAAACCTAGAATGATTCTAAAATGGAGCATGAAACATTTTTGTGAACAAGCCTTTCTTTGGGATCTGTTCCATTTTGACTGGCATCATATATCGTTAATTGACAATGTGAACCTTGCTTGAAACTACAATATTTTCATAATAGTTTCATTCATTGTGTAAATAAACACACTCCATTTCGCCAGTTCAGAATAAAGGGCTGGGATAACACCTGGTTTACTTCTGAGTTAGCTGACCTCTTGCACAGGAGCGATCAGCTTTGGGCAACAGAAAGACAGTCTGGTTCAGACACCCATTGGTTGCAATTTTGTCAATTACGGAATTGTTATACAGCTTCCATTAAAGCTGCAAAATGATATTTCCATTTATCTCAGACCACCAAAAATCTAAATGATCCTAAGAACTTCTGGAAAACTATCAAATCTCTTGATTGCAGCACTCACTCATCTAATCTGCCACCACAAATATTTGTTCACTCTGCTCCTGTGTCAAATAAGCACGAGATGCTAAATTGTTTCAACAAACATTATGATGCCTCCAGTTCCTTGTTTGATACAGTTTCTAATGGTAAATCACCTACTCCACCAATAAGTCAATCCTCAGTAAACCATACATTCTCTTTTTCACTGTTCTCTGTTAGTTACTCAACCGTTAAAAGATCTGGATACTAGAAAATTTGCAGGCCCTGATGACCTCCCTCCTTACTTCTTAAGTCTAACCACAAATGATAGCAGAACCGGTGTCATACATTTTCAATCTGTCTATACAACATAATACTGTCCCAGGCACTTGGAAAACAGCTTTTGTGCTACCATTATTGAAGGGAAGAGACCCCACTGAACAATTATCGACAGATCTCCAAACTCTGTATTTTAGCTAAGGTTATAGAAAACTGATAAATACTCAAGTCAAGAAGTATTTGGACTCAATATTTTATCTTCTCTCCAATCGGGCTTCAGGAAACAACATAGCACAATGACTGCTTCGCTAAAGGTTTGTAATGATGTTGTTGAAGCTTTGAACGCTGAGGATTACTGTGCTGCACTTTACTTAGACCTGTCCAAAGCCTTTGATGCTGTAGATCATGACATCTTTTGCCATAAGCTCTCAGATATTGGCTTCTCAGATCACACTGTTGGTCGATTCTCAAACTATCTTTCTGGTTGGAGGCAATGTCTTCAACATAACAGTACTTCATCTAGCTACCTACTGGTCACTAATGGTGGGCCACAAGCCTCAGTTTTAGGACCCACTTTTTTTTATAATATATATAAATAATGTAGGGTCAAAACATTCTTGATGCATCCTTGCATCTCTTTAGTGATGATACAATTGTTTATTGTCGAGTTAACACAGTTGCCAGGGTTTTCCCTATTCTACAGTTGCATTTGACATTTGTCATACTTATTCTCTCTCAAACCGGTGCTAAATGCTGATAAAACCCAAGGGATGTTTGCAAACAGAAAGTTGGTGCCAGCAACTCTTCCTCCCATCTCACCCTTACATGATGTTCCTATTGAGTTTGTGGATTCTTACAAATACTTGGGAATTTTGGTTGACACACATCACTTTTTAAACCACATATTGAAAACTTGATAAAGAAACTGAAATTAAAACTGGGTTTCTTTTTCAGAAACAGCTCATGCTTAACTCTGAATGCCAGAAAACGCCTTGTAGGCTGCAGCTTTTACTTTCCTATTGGCCATGGACTATGGTGACATTATTTACATGAATGCCCCTGCCAGCTCCTTGCAGATGTTGGATGCTGTCTACCATGGCGCACCAAGATTGATAACTGGTTGTAACTACCATACCCATCACTGCACCCTATTCTCCTTGGTCAGTTGGTCATCATTATCTACACATTGACTCTCACACTGGTTCATTTTCATCTATAACTCCCTCCTTGGTCTGTTACATTCTTTTTTCTCCTCCCACATGTCACTTCATCAGTGCAGTTACAGCGTGCACTCTCAGGGATTCATTACCTGAAACGTCCCCTCATTGCAGACTGAACTTGGCAAAAAGGCATTTTCTTCCTCTGCTCCTGTATCCTGGAACACCTTGCAGCAGGAAATAAAGTTGTCCACCTTAATTTATTTAGGGGATTTAAAACATTTGATAAGGTCAATAGAAGCATCAAAGCAAATATGTTCTTGTCTTTAGTATTTTACCTTGTTTTAAATGGCACCTTGATTATATTTATACATGGTGGTGAAGATTCTCAGTCATCCAGGACATGATGAATTTAAAAAAACGTTCAATACAAAAACAACTGGACTTTATTTGTAACAGAAGACGTTTTGCTCCTCATCCGAGGAGCTTTCTCAATTCAAAGAGATTCTGAGAGAAAGAAATTCTCTTTGAATTGAGAAAGCTCCTCGGATGAGGAGTGAAACGTCTTCTGTTACAAATAAAGTCCAGTTGTTTTTGTATTGAACGGTTTTTGTACTTCATACAGTATGTTGTCTGTCTAAAACAGGTCTCTCTTGTAAATGAGTCCTCGTGACTCAATGAGACTACCCTGTATAAATAAAGGTTGAATGAATGAAAATTTTTTTTTCCACTGCGCTATCTAAACCTAAAACTAAAAATTTTCCATAATTATGTCACAGCATATTTACATTCTTGGCCACCTTTTTTAATAGAAACCGTCCAATTTGTTTTCCTCTGAGTTTAATTTGAGTCTCACTGAAGCTGCAGAGTCCAGTTTGCCACTGGTCCTTGAGCTGTGTGTTTTGAACAGTAAGCCAGGGAGCTGAGCTGAAGAGGACAGAGGACAGCTGTCTGTATCCTGAATCTGTTGTTGCTTTAATGTTGCCTAAAATACCGAGCAGGCTTTTACTTTAATGAGCACTGAGTCCAGCTGCGTAGCTCTGTAGTGACTGTGTTTCTGTGTGAAAAAGAAGTGACTTTATATAAAGCAAGTGTTGGAATGAAGTTATTGGTTGTGTGTGTGTGTGTGTCTCTTTTGGGGTGTGTGAAATGTCTGGTTGTAGTTTGAAATCAGACGTCACGATGTATGAGAGATTGTTTGATTGGGTCTGCGTAGGTGTGAAACCATTCTGCATCCCCCCCACCCCCCCATTGCTTTCTTACAATATGTTTTCTTAAGTTATCTCTTTTTCCTCATCCCCCCCCCCCCCCCCACACACACACACACACATCTAAATGCATAGGCGCTCACAGACACACACATCCCACTACCACCATCTCTGTTGACAGGGTAAATTGTACGAAAAGCTTTTAAGGCAATTAGTGGATTGAGCTGAAGCCTTTCTTCCCATTCGCACTGTTCATTAGCAGCTCCTCCAGTCTGTGATATTACCATCACTCCAGGCTGGCATCAACACCACTCATTTCTTATGTATGTTTGTGTGCAGATGTTCATCTTCATGTCTGTGGTATTTTACACATCTTCTCGCTGAGCCAGAATTTCAAAGCTTGCTGTCAGAAAATAGATCCTCGACGTCCAGAAATTCTGACTCTTTAAATCCATTTCATAAGCACACAAAAGATGAAAATCCAACAAGACTCCCAAAAATTAAAGGGCTATTTTGTTAATTTTTAGGTGGGTTTATGTAGAAAGCGTATGAACAATTATTATTTTACCTGTTGAAGATAGATTTTTGATAGAATTCAGTTTGGAGAACTGGGTTTAAACTGATGAGCTACCAGCTATGGTCTAATGTACTAGTACAGGACTCTGAACCTAGGTAAGACCAAAGCAGTTTGTTACCATTTTCTAATAGCTCCTCTTCTTCTTTGGCTTTTTCCTCTTCTGGAGTCTCCACAGCGAGTCATGCTTCGCCATCTCACTCTGTCCTCTGCATCCTCTGTCCTCACTCCAACTACCTCCATGTCCTCTCTAACTGCATCCATATATCTCCTCTTTGTCTTTTTCCTGGCAGCTACATTTCTAACATCCTCCTACCAATATACCCACTGTCCCTACTCTGGACATGTCCAAACCACTGTCCCTCCTCTGGACATGTCCAAACCACTGTCCCTCCTCTGGACATGTCCAAACCATCTTAGTTTGGCCTCTCTAACTTTATCTCCCAGTTGTTCAACCTGTGCTGTACCTCTGATGATCTCATTCCTAATCTTATCCATCCTTGTCACTCCTAAAAATAACTTCAACATCTTAATTTCTGCTACTCCTAGTTCCTTCTCCTGTCTTTTTGTCCAAGTCTCTGTCTTGTAGAGGGATATGGGGCTGGATATATATTGTTAGTTATCAGTTATGAGTTAAGCTCATAAGATATGCATTTATTATGCAAATAACCTCGTTGTGTGGGCACCACCTCTCTTGGAGAGGAAAAATCAGTCTCTATTTAAACCCAAATCAATGTAAACTGAAACGTGAGTTCTTTTCTCGTGTTTAAAGGGCATCAAATCAGTTAATACACACAGATATGCCAAAATAATCACAAATTCAGTTGATTTTTATGTATTTTATTGTAAAAATAATAATTTGTGATATATGTGATGAAGATTATGCATAACAAAAGTTAATTGTATATCAAATAGCTTTGTATCAAAGGTCTAATTGATTATTCAAATTAGTGAAACTTAAAAGGCAGTTTTGGGACTGGTTCTGTTTGTGAAGTAGTTAAAAATTGTGTCTAAAGTGAGCTAGGTTTGCAGTTGTTGAAGAGTCTCTGTCCTACCATGATGAGATGTCAGAGCATGTTTCCAACAGCTGCTTTAAATGGTACCAGCCCAGATGTTCCAGTTAACTTTTGAGGCTAAAGTCTCCTCAAAGTTCACCTGTCATCTTAGAGGGACGAGGGTCCATATGGGAGTCAGCTGGGATTTACCCCTCCTCTGTGGTGGGATTCTGGAGCCCTGGGTTCTGGTGACAGTTAAATGATGTGTTCTGTGAACTCCATCTTTTCTTTTGAGACGTCTGCAGAAAGGTTGCTTCTCTCCTCTCTTTCTTCCTAGGATGTCTCTCTAGGAGGATGCATTTTTCTCTGAAGTTTGCTTGAAGTCCAGTGAAGTGTGTGGTGGAAGAAGTCGTACAAGTAGAAGTGAAGAAGTAGAAGAAGTGAAACTTAACTGTTTGTGTGTTACAGATGGACTTTGGTCCACCTCATGAGGGGGTGGTCCTAACTATTTGTCATGTTTTTTTATAAAGGCCTATTAAATCAAAAAGTGTCGCTGTCCATCTCCTGAAAAGGGAATGTCATCAAACAAAGGGTTCTTTAATGTGTTATCTTAATGGGAACGAGTTCTGGGAAGAATACTCCTTTTTGACAAAGGTGAAATCTCAACGTAGCGAGTTCAGATGTTTCGAAACTTCGAGGTCAGTTGAACCAAAACTCTCATTAAACGATCTGTCCGTTTCATGGGAAATGAGTTCATAGTGACAGTTTTTTATTATTACATTAGTGTCAACTGAGAAGTTTGTGAGCTGAGTTGAACACCTGCAAGACAATGTCTGTTTGTTCCCAAGGGAATAGATGAATCTTATTTTAACAGTTTCAAACACAAAAACACATGAATGATGTTTGTTTGAGATGAGGTCAACTCTTTTTCTGTTTGAGCTGAGGTGAACTGTTTCTGAGGTGGTGTTCCCCTACAGTCTCCAGACCATAAAATATAGCTGGTCTCACCATTGTCTTGTAAACTTTTCCTTTGACCTTTGCTGACACCCTTTTGCCACAAATCACTCCTGAAGCTTTTCTCCATCCAGTCCATCCTGCCTGGATTCTCTTCTTCACCTCTTTACCACACTCCCGATTTTCCTGGACAGTGGACCCCAAGTACTTGAAGTCCTGCACCCTCCTCACAGCGTCACTACTCATTTTTGAACAACTCCAATATCAATAATTTCACTAAATTTTAAGATTCATGTAAATGATGGGGCAGCACGGTGGTGCAACTGGTTGCTCTGCTGCCTCTCAGTAAGAAGGTTGCCAGTTCTAATCCTGGCCCGGGACCCTTCTGGGTGGAGTTTGCATGTTCTCTCCGTTCATGGGTTTTCTCCAGGTACTCCGGTTTCCTCCCACAGACCTAAAACATGCATGTTAGGCTGATTGGTAACTCTAAATTGTCTCTAGGTGTGAGTGAGAGAGTGAATGTTTGTTTGTCTCGTTTGTCTCTGTGTGACCTGTCCAGGGTGTACCCCTTCCCTCGCACAGTGATTGCTGGACATGGGCACCGGTGACCCCTGTGACCCAAAAAGTAAGAAGCGGGTAAAGATAATGGATGGATGATGGATGGATGGATGGATGGATGGATGGATGGATGGATGGATGGATGGATGAAATGCTGTCTTGTAGACTAGATTCCTCCAAATGATGGACCATGATTTGGAACTGGAACCAAATTAATTCTTATCTGGACCCAGATCAGATGGAAATACTGTACAATTTATGTTTTTACCTGTGCATGTTTTCTAGCATTTATAGTAAGTAATTTTCAGAAACATTTATCATAACGGACACCTCTGTTCCTGCCTGTGGGATTTGAGGCTGCAGAGGTGCAAACCTTTAAAACAATACCACAAATGAATAAAATTGGCATGGATGTTACTAACAGAGAAAATGAGAGGGAAACTAAGGTTTTAATTCAGACCAGATGGACTTGTATGTTTATTTTTCCTTTAGAGAAGTTAAAACCCATCTGTCTCATCCAGAGTCAGTGATGATCATTACATTTTCAGTGTAACTTATTTCTTATTTATTACAAATTATTTGAGCAATCCCTAAAATCATTACCACCAAAATTTGACCTGAAGGCCCACGAATAAAATGATCTATAAATCTAGTTTGATAGATCCATTCATTGTCTGTTCAGTAACAAACTTTGATAACATGAATCACATGATAGTCGTGTTATTATGTTATATAGCTCACACAAAAATCCTTAACAACTTAAAGAGTGTTAGAGGGGGTTCAACTGCTGAGGCTTTATTAATATTTCTATTTACATGAGAACTGTAGGAATAAAGAGGAAGCACAACATTTTATTTGTTTTTGAAGCAAACACCATATTACAAGAAACACAAGAAGGAATATTATAGTGATTTATTAAATAAAAGTAATGGTGATATGAAAGCTACATGGCGAGTAATAAATAGTGTTCTGAAAAGTCATAAAGCAAAAACAGGTATTTCACAATATTTTTTGAAGGAGGACAATGAGATCCATGATGAAAATGAAATTGTAAATGGATTTAATCATCATTTTGTGAACGTTGGATCAAGCCTTGCAGCTAAAATACCAAAAGTAGACAATAATGTGAACCATTCAGTTATAAGTTGTGACAACAGTATTTTTCATAATGGAACTGACAAAGAAGAAATAATGAATGTAGTAAAAAATCTTACAGATAAGAGATCAAAAGACTGGGTGGACATGGATATGATGTTTGTAAAGGACATAATGAGTTATGTTATTGAGCCGTTCACATATATTTGTAATTTATCATTTTCAAAAGGAATATTTCCAGACAATATGAAAGTAGCTAAGGTAGTTCCTCTCTTTAAAAATGGTGATAAATGTATGTTCAATAATTATAGACCAATATCCTTATTACCACAGTTCTCAAAAATTCTAGAAAAACTGTGATCAGATTAGATAAATGTATTACTAAACAAAACATTCTAAGTAGCAGTCAGTATGGGTTTAGAGCAAAAAACTCTACATCAATGGCTCTCATGGAAATAATCGAACAAATAACTACTGCTGTCGATCAAAAACAATATTGTGTTAGTATTTTTGTTGATTTAAAAAAAGCATTCAATACTATTGACCACACTATTCTCCTTGAAAAATTAAATAAATATGGTATAAGAGTAGGCAGCACGGTGGCGCAACTGGTAGAGCTGCTGCCTCTCAGTGAGCAGGTCCTTGGTTCAAACCCCGGTCCAGGAGCCTTTCTGGGTGGAGTTTGCATGTTCTCTCCGTGCATGCGTGGGTTTTCTCCGGGTACTCCGGTTTCCTCCCACAGACCAAAAACATGCATGTTAGGCTGATTGGTAACTCTAAATTGTCCCTAGGTGTGAGTGAGAGAGTGAATGGTTGTTTGTCTCGTTTGTCTCTATGTGGCCCTGTGATGGACTTGCGACCCGTCCAGGGTGTCCCCCGCCCCTCGCTCAGTGATTGCTGGACATGGCACCGGCGACCCCCGTGACCCAAAATGGAATAAACGGGTAAAGAAAATGGATGGATGGATGGTATAAGAGGACCAGCATTACACTGGATTCTAGCTATTTGAAAGATAGGAAAGAGTTTGTACAAATAAATGGTGTAAGATCTGACCTCTGCAATATCACGTGTGGAGTTCCTCAAGGCTCTGTACTTGGACGAAAGTTATTTATTTTATATGTGAATGACTTAGTGAATGTATCAGGACTCCTCAAATGTGTCCTTTTTGCAGATGACACCACATTTTTTTGTTTGGGTAAAGATGTAAAGCGGATGTTGGAATTGATGAAGACAGAATTTGATAAAATACAAACTTGGTTTAAACTTAATAAATTATCATTAAATTTAGACAAAACTAATTACATGATATTTAGTAACAAAATGAGAACTGTTGATGATCCATTTAAAATTGAGGGTGTTGAGATTTGTAGAGTTAATGAGATGAAATTTTTGGGTGTAATCATTGATGAACAGCTAACATGGAAAAATCACATAAATTCTGTAAGAATAAAAATAGTTAAATCTATTGCAGTACTATACAAAGTTAGGGAATTATTAAATGATAAAGCTCTGTACATGTTGTATAACACAATCATTGTTCCACATTTAATCTATTGCATTGATGTTTGGGGGAAAGCGTGTAAAACATTTACAAAACCTATTTTTATTTTACAGAAAAGAGCTGTAAGAATTATCACTAGAAAGCATTACAGTCACCCATCAAGCACATTATTTTATCAACTGAAGTTATTGAAGTTCCATGATTTGGTAGATTATAGTATTTTATCAGTTATGTATAGGGCTCAAAATAACACATTACCATTAAATATCCAAAGAAATTTTGTTAAAAGACAAAGTTGTTACAATCTTAAGGGGATAGAAATATTTGTCAAACCAAAATTCAGAACTAGTCTGAAGGGAAGGTCTACCTCAATCCAAGGAGTTGGATTGTGGAATGGTCTAGAGAGTGATGTGAAAAATGTCAAGTCAATGTGTACATTTAAGAAAAAGATCAAAGCTGAATTGTCAAAAAAAAATACATGAAGTAGCTTAGTGTGTTTTTGTATTAGAATTAGAAAAATTAAAAAGAGTTATTCGTTTTGTTCTGTTACTTGAAGATAATTATGATTAAAATAATTGTTTGAAAAAAGGGGCAGATATAATAAGATTTTTTCTTCTTTCTGCTGCCTTTCATTTTAAATCTCTTGTATTTTTTTTATATTGTTATGGAATTGTTTTGTACTTTTTTAAAATGAATAAATTTTATACCATACCATATTATTATATGCCTATTTCATAAGGTTTTATTTTAAATTATAAATGCTAGTTTTATGCTACTAAAAGATAGACTAAAAGATAACCAATGTATTTTATATTTTAACAACAGTTTAAATATATAGGTAGACTTTGCAAAATTTTAGTCAAAGACTGTTGATTTAGACTTTTGTTTTAGACAATCAATATCATGACACAATTATTTACATATAGTTGTTTCTTTACAAGTGCATAAAGAAGTGCAGCCTGGGATTCTTCCAGCAAGAACATCAAATTCCTGCAGAAACCAACGTTGATACAAAGCTTAAAAGTGATAACATTTATATAAACTGCTATGACATTTCCAACATAAGACTGTTTTAGGATGGTATATTCTGCCAGTAGGTTGACTGCAGGCACAGTTTCAAGAGTTGACACAGTTGTTCTGTGGAAAGCGTGGTCCTGCTGCTCAGAGGGGTGTCTGAGTTTAACCTTAAACACACCACCTCCGCTCAGTGGTGTAGTCTACATTTTTGTAGTGGGTATACTGTGCTTGGAAACCAAAGTACACAGGTTAGTACAATGTAATCATCAATTTATTTTGATTTTTTAGCAAATTGAACATTTCCAAATTTCTATGACGCTTATATTTGAATAAATGTACAGCAAACTTTGTACAACAGTTGGTTTTGTTTAAAAACTTGTTACAGAATTTATAAAACAGTATGAAAGCAAACATGTTCCATGTATTAAGTAAGTACAGAAGTATTAATTATACAATAATTCACTGGATAAACGAATGTACAAGCGCTGCATACAGACAGATAGTTATAAGCATTTAACTGTCGTTTAACATATCAATGGCACGTGCCCAATGATATGGCATGTATCATTGGGCACTTTTAAGTGGGTATACTGAAATTCTCAAGCTTTTCTAGTGAATATACTCCGTATACCCGCGTATCGCTTAGACTACACCACTGCCTCTGCTGCCTCATCAACAGGAATGCACGTAAAGAGTGATGTGACATCAAAAGAGACCATTGTTTCATCAGTCTCCATGATGACCTCCCTCACCTTGTCCACAAAGTCCATGGTGTTCTGTATGTGGTGTTCTGAGCTGCCAACTAAAGGGATGAGTACAGACGCCAGATATTTGGAAACATTGTAAGTGACAGAGTTAATCATACTAACAATTGGTCTTAAAGGTACACCTTGTTTGTGGATTTTAGGTAAACCATACAGACTAGGTGTGGCCTCCCCTGGGTACAGTCTGTGGTACAGAAAACGGTCAATAGCCTTGTCCTGCTCCAAAATTTTCAGGCAATCTATCAATTTCTTCTTGTAACCACTTCCTGGATCTTTTTTCAGAGGTTCATAAGTGGTTAAGTCACTAAGGAGTGTCATAACTTTCTCATGATAGTCTTTCTGGTTCAAAATCACTGTGCACCTTCCTTTGTCTGCTGGGAGGACGATAATGGTTTTGTTCTTGCTGACAGTGGTGAGTGCATCCCTCTCCTCTCTGCTGATGTTGAAGGTGGTGGTTTGGCATTGCTGAGGCAGGCTGAAACTTTGATTCTGAGCTGTTCTGCTTCACCCTCTTTCATTTTGTTGTTGTAGATGGCTGATTCTGTGGCTGTGATCATCTTCACATCAGCCTTGTTAGATTTATCCACCTGGTTTCACAGAACATTTCAAAATGGCAAAAATATTCCTTCAAATGTTTTTTCTTTTTCTTTTTTTTGTTATATTTGTTAGCCAATAATTTTCAAGCAATTTAGTTTAGCTTATCTACCTGTAAATCCCCTTTTTAATCTGAGTTCACAGTAAAAATGACAAAAACAAGAGGTAAAATAGGTTGTTTGGAATGCCATCACACCTTGTCGTCTTTATTTGTTTTTTAAACCACAATTTGGTGTAAATGAGTCAGTACTGTGGATAACACTATTCAGCTACATTCATTGGCAGCACGGTGGCGCAACTGGTAGAGCTGCTGCCTCTCAGCGAGCAGGTCCCCGGTTCAAATCCAGGTCCGAAGGCCTTTCTGGGTGGAGTTTGCATGTTCTCTCCGTGCTTACGTGGGTTTTCTCCGGGTACTCCGGTTTCCTCCCACAGACCAAAAACATGCATGTTAGGCTGATTGGTAACTAAATTGTCCCTGGGTGTGAGTGAGAGAGTGATGATCTCGTTTGTCTCTATGTGTCCCTGTGATGGACTTGCGACCCGTCCAGGGTGTCCCCCGCCCCTCGCACAGTGATAGCTGGACATGGGCACCGGCGACCCCCGTGACCCAAAATGGAAGAAGCGGGTAAAAGATAATGGATGGATGGATGGAACTACATTAGATCAAACTGAGATGCAAATGTTTAAAGTTTTCTGAATGGTTCACATCATTTTTGTTGTACCTACATGCTATAACATGCACGTATTTTACAGATGACAATAAATCATCATTTTTGCTAACATTGAAAAATGTTTGTAAACAAATTAGCTTCTGCTAAAATGAGTACCATAATTTTAAGTCCGCTGAAGACCTGTCTCCACCTCCCCAAAAACGTACAGGACTACACTCCTGACTCACACTAAATAATGCTATGCTAAGCAAAGCATCACCTGGTGATGTCACCCTTAATTAAGGGTGCTATTTTCCACCCTCACAGTGCTTTCCCCCACCCTCATGGGATTAAACAACAAACAGACTTATTACCAAGAGAATATTGCTGATGATGCACTGCAACTTTGTAGTTAGTTTCAAAAGTATTTAATCACCAAGAGGATCACTAAAGTGAGTTAAATCATCATAGTAAATGACAGGAGGGAGATGTCTGACACACACTGAATGCATCACTCAGCTTAAACACATAAGAGTTTTGCTCTACATCTCTTGGTTCTGCTGGACGGTATTAATTTCTGAAAGCTCACCTCTGAAGGATGTGAACGCTTTACTGATTTATGAAGTCTTGAGTTGTTCAAAACAACCAAAGTCAATACTCAATAATCCAGGTATAAAATCCAACAATGTTCATTCAGGTCATCTGGATGGTTTCTTTTTATTTTTTTGTGCCGTTTTGAGACGTTTCGCCTCCCATCCAGAAGGCTTCATCAGTCTGAGGAAACACCAAACAAACTGATTCTTCCCCAACAGCTTACTCCAAAGTGGAAAAAAACGGTAATGTATTCTGGATGGAGGGTGAAACGTCTCTGCACAAAATAAAATAAACTGTGCAGATTACCTGAATGAACATTGTTGCAGTTTAGAGTTGTGTTCACTAAATGTTAGACTAACGTTGTCACATTAAAAACGGTCTTTACAGTGTTAACGATGGCAGTGTATGATAAAAGTTAGTGATTATCAGTTAACATTTGTATATTTGGCTCCTCAAATAAATAATGTTATTAACTGACTTTTTATATATATGAATGTTTCTGTTCAGTGCCCTGAGGTGACTTCTGTTGTGACTTGGCGCTTTATAAATAAACTGAACTGAATTGAATTTTCTTTCTTTGATTTTTTTATGCATGTTTAGCAATTTAACGTTAGCAAAGCAACTTTTTAATCAGCAATAAGCAAAGCTAACTTTTGGTGGCTGTGTATATATAGATATACTGTATGTGTTTAGGCTTATGGGTATCACTCTTCAACTCCTCAATCAAAACCACAACTTAATAAAAACTACCTCTGTTCTTATACACAGTCTAACTCCTTCCAACTTGAATATCTTGCACCAGGAAAGTCAAGGCTCACTTGTTTTTCTTGTTCAATTCCAGTCCAGAAACACCGTCGTCTCATAAACTACATTCACTGTTCTAATCCTTCAGCGACAGGACATCCGTGCTGCTTTGCATGTTGTCCTTGGTCCAACATCCACCTAATTTCCTTTTCAAAAAGATTCCAAAAGTTTTAAAAAATCTTATTTTAAATGACATATAGTGTAAAATGCATAATTTAATTATTTTTTTTATATATTTTTTTTATCTGTCTGACAATACAAAAGTAAAATATAAAACAAATGTGTCGTAGATTTTGCTCAAATTTGTCTTCATCTGTTCTTATTCCGAATCTTTAGATCTGTGACGTTTTAATTTAAATATTTCTATTAAGTAGATATTTAAATTTAAATTGTTTATCAGTCATATTATAGACTGTATTAAAATTTAGACATGATCTCTGGGAGTTTCTTGTTGTAATTGTCTGCAGGCATTCTAAAAGTTCAGCACATTTATAAGATTATATTTGTTGGCTGCTTTGTGTGTGTGTGTGTGTGTGTGGGGGGGGGGGGGTGCATGCGTACGTGTGCATGTGTGCATGCATGTTTTTGATAGAGAGTTAATTATGTGGAACACTGGAGAGTCACAAGCTTTGAAGAAGGAGAGCCAAGTGTTCTACATTATTGATGAGTGACACACATTGCCAACATGATCATAAACACAACACACAAGTGCTCTCATATGTGCTATCACACACACACACACACACACTGACACATACACACACCCACACACCCACACTTCTAGGAGTGATCCCTCCACTATTTGCGAAGTGTTAAACAGTGGTTGCTGACATACTTAGGGTACCTGCTATACGTTCGACTTCCATCAGCTCCATCTCTGCTCCATATGGGACTGTCATCAGCCCTGTGTGCTACATTATTTAACAGACGGAGTATTTGATCCCACAGCAAGTGCTGATCTCAGTCCATCATTAATGCTGAATTTGGCTGGAACCAGATCCTGTCGTCATTATTGTATTACTCGCATACACAAACATGCATGAACGCACAATAATTATGTCCTTATTATGGTTTTCCAAGTAAGAGTCCCTAAATTAATTATAGTGTAGTGCCTTTCCTCTGTCTTACTGTGCTGGTTTAGTTAAAACAACAAAACAGATTTTCTTCCTCCAGCACTATCTGCAACTTCCTTAACAATAAGTGATTGCAACTGAGCTGCTTTGCATTGAGAAACAACAACAAATACATGTTCGTTCTTTTTTATGCTGTATTTATGGCAGCTATTCTCATCACTGTGTTGCATTGGTCAGATTATGTGGATAGTGCACCTTTGCAGTTGACTTTGTGCACTGTCTCTGCACAGTGCATGCTTAACTTGTTTCTTAAAATAGTAGAAATACAAACATAACACAATTATGACATCAAGTACGTTTGCGATTGATTTTTCCACCTGCATGGTTTTTCCCCTCATGTCCATGTCTCAGCATAACAACAAACGCTTCACTGAAGATTTTTTAATTCAGTGCTTGGGTTTAAAAGCAGCTGGTTAGCGCTGTTGTCAACAACAAGAGTCTTGGGTTTGAAACCCAGCCTGGTCTCCATATTCTCCTAACGTGCTGTGAATTTTGTACAGCTATGTGCTTTTAGCATGGTGCTAGTTCATAGCTGTAGGCTGTGTAGATACTAAGCACATTAGAGACTGAGCTCTGAAGTTGGAGTCACATGTGCTCTAGTGGCACACTGTGCCTCTCACCAAACCTCCAAGTATATCATCAAACCTCAATGATTCCTCAGAGCAGGACCCTGCACTTTAGGATGGAGACAGTCAGGGATAGGCACATTTTGTGAGGGTGGATGACTAGAAACCAGAGACCATGTCAAAAACTTTTTAACATATATGCTATGTGGTACTTCCTCTAACTAGTCAGGTTTTGTCATCTTCTCTGAGCTCCACCAGGACCCGGGCAGAGCCAATTTAAGGGTCTCACTAAACATTCAGTTGTCCTGATCTGATTTAGTTCTGGCTGTTAATGGAAATACTTTAAAACAAAATTCTTATGATTTGTTATTTTATATAAAAACACAGCGGTGCACAGTTGACATAAACCTTTCTGTTACTCACAGTAAAATTGTACCCACATTAGACATAGAAACTGGTTCAAATAAATAAATGCATCTATAAATTCCTATCTACGAAGTGGTGGCGCAGAGGTTAGAGAAGGTGGGCCACGCAGTTCACCTCCCCAGACCGGCAACATTGAAATGTGGGTGGGATGGGTGAAGCACCCACACCTGCCTCCACAATCATTTGCCCCACTCTGGGCCCTTGAGCAAGGCCCTTAACCCCCACCATCTGCTCCTCCGGGCATCCTGGATAGCAGCTCTTTGCTCCACACAGAGGTCTGTGGTTGTGTCAGGAAGGACATCCGGCTTTAAAATAATTTCCAAGTCTTAGTGCGACAGTTTGCTATGGCGACCCCTGAGGAAGGGAGCAGCCAAAAGGGTGG
>NC_056502.1:37325401-37337756 GCF_014905685.2 Nematolebias whitei
TCTCATAATTAAGGAGACTATGCCATGGTGGGCGACTCAACAGGGGTATAATGGTACACACGCCAAATACTTTCACCGGAAGTGCTGAGCACAGAGTGCGCGTTAGCTGCTTTTCTGTGTGGGTCGGTGAGTAATGCGTGGAGTTGATCACCGGCGCTGCCCTTAAAGGCCTGCAGTTGTGATTGTGATGATGAGAAAACATGCAGCTAATCAGGCCGATGTGTTTAATCCACACACTCCAGCAGGCACCAGGCAGGGACACTGACACCACCTCTCTGTGCCCTGTGAGCTCTGAGAGGAGGAGAAAGAGCTGCAGCTCAGATTTAGATGAAGAAAAGGACGAAGGTTCACGAGGATAGAAAATCAGTCAGAGAGTCAGAGAGTCAGAGATTCTTTATTGTTATTCGCACCTCATGTGGTACATGTGGTGGAGCGAAATTATGTACACAGGGTCCCAGTTACATCCAACAATAAAATGTATAAGAAAAACAGTAATAACATCTAAGATATGAACTAAGAAAAACATCAACTAAATATACACTAAGCACTCATAACATAAAACATTGAACATCAGCACAAACATGAGTCTGTGTGAGCGGATGTGCACGCATGAACACATCAACATTGAAACAGATCAGCAGCATCATGAAACAGATCAGCAGCAACATGAAACAGATCAGCAGCAACATGATGTGATTTTGTCACATAATTCTGGTTAGAGATTCATGAGTCTAACAGCCTCAGGGTAGAAGCTGTTCCTCAGTCTAGTGGTTCTACACTTAATGCTCCTCAACCTCCTTCCTGAGGGGAGTGGGGCAAAACATGTGTGTGCTGGGTGAGTGAGGTCCTTCATGATGCAGGTGGCCCTCTTCCTGCATCTAAATATGATGCATGAAGCTAAAGAGGTTGATCCAATCATATTTAGAAAGTGGGGATGACATTTAATGTGAGCTGAGGGAAGTGTGGTTGATGCTTCGTTCATTCTGTTGAGTCAAATTTAAGAACAAATCCCTTTTTTAAAATGATAAATGAACACAACATTCAGAAAGCAAAACTACTACAAATTATTGTGCTTTATTTTAGGTCATTAAGATGTTTTTATTAAAATATCTTAATGTTTTTTAATGTTTTTCCTTCTTTCGGCTGCTCCCGTCTTCAGGGCTCGTCGCTGTGAACTAACTCGTTCCAAGACTTGGTGATTATTTTCACGCCGGATGTCCTTCCTGACACAACCACAAACACCGAGCTACCACAGCCCTCTGTGTGGCACAGAGAGCTGCTATCTAGGGTGCCCCCAGGGAGCAGATGGTGGGGGCTGAAGGGCCTTGCTCAAGGGCCCAGAGTGCGGAAAATTAGGGTGGAGGCAGGTGTGGGTGCTTCACCTTTTCCACACACATTTTGATGTTGTCAGTCCTGGGAGTCAAACCGACAACCTTTCGAACACAGGCCCACCTTCTCTCACCTCTGTACCACCACTCCCCCATTATTAATTAAAATATCATAGAACTGAAATAGGCAGCACGGTGGCGCAACTGGTAGAGCTGCTGCCTCTCAGTGAGAAGGTCCCTGGTTCAAACCCCGGTCCAGGGGCCTTTCTGGGTGGAGTTTGCATGTTCTCTCCGTGCATGCGTGGGTTTTCTCCGGGTGCTCCGGTTTCCTCCCACAGACCAAAAACATGCATGTTAGGCTGATTGGTAACTCTAAATTGTCCCTAGGTGTGAGTGAGAGAGTGAATGGTTGTTTGTCTCGTTTGTCTCTATGTGTCTGTGATGGACTGGAGACCCGTCCAGGGTGTACCCCGCCCCTCGCACAGTGATTGCTGGACATGGGCACCAGCGACCCCCGTGACCCAAAATGGAACAAACGGGTAAAGAAAATGGATGGATGGATGGATGAGAACTGAAATAATTTATTTCAGCATTACTTTAGCACAAACATGTACAACTATTTATCAACTGTGTAACTTGACATATAAATATTATTTAACAATTAATTCTAAGCACAAAGTTTATTAGAATAATCTTCAATGTATATGATGTGGATAAACAGCTTTCCATTAAGTTTCTCAGCATATAATGTGGTGGAATCATTTTTAAAAAAGCTTTAACAACTGATTGTTCATGTTGTTACATATTTTCTTGTGTTACCACAAAAAGAAACATCCTGATTAATCAGATAACATTGACATTCAGCAACATTTTGCATTTTACCGTAAAATTAATTTTTAACGTCCAACTTTGTCTGTGTTTTTGGCATCAAAAAATCATTAGGCCTTACACATGTACATCTGAATACTCAAGAAATTGTGGATTATTTATTAGAGTTCTTGATTACTAAAACATTTGATAACTGCAGCCTTAAATAAATAGTCCGGTCCACTTCAAATTTATACTCAGTTTATTCGTTATAAATAGTATTTTATAAGCAGTGACATCACTCATAGAGCAGAGTATGGAAAATGAGCATTGTCTTTGTCCAGGTCAGGTTAGCAGCTAGTCAACCCATTTTTAAACCCTTTTTCAAGCCTATAGCCTAGCTCTTATATATAAAAAAAAAAAAACAAGATCACTACATTAGCTAATAATAAACCTCTTCTGCACGACACTGCTTGTTAAGTTTGTCGTGGTTTTATGTAACCAAATAACATCTACAACATGGATTTACCAGTGTGGTGCATGAATATGCCTGATGGTGTCGAGGCTGAGGAGAGGACCAGTCCTTCAGGAGTTATCAAGGGTATATTGTATTTAAATAAATTAGCTGATCAGTTGGACCAAAACATTTAGCAGCCTCATTGCCAAACGCTTGTGTAGTAACATGTACGTTGTTTTGTTGAGAAAACAGCTAAAAGCTAAACATGTCAGGCATAGAAATATAACAGCTATTAAAGTATTAACTATAGACACATTTTAGACAGAGCATCACTTTAAAGTTGACTGGAATATCACTTTAAACTAGCACAGGTAAATATCCAAACGTGATCCCAGCTAGATGAAGAGTTGGGATGATCTGTAACCTGCTAACATTACATTCTTGACTGTGTTAATAGTTTGTGGTTCTGATCAGTAACTCAGAAATTAAAAGGTCAGTCTGATAGAAGAAGAGCTTATTAACTTTTTTCAAACACACAAGAAGATCCATGAAGCATCAACAGGAATCCAGGTTTTGTCTCGGTCTTTAAGTTGAATTCATAGATCTTGGTGGTTTCTGTCTTAACAATCCTCACTTGATCATGGGTACCTGCTTTTCTATTTATGATTATTTCCCAGAGGATGTTTGTCCTTCAGTTTCATCTGTTCATTATTAATCTTTGTGCTTACTCTTGTTCTGCCCAGCAGTCTGATCACACATTTATTTAGGTTTACTTTAGTCAGAAAAGCTTGCTGTAATCCAGAACCTGCATGTCTTTGGGTCCTGTCTACCACTTATTATGACTGTTTTTAAAGGAGTTTTGAAATTAAAAAAAAAATGTGGGATCAAATTCATATTTGATATCATATTTACTCAGTGAGTTTCTTAACGCACAATTAAATGTCCCAAGCACAATGAACATCATGGGGTTAATTCATCATATAAACAGATCATCAACATGTTAATCTAATGTGACGCATCCATTCAACCATTTAGGAAAACGAGGGGTTTGCTTGACAGCTGTTTGGTTTGGTTTATTTCTGTGAAACATGGTGGTTCAACTAATCAAAATTCAGTTCAGCTTTGAGTTTTTACACTTGCATTTAGAGCTGTCATTTCTAACTAAGGCCCACGCCCAGCCCGGGTTGGGCCAAAATAATGTGCTGGATGGCCGGGCCGGGTCGGTGTTGGGCTTTTGATTGCATCAGCTGACGCGCGTGGCTGACGATCCAATTTGGATCACCAGCCGCTCGCGGTTGTTTGACCACACGCTGACCGGCCGGTTGAAAGAGGTTAAAAAAAAGTCCACATGGACCACTTTCAGCGACCCACCTGAAACTTAAATGGACTCAGCCGCTGAGTCAGCGGACATGCGCGGCCGACGACCCAATTTGGATCATCGTCCGCGTGCGTCCACTGACCGTTAATAACTATAATATTATAATAACTATAATAATCTGCTGACTCTTGTTAATAAACAATAAATCTTATATCTTCCTTTCTTTTAAACATGTTTTTAAATCATGTCAAACTGATTTGATTATAAAAGCCGTAAAAGCTTAAATAAAAAAAGAAGTCAGGTTTTTTTTCCGGGTTTGGGCCTGTCATCACAGTTGATTGGGTGGTTTCTGGTCGGGATTAGAAAAAATAATACGGATTCGGGCCAGGCCGGATAAGATTTTTTAGGCCCGAATGCAACTCTACCTGCATTATTACAAATTCAGTATTGATGACAAAACATTTATAAACAAATATTCTCAGCATGAACGTCTTATTAAAATCAGCTCACGGACTTTTGGCACCTTGTGATGCGTTGATTTTTGTTGATCTGTTAGTTTTTTTTTTTTTTTGCTTTACTATCCACATTATTCCTGGGAGCTCTACTGTATAAATGATTATGGATACAACGTCCTGTCAGACACAGAAAGTTGTATCCATAATTAGGGGTTGAACGACTACATAATTTTTAAACTCGACGTTAACTTAATAAAACTCGAGTAGTTGATGACGTCATAGGATCTCAAGATGCAAAAAAAAATAAATAGATAAAACAGCAACAAAAACATCATTTATTATTTACAAAAAAAAAGGACCAACAAAACATTGGGAACATATATTTTGCTCCTACCATTTATCATACTGCAAATAAGTCACAGGAAAACCAAAACTATTAGTTATTATTATTAAGCTGCAAAAGTGAAAAAAACATGCAGCACGTAAAAAACGAAACTAAAAACAGTGGGGCAGACGAGCACCTCGCACCATCGCCCGCGGTGGTGTGCATTAGGTTTAGTTTTGCAGATTAATATGTTTATAGTTTTTTTTTAAATTGGTTTAGAGATTAATATTTTTTGCTTTTTGTTTGTGAAACAAGGCCTGAAGGAAGCTGGTTCTGGTTCGGTAGATTGGACCCGGTGTTACACCATATTCTGTGACCTGCAACAGTGCATGCAACACCGCCCCCTACGGTCACAATATACGGCAGTCACAGAGTTTCACACAGCACAGCTTTGCAGATTTTGCATACGGTAGTTGAACCACAGGATTCATCTTTAGTGAAATATTTCCACACTATTGATGCATTTTTACCTTTTTGCCAAGACTGGGCCTGATCCACGCCATCCGCCCGCATGGAGGAATCCATTTTGTAGCTTCTACTAGCTAGCCCGCGCTCGGTGCGGATCACGTGACACGTGACGCAATGACATCACTACGAATACGCGACATGAAATTTAAAAACTCAATAGATGTCCTAGGAATTGATATGTAGATTACTCGAGTAGTCTGTTAAAGCCCTACCCATAATTCACAGAGGCAGCATGGGGGCCCAGGAAAAAGGTGGATAAGGCTGTTTTTACTCATGTTCTGTGTTCTTTGATTTATTTGTATTTTATGCCTTGTGACTGCTGTTATATCTTTTATTTCTAGTTCTGGACAGCACTTCGGTCCAGCAGATGTTTTAAAGCGCTTTGTAAATTGGAATGACTTGAAACTAAAAGATACATTGTTTGGTTTAAATGATCAACTATATGTTTGTATGTAACAAATAGTCATCATTAGTTTGTTTCAGTGAGAGGACAACCAGGCCATTAAACACAATTAGTGAAACTTTCCTTTTAAATAAAATAAAAAACTAAAATATAGATATTAGTAGATAAACTATAAATCACTCAGCCTCTGGTGAATACAACTTGAACTTTTCTTCATCCAGTTGATTTATTTTTTTAGTTTGTATATTATCTTTTATATTAAGGCTGTAAGTGGGTTCAAAATAACAGAGACCTTAAATTGATTCTTGACTTGTTCTCCTCCTTATGTTTTACATCGTGTCTTCACTTCTCCCTCTTTAATGTTTAACTTAGCCTCATTTACATATACCATCCCTTAGTCCTGTCGCTCTTCATGTTCCTTATTATTTCTTTCTGTTTTCCCCTCTGGTCTTCTTGAACTCATCTCTCTCTCCAGTGTCTCTGTTCTCTCACTATTACTGTGCTTTTCTCTCTCTCTCTTCTCCTCTCTCATCTTCTCTCCTCTCCCTAACACACCCGGACACGACAGAGCACCGCAGATAGTTAATAATGCTCTAATTTCCACTCTTCACGGTGTGTAGAAGGTGTCACAGATAACCTGATTTATCAGACGACTATTAGAATGGGAATCAGCAGTATTAAAGCAATGGACATTAGCGTGCACATTGTTTAAACAACGCCACGGGACTAATGGATTTCCAAATGAATTTGTCAACACTGGTCTCAGTGAATATAATTAGTCAAATGAGAGCAAAGTAGAGAAGGAGACCGGAGTTGGAAAGTCGTTTAATCGGCGGGAATAAATGCAGACAGAGCAGGAGGAAGCCACGAGGATCATAGATGTGTGTTAAAAGATGATTACAGAGACGGAGGGGATTCCTTCTGTGTCAGATATGAGAGAAGAAAAAAACATTCAATTGAAGACACTCTACTTTATTAAAAGAAACAACCTATTAGACACTGAATACGATGGAGCTTTAGGGCCATGTTAAGAAAAAATAAATAAAAGCCATAAAATTATGAGAATAAAGTCGAAAAAAGTCTAATTATTACAAGAATAAAGTTGTACAATACTTTTTTTTTCAGCTCTTGTTTATTTATTAATTTTTTTCCCATGAGTTGGATCCACAACGCAACCTGCCAATCAATCCAGTGGGCGTGTCAGCAAATGACCAATCTGAAGCTAAATGCTCCTTACCTGCAGAGAGCTGCTGCAGCCCATCAGAGCGTACCACCTTACTGTAATCAAAGTCCTGATGCTGATGTGCTGACAGATTAAGTATCTCCTTATTTGTAAAACCAATACCAAAGCATAACTTAACAAGATGCTCAACATTCTTCATTTTACCACAATTAAACTGTGTTATACCCTGCTTTATCATGTCTGAATTCAGATAAGATTACGACTCATTTAGCTTCGGATTGGTCATTTGCTGACACGCCTACTGGACTGATTGACAGGTTGCGTCATGGATCCGACTCATGGAAAAAAAAAAAAAAACGAGAGCTGCAAAAAAAAAAAAAAGCCTTGTACGACTTTATTAATATTAAGACTTTTTTCGACTTTATTCTCATAATACTACGACTTTATTCTCATAATTTTATGGCTTTTAATTATTATTTTTTAGCGTGGCCCTAAAGCTCTGTCGCAACTGAAAAATCCCAACTTGAATGTTTCCTCGTCATGTTGTTTAGTTTTAGGACTGACGTTATGCTTCAGTGTTTTTATGATCCGATGACGCAAGCAGAAAGCAGTAAACAAGCACATTTTCTGTAGAAAACAAATCATTATAAGGAGAAAAAACACTGTCTATATTGCAGAACAAACAACATAATAACCTTTGACTGGGTTTGTAGAGGCTTCTGATGTGCCTGAAGTGACTGCTCTCCCATTAGTTGTCATCAAGCACATGCTTTACCAGTGACATCAGCTTTTTGTCACCTTTTTTAATTATTCTGTTCATCATGTCATCATTCAGTGGACCTGATCTTACATGTACCTGAATGTAACTTCCCTGTAATGTTGGGACTGCTGTTCAGAAAAAGTTCTGTTCAGTACATTGTATTTATGTCACTGCTCTATATTATAGAGTACATTATAGGTGGTCAGTACCGCGGTCTTGTAATCATGAGGTTGTGGGTTCGAGCCCAGGTTGCGTCAATAAGTGCATCCAGTGGTAACAAATAGCCAAATCTTTCATGTGGGTTTGCTCGTTGTTCTTACCCCTGAAGAAGGGAGCAGCCGAAAGAAACTTACCGGTACTTACTTTTATCATGAATGTTACCTAACAGTGCCCCCAACAATAACATAACACCATGACATGCTTCAAACATTCGTAGCACATTTTAATTTAGTTTTTTTATTATACACTCATTGAAAGGTGGACGTATTATTGTATAGTCTCCATGCGTCCGTATGGAAATTCGTAAATTTATCCAGCTCATAACTTTTGACAAGCTCAAGATAATTTAATGAAACTTGATACACATGCTTCATAACTAGATGGAGTGTCCATAGACTTTTCATCATGCCGGCATCAAGATTAGAATTAAAACAAGGTTTTCACTTGTTTGGACCATAACTTCTGATCCACTCAAAACATTTGAACAAAACCTCATAAACATTTGTACCACCACTACATTACCCCAGATCTTAGGTCGGTGTCATAAATGAAGATAAAATTTTATAGAACGTCTTTGCTTGTCTGGATCCTTGCTATAGATTGATGTATTTCTGTATAATAGTTTGTTGAAGAGCGGAAAATGTGCTGTGTGCAATACTCTTATGTAACAAGTGTCTTGTCTTTCTTATGAGTCGTTAGAGCTGCGTAGATTGACATGTAGAATGTTTCATGCTTAAATAATAAGTTTGCTTTAATGTTCTTGCTCTTTAGCCCACATATAACAGAAATGCAACATGAACTATATCTAAATATATTTCCCACAAAACTTAAATTTTTGGTTTATACATGTTCATTTGGGCTGCTGTAGCTGAGTGGTTAGAGCAGTCGTCCTCTAATGCAAGAGTTGTGGGTTCAAATCCACCAGCAGTCGCATGCCGAATTGTCCCTGGGCAAGACACTGAACCGTCATTGCCTCTGATGTGTGTCCCATCAGTGTATGAATGTGATGAAGCTCTGATTAGTCTCTTTAGAATGATTTGTTCAATTAGCTTTGTATAGACCTAGTAGAGTGCTGTATGAACGGGTAAATGAGGACACAGATTGTAGTGTAAAGAGCTTTGAGTGTCTTGATAAGATAGAAAGGTGCTATGCAGAATATTGGCTCTTTGGCCAATATCCGATATGTTAAAAGTTATTTGGCTGATAACCGATACCAGTATCGTTTTTTTTTTCTAGACCTACTTACAGAGACTACATAACTTTCTCTGCTGTGGAATTAAAATAATACATTATTCTGTATGGTCTTTGCCAATTTGGCCTGCTACCAAATACAGATGCCAAAATAGGGGCTGAAAATGATGTAACACTATATAAATATATAATATATATAATAAAACAGTGCCTTTTATATTGGTGAGTTATTTTCAAGGAATGGCCAATGTCCAATATGTAACTTTATTGCTAATATGGCTGACACAGATACCATGCCAATAATATTGTGCATCCCTAAGCATTTCTTGTCTTTGCATTTAACCCATGTTAAAGGATTTTCAAATTACACCAGCAGATGTGGCAAAATGTGAACCCTTCCTTAGTGACACTCTGTTCTGAATAACCTTTTTCAGGTGACATCTTGAGAGTCATAAGTGTGAACAAAAGTGTGAATTCTTCAATTTTTGTCTATTTCTTTGTGTTCAGAGTTTTTGCAAACCTGCATTTAGAGCAGCCTTTTTCTTTAATCATGGTTTGGACATTTAGTGTGGACGGCCTGTAAAAGTGCATTCATCATCATGTTGTTGTTCACATCATACGCTTCTTGGCAGGTTTCATACCCACCGCTGCAGCCACTGCAGCATTTCAGATTTAATCTGGATGACACTTTTAAAATGAATACAGGCAGATTTGGACCAGGTTTTTATTAATCATATTTATCATCAGTGTGGTTTTATTCCCAGACATTGGCCTTGTGTGTTCTGTGTGTGAGGACAGCTCCCCTGTAAGGGTCAAAATACAGAAACTGCACTCTTGAGTTGGGTTGGAGACATTAATGACACAATTCAGATGTGTTGAAGACACAAGCTCAAAACTTGAGCGACACCTTTGTGACACAAGCAAGGATGCTGAGAACCTCAAATAAGTCTCTCAAGACAGACGTACTGCAGACAGACCCCCCCATGAACAATGAAGCCATTTGAGGCACTATCTTTATTGATTTAACAAACAACCTCACCTTGGTTGTCTTCTGTGGAACAGAAATCAGTTTATACTCATAAAACTATAGTTTGCCATTGTAGATGAGCTGACTCCATTCAGTGTAACTTTAAATAGAATAAGCTGTAATAAATAAAAAATGCATTGATATATAATCTTTTTTTTCTGTAGAGCGAGGTGGACTTTGGCACCTAAGCTCCATTCCTCCTCCTACCTTCTCATCTCTGGCAGTCCTAACTGAACTTCAAACCCGACACTTTGAGTGGACAGTGAGAGCAGAGCTGTGAAACTGTTTTCTTTAGCTATTTTTTTTATTTGTTGCACATTCTCTTTAAGTATTATAGAATCCCTGCATGTTTTTTTTTCTACTTTCTTGTAGCTTCTTTACTGTATATCTTTCCTCCTGGATCATGGTTTTTACACGTGGGTGTGCGGCTCTGTTCTGATTCACACTTGTTTTGTAGATCGAGAAATGTTCAACTTGTTTTCATGTATTGATTGACAGAAAATGTTTCGGCTTGCAAGTGGAATTTACTTATGAATTTCAGAAATAATTACAGAAAAGGATCAGCGGAGAGTTGAAGCCCACACACCACAGGAAAGAACAAGACTTTTCCTTGAACGGTTGATCACTATTGAAGCGAGCGCTTCAGACGTGACCCTAAAGCTTCGTTTGTGAGTTCGCCACAGGACGAGAGCTGACCGCTGGTGTGACGAGGTGGCTGGGTGAACGGTTGCTTCTTGAATACTGATGCTCCAATTTAGAAGTCATCTCTGTTCTCCATCACCACATCCTCCATGCTCTGCTTATGTCTTTATCTGCTCATTCTTTTTCCATCTTTTGTATCCTTTTTTATTTTTCTCACCTCTCTCCTAACAGTCCTCTTCCTCTTTGTCCACTCGGTTCTCAGCTTGACTTCTCTTCCTCTTCTTGTCCTCTGTTTCTCCATGCACCCGCCATCTTCAGGCTTCCCATCACCCACGCTGCCTCTGCCCTCATACTGTATCAGTCATCAAACTCTTCTCTTCCCCAAGATTTGTCTCTCTGACATTATTTTTAAAGCTTTCCAAACACACGTCCCCCCTCCCCATCCAAAGGCAGGTAATTACAGACAAGTGTCCGGTCCTTCTTGAAACCCGAGCTGATTAATGAGAGTGAGATCTAGGGCCAGGAAGTCTCACCCTTGGTGGGTGGTGATTCACACCCCTTGTCTCTCTCACATACTCACTTGTCATTTTCACACATGTATCTGAAAATTATCAGGTACATACAGTCTCATTACAGAAATATTGATAACAGTGTTGCACGGCTCCCCTCCTCCTCCCCCATCCTTAACCTTCTCTCCTACCTTCAAGTCTCGCTGGCAGCCTGTTGACTTCGGCTGTTTTATTGTACGGTAACTTCCACAGAGGAGAGCTGAGCAGCTAGAGCCAGACCGACGGGGGGCGGGAGGAGGATCAGGTGTAGCGGGGGCCTCCTCTGATGTGATGTCGGCTCATTTTCTCTGCAGCAGCTCAGGCACGACTCTCCGTCGGCTCAAAATGGCCTCCGACACATCTCGATGTCTGATTTGTGTGTGTGTTTGACCCTGCGGACCGGCGTGAATGCTGCAGGAGCAAAAAGATGGAGCGCAGCTGCTGTCGCTGAACGCTCACACACATGCGAAGAACAAAATGTACACACACACGCTCGCATACACAATCCCGACTGGGTCAGCCAGGTTCAAAGCATTTGTATTCATAGAAGGTTTTGCATTGGCTCCACCACCTACAGTGCTTCATATAACTGTGGGATGTGGCTTTTTACTTTCACACTCAGAAGACCTTGGACTGTGTCTGAGTGTGTTTATGGCTGTACCTATGGCAGTGTGAAGCTACCTGAGTGAACGCACCTGGCTGAATGCATTTCACCACTTAGATCATCCTTGAAAATGTTCAAGGGTGCTGTGTTTTGACACTCAATTTGACCCAGTGTCAAACCATCTATTGCTGCGCTTCTTGCAATCCAGATCCAAATGCACAGCTTTATGTTCAGTTCAATTAAAACACATGTGCACTCAGATTCAAATATCCTTTAGACTGATTGATGGCAATGCTGTGTACAGTGTTGCATAAAGTGCACTTGAACCTTCTTTTTATTCCTTTGTTCTCTATTAATGTAGGTTACATTTTCAACCATTCAAATAAATGAAAAACAACATAAGAATGTCTATCTATCCATCCATCCATCCATCATCCATCCATCCATCCATCCATCCATCCATCCATTATCTTTCTTAAATTTATTCCTAACTGATTGCAACAATTATTGGACTTTGCAAGTTAATCTGTAATGAATCTTAATACTTAAATATATTTAAG
>NC_056502.1:37337856-37340432 GCF_014905685.2 Nematolebias whitei
TATATATATATATAAGAAGAAAATTAGTGTTAGACTGTTCTAAGTACGGCTTGTTCAAACGTCAGCATCCACAGGGTAACAGAACAGAGGAGAGTAAAAAACCTCTTGTTTGTACATCAATGAAACGTGAAAAAAAACTTCTTTAAAATGTTTTTACTGTAAAGATTCCAGCTTTTTCCTGTATTCACTGCACCTTTTTACAGCTCCAGAGTGTCAGGGAGGAGTTTGCTCCTCAGCAGTGGCTCATCCCTCTAATGAGCCACCTGCGGTATTTAAGGGCCAAGTCTGCCAGAGGACGCCACAGAGACTTTGTCTACTCGATGGTATTCAGTGAGCAGCCAGAGTTCCTCCTGCAATCTAAGCTACTGTGAATTAATCCTGTTTTCTTTGTGCTCCTCACAGATGAGAATCTGTTTTCTGTGTTCTCCAAGTTTGAAACTTACCTTCGTCCTCCAGCCTGAGCTTGCCTTCGACCATCATCCTATAACCAATCCTCTTTATACGGACATACAACTGGAAACTCTCACCTCTTCATGCTGGTCTGACCTGCCTCTCTCATACACCAACCTGTGACCCTCACCTACAGTACTCACCTTCATGACATGTGGAATCTTACCCTCCTCCAAGCCTGAACACCTACAACCAGAGTAAGACTCCTGTTTAATTTACAAACCTTCCAGAAGATCCCCTGCTAAAAGAAAACACATACCATCTTCGTTCTACTTCCTCAGATACGTACCTGTTTCCTCCCAAGTCCAGCCCTGCCATATTGTACTTGTAAATAAATATTGTATATTAATTCTTACTTTCAGTCTCCTGAGTCTTTCTGGGTTTCAGTTAAACACACTATGAGAGAATGAACAGTACAAATGTGTCCTTAACACAGACAATTTTTTTAAATCTGTTGTTGACATATATAGGTTATGTAATTTAGATTTTTATATGTTTAACACATAATATGATGCAGTAAATCAATAATATATTTTGCCTTCTATCAGGAACTCACCTTTTTGATAGCAACACACTTGTAGTCTAGGAATAAATCATTTCTCTCCTCTTTTCTCTATCAGTCTTTTCCCCTTCATTTTTCCACTGCCATGACGGCGATGTGTTGAGAACTTAAGATGCTGACGCTGGAGGTCAGATTAATGAGCAAAGCAAAAAAATGGATATCCACACAGTGGAAAACAACAAGTGGTGTTCAGAGCAGCAACAAGAATCATGAATGAACAAAAAGCAAATGGTGAGCAGGCAACAGTAAGACCTGAAAATGTAATTAAAGAAAGCAGGAAGTATTAACGAGGTAAGCTGATTACCTGATGAGGGGCAGGTGTGTAAAGCACTGGAAAAAGAAACCTGAGGTAAACAATGGCTGGAAAACTAGAGAAAGATGCTAAGTAAACCCAGAATACAACAAAACTAAAGGTTGGAGAGGTCTGGTTATTTGACTGATATTAGCTATTTTTAAATAATGAGTAATTAGCCATACATGTACTTAATCAATTATCAACAAGTAGGAGGATAAAGATGCAGCAGCTGCTGACCCCGGACTTTAGATTTTATAAACAAGAATGGTCTTCTATATTTTTTAAATGTACACGTTATTTTAATGGTTTATAAATATATGTCCATTTAAGTTAACAAATATTTGTTATGTTTGATCAAATTAAAAGTGCATTATAGCCCCAACAAATATGTGTTGTAAATCCATCATTATCAGTCCTGATTTCTAAAAATTGGCATCAGCCAAAGAAAAACTCACATCAGCCAGCCTTTGCCCTTAAGCCCATCCAACAATACTAAAAGCTAAATAACTAAAACAAAAAGATGACAGAATATAACCACAAACTGTAACTATGCAGTCTGAATACAAAGAAAAATGCTCCAACAGGCACAACTTCCAACCCTGTATGTGCACAACACTGTTATCAGTGTTTTGTTTTAAGTGCTTTATAAATAAAGTTGTATACACGGATGTGACTCTGTATTCACAGATGTGTGCTGGTAAGACACAGATGAATGTACACCAAATAATCCAAAATAAAAATAAAACGTGTTTTTTGAAGGGAGAGCTTGTGCCTCTTGCAGGTGAGCTTTTCTTGTTGTATGTAGCTGCAAAGAAAGTTCATTGGCCTAAAAGTTAGACATTTAGACAGGGAGAATTCAGCTACCCTGTGGAGAAAACTCATTTCACCCGTCTGTATCCATGATCTCATTCTTTTTGTCACTACCCATAATTCATGACCAGAGGTGAGGGTAGGAACATAGACTGACTGGTAAGCAGAGAGCTTTGCCTTACAGCTCAGCTCTCTCTTCACCACAACGGACCGGCACAGAGTCTGCAATACTGGAGATTCTGCACCAACCCATTTGTCAGTCTCACACTCTGAACAAAACCCTGAGATACTTGAACTCCTCCACTTGAGGCAGAACCTCACCCGTAACCCGAAGAGAGCAATCCACACTTTTCCAGTTGAGAACCATGGCCTCAGATTAAAGCCGTTAAAGTAAAGTAAAATCTAGATGCATTTCAGTTATCGGCGTGAAACTGTGGAATGAATTGAATGATGATCTCA
>NC_056502.1:37340832-37360184 GCF_014905685.2 Nematolebias whitei
ATATAGTGTAACCATGTATGTATGTATTGTGAGTATGCGTGTGTATGTACAAAGTATATACATGCATATTTAAATATGTGTACTTATCTATGTATGTGTATGTATATTAGGGGAGTGGTGGTGCAGAGGTTAGAGAAGTTGGGCCTGTGATCAGAAAATCGTAGGTTCAAGCCCCAGTACCGACAACATCAAAAATGTGGGTGGGGTAGGTGAAGCACCCACACCTGCCCCCACCCTCACTCTGGTCCCTTGAGCAAGGCCCTTATCCCCCACCATCTGCTCCTCCGGGTGTCCTAGATGGCAGCTCTCTGCTCCACACAGAGGGCTGTGGTAGCTCGGTGTCTGTGGTTGCGTCAGGAAGGACATCCGGCGTAAAAATAACTGCCAAGTCTTCGTGCGACTTAGTTCGCTGAGGCGACCTCTAACGCAGGGAGCAGCCGAAAGAAGGAAAAAATAAATACATTTAAAAAAATCTATGTATGTATTTGTACAGTAGATAGCTTTCATTAATGTAGACTGCTGAGTCTATGAATAGGGTAGGCAAGTATAAGCCTTAGCTTCAGCCTATTCCTTTTTTGGTAAATTATTGATTTGTAAAATAGTATTTTATATTGTTTTCCTTTCCTGTGATGTTGTTAATTTACCAAAATAAAGTTGAGCTGAGTTGAATTAAAGCAACATGGGGTGAGGTTTGGAAAATAAATTTGATGTATGTTTAGATCTTTATGAAAGCAATATTTGAGTTTGTGACTAAATACTTCTTAAAATTTAAATCAGAATACTTAGAAACCTGCTCAGAATTGTTGCTTGGCCTTGGCACAAGAAGCCAAATTGGCCTTGACTAAAGGAAAATTTGGCTATTAGGTTTTATTTCTTGCTTCCTGAAGAGGAAAAATTCAGCTTTAGCTCCTTGTTTCTGTTTCTTTCCTACACAAAACCAGAGTTGCAATAAACCTAAAACGCAAAAGCTAGAAAAAGTGACCTAAATTTGTTTAATCTGAACGAATGACATTTTTTTCACTTATTTTTACTTATTAATAAGACTGCAGGATGTGATTGGAAGCTGTTTCTTTATGCAGTGCTGTATGTGCTGTGCAGTCAGAAAGCAAAACCACCTGGCAAAGATTTATATGAATAAATACTGAAGCTTGGTGTGCAGCCAGGAATATGGTCATGTTTAGAAAAGCACGAGACACAAACTAAAATATGGATCTGCAACATATGTGGAAGTTTTTGTCTAAACACCCAGCAGCTTGACTCTCATTGGCTGCAACTTATGCATGGTGGCACGTTCCACAAATCAATCAACTCTGCAGCCTAAAAAGGGCTTAATGGGAAAAGATAGGAACATTTAAAGTGTGTGTGTGGGGGGGGGGGGGTCTGCATTTTTGGTTCTGGGGCCCCATGTGACTCTTTGGTCATTCTGCAGCTGCTCTCAGATGTTACCAAAAATACTGTGGAAATTAACAGTATTTATATTTAGAACTTTAATAGAGAAAGCTTTTTTTTTTTTTTGTCCAATTTTATGCAAATTTGTGAGCAATGTTTCAGTGACAGAATTATATTGATAATGCAAGGAGTAAAACACATTAGTTTATGCTGCTTGCTTGTTAGCCTGTCAGCCACTTCATTAATCCAACTCTCAGCCATAAAGTATGACTGTTCTCAGAAATCCACCAGAAAATCAAACCATTTGAACACATTTTAAGCAAGATGCTGAGGAAAAAAGTAGGATGCTGCTTTATACCGGTACCATAGATTATTATAAAATACTGCAAAAAAAACCTTCCATCCATCATCTATCCGTCCGTCCGTCCATCCATCCATTCATCATCTTAACCTGCATCTTCCTTTTCAGGTTGTGGGGGTCACTGGTGTCCATATCCTGCAGTGAAACCAAAACATTATACAGGAAAATAAATATTGGCCAATATTTTTGAATTCTTAAGTATTAAAAATAAATGTATACTTTTGATTGGAAAAATTATTAAATTATTACATAAAACCCAACATTTTTCAGTCAGGTCATCTGGACATTTTCTTTTGTTTTTGTGCTGAAATGTTTCGCCTTCGATCCAGAAGGCTTCATCAGTCAAGGAAACACACAACAAAACTGATTCTTCCCCCAACAGCTTACTCCAAAGTGGAACAAACCAGTTCTGCTTGTGATAAGATGGCCTCTTTGATACGTCCCCTCCTCCATTGCCGGCCCTCTTCCTTGTTGACAGTCTTGTGACAAGAAACAGTCCAGATGACCTGACTGAAAAATGTTGGATTGTATACCTGGATTATTATGGACTTTGTTGTTACATAAAACGTTTCTGCATTCATTTAACAAAAGTGAGTTACAATTAAAATCTCCAACAAATGGTTAAATTTTTATGTTTACAAAAAATCCATTAGGATCCTAAAATATGGTTTATTATTTTATAGTGGGGCCCTGTGATGGACTTGTGACTCGTCCAGGGTGTACCCCGCCCCTCGCACAGTGATTGCTGGACATGGGCACCAGTGACCCCCGTGACCCAAAATGGAACAAGCTGGTAAAAAGATAATGGATGGATTTCAAAGTGGTATACTTGTTGATTTAAGAACTATAGATAGGAATCACTTGTTATAGTTCAGTGTTTGAGTCAAAATAATTAATACGGAGGAGGATGACTCCTCCAGTGTCACCCCTGAAGAGAGAACAGCTGAAAGAAGAAGAGGTTTAAACTAATAAAATGGAAGTGCAGAACAAATAAACAACACTTCACAAGAGTTTGGTCTTCGTTTTTGTTGTAACCCATGAAAATACCAATAAATACCTACGGTTTATTATAAATATACATTTTATAATATAAACGGTACACTTAAAGAGTGGTGTTATCTTAAGTTCAATCATCAAGTTTGTTTTGTGGCTCTGGACAGATTTTATTCAGTGGGAGGAAGAGAAAAATTATTATTATTGTTTTTTTGTTTGTTTTTGAAGGATGCAGACCACTGCTGTAGAGGGAACATCATTTTCAACTAATTTCTGACACATGATAAAAATGACAATAAGTTTATTGTGAAGCACAAAACATTAAACAAAAACTTAAAAAGCCTTATCACAGATGAAGTCTGCAACACCAACGAAGTTGTCGAGGTCATTAAAAGCCTCAGAGCTCAACTTTGGAAAGTAGGAAACCTACCTGGCGTAGCACAGTTCAGCATGGCACAGTATGGCAGGCGCCATCAAGTCTCCATCAGTCCTGAGCTCCACACAATCAGGCCACGAGAGCGAAACCTTCCCCAGGTTACCATAGCAACCCAAGGCAGAGCCTTCATGGGACAAAGGCGGGCAGGTCCCGGTGTGTGTGCGTGATTGAGAGAGAGTGACTGATGTGCGGCGGAGCAGGCGCGGCCCTCCTGGGGCCCTCATTCGTTTGTCTCTCGCTGAGACCACAGGAGCCCCGCTGCAGCCGAGATGGAGGTGGTGGTGGATGGAGTGAGGGGGGAGGAGGGCAAACCAAAGAACGGTAACTGATGTCGAAAGAAAGAAAGGATGATAAGATGCAAGAAAGGTGTACATCGAGAGGAAAAACTGAGACTTTGAAAAGAATGGCATGAATATGGCTGGATTTGGAGCTTTTGAAGCCTTTTGTTCAGTCACTCATCTAACAATCACTAGTACCTCTGAGCAAAGCGAGCATTCTTGACTAAACCTACACTGAAAAAATAAAATAAAATAAAGCACTACGCTTTGGCAAATTAATTGCACCAATTAGTAGGGTACTCAAAATTCAAAAATTTTAATAACCTGTCTACCACATAGCAAGCTCAAATGGCTTGAAACGACTCTGCTTCACAGATTGGAATTACATGACAAGTGCACTTAGGCATTACAGAACGCACAGAACATGAAAGAATTAGGCATGCATCTCATAAATATTGTCCTGAGCATCAAATGTCTCTGAATGCTTCTAAGAGACACGGAATAAATTTCATGCCTGGACTAAAGTTTTCCTTGAACTTTAGACTAACATTATTTGAATCTTTATTTAATTTTTATATGAACAGTATTACATACGTACACACCCTCACCTGTTGCCCGAGAGACTCCGAGTACACAGTTTTTCTTTACGTCACCATCACTGTAATCAGCATCACTTGCAGCAGAACTCAGCACACAGGAAACAAGAATAATCCACACATAAAATAAAATGAATGAGTTTGGCTTCTGGAACAAACAACAGATCTGTATACTGTATTTTATAGAAGGACAAGAGTTCATAATGATTATTTAGATTCTGCTGCTTATTTTAATGTTTGAAGTGGAACAAATGGTTTTTCTACTAGATCCTCATTTTGGTATGAGCAGAACTTTATTGTAGCACTTCATTTTATTTTTCTATAAGGTCAGTTGGAAGTGGTGTCCATCTTGAATTGAGTTGGCTGTAAAGCATAATCATGAGTAGAGGTATATTCATTAATTTGCTGAAAGTTTAATTAAAATCATTCCAGTCAATAATGAGATATTTGGCTAACAGATTCAGTTGCCTTCAAAAGGATAATGGCCATTTTAAAACAACGGTCTTGCACAACTCATTAGCACTCAAAGTATCAGCTGCATATGAGTCTCAGCTACTACCACACTAAATTGTTGTTCAATATCTATAAAATCAGGTGTGTTCTGGCTATTTTGTAACAAGGTTTGGGTTTTAGGATTTGTTCAAGATGCTGGACAACAAGAATAGTTAAAAAGGTTATTGTAATGCAGCTGCTCTTGGAGGTCAGAATTCAGTGGTGGGACCAATCTGCAGAGGTATGACAGTTAGTGGACTGAATATTTCTGTGAGCGAGATGGTGAACAGAAAGACAGTCACTAACCTTCTCAAGCAGGAGAGGTGGGGCCACCTGTAGGAGATGGGCAAAATGACGTTACCACCACTGGGTGAGGTGCAGCTGCAGGGCATAGCTGAGGTGAGCATCGTCAGGGGTAATCCAAAAACGGGGTCCAGGAGTACAGGTCAGGGTCATACACGAGAGGTCAGAGATCCAGATACAAATCCGTAGGGCAATCCGTGAGTTGTAGTCATTGAGCCAGAAGTAGTAGTGTGTAACGAGATCATAAAGACAAAACAAGAGCAGGCAGGGAGAAGACATATCGGGGTTTCCAAAAGGCAGGCGTGAAGTTGAGATGAGAAGATCAAACAAGGCTGTGCACAGAATGCTGGACAACTACTTCCGTGAGGGTTTTGATAATCTGGCAGAGTAGAGTGGTGAGAGGAGTCCTTAAATCCAGACCAGCATAGGTGCGATGAATCAGTGCTGATGAGGCTGCGGGTGAAGCGTGGGCATGGCATAGTGACAGAGAGACAGAAAATGACATGGAGGGGCAGAAACATGGCAATTTTATGTTTTTTAAGTTCAACTTGCTGGGGCAGCCATCTTGAATCAGTTTGATTCCATGATTGAGAATCACTTTCTGCAAATTCTATTAAATTTGGCTGCAATTAAATATTTTGGTTACACACACACGCATACACGCACGCACGCACGCACACACACACACACACACACAGTGAGAGAGAGAGAGAGAGAGAGAGAGAGAGAGAGAGAGAGAGAGAGAGAGAGAGAGAGAGAGAGAGAGAGAGATTGGTAAAAGCAGTGTCTCTCTGCAGCAATAATCCGTGGTTATTCACAGTCTTTTTTTTGTCAGATTGAACTAAATCCATTGTAACAAGTTTAATGTTTTCTTGTATTTTTTTTTTTTTTTTACTGTTTTAAGGTGTTGATTACACAAACAAGGACCTAAAGAAAAACTTTGTGAGTAAAGTCCAAATCTCTTGTGTTTGTCGTAGATTGTCAGCATAAAGTTGCATCTGTTGTTCGATAACACAAGCATATTTACAATTTATCAGCCACTAAATCATGCATCAAACCTTTTCCTGTCTCCCTTTAGTTTTGTAAAACCTGGTAAAATACAAGTTTCCTTGAGATTTAAAGCTGTTAGGCTGGTGTTACTCTGGATAACCATTAAGCATAGTCCTGGCTGTTTCGGTTGCTCCAGCCTCATTTTTTATTATCCTATAGGTAGTTGCAAGGCAGACTTGTACTTTGTGGAAGCAGATTGTCTGGCATGGATAAGCCTAGCTGCAGCAAGAGAGATACATAATTGCTCTTGTACAGTGTGCTGCCAAGACATCCTCCTCCTCACGTTATGCCTATATACACTGGCAAGTCATTCAGCTCTGCTCACTTTTATGAGGCACACTCACAAACCACACAGACTGAGGCGTCTCCTCAGTGACAGTGAATGCCGTCAGTCAGAGGAAATATGTTGACAGACTAATTCAAGTGCTCGTATCAAGAGTTTTCCTAGGGATTCCTTTATTTCCTGTCATGTCACGCTGGTGTTTTGTGTCAAGAGATGTGTTGTCCTACACTCTGCTTCATTTGTTTTCTGTCTGGCTTCCACAGGAGGCTCTCGCCAGTTTTGACCTGCGTGCCTCACATGGTCTGTCTCATGATCCCACGCCTGTCAGAGACGAGAACAGGTACTGTCTGTGACCCTGGTGCTGGTTTCTCCGGAGTTTCAGTCAGTTTACCAAGTTATTAGAACCTATATAAAATCATAAACCTGCTGGATGTGTTAGTCTAAAGTGAGAATCAATGGTTACTTGCACAAATAAAGACTTGACATTTGTATAATATTGGCACATTATTCTTTATGGACTAATCACAATTAATCTGTTTATATGTATTATAAAATTACTCCACAGGAAATGCTTAAAAAAAATATAGAAAAAGCAAATGTGAATCCTTTACGTTGCCGTATTAATACATAGTATTTACACCTAATTTGAAATAGTACTTATCTAAAATAAGTCAGATATCAAGCTAGGAAACATGAAATTTTATGCACTGTGTGAGCTTGAAACCATCGTAAAGCTTTACTTTTACTGATTGTCACTTCTTAGTATCTTAGTGTGTACCAGTCAGGATGTGCTGTATGTAATTATTGGTTCTGGTGTAATTACCATGTGTGATCAGGTCAGAACATCAGATAAAGAAGAAAACTAATCCCCGATTATTTATTTTCTGTATGCTCAAAAGATTTCAAGAGAACAAATTATCTTGGCAATTTTGACAATAAAACAAAAGATTTATCCTCAGACATCTCGCAAGGCAAGGTGAAAAATAAAGCTGTCATTAAAAAAAATCTAGATTATTTTGCCTTCATTCTCACCAAGAGAGTTGAAATTACATATAGCCTACATGGTATAGCAAACCATGGATTGAAAATGTTTTAACTCTATAACATACGGCAATGTAAAGTGATTGAGACTCTAGGAAGTCAATATCAAACACTTGAAGCTCAAAACACAGATGAGTTAAACATATTTAAACTAGAAAATGAATGTTTAAGAAAGTCTAACAAAGAAGTTCAAATGTTGAAATAAGAAAACAAACAACTTCACCAGCTGATAGAGAAAAATAAAATCCTTAAACAAAAGCAATGACAAAATTGCACATCTTCAAAATGAAATGGAGAAATAAAACTCAAGCGAAACCATCTTTGGACCTCCAGGATGGAAAAAAAGCTGATCTGCTGACCACAGTGGACCACAGTCCAACCACAAAGCAAAATCTAATGGCAAACTGAGACCTACATTCAATGAACTGCATAGTTTTGCAAAGGTCTACCTGAAGCTTGACCTTGATAGTAATGATCATGTTCAAATTTATCTCCAAGACTTGGATTATTTTTTAAACCTTTTCCAGACTTCACGTTGTCTGACAAGATCTATGTGATCATCCTCACCTCCAACAGAGAGATGTGTGGCTTTATTTGACGCCAAACAAAGTTAATCCGAAATGACTACTCCCTCCTCTGCAAGGCATTGGAGAAGGAATACCCATACCGAGCAGGTTCATCTGGTTTAATACATGCCCTAGATGTCAAACAATGTCAATAAGAAAATCCTTGGATTTACTGTGACTGTCTCCTTCATGCATTTTTAGGAACACAAAATGAGGTGGGAATGGAAGAAAATAAATATTTCAAAGAACTGTTTGTTCATAATCTCCACTCTACATCAAACATCTCCTTGGATGCAGATCTAAATCTTAGTATATTCAAGTTGAGAGAAATGACCTGCAGAGCTTTTGAACTTTGCAGATTGAAGAGCTACAACACATGGAATCCAAACATGTGTTTACACTAGATGCAAACCCTCATTCTTCAGAGTTGATGGGTCCACCAAGTCAATGTGCTGGAGCACCTGTGACAAATCCTGATACAGGCTATGCAAAAGCCCAAAGATCAAAGAAGACAAAGTCCGTTCACAAAATGGAACTGCGAAACTCCAATATGGTAATTTGTAAAAGTAAGTAGTCACCCTATCTCAACAGTTGGTATGGGACCCACAAGAACCCTAGAGACTACAGAGACTACTGATCCTGTGATGAGCACACATGCCGCGACAAACCACAGTATCCTTTCAAACGTAGAATATCTGGACCTCTATGAACTGTGAGTTTGAATCGATCAAGTACAGTTTAGACTGATCCATATGGATCCAGAATATGACACCTCGACTGAAGAAAACCCTAAGATTCAAGATAAAACTCCTACCAGAGCTTTTCTATCCTATCTTACTGAAAAAGGTGCTGCATAGAAATTCTACATGCCTCTGAATATAGAAGATGTGATGATGTACGATGCGCTTCTTGACATCGGCTCTGGCTTAACACTCGTCCACTGATCTGTTTGAATTCTTACGTTATGCTGCAGAATTTGCAAAGAAAGAAATGGAAGTTCAACCTTGCAACATGAAGATTTGTCTGTACCCTACAGTTGACACAATTTTGTTGTCAGTGACACAAATACAGATCTCTACCTTTAATAGACCCCTCTTCTTTTTGTGAAAGATTTTCTTGACTGGCTTACACCTTTAGTCTGTTTTCAAACCCTAAACATATGGGCACAGGTAGACAAACCTTTGCTAATTTTGTTATCTTAATAGTTCCATCCATATTGTTACATGCCGGAGGACGCATAGAATTCAAGCAGAAGTAAGTCCAAAGACCAAACAGGTTTGGTCAGACCTTTTTGGTCTGAAACAGACCATCTTAAAGATGCTCCCTCCAAAACTGTGGTAATGAACACCCAGCCAAAGCAACCATTGTCAGGTCAGTCAGGTTTATTGGAACCATTGGACCTGACTCAACCTCGTTAGAACGATTGGAATACTTTCTACCTGAACACAACACTCTTTGTCCTCTGGACCCATCATCCACCAAGTCCATGATATTCTTCTCAAACACAACCGTTGACCCCAATAGGTCCAATTAAAAGCACTGATAAAGCAAAGAGTTTCATGATCATAATCAAAGTATCTGATCATACAGAACCAAAACACAGGGTCATTTCCATTGACACTGTGTTTCCTGATGAAGATCTTGTCAGTTTTTTATCTTTTGATACATTGATCAACAAAATCATTCTTTTTCTCTCTGATCCTGTCAAAAACGAGTGTCTACGTCAGTCCTTGATGATATTCCGGAGTTACATGCTCTCTATAAAGTTTGTTCCTCCCTTACGATGATCAAGGGTATTCTAATGTATTTTTCCTACTTTATCACTTTACATGTGTTCACGATTCCACACAAACACAGTGGGATGAGGTTGGATAATGCCCATGACCTTCTCTCTGCAAGACACAAAGGTACTGAAGCAACATTCATCATTTTAAAACAGGTCGCCCACTGACCTGGAATGCCTAAATTCCAAATCCAGAATCTGTTTACATCAGTGTGGAGTCATAACATCTCAACTCAAAAACACTTCGGAGAGCTGATAGTTCAAATAAAGTTTCTTTATGTGGCACGGTCAGTTTGTCTGTTTTCCCCGTTCTGATGTGTTTGTTTGATGTCCAACTCATTTATTCCTGAGCAAAGAAAACAACAAGTTTGCTCAGTAACAATTTTTGTTAGAAGCAGAGCTCCAGTAATTAAAGAAGATACATTTCAGTTCAATTCAATTCATTTTATTTATAAAGCACTAAGTCACAACAGAAGTCTCAGGGCACTGTACAGAAACATTCACATACATTATAAAATACAATTGGTAAAAGTTATATATCAAAGGAAGCCATCAGATTGCGTTGAATCTTCACTTTGTCACAGTCTCTTATCCTGAGCAAGCACAAAGGCAACAGTGGAAAGAACAAACTGCCTTTCATTAGGAAGAACCTCCAGCAGAACCAGGCTCAGGACGAACGGCCATCTGCTTCGACCAGCTGGGGTTTGAGAGGACAAGAAGGAGAAACAGATAATCATGAAATGACAAGATAAGAAAAGATAAAACGTTGTTTTTCTCACTACAAGACTCACATTTTCAGCTTAAAGTGTAAGCTGGCTGAAGGTTGCCAATGGCCTGCACATCTTCTCATCAGGTGTCATCCTCACAGTTCCCTAAAGCAGTCACAGTGACTTTCGGCTAACTTGGGTAGTACCAGGCTAGTCCTCTCCTCGTGGTGCATCCTGGTCTGATCCACAAGAACCCCAGAAAGATGAGTGAACCCAGCCCTCAAAACTGACCTGGTGACAATGAAACTTTGGGTCTGGTTATATGATTTTATCTGATACAACTTGATAAATCATTTCCCGGCTTGCTGTGATAACAAATGACTTGATCTGGTCACATTAAAGAACATCTCTCAACCAAAATCCAAAGCAAACTATCAAATACCTAAACTACTGTATGTCTGAACTGGTGTGTGTATAAAAGACAAAATAATTCCTGCTCAAATAATAAATTTTGCCTCAGATAAAATAGAATTTATCCTTCACTGATTAATTATGGTTTAGATAGTTCATTAATGTTTAATTAATTTACTTTTCCAGTCTACTTGTGCTCCAAATTGTTATCCTTTAGCGTGTGTTTTGTTGAATGTTGTTTATTGTTGTTGTGGATTCTTATTTTGATTAACTATTTTTGTAATAAAACTTTATAGAAAAATTTGGTCTCCTCATCTGGATGAATATTCATGTTATGGTATAGAATTCCCTGTAATCAACAGATTCTACTTGAGTGACTGAGCTCTGATGAAGATATTAATTAAGTTGTTGTTGGTCAGTAAGCTGACCAGCTGGTGCCCCACTTTAATGAGTGCAAAACCAGTAAATAAGTGTAGTAAAGTGACAAGCAAAGTCTCCCTTCTTACTCCATTTACTCATATATGCTACAGTGACTAACATCTTACCCCCCACCCCTCTCTGTTTCAGTCATGGTACACATTGTGCAGGGGAAGTCGCTATGGAGGCCAACAACTCTTACTGTGGTGTGGGCATCGCCTTCAATGCCAGAATTGGAGGTGAGGAAAACAACACAGCCTCAAGAGACAATAAGAGGCAGTTCATTGAGGGTGCACTGCTTGAGCCGACAGTATGACATGGTAGCAAAATATTAATATTGCTTAAACGTATAGTTTCCTGAAATGATTGTGGTGATGGAAGATTAATCTATGGTGGCCAAGACCAACGCCTGGCTCTGCTTTTGTGCATGATGGAGAAGATTTCTCCCTCAGGCTGCCAGGATCCGTCACTCTGCGCCCCCTCAGACAACCAAAAAAATATATATATATATCTATAAAATAACTCTATCTAACACAGTTAAGCCAGGTCCTCTGGATGGATTTTAGTTTTAAATCAGAGGACCTGACTTAACCGTTTTAGAATTTTCTACCTGGATTTTTAAGCATGCATCAGGACAAAAAACAACCTACCTCTTTTCTTATACATTGTAACTCCTTCCCACTTGAATCTCTTGCACCAAACACATTAAGGTTTATTTTATTTCCCTGTTCAAATCTAGTCCAGATTCAGAAAATACACTTGTCTCATAAACTAGAAACTTTCACTTTTCAAACCTCTAAGTGAGGGTGTGTGTGTGTGTGTGGGGGGGGGGGGGGGTTGCATTGATGTACTGCTTGTTCATTATTGTGAAACAAACAAAAAATAAGACACATGGACAAAATAAAAGAATGTCATTGACTATTTAACACCAAACTTTGTATCACTACCTTTTGCAGGAGTTGCAGCAACAAGAGTCTTTATGTCCTGATGTTGCTCAATAATCCAGGTAGATCAATCTAACAAGTTTGAGTCAGGTCCTCTGGACAGATTGTTCTCTTTATGTCAAACTTAATCAGTGATGGCATAGTATTTCTTGACTTTAGTATCATAACGAAATACTTGCTTTATATAAAACATATTGTCTTTCTTGACGTCACTAAACAAATACTATTTTTACAAACAAAAAAAGTATTTCTTCAATTTGTTAAACGTAAATACTTTTTTGAATTAAAAAATATAATAAAGAGAGTCTTTCAAAGTCAAAATCAAAAGTTCTTTTACTCGCTCCCTACCTGCATCTCCTAACCATCAGCGAAGGACTTCTTTGTCGTCCAGCACACCGACAAAATGAGTCTGGATATCCTGAAAAATATAATTGATATATTTTGATATGTCTACAAAGCCTACTGTTTATTATGTAATTAAATTACTTGAAAACCGTGCCTAATGTGAGATCAATATTATTTAATGTTGTTTTAGGATTCTTATTGACATTTGTATTTGTTTTAATCTTTTTTGCGATGATAATGAATATACTGTACAATGTACAAAAATAGTGTGATGTAAGAAACTTTAACTAGCTTACAGATATAACATGCCTGCACTATAGTATCTGGAAGGCCTGCAGTCATCCTGGAGAGTGGATCAGGCTCTTCTGCATCAGAACTTCATGTGTGGTTAGTAAAGTCCCATAAGGACAGTCACCTTGTTATGCCCATATAGCTTCTGTTACTGGCATTAGCAGTCCAAATATTCGTGGTAGTTGACACAAAGTTGACATCATTCAGTGCAGCCTTTAGATTTCTCTCCATCTCTGTCCCAGCTCTCTGCTTCCAACCACCTGGCGGGGCTTCCTCCGTCAGTTTGACTGTCCGTGCTGCGACTCGAAGCTAGACAGCACTTTCTCGCCAGCACAGAGGGAACAACAAACCTTGATATTGTCATCCTTTGCTGACAGAAACTCAAAATAGTTCCTGTATTTCCAGCTACAGAATGCGTGTGTTCCTCCTCGCTCCACTGTTTACGTTTCTGTCGCGGCGTGGTGTCAGGTATCACAGGTGATGATAACGTGACCGAACTGTCGCATAGACCTGACGTCTCTCCCCAAGACATTTTTTATGTTGACACTCCACCAGACGCATAGAGGAAATAAATTTAATTACTAGAGAAAATGGCAAAAAATAGTAACGCACAGTAATTTGGATAAGTAACTTTAATCTGATTGCTGAATTTTGAAATAGCAACGCGTTAGATTACTAGTTACTGAAAAAAGTGGTCCGACGTCAGTAACGTGTTACTGACATCACTGGTCTTAATTATTCCACTGAAAGTTTTGTCCATTCTTCATAACCAAACTGCTTCTTCAGGTTGGATGGGTGCTGCTTGTGTGCAGTAACCAGAGATTACTAGTTGAGTTAGGATCTGGGCTTTGACTGGACCATTCCAAGACATTTACTCATTTCTCTTTAAATTAACTGAGGTGTGTTTGGGGTCATTGTCCTGCTGAGAGGTAAACCTCCATTCTGGTCTCTAATATTTGGAAGAATCATTATTAATAAATGTCTTTTTTTCTGCACCTCTTCCTTAAAAATAAAGCTCTGTGCAGCCTATAGATCAGCCCATATCTGCAGTAGAGCTGCCCTTGGCTTCTTGGATGTTTTTGTGATTACTGCCCTCCTTACCTGCATTGTGAGTTTTGGTGGCCAACCTCGTACTGACATGTTTGCTGTGATGTCTTCATTTTTTATTATCTAATTCTGTGTTTTATTATGTTTTGAAGGATATTTAGGGTTTTGTACAAAGTTTTAGAGTCCAAACCGTTCTGTTCTGAAGTGTTCCTTGGTCTTCATGATATCTCTTGCTTGGTGGCAGCCCTTATTCGAGGTGTGGCACAGGTTCAGATCATTTGACAAGTAGATGACCCACAAGTGTCTTTATTTAACTAATATTTTGGTTTTAGAAGCTTTGGGAGTTAATGGTTGTGGTTTCAAAGCAAAGAGGGTGAGCACAAAGGCACACACAACTTTTCAATTTTATACAAGTATGAAATAAAAAAAAAATTTTTTTTTTAAATTTAAATGCATTCATCTGTACAGTATTTTCTGTTATTCCATTACTTACAGTTAAACTAAAATTAATTTAAATGAGAAAAGCCAAGGAGGTGAATATTTTGCATACCCCCCACTATATTTTCACTAATATTCTCATTAAATACAAATAATTTTGTTACAAGTCATTTAGTCATTACAAACGAAGTTACATAAAAATATGACATTGTGTTTAATTTTAATAGAAATCATTGCTTGCTGTAAACAAGAGTATTCTAAGGTGTTGCACATATATAACAGTATGCTATCAGAAATATTTGCACAAAAGATTTGGGAAAGTTTAGAGGCTTCATTATGTGAACATAAAAAACTTGTGATTGTAAATGAGAAATAAATGTTGTTTTTTCATGCACTCTGTGTCTGAATGTGGCGTATGGGTTGTGTGAATACACCATTTTGACCAGCTGCTTCTGAGCAATGCTGACCTCATTTAACATCAATTTTATTCAGTAAAGCTCGAGTAATGGCCTTTTTGTGCTGGCTAAAACATCAATGAATGATCTGAATACACAAGCCAAAGCTTGGATTTGAGCAGTTTTTACGGTTGTGTACCAAGAATGCTATATGTGGAGGAAATGATTGTTTCAGCTCAGATCTTTCACCTCAGACCAAATTTATTGCAGTCATGCCACGAGCAGGAAACAGAGAAAATGAGAGAAATCTCTTGGTTGAACTTTGACCTATAAACTCTGCTCTGAGGTCTTTTATCCCTGACCCTAATCATTTATCACAGAAAGCATGGAGCACAATTGACAACAAAAAAGGGGGAGAAACTCCTCATGAGGCGACAGCAGGCATCTTATTCCACAGTTAGTCCTAATTTTAGCTTGTTGGCTCATAAACAAGGTTTGGTGCAGAGGAGAGGAAGAGGTGAGACCTTCATGAAAGATGCATGCTGAACTGCAGAGTTGTGCAACAGTTCAACTGTTTACTTTTGTTTCTAAAGTTAGATACAAATCATAGTGAAATAAGTTTGATCCAACTATAGCACTTTAAAAATGTGATGAGTTGCAATGGAGGTATGAACAATTAGCTCTCAGATTATGTCATGTTTTCCAAGGTTAAGATGGTTTATATACAATAAAGGACTTTAAAAACTAAAATAAATAGTTATTTAAGCTAACTTTTATCTAACAAGCCAATCATAAAGATAATTAATAAATGATGCATCACAGTGTCATGAGGCCTAGGTCCTGGAGCTCATCTTGTGTGTTCAGCTGGACTCCTGTTCTGACTGTGTCAACAAGACACACAAAAAGGACTAAACTTTGAGAATGATATCATATTTTCATACATTGAACAAAAGTAGTGAGACAATCATAACAGCGCTGCCAGGAAGAAAAAAAAGAAAAATGTCTCCTACTTGTTGTGAAATCCACAGCCATCTTTTTGTGTGCTGACTCCTCACAGGCAGCAGTTACGTCTGTATCTAAGGTCTACTTGGATGGATGCTGTGCATGAGGAAGAATAATTCTAGTTTTATTTTAGAGCACTAAACTGTTGCAAAAACACTACCAGATTCATATCTAATGGTTGCTGAATGATTACTGTTAAACGCTCTAAGTTCTTTGCAATCCTAAAATAAGTTATTAATAAGAGATTGTATGGAATTAAAATTTTCTCTAAAATTATGCGGGTATGTTTATACCTGCTGAGGTTTTATATCATTTGTATTTAAGAGATTAAAAGTCAAAGTCTCTGGTTTTGTGGCTGCTGTGAACCCTTTTCTGTACTATTTCTAAATTCAATTTTTGTTTATGCAAATGGAATATGTTTAAGATAAAAAAGTTTTCAAAATTAACTTCAGAAGTAACTTTTTTCATCCCTTTTCTCTTTTAGCACCTAGTAATTAAAGGTAGGGTAAGGTTACACACAAGATTAAAGATATTAAATGGAAAAAGCATGCAATAAAATTAATGATTAAATCACATCTGCTGCAGTTTTACAGCACCAAGTGTTTCTGAAAACCCCCTTTCCTGCAGATTTCACCGATACAAGTGACTGTAGGCGATCGCTGGTTGTGTGGAAATAGAGTTTCATACAAATATTCCTGCAGCCAAAATGCAAAAGGTGAAGATGGAAAATGTTTTGGCCTGTCTCGCATTTGTCTGTTATCCAAATATTTAATAAACCACTGGACACATTTTATGTATTCTTTATGAAATTACCCTTGGATGTACATCTACAACTAACTTTTAAAGGCAATCCAATTAAAGATGGCCACCACAGCTAATTTATCTGACAAAAATGTCTTTGTTTCAGTCAATTTTACTAATACAGTAGTCCCTCACTACTTTGCGGTTCGTTTATCGTGGACTCGCTCTATCGAAGATTTTCAAAATAATATTGGACATGACACACAATTGGGTGATTGACGGATGAGCTGCAAAATCGTCATGGAATTTTTATTTAAAACAAATTATTTTAAATTATTTAACACCTGCTGCACATTTGTGCAGTTCAGAGCTGCAGACAAAGCATCCTCCTTCAGCTTTGTGCAGCCCACGCTGCAGGATAAACTTCCTGCTGCAGCTGATCAGCTGTTCTCGGTGCAGAGTGGAGAACTGGGCGTGGCCAAGAGCACTTGCAGGTAGCAAAGAGCAGATGAGGCAGGGAGCTGAAATCATGACATTCTGTGCTCATTTAGAGCGTTTAGAGTTTAGAAACATTGTTTAGAATATTGCAAGAGTGTGGGAAGGGTTTAAAACAGACCCTTTCCAAAAAATTAGAACATCATGGAAAAGTTGTTAAACTTCCATAATAACATTCAAAAAGTTAATCTTTAATAGATGATAGATTCAGGGCCCACAATTTAAACAAATTCAAGTATTTATTTGTTTATTTTTGCATAATTTGTGCTTCCAGCTCATGAGACCAACGAAAACAGAATTTCAAAAAGTTAGAATACTGTGGAGAAATCAGCCCAAATGTTGCAGGACATGAATGTTTTAAACTGAGTGTGACACTAATCATCTACTAATGAAATGAGAAATGATCCTGCACTTAATACACTTATAAATCACACATAAAGTGAGTAAAAGTACATTTGAAATACAGGTGCTGGTCATAAAATTAGGATATTGTGAAAAAGTTGATTTATTTCAGTAATTCCATTCAAAGAGTGAAACTTGTATTCGTTACACACAGACTGATATATTTCAAATGTTTATTTCTTTTAATGTTGATGTTTATAACTGACAATTAAACAACTGACAAATCAGCGACCTCAATTTATCCTGAAGTGAACGCCCTTTACCTGCAGAGCTGCAGCAGTTTTGCATTATGAACACTTTGCAGTCATTTCAATTATGAGTTTATATCTTTTGTTTAATTTTAATCTAGTGTAATAAACCTTTGTAAAATACACCAGAATGCAGGAAATGGCATCTTAATCAAAATTCTCTGGGGTAGGACCCTCAGACTCCTCCCGAAAATATAGTCTGACATTAAGCTGGTCCGTGGCACAATAAAAGTTGGGGACCACTGTTTTAGAGGACTTCAAGATTCCTTCTGCGGAGGATTTGTATGGAGATGCAGATTTCATCTTCCAGCAGGACCTGACTCCTGTCCATGCCACCAGAAGCACCAAAACCTGGTTTGATGCCCATGTCACTGTGCTTGACTGGCAGGCCAACTCGCCGGACCTAAACCCCACTGAGAATCTATGGGATATTCTCAAGAGGAAAATGAGGGGCACCAGACCCAACAACAGAGAAGAGCTGACAGCAAGCATCAAGGAAGTCTGGGCTTCCATAACTCCCAGGCAATGCCACAGACTGATAAGCAACTTTTCCATGATTCAAATTTTTTGGAAAGTGTCTCTATGAATGTATGTAGGTATATATGTATATGTATACTTATATACCCCATATATATATATATATATATGGGGTATATAAGTATACATATATACTAAAACAAACTACTAATTAGTACTTGTACTACTATTCCCACTTCGCGGTTTTTCACTGATTGCGGGTCTTCGGGGTATGGATCCCTCGCATGAGGGACTACTGTATTGTGCTAAAATGCGGTGCAATTGAGAATCATTCACAACAAATACACTGAGCACACTTTTGTAAGTCTGATATTAGCCTCAAACCTTAGAATTCATTCAACCTTTATTTAGACAGGTAAATCCCATTGAGCCTCGAGGACTCATTTACAAGAGAGACCTGATTTCAACAAAGAATGATGACAACAATGGACAACAGCAACAACAATAAACAAATATAAAAAGTCATACATTTTTTTCATTCATTTTTAAAGTCAATTCTGTGTGTCTGTTAGCAAAATATCTCCTGAAATAATTTTAGTGAAACGCTCCAAAATGAACAACTGAATGGACATCCACAACTGATTAACTTTTAAAATAGTTTAATTCAAGATGACTGCCAGAGCTAATCAACATTACCCAGCACATATTCCTGTAACCGTCAGTTTTATAGATGTCAAGATAAAATTTGAAGTGGTAGCTGAATCATTTACAACACATTCTCTGAGTCTTACACCTGCGATAGTGTATAAGATTCATGGACATTAGAACAATAACCATCCATCAAGTAAATGTAGAATGTTTTTTAAACAATATAAAATTGAAACATTTTGATTTGCTGTTTCCACCAGCCTCAATCTAAACCCTGATCCCTGTAGCCTGTGCGATTTCTTTAGGTATCCGCCTGCTGGATGGTAACATCACTGATGCCATGGAGGCCACAGCCCTGACCTACAACATGCACTTCATCCACATCTACGTGTGCAGTTGGGGCCCGCGAGACAACGGGGCAGAAATGGACGGACCACACACCCTGACAGCCCAAGCCCTACAGCTAGGAGCTCAAAAGGCAAAGCTTTCTATTTCAAATTCCTCCCTGCTAGCTGTCATATTTAAAGCTGACATCACACTATGAGGAGAGCTTAGACTGGTTGGACAAAACATGGAAGTTTTTTTTTTTATACAAATATGTTTTACAGCAAAAGTTTGGTCCTACTTCATTGCCAATTTACAAAGAACAATTTCAGGGTAAGTAGTGAAAAACAAAAGCTGAGATTTGAATTACTAAAATGTTCAAATATAAGCTTTTGTTTTTCACTACTTACCCTGATTTGTATAAAAAAAAAAACTTCCATGTTTTGTCC
>NC_056502.1:37370184-37398099 GCF_014905685.2 Nematolebias whitei
CAAGATATAGTTTACCCTCCAGGAGATATTTATCAGTACAACAGTAAACAATTGTAAAAAACATGATTTGAAAATTATATATATTAAAAACAAAAACAGCTACATTATAAAGTGATGTAAAATACTAAAAACAGGAACATGTCTGTTGGTTTATGCCATGAACTTAGCAGGTGTTTGAAGCTATTTAACATTTTATTTTATTCATTTATTCATTCATTTAAATGAAACAAAATTTTTAAAAAAAATCATCAAAAAGAAAACATTGAATGAAAAGAGTGAAGAAAGAAGAAAAAAATTCTTATATCTGCCCCTTATAAAATATAAAACAACTTTAAACAATCACTTAAATTAATCACTAATATCCACTTTAAAACTAGGAATAAAAATAAACATGGTTTGTGTTAGCAGAATTTAATTCTAATTTTAAAACTTATCCAACATTAATAAAACTTACCTCAAGTTGCCTTTTTGGACATGCATGCAAATATTTGTACAAATTATACTTGAGAGGAGATTATTACAGCCTCATATAAAACCAATGATGATGATATCAGAACTGGATCGGTATCGGCTGATACTCAGATCTAGGTATCGAGATCGGATCGGAAGTAAAAAAAGTGGATCGGTGCATCCCTATATGTATATATGTATTAACAGAAATACCCTATATATGAAACAGAAATTTTAAGTATAATTTATAGCCCAAAACATAAATTTCAATATCTGAAATTGTGTTTTAAAAATAATTAACTATTATAAAATTCTTGTAAAAACTAAAATAATTGGAGTCCTCACTGATTTTATAAACCAAACATCACTGATTCACTCATTTAGCACCACGACGGCTCAGTAGTTAGCATTGTTGCCTCACAGCAAGAAGGTCCTGGGTTCATTCCCCGATTGGACCTGGGGTCTTTCTGTGTGGAGTTTGAATGTTCTTCTCGTGCTTGCGTGGGTTTTCTCCGGGTACTCCAGTTTCCTCCCACAGACCAAAAAGCATACATGTTAGGCTGCCTTCAGGCCCAGGCCTCCCTTGCAAAAGAGATCTGTGATCTCAGTGGTATTTGCCTGGTTAAATAAAAGTTAATAAATACAAAGTAAATAAATAATCAAAAGATTGAAATGTTATCTTTTTTTAAGATTTACAGCTAAAACAAAGATTACACTGAAATTTAGGAAGGCCAATGAACTGGAATGCCTCTTTGTTAATCTTAATATTTTATTACAGGCTTATTTATCTAAACAATGAAATGAGAATAATAGTCGACTTAAGTAGGCCCCGTCACATTGGATGATGACCCTGTAACAACCTACTAGATCATGTTTGTAATGAAGCAAATTTGAAAAACCTCCCAAAGTGTGAAGTCAACCATAATGCTTACAGGTTTTTAATACTTGCTATATTGTTGTTTTTATTATTTTCCACATTCCTCAGTGACTGTCTTGCTCCCTCACCGTGCTGTAAATATCAAACATCATGATAGTACTGCTTGACATGTAGTACACGACAGCCCCACTCTCTGGACCCAGCCCTGGCATGACTCTCAGACTGTATCAGGATGCAGCTGCATGCAAGAAAATCCTGTCAGGTTAAACCTTATTGAGCAGCCTCAAATATAACACCTGAACTAGATTGTTCTATTTCGTATAGGCTTCGCCCTTTAACGCTATCGCTAGTGGATTTATCCCTACGTGCGCAGCGCAGCACTGAAAACTTTAGTCCATGCCCACCTACTGTGTGGGCCTCATCCCCGGTCCATATAAATTACGGTGAGACCAGGTAATCGGCTCCCATTTTTTCTTCAACCAGCTAGCTAGCACTGTCAGAAGAACAAAGAAGGAAAAGTTGTCCAGCTTTGACAGGCACAACCTTTGCTAAGGATGCCTGGGTCTCCGCCACGCAAACCTCCTGCCATCCCGGTGAGCTCTTCTTCCTCGAGGAGAAGCAGACGAGCAGCCTTGTTCAAGGTAAGCTTTTCCGTGGTGGGCCGCTACCCGCTGGACGACGTCATCGCCGTTTCTAACGTTTTTTTTCCTCACGGTAATCGAATGATTTCCTCGAAAAAGCCGATGTTAGCAGCAGCCCTGCTGAATGTTTTTTCGTGGAGGGCCGCTACTCGCTGGACGACGCCACCGCCTTTTCTAACGTGTTTTTTTTTTTCTTGCGGTGAATCGGATGATTCCCTCGAAAAAGGCATTGTTGGCAGCAGCTCCGCTGAGTGTTTTTTTCTGTGGTGAGACGCTATGCATGGGACGACACCACCACCTTCTTTGACGCAGAATCATGCAGTGAATCGAATGATTCCTCCGAGAAAGGCAATGCGGAGCTGCCCCCTCTCTCCTGGCGAGTGTAGTTACGGAAGCCGAGCGGCCGAGCTTTTGCTCAGCCACTCCGGATCTTCCCACGTCGGCGACCACACCGTTCCCAGCTGTCGGCGCCCTTCTCTCAAAGCTGCCCGTCATAATCCAGGAGGATGTTAACACAAGGGACTTTCCGTCCCTCGCCTCCCTCGACCCTGATCGGATGATCTGGCGGCAAGGTTGGCTCCGCCCCGGCTCGTCGCCCTGACCCCATCTGGCCTCGCTGTCCAGCTATGACGTCACACTGGAACGAGCCTGCAGCTGGGCCTGGCAAGCTGAAGACATCCGTCTCCACCTTCGCCTCCATCTCCAGAGTGGAGAGTTTTACTGATCTGTGTTTTTCCCTCGGTCATCCTTGTAGCTCCCGAACGCATAAGCGCTCCGTGGCTCCCGAATCTGCAGCGACTGATATTGTGTCGGCCATGGAAACTGCTGTGGGGCTGCGCTCTCCTCCAGGCAGGAAGAGCGATCAGGAGTTACCCAGAAATAGGTCAGCATCTTTGGGTCTGTCTGCTGAACAGATCTGTTTAGAAAAGATGGGATGTGGTACGTACGTTTTAGGGCGCACGAGTTGCTTCCACCACAACGTTGTACACATCAAGTGGACAGTTTTTCAGTGATGGTGCGCAGATAAAGGCATGGAGGCCATCTCATGTCCACTAGGTGGCATGCTGTCATTTTTACAGCAGCTGATGGACAGAGATCTAGCGTTCAGCACAATTAAAACTTATGCTGCAGCTTTTTCTTCCTGTCATGAGGGCTTCGGTGACAGAACAGTTCTTAATCACCCGTTGATGAAACGTTTCCTGAAAGATGTACAGAGACACAGACCGTTGTCACGTCCTCTAGCTCCACAGTGAGACCTAATGATGGTTCTGCATGCTCTGATCAAAGCTCCTTCTGAGCCTTTAGATCAGGTTTTACTTAAATTTCTGTCATTTAAAACAGCCCTGCTGTTAGCTCTGACGTCGGCAAAGAGAGTGAGTGTTTGTTTGCTCTCTCTGTTACTCCCTCATGTCTCAGAATTCAAGCTGACGGCAGTTCAGCTGTACTGCGTTTTAACCCGTTTTTGAAAACAACGTTTTGCGTTTTTGCGTTTTTGAAATCATCACAAGCTCATTCAGATCAAGAGTGATAACCTTGGATGGGTTTTATCCTCATAATTCTGAGAAGGAAGCAACAGCTCACCTCCTTCTGTCCCATGCGCGCATTTTTCATGTTACGTGGCGCACACGGCCACACTGCGCCGCTTTCAGCGTATGTTCGTGCATTACTGGGACAGCTCTTCAGGACGCCCTCTATCCACCCAGTGCCTCTCACACTGGTTGTGTGAGGCTATTTCTGAAGCTTACAGTTCATCTGGACTGGATCCTCCAGAGAATCTCAACGCATTCCACCATAGGGTTTTCATCCTCCATGGCTCTGCATGGAGGGATGACCGTGGAGGATATTTGTATGGCGGCTGCCTGGTCATCGCCATGTTCAATGATTCGTTTTTATCTATGTGATGTTTCTACTTTCTCCATGGCCCATTCTGTTCTCAGGGTTCTGACAGAATGATTATTATTTGTTTCATGGAGCCTCACTTTTGAACTCACACCTGCCTGCATGCAGTCGCAGTGTGAGATATATATTATCAGTCACAAGTTCATGACTGCTGATTTTATTGTTATTAATCAGTTCATCCTGAGAAGCTGTTGGTCTGCTCTGTTCATCGTTACACTGTTACAATTTGTATCCTTCGTTGTTCCTATACACAGCAGCAGGTCTGCTATCTCAGCCTTTTTTCCTCACCAGAGATCTTTCTCCGGTGCGTTCCTGCGCATGGAGCACGCAATTACGCTGTGCAAAGGCTGAGTGATGAAATACACGAAATAGAACGTTGGTTACGTACTGTAACCCCAGATTCTATGAGTATAGGTGCAACCCTTTAAGCTCTGGGCCTCACTGGTTCCTAAATGGCTGAAGAAAAAAGCTATTTGGGAGCCGATTACCCGGTCTTACCATAATTTATATGGACCAGGGATGAGGCCCACACAGTAGGTGGGCGTGGACTAAAGTTTTCAGCGCTGCGCGCGTAGGGATAGACCCACTAGCAATAGCCTTAAAGGGTTGCACCTATACTCATAGAAGCTGGGGTTACAGTACGTAACCGACATTTTCATGTCCTTGTTACGATCATACCCTAAATCAGAGGTCAGTTGTTATCTGGCTTCACATTTTTGATGACTGTCACACAGGGGCCTCACGTCCTCAATACATTGCTACAGCACTCTTTCATGCTCTGTCCAAAACCCTGATGTCCTGCCACCACCAAGATAAACCACTAGGACCTCTTTATGGAAGTTTTGTGCATGCTTGAAACCCTACATAATTCTCATCTATGTAATAGTGATTACTTTGATTGTGATTATGAGATCTATTGTGATCTATTGTGATTGTGATTGTTATTGTGATACTGTGATTACTTTACTACTGTAAGAACAAAAATATCTACATCTATTGCAGTACTATACAAAGTCAGGGAATTATTAAATGATAAAGCTCTGTACATGTTGTATAACACAATCATTGTTCCACATTTAATCTATTGCATTGATGTTTGTGGGAAAGTGTGTAAAACATTTACAAAACCTATTTTTATTTTACAGAAAAGAGCTGTAAGAATTATCACCAGAAAGCATTACTGTCACCCATCAAGCACATTATTTTATCAACTGAAGTTATTCAAGTTCCATGATTTGGTAGATTATAGTATTTTATCAGTTATGTATAGGGCTCAAAATAACACATTACCATTAAATATCCAAAGAAATTTTGTTAAAAGACAAAGTTGTTACAATCTTAAGGGGATAGAGATATTTGTCAAACCAAAATTCAGAACTAGTCTGAAGGGAAGGTCTACCTCAATCCAAGGAGTTGGATTGTGGAATGGTCTAGAGAGTGATGTGAAAAATGCCAAGTCAATGTGTACATTTAAGAAAAAGATCAAAGCTGAATTGTTAAAAAAGTATATATAAAGTAGCTTAGTGTGTGTTTTGTATTAGAATTAGAAAAATTAGAAAAATTAGAAAGAGTTATTCATTTTGTTCTGTTACTTGAAAATTATTATGATTGAAATAATTGTTTGAAAAAAGGGGCAGATATAATAAGATTTTTTTCTTCTTTCTGCTGCCTTTCATTTTAAATCTTTTGTATCTTTTTTATATTGTTATGGAATTGTTTTGTACTTTTTTTAAATGAATAAACTTCATACCATACTTTGCATGATTAATGCAGACCTGAAGACCCCACAAAGACCATCCATGTTTTGAATGTATTTTTGTTTATGTTTTTACACTGTAGCTGGGTTGTCATCCAGTGTCAATGACACCTAACTAATCATGAAAACGTATTATTTCAAAACCCATTCCACAGGTACATTTATTGTCTATAGCAAACCTTAGAAGGCTATTCTGCTGTGGCTTTTGTTTATAAATTCTTAAACATGTGATATTATCTAAAGTTGGTGTCAGATTGATGTCAGAGCTCCATATAAGCTTTGAACTTCTTTCTTCTTTTAAAACTTCTTTCTATATGTACAGGATTTGTACAGACAGTAGATAGTTGTTTTTTCAGCTGCTCCATTCATAAGAGGTCACCACAGTGAACTCACATGAACTCACATGGCAATTGATTTTACGCCAGATGCTCTTCCTGATACAACCACAGACCACCGAGCTACTACAGCCCTCTGTGTGGAGCAGAGAGCTGCTATCTAGAGCACCTGGGGGAGAAGATAGTGGGGGTTAAGGGCCTTGCTCAAGGGCCCAGAGTGGAGCAAATGAGGGTGGAGACAGGTGTGGGTGAAGTGAAGTGAAGTCTGAGATTGTCATTATTGTATGTTCCCATACAATGGCGAAATTAGTTCTCTGCATTTAACCCATCACATGTGAGATACACCCAGGTGGAGCAGTGGGCAGCTATGTAAGCGCCAGGGAGCAATTTGGGGATTAGTTGTCTTGCTCAGAGACACCACAACATGTGGGAATTGCTGGGAGTCAAACTGTGACTTTCTGGTCCCAAGTCAGCTGCCCTACCTCTACCCCATCTTAGTGCTTCATCTTTCCCATTCACATTTTGATGCTGGTGGCCGGGGTGGGGTGGGTGGTGGGGGGCGACATACCGGTGACCTTCTGATCACAAGCTCACCTTCTCTAACCTCTGTTCTACCACTCCCAGACCATACAAATATTTATTTTTTTCATTCAACCTTTATTTGCACAGGTTAATCCCACTGAGCTTCGGGGACTCATTTACAAGAGAGACCTGATTTTAATAAAGAATGTTGACAACAGTGGACAACAAAAGCCAGTCATAAAATGTGTATAGGCATACAAATTTAAGTTTCTCTTCTTAAATCAAAACAAAATAGCAACCTAAAGGACATTCAAGAGGAATAGTAGAAAAAAAAAAACCCAGCTAGATTATAAGACGATTTAGAAAACTAAAAAGAGGAACACGTCTGCATTGGTTTTTGCCAGGAACTTAGATGTTTAAAGTCACTTAGAGAGGTCAAAGTCGACAAAGTAAGACAAAATAGTAAAGTAAAAGACAAAATATGTATCTTAGAGGGCAGCACGGTGGCACAACTGGTAGAGCTACTGCCTCTCAGTGAGCAGGTCCACGGTTCAAATCCCGGTCCGGGGGCCTTTATAGGTGGAGTTTGCATGTCTTCTACTTGCATGCGTGGGTTTTCTCCGGGTACTCCAGTTTCCTCCCACAGACCAAAAACATGCATGTTAGGCTGATTGGTAACTCTAAATTGTCCCTAGGTGTGAGTGAGAGAGTGAATGGTTGTTTGTATCGTTTGTCTCTATGTGTCCCTGTGATGGACTTGCGACCCGTCCAGGGTGTACACCGCCCCTCACACAGTGATTGCTGGACATGGGCACTGGCGACCCCCGTGACCCAAAATGGAAAGAAGTGGGTAAAAGATAATGGATGGATGGATGGATGGATGTGTCTTGGATTACAACAAATGTATGTAAATATACTGTATCTTGAGCATTTAAAGCTTCTAGGAGTGAGGCATAGACATGAACTAGACAGTTTAACAAACATTAACTTCTTCTTTCGGCTTTTCCCTCTTCTGCGGTCTCCACAGTGAGTCATCCTCCTCCATCTCACTCTGTCCTCTGCCAACAGCACCGGTGGTGGTCGTTGTTAGCCCAGCCCTTGACCGATCTGGTATGGTTTCACTTTGATGAACTCGCATTATGGTTTTGGCAAAAGTGTTTTACATCGGATGCTGTTCCTGACACAACCCTCACCATTTACCCGGGCTTGGGACCGGCACAAGAGATACAATGGCTTGTGCTCCCTAGTGACTGGTTTGTTTAACAAACATTAATACAAGGTTTGAATTATAACTGATGAACTTTGGCTTTAATTAATTAATTAATTTATTTATTTATTCAGTTTAAGTTCTCCAAAGTTAGTTTTGTTTTAGTCTGAATATTTTTAAGTCTTACTTGAGCCAGCTGTTTAAACAGAATAGGCTTTAGTGGGTTCGAGTGTGTGCAGTGTCAGGGTGTAACACTGTGTCTGTGTTTCCACCTGTCTCCATCCATACACCTTAACTCCTGTCCAATGAATCATCGGTGTGAGTCAATCGCTCACTCATCCTGTTTGTCGGTTATTGTCCAACCCATTGTTTTGTTCACTTCATCACAATGTCTCCCTCTCTGTCACTTTATCTCTGTTTCTTTTCATTCATCCGTCAGTCTGTTTGTTTCTTCCTCCTGATGCTTCATCTCTGTAGTAGTCTACAGTCCTTTTTTTTAGTTTAGTTCAGATTGTTTTGTGATTGGATGAACTCCAAATCAATTGAAGTCAATCAATTGATCCAAATTAAAATCAGGAAAATATGTAATGTAAACAACCATTACTGAATTTAGTGACTTATTGACTTTGTTTTAAACAGTATGTAATAGTTTTTATCGCCTAACGGCAACCAGGCACAAGTGGGAAATTGTCATGTTTCCAAACATTCATTTCAGGAATGCTATAAAATTCTACAAAGTTGTAGTTTTTATGAGTAGTTTAAAATCAGTGTTCCCAATGTTGTGTCAGAACCTATAATTCAAAAATGTTGTGAATCAAAATTGTGTAATATCTGAATTGCATGCTTGTTTGAAAGAAGTGAAGGGAATTTAATGCACATTGGGGGTGCAAATACTGAGGCCAGAGCCTTGTTCAGTCATGTTGCACTGCATGACAATCAATCATGTCACCATGATCAATTTACCCACATTTGTTTTAGGGGAACAATGGATGGTGAGTCTTTTGTGCCAAAGATGGCAGAGGTCGTTCGTGTTGTTACAAGTGAAATGTGCAGAAGGCAGCTTCTCTAATATTAAGTGCCAATGCTCGTGGCACAGTTTGGAATTGTGTGGAGGAACTATTGATCCGGAGGCACGTGTTGTAATTAAGGAAAGGCATCAAGCCAATTGCTTTTTCTGGGAGTTCTACAGTTATTCCATCAAGACAAAGCCAGACCACATTAAAGCAGCACGACTTGTAAACACGGAGCGTGTTTCACTGGGCCGCCTGCAGGTCAGATCTGAAGCCTTTCAAAACTCTGCGAGTCAGCTTAAAAAGCAGAATCTGACACTAACCAGGGATTGTTTCACATATTAAATATTTTCAGGGAATAAATTAGTTAGAATGAATGCAAAAAATACCAGTAAATATCCTCAACTTACAAACAATCAAAATATTTAACAAAAAAATGTAACAGTAACTTTATAAACTTCTCTTTTTATACTTTTATTTGAACGTTGCTAGAGTCAAATTATAAACTACTGGCAGCAGCTTTAACTTTTTTTTTTAATTATTTTAAAAATCTGGGATCTTTTAACACCTTTACAGTTTATACATAAAACTGTAGACAACCTTTTAGCTTAGAATATTACAATGCTATACTGGTAATTGAAATTTTGGGCAGTGACTGCATTGGCACCATTTAAAATTTATTTTAAAATGTTCTAATCTTATTTTTGCAACTCAGAAAAAATTACTGATTTTGCACAAATGTTCAGTCTATTCTGCGTTAAACACTATTTATTTTAATCAGCTTAGCATGGCAGCTTACTTTTACAGTTGAGAGATGCTAAGGTGACTAATAATATCAAGTGTGTATAAAGATATACAGAAACATTTTAATTCAGATGTGAATAATCCCTCGTGGCAACTGACTGTCCCAACACATCACCACATGATCATTTAATTCTTTATTCTCTGTAGTTTCAGTTTTAGTGGATCCAAAGTTCTTTTGTATGACAAAATAATATGTGACAGAACTAAATAATTTTGTCCCACATTATAAAGATAGTGGCTATCTAATATTGCAAAATATTAAACAGTACTTTACATGTTTATATACAGTACATTACAGTACATTATGGCAATATAGTTTGTTTAAATGCAGCTGATATATTCAGTATAAGAATAAACAATATTTGAGACATTTATACGCAGAGTATGTATCAAGTTCATCGCAAGTACCAGTAGATTTTTGGTGTTTTACTGTTTTTTGCAAAGCAAATGACGTGCACATGCAGCACATCATGCTTATTTAACTACTGTACTTTTAAACGCATGCATAAACCTCTATTTCTAGGACCAAAAATCATATGTAGACATACAACTAAACACTTAAAGACCCAAACTGCCTGTGGTGTTCTGTACATGCGCTCATTAGGACCAGAAATCAGGGCTAAATCGGTGCGGTGTGTTTAAAGGAGATTGCAGGCATGCAGTTATTGGACTTGGCCTAATTGATAGATCCATTAGTAACACTTGTACAGATAGCATGGGAGGAATCTCAGTCTGCTCACAGTCACTCTGAGTGGGTTCATTTAGGCTCAGAGAGCAGCACATTAAGAGGAGATTACAGAGCGGTGTGGAGCTTCTTGCCCGTCCATGTCTTGGTTCTGTGAGACTGACAGAGACAAACTGAGGAAAGTGACACTACACAGAGCAGAGATGCAGTGTGTCTGTGTGTTCCGTTTAGTTAATTTTGCAGGAATATACTGTACATGCACTATGTGTAGTAATGACGCATTGACTAATAATCCTTTCTTTGTGATACTGATGCATATGCTTTGTGAGAAGTTCTGCCTTCATTCTGTCACTTTATGAAAAAAGGGCAAACCTCCATCTGTGTGAGTTCAGACTTTAAACTGCAGAGCTGCCATGAGGTGGTGGGCTTTAAACTGCTGCTTGTCTCATACCAGCACATGCTAACAAGTTTCACTGCCAGTGCTTGCTTTATTTGTATTTTAGTTTTATAACACGAATGTTAGACATAAAGAGCTTCAATAATGTAACTGTTGTGATGAATCTAACAAAGTTAAATCAGGTCCTCCGGATGGATTTTTTTTTTTTAAAAGCATTCCTCCCATGCTTTTTTTTGTTGTTGTTGTATTTTTTTATAATAATAATAATAATAATAATAATAATAATAATAATAATAATAATAATAATTATTATTATTATTATTATTATTATTATTATTATTATATTTAATCCATCCAGAGGACCTGGCATAACTTAATTATATTTTTCTACCTGGATTTCAGAGCATGCCTCAGAATACATTGTTATGAATCTAAATGCCTAAATCTCCTCTGGAGGCAAACATGCATGTGATGTCATATAGAGTGAAACTGGTTAGGGTTTAAGAGTTTGCTACTCCTGGGATCTTTTTAAATAAATAAATAAATAAATAAATAAATAAATAAACAACTGCATTTTGTCTCTTGTTTTCGTTCACCTTGAGTGAAGCTCATTGTGGGATTACAGCGTCATCTTTACTTTGTAACTGTTTAGTCCACACGTTGCTTTGGTTTGTAGATGTGTGGAGGTGGTTTACAACAACTTTTTTCAATTTATACACAATCACTAGATACCTATTTTATATTTCACGTATGCATTTATAGTTTAGAATAAAACTGAATAGCCAGATTTGATGGAAGCGATAATTTGAGTGCCTGCCATCTTGGACTACAACAAGGTTTTAATAAATTTTTGTTAACCCGTATTAACCTGGACATATTCATTACAAAAAAGAAAAATTCACAACATTTCATCCAAATTTAGAATTAAGTTTTAAACTAATTTCTTGTTTTTCCTGACAATAAAAACCATCACAGTGGTTCAAATAGTGCAATCTAACTTTTTATGAAATGACATTTGAAAATCAAAGTAGTACTCTGCATGAAATAGTATAATATGTTGATAACATTTAAAAACAGTAACATTCTGTTGTGGCTTCAGAAAGTATTCTGACCCCCTGTACTTTCTGCAGTTTTTTCATGCTGTAGCCTGGTGATATAATTATTTAAATTATCCTTTTCCTGTCAATAATCCACACTCAGTACCTCAACAAAGAGACTAAAATATCACATTTTCATGCTGTAAGTATTCACTTTACCTTTTATTTAGTTGAAACATGTTAGAGAGCATAGAGACTCAAGTCTTTGTTGGATTCGGTGCAACAAGTTTTGCACATCTGGATAAAAATGATTTTCTGATATCCTGATGCATGCTCATTAATCCAGGCAGAAAAAGCTAAAAAATGTTAAGTCTGGTCCTCTTGGACTTTTTTTTTTTTATTGTTGTTTTAATTTGTTTTGCTTTGTTTTGTTTTTTGAATGTCCAGAGGACCAGACTTAACTTTTTTTTTTTAGATAATTTTCTGATATAGTCGTTCTACACTTAATGCTCATCAACCTCCTTCCTGAGAGGAGTGGGGCAAAAAGTGTGTGCTGGGTGAGTGTGGTCCTTCATGAAGGTGGGCCTGTGATTGGAAGGTTGCCAGTTCAACTCCCAGGACTGACATCAAAAATGTGGTTGGAAAAGGTGAAGCACCCACACCTGCCTTCACCCTCATTCGCCCCACTCTGAACCCTTGAACAAGGCCCTTAACCCCCACCATCTGCTCCCCCGGGTGTCCTAGATAGCAGCTCTCTGCTCCACACAGAGGGCTGTGGTAGCTCGGTGTCTGTGGTGTCAGGAAGGACATCCGGCATAAAAACAATAGCCAAGTCTTCATTCGAGTTAGTTTGCTGTGGCGACCCGTTAAGAATGGAGCAGCCAAAAGAAGAAAAATATGTTTATTTTTGTTCTGATGCATGCTCAATAATCCAGGTAGAAAAATCCAAAAAAGTTCAATCTGGTCCTCTGGACATTCAAAAAAACAAAAAACAAAACAAAGCAAAAAAATGTAGAAACGTTTCGTCTCTCATCCGAGAGACTTCCTCAGTCTGAGGAGCTGTATTCAGCCCAGTCTCTTAAATAGCACCTTCTCAGAGTGGATCAACCAGTTTGCTGCTGACAACCAAAACCAACTGATCACATGCTCAAGAAGGACCATCAGCCTAACAATGGGTCATTAGCACACTGATGGCTGTTTACTGTTCACAGAGGGCTGAGTGATACTAGCAATCACAGCATTGTAAGAGGGGGACAGTTGAACCCGGAGGCCTCCACCCCTGTTTAACGATGGACGATTTCTTTTCACAAAGATGGCCTCCTTTACTCCTCTCTCAAACCATCGTTCCTCTCTGTCCAAGATGTGCACATCTTCATCCCTGAAAGAGTGACCGCTGGCTTGGAGATGAGTGTAGACCGCAGAGTCCTGGCCTGATGATGTTGAACTTCTGTGCTGGGCCATCCTTTTGGCCAGTGGCTGTTTTGTTTCCCCGATGTAAGACTGATCACAGCCCTCCTGACACTGAACAGCATACACAACATTACTCTGTTTGTGCCGGGGGACTGGATCTTTGGGATGAACCAGTCTTTGCCGTAATTTGCCGTAAGCACCGGATTATAGAGTGCATTAAGCAAAACAAAACAGTCTGATAAGTCAAACTTTATTCAACTCATTCACAATAACCACATAAAATTGGTTCAAGGTGAGTGGCACAACCAGAATTAATACATAAGGCACACCTGATTATAAGGCTCACTGTCAATTTTTGAGGAAATTAAAGGATTTTAAGTGCGCCTTATAGTCCAAAATATACGGTAATATTTTTCTGTGGTAATTATCAATGTTTAGAGCAGGTGGACTCCAAGCGTGTTGTAGGAACATCTCACCACTGATTAAAGGTTATACAGGGAGGCACCTGAACTAAATTTCATGTGCTATTGCACAACATTTTACAAAAATTATGTTTCTAGTTTTCTCATTATGTGTTACTGAGCATAGATTAAACAATAGGAGCAACAGAACACAACTGGAAATGGTGACGGTGGTCTGAATACTTTCTGAGGTCACTGTTCACATCACACGCATTATGTTTTGTTTGACTCTCCATTCAGTCATTTTTAGATTAATATAATTGGTTCTGTGCACGTCAGCTTCCGTGTTCGGGGATGTGCGGCTGGGTCACTTCCGGTCTATTGAAAATGTTGTTTTATTCAAGGTGTTTGCAGAGCTTGCCCAAGCTGACGATTAACGATGTTCATCGCATTGACTAGATTAGATAAACTTGATTAGATTAGCCTAGACTATTACACTAAGTATGTGATCATATCAACTCTTTTAGAGCCAAATAAAATGCACTTGCAAGCTGTCTGACAGCCTTTTCAAACTTTTGATATGTATAAAGCTGACCGAACAATGCAGCTTGTTCTCCCTGCAGAATTCTATTTTCAGTGGTTGTTTATGGGGAAACGTTTGAGTCATGCTTCCAAATGATAAAGAGCTGGTTGTGTTTTCCTCCAGGTTCTGGTCTCTTTCTGTTTCGTTCATCCCTCCATCTCTCTGACTCTTCAGTTGCTCTTCTTTGGTGTTTTCTCCCCCTTGGCTGGACACTTTGTCCTTATGCTCTCTGTCTCCTTCTCCTCATGCCAGTCCTCCTCCTCCTCCAGTCTGCCTGCACCCAGTGTGAGTGATAAATTATTCGTGGGCATGCTCTAAGGGCCCAGGGCTGCTCATTCCTGCACACAGAGGACTTGCATTGATCCAGCCTCTGGTTCAACTTAATTGGAAACCCAGTTACAGCAGCTACAGACACACTCTCACACACAAACACAGGGCGCGCACACACACATGCAAACATCCACGTCTATGTTTGGCAAAATGGTATAAACACACACACATGGCGTAAGACACTATTGTGCAGTAATATAGCACTACAAATACTAGGCGCATGGTTATTACAAATGTCAACATAATTACTCATCACACGGACACGTGCACAACCTCCATATTTATTTATTTATTCAAGTGCAGCAGAATTAACAACAACGGTAAATATTTTTGACAGATAATGAACACACTTGCAAATGCACACACAAATTAATGCAAACACTAAAATTTGAAGGATAAGAACAAGTGGACTGATGGAATGAGTGTGTGCGTGCATATCCTCACACACACACTCATTGTATAATCACAATCTGCATTCTCAGCAGTGCTAAAGTGGAGTAACAGTCCACAGTGGAGCAATATATAGGCCCAGGTTTATCGATCTGACTGAGACACTGACTATCATAGAGCTAATAGATTACATCAGACACATCGAAGTGGCCCAGTCAATGAGGCCTGATCCTATTAACTGGGGATTTGTAAACAGTTGTGTGCTCACTGTGACGGCTGCTGTACTGCTTTGTGAGCCTTATCGAGGGGACGATGGCTGTGAAGGTCTGCAGGATGCTCGTATGTTCGTACGTTCAGGTTGCAGACCAGTGGAACCAGTGCACACAGATTGTGGGAGCCTTCTATTCAACTCTGTTAGCGCTCCACTAAATGCTTTGATTGGATGAAGTATGCTCTTCTTCTCCAGTTTCATGGGTCTGGGCATCAAAAAGTTGAGTGTTTTGATCGTTGTGGCTGTCCTTAGTGCAGTTTTCATTTTTGTTAACCCTTGATCATTTGATCATGTCATTGATTGCTTGTTCCTAGCTTGTTTATTGGTCATTATTTTGACTTTATTGTTTCTAGACTGTTGCTCATGACAATATTCTGTCGGTAAGACGATGTTCAACACTTCTGGGTTAGAGTTTTAGTCAAGGGGCCAATAAAACATACTAGTTACAGTAAGTATGTCTTTACAATGTCACAAATTCAAACACCAATCAAAAGAACCAAGCAGAACTATGCAGAAATTGCCAGTAGTTAATAGTAAGAATGCTTATTAAGCATATACAATATTGTTTTCCAGTTTTTCTTTAATATTGTCTCATTGAAAACAAATAAATCTGTCATAACATCCTTCTAACCCTTTGTGCTGTTTACAGCCTTTTACTGCTCAGTTCAGCTTTTGTTCTGCTTCTGCTTTTCAGCATCTTTAACCCAATTGCAGTTTTTTAACACATTTTTTCTGCTTTTTTCCAGCTAAATTTTGTTCCTTTTAGCTTCTTTCTGCTAATATTAGCTTCCTTGTGCTTCTTCTTTTTCTTTGTTATTTTCAGACTTATTTTTCAATTCAGTTTATTTATATAGCACTAAGTCATCTCAGGGCACTGTACAGAAATATTCGTATACATAAATCCATCCATCCATCCATCCATCCATTTTCTTCCGCTTATCCGGGGTCGGGTCGCGGGGGTAGCAGCCTAAGTAGAGAGGCCCAGACTTCTCTTTCCCCAGCCACTTGGGCCAGCTCTTCCGGGGGAATCCCAAGGCGTTCCCAGGCCAGCCGAGAAATATAGTCCCTCCAGTGTGTCCTGGGTCTTCCTCTGGGCCTCCTTCCGGTGGGACGTGTCCGGAACACCTCACCAGGGAGGCGTCCAGAAGGCATCCTAAACAGATGCCCAAGCCACCTTAACTGGCTCCTCTCGACGTGGAGAAGCAGCGGCTCTACTCTGAGTCCCTCCTGGATGATCGAGCTTCTCACCCTGTCTCTAAGGGAGAGCCCTTCACTGCAGACGCTGCACCTATCCGCCTATCGATCTCACGCTCCATTTTTCCCTCATTCGTGAACAAGACCCCAAGATACTTGAACTCCTCCACTTGGGGTAGGACCTCCTCCCTGACCCGGAGAGGGCACCCTACCCTTTTCTGGCTCAAGACCATGGCCTCAGATTTGGAGGAACTGATCTTCATCCCGGCCACGTCGCATTCGGCTGCGAACCGCTCCAGCGAAAGCTGTAGACCACGATCTGATGAAGCCAATAAGGCCACATCATCTGCAAAAAGCAGAGACGCAATCCTAAGGCCACCAAAACAGATCCCCTCAACACCTTGGCTGCGCCTAGAAATTCTGTCCATAAAAGTTATGAACAGAATCGGTGACAAAGGGCAACCTTGGCGGAGTCCAACTCTCACCGGGAACAAGCCGGTGATGCAGACCAGGCTCTGACACCGGTCATACAGGGACCTAACAGCCCGTATCAAAGTGCCCGGTACCCCATACTCCCAGAGTACCCCCCACAGGGTTTCATGAGGGACGCGGTCAAACGCCTTCTCCAAGTCCACAAAGCACATGTAGACCGGTTGGGCAAACTCCCACGCACCCTCCAGGACCCTGCTGAGAGTGTAGAGCTGGTCTAGTGTTCCACGACCAGGACGAAAACCGCACTGCTCCTCCTGAATCCGAGGTTCGACTATCCGATGGACCCTCTTCTCCAGAACCCCCGAATAGACCTTACAAGGGAGGCTATACATAAAGAGTAAGTTAATAACATAATTTATCTAAGGAGAAGACTGCTTTGAATTTACCTCCATCGCAGAACTCTCATCTTGAGCAAGCATGAAGGCGACAGTGGAAAGGAAAAACTCCCTCGTGAGGAAGAAACCTTTAGCAGAACCAGGTTGAGGACAAGCGACCATCTGCTTCGACCGGCTGGGTTTGTTAGGAACAGATACACAATGGCAGGTCAAGAATCACATGATAAGATAAAAATAGTATCAAATGAAAACAATTCATTTAAGGAAATAAGGTCAATTTGTCCTCCAGTAGTCTAAGCCTATAGCAGCATAATAAGCCAAACCTAACTATAGGATTTATCAAAAAGAAAGTCTTAATCCCAGTCTTTAAACTGGACAATGTGTCAGCCTCACAGACAGAAACTGGAAGTTGGTTCCACAAGAGAAGAGGCTGATAACTGAAAGATCTTCATTCCATTCTGCTTTTGGAAACTCTAGGAACTGCAAGTAAGCCTGCAGTCTGAGAGAGAAGCTCAGCGGATGTTTTGCAGGGTTTTTTTTCCTCCCAAGTTTCGCACCCCCAACCCCCACCCATAACTGTAACCGTTTTTGTGGTCATTTGAGTTTCTTTCTGCTTGATTCAGCAAATGTGTGCTCTTACAGTTTCCTTCTGGTAATTCCAACGTTTTCAGCTACTTTTCAGCTAATTTTAGCTGTTTTGTGCTCCTTTTGGCGTCTTTCTCCTAACCTCAGTTTGTCAATTAATTTATCTACTACTTTCCTGCTCATATCAGCTTCTTGAGCTCCATTTGGTTTCTTACAGCTTCAATTCAGTCATTTTTAGACAAATTGAGCTAAAATTTGGTCTGGTAGCCAAGAATGATCCAATGAACCATATACCAGTAGTATGCATGTATGTTTTTATGCAGTGTTTTCTTGAAAATAAGGTTTTAATTTCCTTAATTTTTTCAGTCATTGCTGTTTAATTATTTTACAACTGGCTTATTAATACTTATTTTGTTTGTTTGTTTGTTGGTTGGTCACTTTGTCTTTATATATTTTTTGTTTTGATCTGGTATAACACATTTTATTATAACACATTTTATTTTACTAACCTCTGTATAAAAGGAGTATTATTAATATATTTGTTTTTAATTTAGTTAAACTGTGTGCCAAAGACACATCTTCTGCATTAAAAACACTTAAAGCACTGATTCATCGCTAAATCCATTCGTTTTTACACAAATCTAAATGCACCGTTTGTAAAACAGTTGACTTCTCCGTCCATCTGAAGTCCAATCCATCATTAGGAACACTTCTGTTCAACCAGCACCACAGTTAATGCTGGTTGTGGATTTTTCTGTTTAATCTTCTGGTCTAAACCTTTTCACGTGTTCCTTCAGGGGGCTGTGCAGCAACGAGAAGTAAAATCTGAGAAAGGGGGAGTAGCAGTGTTCTCAGCCAGCAGTGAGCTTTTCAGAGCAAAATGACTTTTCCAAAATAAATAGATCTGTGTCACAGACTGCCAGGAGAGAGAAAAGTCCTCGGTTCAATAATTAATTCCTGAGTCGAGGGTTTTGGAGTGCCACTGATTGGGCTGATATTTTTTAATTCTGTTATGATACAAAGGAGGCCGTTTGAAGTAATTTGTCCCAGAGAGAGCGGCTTGGAATACCATACATGCTTTGATTTAGCAAAGCAAATTTAATTTTGTTTGCTTTATGCAAACCAGCCGGGGCCATGGGGCTTTCTCTGATTCCACCAGAGGGGTGATGTGGTGGTGCTGATGATAGAGGTGGGGGAGTGCACACAACAGAAGCACACTGCTGCCGCTAATATGTAACGCAGAACGTGCACTCGCACACACACAAACACGTGCAGTGAGCAGCAACGGTTCAAAAGTACAAAGCTCGTTCCCCACATGCACACACTCGCAGTCCAATTCCTTTGAAATCAAAGCTTTAAATAATTGTTTGTGCATTGTGTTTTGTTTTCTTACATCCTTCTAATTTTAGTGTTTCCGGTGTTATTCCCATCAAGTTGTTCTAGCTGCCTCTTCTTGGTGCTTGCCATGGTTTTGTTTAGTACTACTAATGAAAGTTACTCTCCTCCAAAAAATTTTTCCACCAATATGTGAGTGGAATACATCAGAATAAATCTGTGCCTGATAGTTCATGAGACGTCCAACACCCGGCAGCTGAATAATGAAGAGGCTACTTGGTTTCTTTTTCCTCTGTGTGCAACTTTTCTTCACATCTAAGTGGAACTTTTGACATAGGCTAACGTTACGAAAATATAAATACAGAAGAAGCTGACTACATGCATTATGATGATGTCATTGATGATGGTGGAAATAAATCCTTACCATGTAGTACACTTTTAAACACCTTTTTTAAATTATTATTTATTTATTTGGATCCCATTGCCGTAACAATGGCTACTCTTCCTGGGGTCCACGTCATAAAAAAACATTTATTACAAAGACAGTTACACACACTTAATATAACATTTGTAACAGCCTTCCATCCATCCATTATCTTTTACCTGCTTCTTCCATTTTGGGTCATGGAGTTCGCTGGTGCCCATGTCCAGCGGTCGCTGTGCGAGGAGCAGGCTACACCTTGGACAGGTCTCCAGTCCATCACAGGGCCACGTAGAGACAAACGAGACAAACAACCATTCACTCTCTCACTCACACCTAGGGACACCTTAGAGTTACCAATCAGCCTAACATGCATGTTTTTGGTCTGTGGGAGGAAACTGGAGTACCCCGAGAAAACCCACGCATGCACGGAGAGAACATGCAAACTCCACCTAGAAAGGCCCCTGGACCGGGATTTGAACCAGGGACCTGCTCACTGAGAGGCAGCAGCTCTACCAGTTGCGCCACCGCACTGGCCCATTTGTAACATATGATAATTAATTCATAAATGTACAATTATATCCCTTTATATGATAAAATAATTTAGCAGGGCTCTTTTAAAAGCTCTAACAGTTGTTACATTTAACACAGATGAAGGAAGAGAGTTCCATGTTTTCATTCTTCCAAAAATATCAGTATTTTATCCAGCGTTCCTGTCGCATGGTGGGACAATAAAACAACCTTTTAAAGCATGCCTTGTAATATAATTGTGTAAAGTTTGGCTAAATAAAAGTCGGTTATATAAAACATTTGGTATCTTAGATACCACAATTTTTCTAAAAAAAAAGCATAAAATGGCAAATTCAACCTTAGGCCAAACCAAAGGCCAACTTAATACTTTGTGCATACTGATAATATTTGTAGATTTGGAACAATTCAGTGCAAGACGAGCTGCTCTATTTCAGACCAATTGTAGTTTGGTTAAGTATTTTTCTCTGGACCACACCATCAGACAATACTGCAAGTTACACAAGACAACTGTGTTAATAATTTGAGGGATTAATTTTAATGGTATATAATGTATACATCTTTTTTTAACAGCTAGTTGTCTTGTCTAGTCGTCTGCTGTCCATAGTAACTCCCAGAAGTCTAATTTCTTCTACCTGAGTAATGGCTGCTCTATTTATAGACAGGTTTGGTTTTGGTTAAGTTTTTAATGTCCAATTTGATCCAGATATTATGCTTTTGGTTTTATATAAGTTTAAAACCAATTTATTTGTATGCACTCAATTTACAACTTGTTTAAATTTGCTGGCCAAGGTGCTGGACAGTGGCTCAACAGATGAATCTGACATATATTGTGGTATCATCAGCATAGATCACTGCCCTGGCATGCTGCAGAACAAAACGCTGGCCATTAGTGAAAATTGAAAAGTTTTACATGATGTTAAATATATATTGACGGTGGAAATAAATCCTTACCATGTAGTACACCTTTAACACCATTTGTGTGTGTGTCATTCTAAGAAATGGCTGTGAGATTGAAGCAGAGAGCGGTGATATTTTTTTCTCCTAATAAAAAAGCTGTTCAGATTGGGTGCCTGTGCTGTTTTACTTTACTCCATTCAAATCATTTTCTTAGGGAACAATAATAAGTGGATAAAGCAGAAAAACCCAATTTCCTTTATGCTTTTTATGCTCTGAAAGAAAAAAAAAAAACCTCGTTGACGACCCTTTGGTCTTTTGTTATAGAAAACTGAGCTAATATCCTCCAGCTCTCTGCGCAGTTTAAAGGTCTTAATTGGATTCCATTAGTATATTGCTTGACATGACACTTGAGTCTGCTCTATTAGAATTCCCCTGCCTGGGATTAAAAAGAGGACTTTCTCTACATTTAGCTCTCTGGACTCTTTTGTTAAGTATCAAATATTCTTTGTTGGATTCACAGTTTTTGACGCCATTATTAAAAATGGAGGCTTGACTAAAATATGTGCTTTTATGTATAGAGGAACTGCTTTTAAAGGCAAGGCAGTGTCTTATTGCAGCAGCTTACTGTAAGTATCAGTAAACCTTGCAGTAATACAGTGTAGACTTTTTATATGAGCTCCACTGAGCAGTCCACCAACATCCTGCTTAAATCATGACCTGTTTTATGTTTCCTGTGAATTTCTTTCCAGTGTTTTCCTTGTGGTTTTCGTTGTCGATCACAAACTAAAAGATGGACATGCTTCAACTTATTCTCTTTTATGTTTCTTAGTTCGAGGCTGACATGGAGGGATGTTCAGCATCTGATTGCCAAGACAGCAATAATTCCAAACCCTGAAGAGCCCGGCTGGATCATCAACGCTGCAGGATACCATGTGCACCATAGGTACTGTGATACGGCCACGGATGCTATTTGAAATGGTTTTGAGCACAAATATGCAGCATCACTATGCTCAAAGAAAACCTGATTTATTCATCAGTTTAATTTGTTTGTCTAGTTATTTCCTTTGAGTTAAGCTTTAATGCTATGCACATAAATTATTATTATTTGTAATCATACATATTAGCCATACCAATAAAACATCTCGTTCTGACCTTGATAGTTTGTAAAGAAAATTGCCAAAATGTGGATGATCTTTGCAGTCTTGGCTTGTTGAGTCCCATATTATAAACACAGTAAACCTCTCACTTGTGACAGTGTGGCTGTCCACAATAGTTTTAAGCAGGCAAAAAAACTTCTGTTTCTAGGCCCAGGTGGTTTATCATTGTGGTGGAGTAGTGCAGTCCTGCGTGGAACATGGGGATTGTAGTGACAGTGAATCCATGACGTCCACTGACATAGCTTTGTTGTTGGGGATTTGAATTAAGACTGGCAATGGCCTCATGCCTATGTTACGACTGCGATCATGACAAGGTCATCCCAGAACATCTGTGATATCCATAACTGCATCCTGGTCTGAGACTGTCACGTCATGGCAGGAGTATAATGCTCCTTATGGACAAAGACATGGACTGGAGTTGAGTGGGATATCTTTTTGTTCTGGCACCAAACCTTTAGCAGCAGACACTTTGAGTTTTGAACCTTACTATGCTGTTTTAAACTGACTAATGAAACTGAGTGCAGCTCACTTTGGCAATGTTAAACAATGTTTTTTAGACTATGCCACTGCTGTAAACTGAGACACTTTTAGAACAAGCCTCAGCTTTTTTTATGTTTTTTCTTGAGGGCAGGATGTGGTCAGTCTGCTGTGAGATGGTGCAGAAGCAGAGGCTCACACAAACATGTCTGTGTTGCTTCTATCTTCATGGTCATTTGGTATAGATAAAATCTTGTCTTTTTATCTTTTTAAAATCTAACTCTGAAGTCCTGTGCAATACCCAAACACGTGTTAAAGCTTATACCAAATTGTGAATTCATGTCCATTTTTACATCAGGAACATATTTCAGCCAATTGAGACGCAGGTGTGGCATAGAGAAGAAAACTTTCTGACATTCATAATGTTCTTGCTGGTCTCTGCGTGTGTATGAATAGCCACAGTTACATTATAAATGTTGTCTGTTTTGTGTAACAAAGTAACTGTTTTAAGGGACCACAGTCAAAGATGTATTTCTAATTCTGTGCTTTTTACTCTAATTCTCAAACTTTCTCTTTTTTGACAAGAGAAACAGAAAATAAAATGTGAATGAAAGCAGATTTATTCACAATATGTGCACATTATAGTACAGAAACTGGAAGCAAAACAAGATTTCAAGAACTGGTAGAATGTAAATGTGACACATTAAATCTGTTAATTCCTCCGGGACACAGTTTACGAACATTCAAAATTGTTTGGGGGAAACATATTGAAGTTCTTGCTCAATAATCCAGGTAGAAAAATCCAACAAAGTTAAGTCAGGTCCTCTGGACGATTTCTTTTTGTTGAAACATTGTGTCTTTTATCCAAAAGACTTCATCAGTCAGAGGAGCCACAACAAACTCAGTCTTATAAACAGCACCTCCACATAATGGGTCAACCAGTTTGATGGCAATAGGATGGTTTCTGGAGTTCAGCCTCTCCCCCACTGACTTGTTTGAGGCAGCCATGACCAAAGTGGTTCAAAACATCCTAATTCATGCTCAATAATCCAGGTAGATAAATCCAACAAAGTTAAGTCAGGTCCTCTGGACAGTTTATTTTTGTTGAAACGTTTCGTCTTTCATCCAGAAGACTTCTTCGGTCTGAAGCGCTGCAACAAACTCAGTCTTATAAACAGCACCTTCGCATAGTGGATCAACCAGTTTTCTGGTGACATCCAGAACTAGCTGTTCACATGTAAAAGGAGGACCATAAACTTAACAATTCATCGTTAGTGCCCTGATGGCTGCTTGCTGTTATTCACAGAGGGCTGAGTGATACTTGCAATAACAACAAAGTCCATGCTCAATAATCCAGGTATACAATCCAACATTTTTCAGTCAGGTCATCTGGACAGTTTCTTTTTCTTTTTTTTGGGCTGAAACGTTTCGCCTTCTATCCACAAGGCTTCATCAGTCAAGGAAACACACAACACAAAACTGATTCTGGAGCAAACTAGTTATGTTGGTGCTAAGATGGTCTCTTTGTTACTCCACTGCTGGCCCTCTTCCTTGTTGACAGTTGTGTCAAACTGGTTGAAAACAACAAAGTCCATGCTCAATAATCCAGGTCTACAATCCAACATTTTTAGCAATAACAGCATTGTAAGAGGGGAACAGTTAAACCAGCCACTAGGGAGCACAAGCCAGTGTATCTCTTGTGCCGGTCCCAAGCCCAGGTAAATGGTGATGGTTGTGTCAGGAAGGGCATCCAACGTAAAACCCTTGCCAAAACTATAATGCGAGTTTATCAAAGCAAAACCATACCGGATCGGTCGAGGCGTGTTAACAACGACCACCACCGGTGCTGTTGACAAACAGGGTAAGAAGGTGACAGTTGAACATGGAGGCCTCCGCCCCTGTTTAATGATGGGCAGGCTCTCGCCACAAAGATGGCCTCCTTTACTCCTCTCTCAAACCATCGTTCCTCTCTGTCCAGGATGTGAACATCTTCATCCATGAAAGAGTGACCTCTGACCTGGAGATGAGTGTAGACTGCAGAGTCCTGGCCTGATGATGTTGCTCTTCTCTGCTGGGCCATCCTTGATTGAATGACTTGATGCAGTTTTGATTTGTGTGAGATAAACTTTGAACTAGTTCTTGTAAAGTGTAAACTTGTACAAACTGCTAACAGATCTGTGTGTCCTGTCATTGCTTTAGTCCTTGTGTTTCCTCCCTAGTGTTTTTCCTCCTTGTTGCTCAGCTCCTGTCACACTTGTCTCCAATCCTAATCATCCCAGGTGTTTGTCATTTTGTCTTGTTAGCCTCCTTATAAATACAGTGTCTTTGTGTTTCCTCCTTTGTCCGAGGATTGTGCCCCCAAGAATGTCATGTTCTGTTTCTCCCATCATTTCCTCACTTCATGTAAGTTTTGCTGCCTCTTTGTTTGTGTTTGAATAAATAGACTTTATTTTTACCTGGGAGTCTCCAGTGTCTGCCTACATGAGGGTTCACCACTTTAAACAACAGCTTGTGTCGAGATCAAACATTTCATTATTTTTGGGTAAATGGGGATACATCGGAATTTTTGTTCTTTCAGCCATACTGGTGCAGTGTTTGATTTGTTGTGGTCTTCATGGGATTTTTATACTCTATTTTATCAAGAACTTAAGCTGCTATATTCATACCCATCATCTAACAACAGACTCATGCTCAGGCTGCTGTTTAATGCACCATATTAGATTACATTAGGATTGTTTAGTGTAGATGTTTAATTTTATATTTTATATTTTTGCTATTTTTGGGTGCAACTGGGACTTTGAATACATAATTTTGTTCCACCTCATGTACCACATGTGATGCAAATTACAAAATACAATAAAGAACCTTGAACTTGGTAAATTCATTTGACAGTAATAACGATATCCTATCTTGATGTAATACATGTATATGATGTAACTAGCTGTTACATCATGCTTGGTGAACTTTAGGACCTAGAAATCCAGCTAAGGTCTGGGCTTTTTCTGATTTTTAAGTATTTTTCAGCATGTGTTAAGAAGACTGTAAATCCTATACACTATTCTATATTAAAAATGCTTTGGATAAATTTAGCAATTAAGGTGACGTTTATTCCTCTTTTTGATGAATGAATCCATTTTTCTTAGCTGTGACAAATGAATAAAAGTTACATTTGCTTATCAACAATCTGTTAAACACAGTTACTACTATAATAAACATAAAGCTTATGGCACATTTTCAGAAGCAATAGCATAGTGTAAATGGTATAGAAAGCTATTATACCCCACGAGAAACATTCAAAGCCTCCTAAAGATTTTCTGAATGTGGAAAAGGTGTGAAATGTGGAATTACAGTAATTATCCCCACATGATGTCTGAATGTAGTTTCAGTTGCAATAAATTGCTCAAACCTCATTTAAGCCTGTTTAAATGACCTTGAATGTGGTTGACTACATTTTCTGGGCCATTCTAAAACCAAACTGGGAATTTTCAGGTTTAAATGAGCAGCATCAAAGGGTTTAGTCCTGGTTGGTTTTGCAACCCTTAACAGATCATTTAGTTTAGTGTCTCGTTCACAAAACAAAATATCTGTTAAATGTGTGTTGTTATCCGTGTTTCTGGAAGCTACCTTAATCTAGTTTGGGCTTCACACAGCAGTAGTCTGTAAACATCAGGGCAGAGGAAAAGTGCAGCCTGTCACTGCAGCTCTTCATTCATCGGCTTGCTGTAGCCGTTCTTTAAGGTTTCACATTACTTCCTGTTATAGTTCAAACTGATCAGGAGTTTAAAATAGTAAAACATAATAGTTGTCTTATATATACACATTTTAGTGTCTGAAATTGATATCTAAAGAATTATAAACTGGGACTCTTGATGCTATTTGATATGATGAGCATGAAGCTTTTTGCAGTCTTTCTAATCATTTAGTTTCCATATTTTTCTAAATGTTGCACTCGTGGTGACTGTTTCCAGTTTTTATAACAGCATTTATCATCGCCCAGTTTAGCTCTTGGTTCAGCATATATCCAAAAAAGTTCAATCTGGTCCTCTGGACATTAAAAAAAAACAAAAAACAAAACAAAGCAAAAAAAAAAAAAAAAAATGTAGAAACGTTTCGTCTCTCATCCGAGAGACTTCCTCAGTCTGAGCTGCTGTTTTCAGCTCAGTCTCTTAAATAGCACCTTCTCAGAGTGGATCAACCAGTTTTGCTGCTGACAACCAAAACCAGCTGATCACATGCTCAAGAAGGACCATCAGCCTAACAATGGATCATTAGCACACTGATGGCTGTTTACTATTCACAGAGGGCTGAGTGATACTAGCAATCACAGCATTGTAAGAGGGGGACAGTTGAACCCGGAGGCCTCCACCCCTGTTTAATGATGGACGGTTTCTTTTCACAAAGATGGCCTCCTTTACTCCTCTCTCAAACCATCGTTCCTCTCTGTCCAGGATGTGAACATCTTCATCCTTGAAAGAGTGACCGCTGGCCTGGAGATGAGTGTAGACCGCAGAGTCCTGGCCTGATGATGTTGATCTTCTGTGCTGGGCCATCCTTTTGGCCAGTGGCTGTTTAGTTTCCCCGATGTAAGACTGATCACAGCCCTCCTGACACTGAACAGCATACACAACATTACTCTGTTTGTGCCGGGGGACTGGATCTTTGGGATGAACCAGTCTTTGCCGTAACGTATTTTGGGGTTTAAAAGCCACTGGGACGTTATGTTTAGAAAATAAACGTCTCAGTTTCTCTGATACTCCCTCAACATACGGAATGACCACTGGTCTGGGTCTGGGTTCCTCCTTTTCACCTGATGGCTGACTGGAGTCCTGTTTGGGTTTCTTCTCTGCTTTCAGGAAGGCCCAGTTAGGATATCCACATCCAGAGGACCAGATTGAACTTTTTTGGATTTTTCTACCTGGATTATTGAGCATGCATCAGGATGGTTCAGCATATAGGCACTTTCTTTGTTCAATAGAGCTACTGAGATGAAAGCAGATGTTATTGGATCACATTTAAATCTACGTTGATTGGCCGAGCAACTGAACAGTCTTCCATCACCTGCACTTTTAAAACTACATTCTCATTGCTAAAGTAGAAGCTACTCTACTCTTTCTGAATGTGTGCAGCATGAGGAATGCTGATCTGTCATATAGATCCACACCTCCAGCTACAGCATATTCCATTGTAACTGTTGGTGAATGTCATATCGCACATGTCACAAGTGCAATAGAGGCTGCGGTCTACCATACCCGACAAGACGCAGGCTGCGCAAAGATGCCCCTAAGACAGTCCAACACATAATAGCATGACGTAAGATCCAGGCAGGCAAAGCAACATGGAGCACCATAACCAAGTTGCTGGAATAATATGCAGGAACATCTGTGCTGAGTATGGACTGGAGGTCCCACAGGCATGGAGACTCCACCAACTGTGGTGGAGAAGAGTCTCTCTCTCTCTCTCTCTCTCTCTCTCTCTCTCTCTCTCTC
>NC_056502.1:37398199-37417116 GCF_014905685.2 Nematolebias whitei
CTATCTATCTATCTATCTATCTATCTATCTATCTATCTATCTATCTAGAGTAATGCTATTAAGCTAAATTTGCCTAAAACCTATGGTTTTATGTGTCTAACTCTAAGAACCAGGTATTGCATATGATGCAAGCACTCAGTAATAAAAAAGAGATTTTGATTACACACTTTCCTCTTACTCACAGATGTAATTTTTATGTGCACATGCACACAGCATTTTCTCCTTGTGCGCAACACTTGAACCAAAAAAGTCACGGTGAGATGTATTTGCGTTAAGACAGGTGATGTTGTCCAGAACGCAGTGATTGTAATCCTGTGATGTTATTATCACACCCACAGCGTGTCTTTGTGTTCCTACCTGTGATGAATTACACAAGAGTTCTCCTTCACGCTGCATGAAGGAAGAATCTGACAGAAGTAGAAGCCTGTGCTCCTCCAGACAACCTTTAAATGCTTTACAATGCTTTGTCCGTTAGCCAATGACATTTCAGTAATCCGTCATAGTTTTTGTGATGCTTCTCATTTCGCTCAAACTCTCTCTCCTAACTCTCACCTCTTCTTGTAGTTTCTTTCCTCATAACTTGCCCCTTTTTTCAATCCTTTCCTATTCTCTCCATTCCTATTCCTCCCCTTGATCCCCTCACTCCCAGCAAGCGGTGTCATAAAATAGATTGTAATTACTGTGTTGCTGGGAGAAGAATGGATTAATTAAAATATAATGATGCCGATCACAGCGGCAGGCGTCTGTTGAAATCTGTCCGTTTAAGGGCTGTGGCAGAAGACTTGTAATGCCCTGATCAGCCTGCAACGGCTGTGCTAATTATAAAAGATGGTTTATTGCATGGATGAGGACGGTGGACTACGCTGCAATCAGCGCAGGGTCACTTAGTGAAAGTGTTTTATTACGTGTAAAAGCAGATCGAGTATCGAGAGCATTAACATTTAGCAGTCCCACTTGAAAACCGTTGCTGAAGGCTTTGATTCTGAGACATTAGAAATGTTGGTTTTGTTTTAAGGTTGTGAGCCTTTAGGTATAAAAATACATAAAAATTAACTTTCTAAAGAACAATTTAAATTTCCTGATATACACCTTGTATCTGTTAATATATAGCAGTATTATTAAATAATGTTGTTCTTTTATATTGAATTGCCAGCTGCTGATTATTAAAAGGCTGATAGGGTGACTGTGTGAAAGTTTGTCATGTAAAAATACTTGATTAATATTTTAGAAAAATAAAAAAACAAGTTGATTACCTTTTGGAGTCAACTTGCTGTAATTCAGGATGGATGCCACAACTAATCTACTTCAGCCGACAGAAATAAAACACACACAAAAGTCAATTTGGCAGATATTGAGCTAGATTTTGTGGTAGCTGACAGACATTACCATCACACACTCTGAGCACTGCACATTGCACCAGACTTTTGCTTAAAACTTTAAGATTACCTGTGGAAGTTAACACTTCTGTCTGTTAGCAAAATATCTTATAAACCACTGGACAGATTTTGTTAAAACTTTAAGTAAATTATACAGCTGAAGAGCTATTGAAAGGACACCAGTTCAAGCTGGACGCTACACCTAATCAAATATAGCTAACACAGAAATAGCTGTACATTGAGAATCATCCTAAACTCATAACCCGAGCATTATTGAGCTGTAAAATATTGGGAATTTTGAATGAGCTCTTATTTACCATTAAAGTAGTCCCTCGTTTATCGTGGGGGATCCGTACCCTGAAGCCCCACAATAAGTGAAAAACAGCAAAGTAGGAATAGTTATAGAAGTAGTAGTTTAGTTTAGTATATATATCTATATATATATATATATATATATATAGATATATATAGATATATATATATATATACATTTTAAATCCTTCCCACACTCTTGCAATATTCTAAACAATGTTTCTAAACTTTAAACGCTCTAAAAGAGCCCAGCATGTCATGATTTCAGCTCTCTGCCTCCGCTGCTCTTTGCCACCTGCAAGCACTTTTGGCCACGCCCACTTCTCCCCTCTGCACGGAGAACATCTGATCAGCTGCAGCAGGAAGTTTATCCTGCAGTGTGGGCTGCACAAAAGTGCAGCAGGTGCTAAATAATTTTAAATATTTTATTTTAAATAAAAATTAAATGTCAATTGTGCGGCTCATCCATCAATCAGCCAATTGTGTGTCATGTCCACTATTATTTTGAAAAACCGCGATAGAGCGAGTCCGTGATAAACGAACCGCAAAGTATCGAGGGACTAAACAAAATTAGACCAAAACAGCAGTAAACCCATCATTTCTCAGCATAAAATTATTTAAGTTTAAACCTCTGGCATGAAAGGTGGAAGGAGATATGCATTCCTTCAGGTAATTCTAGGCCTTTATTTAATTTGGTCTTCAATAAAACAAACACAAAAAAACCAGTAGAGCTGTGGTGTGTAACCGTGAAGCTCTGAGAGCATGTGCAGATTGAGGACAGATGGTTGCAGTGGATGCAGCGGCTTCGTGGCTTTACAAAAGCTGCAGAAAAATGGCTTCCTTAAGATGTTGAGTGAGTGGATGTTAGTGTGTGTGTGTGTGTCCGTGCGTGTGTGTGTGTTAGGATTAGTTTGGCACTGGATGGAACGAATGGGACGCTCGCACCCCAAAGTTCCCATCTGTTTGACCTCCATATAGAATGGGAGCTTTAGAAACCTCGACAATGTCGGGGAGCGACCCCCACTCTCCCCCCTCTGCTCCGACTGCCGTGTTGACAATAAACATGTCAGCCGCCACACGCCACAGCAATCTGCCATCAGATTTACTGTGCATGAAATATGGTGGTGCTTTTATTGGTCCAAAGACTTGTCACTCATAATTTATAGGCTGTTGCCTGGCTGGCTGTGATGTCAGCTGGCTCCCAGCCCCCTTGGGAGAATCAGAAGAAAAGGGGTGGTGGGGTTAAGGATGAGGGGAGGTGCTGGATGGGAGACTGAGATGCAAGAGAGGAGAAAAGTTTGCAGCGATGTGAGCGCGAAAAGAGGAGAAAAAAGGTGATGGAGCGAAATGGGGAGAGGAGAAAAAATGAGCCACATTCATTGTGTTCCTCTCTGTAGTGAGTTAATCAGACTGGGGGATGAAAGAGTCAGTTTTTCTATTCACCTCCAGAAACAGATCCCACTCCCCCTCCCCACACTCCGAACATTGCTCTGCATTGTGCGAAGAAAGATCACATGGTCAGCAGAGGAACAAAAATTAATCTGTGGTCCATATCTCCTCTTGAAGCCTCTCTAACCCGGGAACCGTACGGCATTAGTGATTTTCACATCAGAGGTGTGACGCATGGAAAAGCAGCAGAACATCCAAACAAACTTAATTTCACTTAATCTCTTCTGATAGCAGAGGTGAAACCGCAGTGATTATCCTGGAGGAGATTTAGATGGAAAATAACAGAGGTGGAATAGATCAAAGAGATGCTGGTTTCACCGGGGAAACAAAGTAGATATCAAGGAGAATGCATGATGCTGAAATTGTATTTTTTTTTGGGGGGGGGGGGGGGGGGGGGGTGGGAAAAAAAAACCCAGTTGTGGCATTAAAAAATGAGATAAGATTCAATCCGTCTTTTGAAAAATGATACCGAATTCACAAAGAACTATTAGAATGTTTACATTTGCTGCGTTTTGTTCCGTATCAAAATAATTAATTGCCTCCATTTTCAAATTAAAAGTACATTACAACACAATTAAGGATGCAAATGAGTCTGGGCCTGTCGCGAAGAGCCAGGGAAAGTGAAAGAGTGACTGCGTTGATCTATGAGGGGTTTCATCTTTTTTTGTGTATTTAGGTGTGTTGCACTGGATAATGGTGTGTGAGTAGTGATGTTTGTAAATTCAGATCCCACTGCTATTACTGAAGACTCTGTCTGTGATGAAATCATGAGCGTACAGGCCCATAAATCAGACTTCTGCAGTGAGAATCATCAGAGTAATTAGGTCACTATAACTGATTGACCAAAGCAACAAACACAGAGTATTGTCTGGAAGACATCTTCCACTAATTAGAAAATAATCCAACTTGGAAAAAAAAAACCACCTTTATGACCATATTTGTCTGACTTCCATCTAAGCTGTGACCCCTCCACCAAACAAACTAACAAAATGTCTACATCCTGCTGGAAACCAAGAGTAAAACATGATTTTGTCATAACCTTCTCTCTTTGGAGGGAAAACAGATATAAAAGTATATAGCCTGTGGTTTACTGCAACTCCCCCTCACGCTGCCTGGCAGCAGCACGCTGGGCTGATGGATGCTGGGCAGCGGCCGCCTTTTAATTGCTCGTAAATTTTTGATCTAGGTAAAACGCCACGTTCTCCTTGTCCCCCGGCGACACGGGTGACGGAGCGCTCAGAAGGGAATAAAAGAGCCGTCGTGGGGAGAGAAATGGGAAATGGAAAAATGGGACACGTGGACACTTTGAAAAACACAGTCGTATATTTTGTAAAGGAGACCTTATGAGTGCTTTGACGACCCGTATTAACGATACAACTTGCATCGTTGATCAAGTGACTTTGCGTGCACCAACAAGGGTTATGACGTTTCATGAATTATGTTGTGGTTTTTATTTGTGTCATCTTATGACGAGAAAGGACCAAGTTAGTTGTTTTGAGTAAACTTTATAAGTGAGGTTATGCACAGTGTCAAGTACAGTCTCACAGAATGTGTTTATTCTTGAAGCATGTGTTAAGCATGACCTTCGGCCACCTTATGGGCGGCTGTGGCTGAGTGGTTAGAGCAGTCGTCCTCCAATGCAAAACTTGGGGGTTCGAATCCACCAGCATTCACATGCCAAAGTGTCCCTGGGCAAGACACTGAACCCCTCATAGCCTCTGATGTGTGTCCCATCAGTGTTTGAATGTGATAAATCTCTGATTAGTCTCTTTAGAATGATTTGTTCAATAAGCTTTGTAGAGATCTAGTAGAGTGCTGTATGAATGGGTAAATGAGGCACAGATTGTTGTAAAGCACTTTGAGTATCTTGATCAGATAGAAAGGTGATATAAGTACAGTCCATTTATCTTCACACCTAATTTTAGCTCAAAATCTGCACAAATGACCAAGTTATAGCGTTTTATGTTTAATAAGGTAGCATAGCAGCTCTTTTAAATTAGGGTGATAAAAAGTAATCATTCCGTACACATTAATAACTAATTCACTTTTTTAAAGTTTCATTAAAATCTGGTTAGTTGTTCATGAGATATTTTGCTAACATACTATAAAGATTGACACCAACAGTTAACACCAAGGGTTCAGCCAGAGATGCTGCATAATGTGTTGTGCTGAAAATATGTGTTTTGAATTACTCTCAGCTGCTACCATAGCAAAAATTTAGTTAAGATCTGTAAAACTGGCTATGTTAGAACAATTTTTGCGTTTCCAAAGTTCAGTAAACTGTGGTGGCCATCTTGAATCAGGTTGACTCAGGAAGTTAACCAGTTGTTGAAGTACATCCTATGACTGCTTTCTGAAAGTTTCTTTAAAATTTATCCAGTGGGTTGAGAGATATTTTGCTAACAGACATGCAGAGTTGACTCTTAATAGTAAAAGACAAAGTTTAAAAGCAGCTCTTGCTCAGTCAGTTATGACTCGAAGTGTAAGTTGCAGATGACTTTCGGCTACTACCACACAAACATTTGGCTCAATAACTGTAAAGCTAATTAGGTATAGCTATTTTTGTGTTTTCTAAACTTGCTTTGTTGTGGCAGCCACCTTGAATTGGGTTGACTCCAAAAATTAATTAATTAATTAATTGTAGATGTGCATACAGTGTTGACAGTATACAAATTTTACTAAAATCTGTCCAGTGGTTCCACAAGAGTTATTGATAACATAACAGACAAGTGAATACATGCAGACATGGGCAATAAACAACAAGGAAACAATTTAACAGTTGCTGCTCCTGAGTTTAATTCAGATTTATAAAACAAAAACGGAAGACATAATCCTTTCAAATGTCTGTCTCTGTGAATCACGTGCACATATATCAAGGTGCCATGAATTTGATTATTTATTAACAACTCAGAGAGGTCAAAATTAAAGTTTCATGCACATTTGGGTCAAATAGGATTCTTTTCAGAGCATGCATTCCCATGCAAAAGATATCTGTGATCTCATTGGGATTTGATAAAAGTTTTAAAATAAAATAAAATAATTCAATTCAATTCAATTCAGTTTATTTATATAGTGCCAAATCACAACAAAGTTGTCTCAGGACACTTTACAGGAACATTCACAAACATAAAAGTCAAGTAGTAAAATTCTCTATCTAAGGAATCCAGCAGACAAGTTGAATCTTGGCTTTGTTGCAGTCTCTCATCCTGAGCAAGCACAGTGGCGACAGTGGAAAGGAAAAACTCCCTTTTAAAAGGAAGAAACCTCCAGCAGAACCAGGCTCAGGACAAGCGGCCATCTGCTTTGACCGGCTGGTTTGAGAGGACAGGAAGGAGAGACAGACGAACACAGAATGGTAGGTCCAGGTATAGGTCCAGGTGTATCTGAAAGACAAATAAAAACAAAACACATGTTAAGGATAGAAAAAATAATTACAAATACAAAACAGGTTGAGCAGAGTAAGTAAAGACAGTAGTAGAGTGAAAACTGTGGTCAGTTTGTCCTTCAGCAGTCTAAGCCTATAGCAGCATAACTAAGGGACAGCTCAGGAAACCCAAGTCGACCCCAACTATAGGATTTAGCAAAAACGAAAGTCTTAAGCCTAATTTTAAAACTGGATAATGTGTCAGCCTCACGGACAGAGATTCATTCATTCAACCTTTATTTAAACAAACAAGTCACAGTGAGCCTCAAAGACTCATTTACAAGTGAGACCTGTTTGGACAGACAATAAAAGTGGTCAACTGGACACATGTAGGAATTGGAGGTGAAAAAATTCCTATCAGACTTTTTTTTCCCTGCCTGAGAAAAAAACAACAACTCTGATATTAAAAAACACCTCACACAAACAAGCACATAGTGACGTAGACATTCTGCAGAGGGGGGGAGGCGAGAGCGGTGAGCATGATCATAGATGCTCTCGAGGGCTCTGTAAGAGTTCTGATAAGGATGTAATAATCAGTCGATGTCCTCCGGTGAGATCTATAAACATTCTCGAGGTATGTCGAGGAATGGCCAAGAATAACGACTATGAGAATCCAAGAGTCCTGAAATGATGACACAAAGTTTATTCAGCTGGTTTCATCTGATTATCAGTTGGAACTTCCTCAGGGATGGGGTGGTGAGCGTCAGATCACATGTACTCCAGGTGAATTCAGATAAGGTGGCCTTCAAGGACAGCCAAGGGAGCCAAATTCAGATAAACACACAGTTGTTTTGGGGACAGGCAGAACTTAATGACATCAACCTTGAGTCTGTGTTGGTCCACTCGGTTCAGAAATGTCCAAATTACATGGCCGTACTGATGGAACGTGACTGAGTAAAAATCCCCAAGATCTGATCCATTCAGCCCAAAGCATTTGAGTCCGGGTACTCGAGACATGAACCAAGCCATCATAAAGGCAAGCAGCGTGATCGGGTCCAAATTTGTTGCCGACGACTTTCTAGATTGTAGAAAAAACAATCAGCAACCAGCCGAATCCAAAAAGCAGGAACCAGTTATCAAAAATCCAATTAAATACGTGTCCTTAAAATCCACAAGTGGCAGCAGAGATAGACACATCATCAAGTCTTCAAGTCGATGAGATATCCAGCTGCGTGTGTGCCAACAGTGCAAATCGGCTCACCTAAAGCCTGTTATCTCTTCGAAGAAATGTTGTAAATTGAGTTCATGGACCAACTGATCAAAACAGGTCCATAAGATTGGAAGTTGGTTCCACAAGAGAGGAGCCTGATAAATGAAAGTTCTGCCTCCCATTCTGTTTTTGTAAATTCTAGGAACCACAAGTAAACCTGCAGCCTGAGAATGAAGTGCTCTGTTAGGAAAATATGGAACAATAAGTTCTGTAATATAAGATGGAGCCAGGTTGTTGAGAGCTTTGAAGGTTAGAAGTAGGATTTTGAATTCTGTTCTGGATTTGACAGGGAGCCAATGGAGAGAAGCTAAAACTGGAGAGATATGATCTCTCCCATTAACTCCAGTTAAGACTCTAGCAGCAGCATTTTGAATCAACTGAAGACGTCTTAAAGAAGTATTTGGACACCCAGATAATAAACCATTGCAATAGTCCAGTCTAGGCATGATAAATGCATGAACGAGTTTTTCTGCATCATTTTTATTTAGGATGTTTCTAATTTTAGCGATATTACGCAGGTGGAAGAAGGCAGTTCTAGCAACGTTTTTAATGTGGGGGATAAAAGACATGTCCTGATCAAAAATAACACCAAGATTTTTAACATTAGAGCTGGAGGACAGATTAATGCCATCTAAGGAGGGAGAAAGACTGAAAAATTAATTCCTAAGGTGCTCAGGTCTAAAAACCAAAACCTCAGTCTTGTCTGTGTTCAACAGGAGAAAATTAAGGGTCATCCAGGTTTTTATGTCTTTAGACATGCTTGTAGTCTAAGTAGCTGATTGGATTCATTGGGTTTAATGGACAAATATAATTGTGTGTCATCAGCATAACAATGAAAATGTATCCCATGCTGTTTAATAACTTTACCTAATGGAAGCATATATAAAGAAAAGAGTATTGGCCCAAGCACTGAGCCCTGAGGAACTCCATGACTAACTTTGGTGTATGAAGAAGATTTATTATGTGGCACAGGACATTTTTCTACGTTTATCTAACTTTTTTTTTTTTACTTTTACTACAACACTTTTCTCTCATGTAGTTTTTAAGAAAACACTCACTGTAACTTATCTAGAACTGTTTGATTTTACTCCCACTAGGTACCAATACAGCAGTCCTGTATGAACTAACAAAGACAAAACGAATGTCAGGTTTCAGAAAATGATACAGATAAAGTATTGATGACCCTACAATTCTTTTTTAAGACAATTTTACTGTTTATTTTGTGCAGATTGCACAAACTGACTTTGTCAATAACCTTTTACAACTACTGTATGAGAAAACCTGTGTGTGAAAGAAAACACTAACAGGGTGAAGCCTTTCTTGTCGCCTTTCATTGTGCAACTGTCTTGTAAATCTCTGTACAGCATGAACAGTAATAGAGACGAGATTAGGAAATATGATTTTTGATCCATCACTGCAGTCCTCTGACTGTTGCCAACCCGAACAGATGCTCATCTGATCAGTTCCTCATGGCGTTAGTCTTCCTCCAGAGATGAAAGTATGAGGAGATAAATACAGGTTTATCCCACCATTTGCCTGTTCATTGTAGGAAGGTCTGATGTCCTGCCGAGGATTTTGATTATTCCCCTCGTCTGTGTCAGACTCAGTCTTGTTTCAGATCTCTATCACACTTTTCTTGTCTTGTTAATTTTTTTTCCTTTGGTATCCTCATGCTTCCTCCCTCTGTCCCCCTGCTGTTTGTGTTGTTCCTGGCTCATTTATTGTATCTAAACTCAGAGTTTGGTTTGTTGTGATTTCTATTCTCCTCGCATCGATCGGACCAGTCCCCCCTCCCCACACCCTCCGGTGCTGGGAGTTCAGGACACCTGCTGATCGTCCATAGGTCAGAAGAGGCTGGTCAGGGTTCTCCTCAGCTGTGTGGGGGGTACTATGTTTGTGTTAGGACACCAATAATGGATTTAATCAGAAACAACTTTCGGGTTTCTAAGAAGCACAGAGGTAGGAAGAAAAACACAACCAGGGTTTTTTTTTTTGCTTGACCCAGGGAGCACAGAGCGAAGAATTCTGGTGAGTGGAGGGAGCAATTTTATCCATGGCCAGGCACAATGACAGAGCCAGGGGGTGGCCAATGGTGGCTTTGGCTAGCCCAAGGACCACCAAAATTAAAAATTAAAAATAAAATAAAATACGTTTAGATAAAACGATGAGTTAAAATTTTTAAGTGATGCCCTGAAAACAAAATGGTTTGACTTTAGCCAGTTGTCTAAAGTGATAGAAGCTGGAATTGATCACTGACTTAATCTGAACAGTAAGTTTAGATCATTGTCCAGTCTCACACCTAGGATTTTTTTTTTCTTGCTGTTTGAGTATGATGTGTTAAATCAGCACAGACTTTGGAAGCATCACTGGGAGCGAAGACAAATATATATTTTGTTCATTCAACTATAAAAAATTCACCAACATCCAATCTTTGACCTAATGCATGCTCAATAATCCTGGTAGATAAATCTAACAAGGTTGAGTCAGGTCCTGTGGATGGAAGAAGGACCTAACTCAACCTTGTTAGATCCAATCTTTAATTTCTGGAGTTGGTTCACAACGTATTGCTTTTCCTGTTTTAGTGGCATATAAATTTGACCGTCACTAGCATAAAGATGGAAAGCAATACCATGTTTTTAAAGAATAGATCTGAGAGGAAGTAAGTACAGATAGAAAAGAAAAGGGCAAAACATAGAGCCTTGAGGCACTTCACATATAAGGGTTGAATGATTACATATTTTTTAAAGTCGACATTAACTTGATAATAGTCAAGTCGACATTGACTAGTTGATGACGTCATAGAAACTCAAGACGCTAAAAAAAAAAGTCATTTATTATTTACCAAAAAAGAACAAACAAAATATCGGGAGTGTATATTTATGCTCCTACCATTTATCATACTGCAAATAAGTAACAGAAAAAACAAAATTATTATTAAGCTGCAAAAGTTAGTTTTATTTTATTTACTTCACCAAATAAAATAAACCACTGCGGTGGTGGTGGATTCTCCACCGGCGGTGCTGCGCGGTGAACACCAGCTGTGGTGCGCAGTGGATTCTCCGGTAGTGCGCACCCCTGTTTTTATTTTTAATTTATTTAGGGGATAAAATAAAATAAAAACTATCCACCACTGCACACGGTGCGCGGTGGTGGATTCCACCAGCGACGGTGTTGGCCAGTGGTGAATTCTTTGGTGGAGCGCACCCCTGTTTTTATTTTGATTTTATTTAGTGGATTAAATAAAATGAAAGTAAAAACATCTTTAGTGAAATTCTTCCACACTGTTGATGACTTTCTACCTGTTTGGGAAGACTTTGCCTGCTCCTCTCCTTCCATCTGCTTGGAAGAATCTGTTTTGTAGCCAGTGGCCGGCACTGATCACATGACACAATCACTGACTGCGACTAGTCGACGTGAAATCTAAAAACTCGCGAGATGTCCTAGAATCAACTAGCTGGCTAGTCTGCTAGTCGATTCGACCCGTAAGAGGCACTACAGAGAACTCAACAACTCCAATACAAACACACTACTCTGTTACATAGGATCTAAACCTCTCTAGAGTAGTCCCTGAATGCTCACCCAGTTCTCCAGGTGAGGCAGGAGGATCTGATGTGCCAGAGACAGACGTTAGGTCCAACTGCATCAAAATAACAACGTCAAAAAACACAAAAGAGTGCCGACTCAACATTGCTGGGTAATGGATGCCTCTCTGCTTCTAGCACACTAACGTTTAGCTGAATATTTGATAAACTGATAGAGTTATATCCATTTTTCTGTTGGCTATTATTGATTAGATGTGGTAGCCATCTTGAACTGAGTTGAATAGAAAAGGTAATCTGTTGTCAATCTATATTAATTAATGACATTCTGAAATGTTCATTAAAATCTGTCTACTAGTTCTTGAGATATTTTGATAATACAGACACATGAAACACACACACATGCACACTCACAGACATAGGCTAAAGCATCATTGCTGTTTTGATGAAGCCATTGTCATGACTTGGCCGAATGCAGAAATGGTGCAAATTTAGCACATACAAGCAGCCATGCAGATCCTCTGATATGATTGTCAGAGTGTCTCACAGGATAAGTAAAGTGAACTTACAGACGCGCTGCAGGGTGACCGACTCGCAGAGCCAGAGCTCTCCTACAGTGGGCACAAAGGGAGGGAGATGGGTGAGCCTGATCAACCTCGGCACTGTCAACCCAATTACTCATTCTCTTAAAGGGCTATTAAAACATAATTGCCCGGCGATTTACATCCAAGTTAACGTGGCCTGGAGATAATTTATTATTTTCCATAAGCTCTTTCTTTTGTGCTCCTGCTGAAAGAGTGTGTGTGTGTGTGTTGGGGTGGGGGGACTGTAATTTCCTGAGTCATGAAGAAAGGCATGTTGGCAGCTTGGTGTAATTGTTTAAACCCCACTCTCAGACACCTTCCAGTCACCCTCCTTTTAATCCTCGTTATCGCTCTCATTAGCCCGGGGTCAGAGGTCGGTCGGCTCCCTCCAGAACACAAACACAGCCCTGGGAGAGGAGGCCACGAGCGGTGGTCTTGATGGGAGAATGGTGGGATGAGGTTTTTGTTTCAGCACTACACAGTGTGTGTTTGGTTCAAATCTTTTATTTGTGTGAAAGCACTTTGTTATAAATGACACATTTAAAGAAGGTTTCTGTTTGTTTCGACCATCAACAAGTATTATGGTACTAGACCAAGCCTCTCCCACGTCCTCTCGAATGTGAAGCCAGCACGACCACGATTGTTTAGGGTATTTTTATGATGCACCCTGAAATTTTGGATTTTGAAGCAACTTTTTTTTTATTTTTAAGAATTGCAATTAGTGTGGCAGACTTCAGTAACTTTATTTTTTCGATACCATGCAAAAAAAACTCACTGATTTATAAAAAATATTACATGACTGATATAAAAGCAATCTGATCTGTTTCAAAAGACTAATTGTAATTAAAAAAGCTGTGAATCTGCTGAACATGATGAGTTGCAGGCTCTGCGTGAATCTGCAGGTAATTTCTGAAAAATTTGAATCATAATTTGACATAATAAACTTAAATCTTCTGACAGGTTGTCTCTGGTTTAAGGTGACACCTCTTGTTGCTAGTAAACATTTTTCCTTCATTTAATAAATGAGCTCCTCCCTTGTTGCTCCTCATCATCACTTTGATCTAGGTCATAGAAAAGAAAGGCACTGAAACATCCTCTGGCCTGTTTTTAGGTTTTTTAATCTATGTTCCACCACAGTGTTGTACTTGGTGCTGAACAATTTTCCACCACTGTGACATAACACTTCAGGAACTTGCACTATCAATGGTACTATTTATTGGCAAATAGGATTTTGGGGCATCGGACAAGTTTTCATCCTGCAGGGTTGGATTCCAGAAAGTGAAAATGGGCAGGCAGCTGATTGGTCAAATTTGTGAAAAAGTCATGGTGAATAGTTAAAATTGCAAGACTGAGCAACATTTGGTCGAATTTGCATGCAGTATTAACAACACAACTTGCTGGAGGGAAGAATCTTTGGAAAAGAGTGAAAGTTTAAGGATGTTTAAGGATGTGGGGCGTTAGATGTTGCACACTAAAGTTTTAAACAAATACATTAGCTAGGGCTCTAAATTTGTATTGGGGCTGAGTCTGACCACACCAGCATGTGGTTTAAAATCTATAAAATGTTTAAAACCAATAACTTTCACTTATAAAAATTATTATTTCGCACACGTGGGTGTCTGAAGTAACTTAATTAAAATACTTGTAAAAAAGCACAAACGTGTCTCTTTGTTTATTGGTTTTAAAACGTGTAATTTGTTCAGCAGTTCAGGTTTACAACCAAAAATTAAAACAAAAAAAACTACAACTCTGAATGAAAAGAAACTCATTTTCCATACTGTATATTTATCTCCTTTCACTTTTAGCTTCAGATCATGCTGCTTTCAATGTACTCTGGAAGATTGAAGTGAAAAAAGTTTGCTCTTGACTTTTGCAGGAAATTCTAATAATGATTGTTTTTCCAATTTTTAAAAGGAGCCATTCATTAGTGCCTGTCTGTTTGCATTAATTTTCATAAAAAATATTATTATTTTGATATTGCCATTTATTTTTGGGCTGCATAAAGCGATTAACATATACGAGCACAATATCACAATTGAATCATTTTAATATAGCTAAATAATAGTTCCATGATTCAGCTGGTATTTGCTGGATTCTTGCTGAGCTCCTCTGTCCTGTCTGCAGGAGTCACAACCTTGTTTTCTCCTCAGCGTTCCTCCCTAAGTGAAGCTAATAAAGATCAATTCAGGTCATTCTAAAGCCTGGTCTCAGTGCATCAGCAGACTCCGTCATTTTCAGTTTATGTGTAGCTTCCTGCTGCATTTGCTGTGCATGCACAGAGGTTTGATGGGACCTGTAAGTGCATTTCCTCAGTCACGTTGATGATCAGAACCTCTGACCAACCTCTAGATCTGAGACCAGTACCAACACTGATGCTGACATTCTGAAGGTTTCCATGGTGACCAGAGACGAGGGATGAATTAGATTGACCCAATCTACAGACCTTTAAAGTGAATATGGAGTAGAGCTTTAATCAGAAACAGAAGCACAAGAAGTGGTGCTTGTAACATCTTCAGGTTGAAATCACTGGGTTTTTTTTTCCTCTTTTGGCTGCTCCCTTCTTCAGGGGTTGCCACAAGAAACTAACTTACTCGAAGACTTGGCATTTGTTTTGATGCCAGTTATCCTTTACTAGGCAACCACAGACACCGAGCTATCTGTGTGGAGCAGAGCTGCTATCTAGGGCGCCTGGGGGAGCAGATGGTGGGGGTTAAAGGCCTTGCTCAAGGGCCCAGAGTGGAGAAAATGAGGGTGGAGGCAGGTGTGGGTGCTTCACCTTTCCTACATGTCAGGGGAATTTAGGTAAAAGTCATGGATGTTTATCACTAACTAATGTTAAATTAACTTTGAACCATGTGTGTGAAGTGTGTGAGGTCAGAGAGTCTTTTGTCAGCTCAGAATCGCCTGCAGGCACACTTAATAAACTCCAAGGCCTTCTCTGAGTCTGTAAGCTGGAAATCTGAGGTGGTCTTGACCTTGCCACTGTCTGACAAGTTTGTATTATAAAACACTTCCTGCCTCACTGTGTATTACTTCCTACCTCACTGTGTATTATAAAACACTTCCTGCCTCACTGTATATTACTTCCTGCCTCACTGTGTATTATAAAACACTTCCTACCTCACTGTGTATTATAAAACACTTCCCGCCTCACTGTGTATTATAAAACACTTCCTGCCTCACTGTGTATTATAAAACGCTTCCTGCCTCACTGTGTATTACTTCCTGCCTCACTGTGTATTACTTCCTGCCTCACTGTGTATTACTTCCTGCCTCACTGTGTATTACTTTCTGCCTCACTGTCCGGTGCAGATATTCATGACTGGGAATCATGCATGTAACTTGCCTGTTGTGAACTCTGCCCTTGCAAGTAAAAATCTTCTTGTGTCCTCAGAGTGGCTTATTTGCGTAAGTAGACGATGAAAGGATATTTATTTATCTAACTCCACCCACATTTTGATGTTGGTACGGTGAGTTGAACCGGCGACCTTCTGATGCCCACCTTCTCTAACCTCTGCACCACCACCAAATTTTCAGTTTGAAATCACAGCGAGGTCACATAAATATGACTGACTTAAAGTTTTTGTTTCTTTCCATCTTTATTTAGTCAGCTCTCTTAATCAACAGTTAACATTTTGGATTGTTTTTAAAAAGACAATGTGTTCATCCTCCTGCCTGGGGTCTTTCTGTGTGGAGTTTGCGTGTTCTCCTCGTGCTACGTGATTTTTTTTTTCTGGGTGCTAAGGTTTCTTTCTACACATCCAAAGCTTTCGTGCAAGGTTAACTGGTAACTCTAAACTGTAGCAGGTGAGACTAAGGGCATGAATGATTTGTTTGTCTCATTTGTCTCTGTGGCCCTGTGATGGTTTTGCGACTTGTCCAGGGTGTCCCACGCCTCTTGCACAGTGACTGCTGTTGAAAGCACCAGCTCACCTGTGATCCAGAAATGAAATGTGGGTAAATAAAATGGACAGAAGGAGCCTGTTGCCTTTAACACCTTTTGAACTTAGATTATGTTGTGGTGTGAAAGGGACAAGTTAAAGCCAAAATGAGTTTTGGTAATTTTGTTCAAATCTTGTAGAAAATAATATAATTTCACAGGATATGTATTAGCAATTTAGTGTATGTGCTGTGAATGATTCTCAGCTACTACCACATCCAAATTTGGCTTAGTATCTGTAAATTCTGACTAAACCATAGCCCTTTAGTATTTGCTAAAGTTAATTAGCTGTAGCAACTATCCTGAAAATAAGGCTAATCATTTGTAAACATACATCAGATAATTACTGCAAGTTCAGTTTAAACCAATCCAGTGGTTCATAAGATTTTTTGATCATAGACCAACAGCAGTGACGTGCAGTCAGGTGAGGCAGTGCCTCTCCTGTCGTCATGACAAGTAAAATACAGGCAATGATAATAGAAAATAAATTTGACCACTTGACTGTTTCATAAAAGTGTTTTAGAAAACTGTTTTCTGAATTATTTCAACACTTCAATGGTCAAAATCATGAAATGTATGCATTACCTGTTCAAACAATGCAGGGTGGGGCCATGCAGTGCTCTGGGTCACCTCTGGGGGCGCTGTGACATATACAATATATGAAGAAGGTGGTTGGAACATGCTCATTGCTGTCTCTCTTTATATCACCAATATACATGTTTGATTACACGTGTTACATGTGTTGATGTGCTACAGTCTTTCTAATATATTGAATGAATGTGTGAGACATATTTCTGCTTTCTAATCGGTCATAATGCTGAAACACGCGAGAGGTGCGGCAGAATATACCGTGCCTCACCGATAGGGGGCAGTGCTGCCCCCTAGGGACAATGAAGCAGGTGCTACAGTTGGTTCTTCTGTTACACAGAGGTTCAACAGGTGTGAAGCAAACGCTACATTCATTTAAATTTGTTTAGACAAAATGGAAGATCATATCTCTAAACTTAAGGACTTTTCTAAACTAGATGAATCATACACATATAATAAGTGGATTAAAACATAATAAAATGCATTAAGCATGAATGCAATGCTGTTTTTGACAGCCAGTGTTTTTAGTTTGTTTTTTAAACATATTGAATCTGGTTACAGACTTTAAATTGACAGGGAGTGAGTTCCAAATTGTGGATCCTCTCACAGAGAGAGCACTTTGAGCAAAAGTGGTTCTACAAAAAGGAACCTTACAGTCGCCATTTAAAGCCACTCTGGTAGATCTGCAGTTTCTGTGTAATTGCTTGGTTTGGGTGCAAGTCCATTTAAGCATTTGATGATCAATTTAAAAAATATATATAATTTATAAAATTGGAAAATTCTAGAACTTAACTAAAATATTACAGTGATGAAATCTGATTGGCTTTTGGTATAAAACCTTCAAGGTCCAATTGTAGAGACTTTCCAGTGGTTTAAGTGTAGTTTGTTGAGTCTGTGACCAGACAGTAGCTCCATAAGACAAATGTGAAAGAATCATTGAGATGAAGAACATCTCTGCACAATGAAGTGTCAAATATTTTCTAATTATTTTAAAACAATTTATGTTGAAATATAAGCTTCTATTTTTGGTTCATATATGTGAGCATCCGATTCCAGATGTTCAGTGCCTTATCACCTGTCACAAAGCTCACCACACGTCCCTGACAAATCGTGTTAACATCAACAGTTAATGCTAAAGTTTTAATCAATAATCTTGTGCAATGAGTAGTGCTCAGTGTTTGTATCGAAGATAATGTTACTACTTTAAATTTTAACTCAGTATTTTTTAAATTGGCTAGATTATTGCCACTTTTTTTGTTTGCTTTTTGCTAACTCAAAAAGTTAATCACCTGTAGATGACAGACTAATATTAAATTTATCAAGATTTTAATAAATCTGTATTCTGGTTCATTAAATATTTTTGATAACGGGTGGACAAACTGATTTCAAAATGTTTACCAAAAGGCAACATTTTAAAATCAAGTCTTATACAGTCGCTCTGCACTCAGATTATAAGTTATGATGATGCTCTACTACCACAGTTTAGGCTCATTATTTGACAATTAACTAACTTCAGTTTTGTGTTTGCTAAGGTGGGGTAGCTGTAGTGGCCATCTTGAATAAAGTTTTTTCTAAAAGTTAATCAGTTGTAGATGTGTATCCAGTAATTGCAATCAGAGTGTCTCACAGCCAGTCAGAATCCAGTATCTCTACAGCTGCACTGTCAAAGCAATATAGAACTACGCTTAGCTGTAGCTCAACAGAAAATGATATGACAGCACGATGAGAGAGAAGAAGAAGAAGGAAAAGTGACCCATTCACAGGACAGCAGGGAGCCTGCTGGTGTTAGTGGGAGCTGACTTGGCTGTCTTCATGCCTCGCTCACCTGACTGTGTGCACATCTGCAGAAGCTAGGTCTGAGAGAATATACTGAATGTGGTTACATTGTTTGATTCCAGTGGGCTTGAAGCTAAAACCATACCTAAGCTTGGTTTGGCATGTGTGTGAAACTGTGGAGGTTGTGTGTTTTAGGGCTTTTGTAAAGATGTGAAAAAGTCTGAGCACAAGTGAATTTAAAGAATTATGTGTTTTTTTTAAAGGCGGTAACTAAACCAAAACTGTTATCACATTGTGTGTGTTGTGGGGGTGCATCAGTATACCACAGAGGTCTGCAATATACGGCACTGGAGCCACATGCAGCCCTTTGGTTCCTCCGCAGCGGCTCCTTCAAGCTTTGACCAAAACTGACATAAAACTGAATTTTATTGGTTGTTATGCAAACAACCAATAAGGACTAGTTTTAACAGTTTCCCTTTCATCCATCCATCCATCCATCCATTATCTTTACCCGCTTCTTCCATTTTGGGTCACGGGGGTCGCCGGTGCCTTTTTCCAGCAATCACTGTGTGAGGGGCGGGGTACACCCTGGACGGGTCTCCAGTCCATCACAGGGACACATAGAGACAAACAACTATTCACACTCTCACTCACACCTAGGGACAATTTAGAGTTACCAATCAGCCTAACATGCATGTTTTTGGTCTGTGGGAGGAAAC
>NC_056502.1:37417516-37423461 GCF_014905685.2 Nematolebias whitei
ACACACACACACACAAGAATCTGGTCTTTTCATTTGTCTTAAATTGTGAAAATATAAAAAATATATATATATATTTTTTTTCATTTAGCCTTTATTTATCCAGGTAGTCTCATTGAGCCACGAGAACTCATTTTCAAGAGAGACCTGTTTAGGGAGCAGATGGGGGGTTAAGGGCCTTGCTCATGGGCCCAGAGTGGGGCGAGTGAGGGTGGGGGCAAGTGTGGGTGTTTTCACCTACCCCACCCACAATTTTTGATGTTGTCGGGGCCGGGGCGTGAACCGGCGATCTTCGGATCACAAGCCCACCTCTCTAACCTCTGCGCCACCACTCCCCACAAATCAGGGGGAATATTAAAAATCCTTAGATATTTTTAGCTTTATAATGTCACTTCTATGGCGGCCACAAAAGCCCCCTCCAACAGACCTAAGGTGGTCCACGGGCCATAAGTTGATAATCACAGTTGTGGCAGGTTTTTGCAGCTCTGAACACTTTTAATTTAGTGGACGAAGGCGTAAAAATGACTCTTTTGATCGTAAAGGTTGCTAGAGCTGTCATGTCTAACCCAAACCCGGAGCCCGGCCCCGCCCGACCTGGATTTGGACCAGGCCATTATAATGCGCTTGGTGTGTGGGCTGGGTCGGTGTCAGACTTTTTATTGCATCAGGAACGCGCGCGGCTGATGATCCAATATATGCAAACATGGCTTGCCATACTGCACCTGCCGCACGTGGCCATTTGACCGCGCACTGACCGGCCGGTTGAAAGATGTAAAAAGTTCAGCTAAGCTTCAGATGGACTACCGCCAATGATCCATCAGCCCAAATGGGCGTTCATTCAGCCTCTGCACTCACAGCCGAGACCTAAACAGGTGAGATCACAAAATATCCGACATGTCAGAGGAGGATGCAGGCAGAAGCATTTAATGCGCTTTGACCACTTTTCTATTAATTTAATGTTATTGTATTTGAGTTTTTTATTTCCTCTGTTCTTATCCACAATTAAGAAGATCTGAATAAAAAATATCAGAACAGTTGTACAATTTCTGCTCATCTTCTTTGATTTTTCAAAACAGAGATTGAATAACGCATGACATGAAATGAAGATATGTGAATAATCAAAGTAGATATTCTGTTAAATTTTGCGTTTTTCCCCAAATAACAGTTTCTAATATTACTGTGTAACCAGCATTTTACAGCTCTTTTGCAATTTATTTTATTTTATTTTTTACATAAGTTATAAAAGTATACAGTGTCTCTTTTGTTGTTATGGATAGCTTTTGATTCCTCTGTAGACTGAACACCTTTTTGCCACATGGTCAAACTTTTTGTGTCAAAACATTTGTTTTTGTTTCTCAATCTTTAAGTCTTCAGCTCACAAGATAAGTCATTGACTCCACTTTCCATATTATTCATTTAATAAAAGCAACAAGCAGCTCATTTTACGGTTATGAAAGGCTTATGGTTCTTTTTTGTGAAACAAAGCTTTACAGACATTTTTTAAAATCAGTTTAAAGGCATACATTCCCTTCATTCAATGAGAATTTTATTTTCGAATGCAGCACGGTGGCGCAGTTGGTAGAACTGCCGCCTCCCAGAGAGCAGTTGCTCCGGTTGAAATTCCAGTCGGGGGTCTTTCTGGGTGGAGTTTGCATGTTCTGTCCATGCATGCGTGGGTTTTCTCCAGGTACTCCAGTTTCCTCCCACAGCCCAAAAAAACATGCATGTTAGACTGATTGGTAACGCTGAATAATTCCTAGGTGTGAGTGAGAGAGTGAATGGTTGTTTGTCTCTTTTGTCTCTATGTGTCCCTGTCATGGACTGGAGACCTGTCCACGGTGTACCCCACCTCTTGCACAGTGATTGCAGGATATGGGCGCCAGTGATCCCTGCAACCTGAAAAGGAAGAAGTGGGTAAAGATGATGGATGGATGGATGGATGGATGGATGGATGGATGGATGGATGGATGGATGGATGGATGGATGGATGGATGGATGGATGGATGGATGGATGGATGGATGGATGGATGGATGCAGAAGTCTCTCAGATTTGTGAAACAACTCCTGGTCTGTGAACAGAATGATGCTTTGGGGGAATTTGTTTTATGGTGTTTTTTTGCTCTTGTAGACGTTTCCTCTTGTACAGTAGATGTCACAGACGTTTGCTTAATGAAGATGTTCTGATGATATTCTGGACAGGAACTTCATGAGGAGGGTTCTGCACACTGTGATGTTTAAATCTGGGTTGCTAATGGGAGTTTTAGCTGTTTAACATAATGTGCTATATCCTATTGTCATGAGATGTCACACTCAGAGTATGTGACAGGGATGACTCTCAGCTACTACCACATCAATTTTGAGCTCAAGGTCTGTAAAACTGGCTGTTATGACCATTTTGTTGGCTACTATTGATTAGCTATGGCAGCCATATTGAAATGAGTTGACGCTAACAGTTGATCAGTTGTACATGTACATTCAGTGCTTACTGTTGGCAAGTTTCATTGAAATTTGTCCACTGGTTCATGAGATATTTTGCTAACACTACAGCCATACAAACAGTGCCTTCAGAGACAGGTGATAATTAAAACTTCTGCTATGGATTATGTGCATTCTTTCAAAACTAACTCCTATCAGCTTGAAGTCAACGTCAGAAGGGTATCTGATGTCTGTTACAGCCACGGAAGAGGGAGATCACTTCAAGGGCAACACGAACAGATGGAAAAATTACAGTCACCAGGAACTGTGTAATCATACAGAAGAACATGCATTTCATTTAACTATCTTTAAACGTCCACTTTAAGAGAACTTATCTGAACCTTTCCATTAATGCATATGCAGCATGCACTTATCTCAACATAAATATCAGCATGTATAGAAGCTGTACATTAAGAGACATTAGACATCAATTACAAGAAGTGTTAGCATTAAGTGGGAACAAAAGTCACGCAGATCACAGAAGATACAATGTTTATCAGTAAAGTGGATATGTCTTAGATTCTAATACTTCTGTGGTTTAGTCAGGTGGTTCGACTAAGACTGAGTCACTGCAGGCAGGAGGGTAGACCTTACAACATTAAAAAAATAAATAATAATTAAATAAGCAGTTTTTGAGTTTGTAACTAATTTCAGACATAAAAACAGACTGAAGCGCAAATCAAACAGCATGACTCCACCCTGCTATGTGGATTTGGAAGCTTTCTAGTACATGTATTAAAATAAACACGAGTAGTGGGGTCTCTGTAGTATTTCCTCTGGTTTGCTTCTGTCTCTTTTGATAACTCATATCAGTCTGCTCCCAGAGCTAAGCCTGAGTGGGTTTCAGTGTAAATATCTCAGACCTATTATTACTCCAACAAAATGTTCCTAGCCACTGTCAAGCCACTAAGTATAAAACGGTGAGTTGCAGACATGAAGAGAGATAATTGCCACTCACACTGGAAATTTGGCAAGTGTCTTCCCCGCGAGACCCGGATGAAATGGTGCTTCAACCCCTGAAACTGTCATTCTTAATGAAATGGTAATTACAAACCCAGCGGAACAGCTGAGGGGCCTGCCGAGGCCCACGGAGCCGAACTACAAGAATAAACCTGCTACAACAACTTGCAGAGAGGAGGGAGGGGGGCAGGGAGGGGCGAGGGGGAAAAGGAGGGGGTACAGTAAGATGATATAAAGAAAAGGCGTTCGTGTAGGTGCTACTACAAGGAATCTGAGATTTATTTCAATTGTGAAACTCAATACACTCTGCAGGTTGGAATATGTAATACACTGGGACCCTCATCAATAACACCGGCTGTGTGGAAGGCAGGAGGGGGGGGGGGGGGGGGTTGCTTAAAAGCGCCCACACAGTCTGAGTAATTGATTGTTTTGTAAGTGAACGTGTCTTTAACCTTTGGGAGGTCAGGCCCAGTCGGACACCATCAGTCCTGCCTGGGGTTGAACTGCTTCCAGCCGTTTGTCTTCCGCTGCTCCCCCGTCTCAGGGCCGATTTGTCAAGCATGAGATGTTTTGGGTGTTTAGATTACAGGCGAGTTGGGAAAACAAAGGCAAAATGCCACCCCAAACAAAAGGCCTGAGCCTGGATCTCCCACTGATCTGCAGACTGGGCGGGGGGCCAGCTACCTGGGGTGCTGAAACCGAAAGAGCGGGGAAAGGGAGGCGGTGGAGAAACCGAGCCACAGCGAATCCCCCCACCCCCCACCCCAAAAAAAACAGTCGCTGTGGAACTCGAAAACGAGCCAGAATGGAGACTGAACGGGAGCCAGCGTGCGAGTTGAACAACAGCCAGAACGGTGACATGAGATAGAGCCGGAATAGCGCCTTGAGATGGGGCCAAAATGGCAGCCAGAAACTGGGAGAGATGGGAGGGAGCTGGGGGCGGCTAACTGTTTTCTTAATGGCAATACTCCTCATCATTGGAGGTTTTAAAGTGTCCCTTTGCCGCCCTCCCAGGTACTTGGAGCTGTCTGTCTGCCAGGCTGTTACAAAGTGACTAAAGATGATTTATTCCAGAGATTATCGAGGCCAGTGGACACGTTATCACTCATGCCATGCCCTGGAGGGACAGGTCAGAAACAGACAACACCTTATAGAACACGTAACCCCTTTTGGACAAACACCTGCACCTTTTCATACAAGGGCACATGTGGGTAAATGCTGTTTATTTTCAGACACATAAGGTTAATGCATCTTGTTTTAACATGTTGGTGTCAGTGTGTTTTCTAACGTATGAGCCAGTGTGCGCACACACACACACACACAAGTGTCTGTTTGGGCATTCAGGTCAAAGCAGAAGTGTAAGTCTGCCAGTAGCATCTGTTGTTCTGTTACCGTGGATGTGATGTACCTGCTACTTCCCTCCTCAGCTGAGGAATGTGTTTCTGCATCTGTGTGTATCTGCTGTTAGATCTGACAACCACTAACACAAACTCGTGTTGAGGAGGGGGTGAAAGAAGAGAAGGAAGACTCTGGAGTTTTAAATCCCACCCTGAATCTGACAGAGAAGCTGTCGACGTCTGTGGAAACACTGCGCTCCCCTTTTACCCTACTCTCCTCACCTCACTCCTCGCCAAGATTCAAGCACCAGAAATTCTATGTTGACACCATTCCCTGAAGTGTAGTATATACTCAGTATGATACGATACTCTCCTGCTTCCAGTCAAGGCTTTTATTGTAAGACACTCATTTCAGCTTTTGGTTTCACAGCAAAGTGGTCCTTCACACTGTTGCAGCTTCTATTTCTGGATTTTTGACAGCCAAAGACTTTTTCTCTCTCTAATGTGAGCTAGAAGTAAAGGAACTTGTATCCTACATTCGTACCCTGCTTTTTTGTTAAAGATATATACATATGTATATACATATATATATATATATATATATATATATATATATATATATATATATACAGTATATATATTTCACGTTAAACATTGAATCGACTCTTAACAGACACTATGTGTAGCTGCTTACAGTAGGGCTGTTGACCGATTTTAACTGAACTAATCCATAAACAAAGAAGCTTAAATAACTTTTCTGTGTTTGAAGAACTTAATTTAACCTATCTGACCAGTCAATGTGCAAAACCTACAAACCAGCTTTTCATATTAAGTTTTCACATATAAAAATACAGTATAAAACAGTTATGTTATTGTGGTTAGTGAGCATGAATGCATCAGCACTGAAACACCCTAATATTTGTTAAATATTATAATTATTTTTGAAGATCCTTCTGCAGATTTGAATAAAGCTGCACAAAATATACATGAAAATATGCAGCTTTATAAGAAATTGTGCATTAGGGGATTTGGTTGCACTACATTGTACAAATTAGACTAATTGTGCAATCGACAGACAGACAGACGCAGGCAGACATAGATAGACAGACAGACAGACAGACAGACAGGCAGATAGATAGATAGATAGATAGATAGATAGATAGATAGATAGATAGA
>NC_056502.1:37423471-37430006 GCF_014905685.2 Nematolebias whitei
GATAGATAGATAGATAGATAGATAGATAGATAGATAGATAGATAGATTGATTGATTGATTGATTGATTGATTGATTGATTGATTGATGATCGATCGATCGATCGATCGATCGATCCAGCCTTTTTCCGGCATAAGTCAAAATGGAAACATCACTTCAACGTTTAACAGTTTGTATGAAGTTGATATTTTGGCATATTAATATTTTTAAAGAAAAAGTATGCAATTATTATTGCACTTTAAATGTTATAATTTTTTTAACTTATCCCAAAATGTTAAACTTAGATTGTGATGATGTCACATTCTCCAAATTTTGAAAATAATAATAATAATAATAATAATAATAATAATAATAATAATAATGTTGATGAAAGAAAAATAATTTATTTAAAACTTTACACTTCCTATACAGAAAAGTTTCATGAGTGATTTGTGACCAAAGGGTGTGGGCAAAGGTCAAAGAAAATCTTTACAGGACAGATGTGAGACCAGCTATGTTGTATGATCTGGAGACAGTGCATAGACAAAAAGAAGTGGCAGAAATAAAGATGCTAAGATTCTCCTTAGGAGTGACAAGGATGGATAAGTTTAGGAATGAGATCATCAGAGGTACAGCACAGGTTGAACAACTGGGAGATAAAGTTAGAGAGGCCAGACTGAGATGGTTTGGACATGTCCAGAGGAGGGACAGTGGGTATATTGGTAGAATGATGTTAGAAATGCAGCTGCCAGGAAAAAGAAAAAGAGGAGATATATGGATGCAGTTAGAGAGGACATGGAGGTAGTTGAAGTGAGGACAGAGGATGCAGAGGACAGAGATGGAGGAGGATGACTCACTGTGGAGACTCCTGAAGAGGGTCAAGCTGAAAGAAGAAGAAACTTCCTATACAGTGTATACATCAAAACAGGTATTTTTGTCATTTTTCACCAGTGTGTCTCACTGCTTTAGAACTTAGTTTTCTCTCAAATCCCCCCAGAATGTGTGTGTTCATCAAAGCATCCATAGACTCTCATTGTATCTGGGCTCAGATTTTTTTCTTCAAACCTAGAAGTGAAGAGTCTATTTTAACACCAAAATTCATGCTCATTAATCCAGGTATAAATCCAACAATGTTCAGTCAGGTCATCTGGATGGTTTCTTTTGTTGCTGAGACATTTCCTCTTTCATCCGAAGGACTTCTCCAGTCTGAGGAGCCACCAAACAAAACCGAGTCCCACAAACAGCTCACTGTTATATCTGTTATATATACAACTACTAAAATAAACTACTGCTTACTACTTGTACTACTATTCATACTTTGTGGTTTTTCACTTATCATGGGGCTTCAGGGTACGGATCCCCCACAATAAACGAGGGACCACTGTACCTCCAACATAAATCACTGTGGAAACATAGTATTCACATCTGATGACTTAACTATTCTGCTTCTTACAAGGAAATCATTATTTTCAATACAACTTGCAAATTTGTACAGTGACTATTTGAAACGTCATTTGCACTCTGTTTTAATTTTCTTTGCTCATTTTTTGAAATTGCTGTCAGGGAGAGAGAAACACAGTTGTTTGGTTACCATGATTAATCCTACACTGACAGGAGCTTAAACTTTTTTCTTCTTCCTTGTACTCTTTCCTCTTCTTATACAGTTTATACTTTAAAATGTTAGCATTTTTGTCCGCTTAGATTATTACAAAATTAACACCCAAATCATGTTTGGGTTTTAGTGAAGAAAGTTGATGTATGTTGGAGTTTCAGGCACTAGTTGGATTGGCAACTTCAGACATTTTCTAGTTCATTGTTGGACAACCAAATATGTAAACAAAATCAAACTCTCCAAACTCCGTGATTTGAAATGCCTAACAATGGTCAGTCAGGTCATCTGGACAGTTTTTTTTTTTTGTTTGTTTGTTTGTTTTTTTTCTTGAGAGAAGTTGCACCCTCCATCTGAAGGGCTTCATCAGTCTGAGGAGTCACAAACATACTGTTTTCCCCACTAAGCAGTGCACTCCTGCAGTGGACCAACCAGTTTGCTGGTGATAAGATAGTTTCTGGGGGCCGTCCCAGACAAAGAACAGTTTGTTTGTAACTCCTCAGACTGATGAAGCCCTTCGGATGGAGGGCGAAATGTTTCTCAACAACATAAAAAGAAACTGTCTATATGACTTGACTGAACATTGTTGGATTTTTTTTTTTTACCTGGATTATTGAGCATGAACTTTGATGTTTTGAACCACTTTGGCTGTGTTGTCTGAGAGAAGTCAACAGGAGAGAGGACAGCCCCCAGAAACTGTCTTATCACCAGCAAACTGGTTGGTCCACTGTAGGAGTGTACTGCTTAGTGAGGAAAACGGTTTGTGACCCTTCAGACTGATGAAGCCCTTCGGATGGAGGGCAAAGCATCTCTCAACATAAAAAGAAACTGTTCAGATGACCTGACAGACCATTGTTAGATTTTTACCTGGAATATTGAGCATGAACCTTGATGGAGTGAAATGTGCTTTAGAAAACAACCAAGAGCACCTGATTCTGAAGAAACATGACTTTCCGTTTCCGGTAAGCTGATGGACGGTAGCTCCCCTGGCTTCTCTGTAGTCTTTTAACATCAAACTGAACAGCTTTTCGAGCCGGACTAAAGTTGGTCCCCCTTCAAATTCAGTGTTCAGTGACTCAGAGAACCGGATGGGACCATCCAAAAGTTCTTTTGGTCCAGGATCGGCCGCTCCCACCCCACCGGTCACTCTGAGCGCAGCCTGCCGGCCAGGTGATCCCTCAAGCAGGGGAGTCGTCGTACGAAGGTCCGGTGTTTCTTCTCTCTCCGGACCCCAACCAAACTTCTCATCTGGACCTTTGTGGTTCTACTTGGTTCCGACAAGGATCGCTGGGTGGTATTTTGCTGGCTTTCTCCTGGACTGGCTCCTCGTGGTGTCTACATTGGTGTCCCTCTGTCCCCAAATAGGACCAGAATCGAACCAAGCAGGGCTGTGGGGGAATTCATCCTGAATAGAGCCGGTCTCAGTCTCAGTAAGCAGCCCTTCAAACAAAGGACTGTCCACCTCAGTGGGAACTGCTGTGTTCGCCTGGAGGAAACGCTCTCATGCTTTGAAGAGCCAGAACCGGACCAGAACAGAACTGGGCTAAAGACGACTTCAGCCTCTCTGGTCAGTTCTCATCATTGTTCGCCAGAGGTAGCCTCTCGTGCTGTGAAGAGTTGGAGTCAGACCAGAGCAGAACCAAGCCAGGGACGACTTCAGCCTCTCCGGTCAGTCTCATCATTGTTCACTGGGTGTGGCCTCTTGTGCTGTGGGGCATGGAGGAGCAGAGGAGCAGAGTGATGTGTACAGGAGTGAAGCACAGAGGAGCAGCGCCGTGGATCAGAGCCGAGGAAGCTGCTTGAGAGAAGGCCGGTGTCTGCATCAGAATTTTTTGCTGGCTTCCATCCAAACTCACCTGAATAATAATTCAGATCCGTGCGGATCCACCAATTCTGAACGGGTCAGCTGAAGGTTTTGTTCCTGGATCACGCTGTTGTCCTCTGTTGACTAAGTCAGGACCATGCCTTGCTATTTGCTATGAATTATCAGCTTCTACCTGTTGTTACTGGGTCCAGCATCTGTTCATCATGAGAGCAGCTTGAGTTTCATCTTCACAGTTGGACTACAATGTTGGATCCGTTGGCCCATTTGATCTAAGAAGCTGAGACTTTTCTGCTTCAGTCCCAAAATCCCCATCATTTTAAAATTTCTGACTATCTGGAGTCATTGGACCTTGTTAACACATCTGGTTCTACCTTTCCGTACAATCTTTATTGTTTCTATGTTCTGGGTAATCATGTCTTTTTTTACTTTTCTCATGGTTCAATTATGGGGGCTAATTGTCACACTATTAACTCCTGTAATTACACATCTGTCACAAAAAATACAAGAAAATGCTTGACAATAATGTTGCTACTTCTCTCAGGGATTCAGTCCAACCCTGGACCCCCCACTGATTACAGCACACCAAATGATTTTAAAAGCATGTCAGGACTTCATTTTCTGCATGTAAACACACAGTCTTTTGAGAAAACTTGATACTTTGAAAATTCTGGTCCGTTCTTCTGGGGCAGATGTAATCTTCATTTCTGAATCCTGGCTAAACAAATCTGTCTCGAATAATGACCTGGCAATCGATGGATTTAATATATATCACTGTGATCGTCAATAAAAAAGGGGGGGGGGTCACTTTTTATATCAGACTCTAGTCTTGTGTCAGCCAAAACAATCCCAAACCAATTTGAGGCCATAGCTGTAAACATCACTTTGAATGGAGACAGACATGTTCCTGTTTTTATTTTTCTACATTCGCCTTAGAATCTAGCTGTTTTTTTATTTTTTGCCATCTTTTTTAATTTGTAAAAAAAAAAAAAATCTGTATGCCTCTTTTATGATTGTCTGTTGTTGTCCATTGTTGTCATCACACGTTGTTAAAATGCTCAATATGATTATCTTGTCTAAATAAAGGTTGAATGAATGAAATTTGCTAAAGCTTTCCAGCTTTTACAATCTGTCTTTGACATCATCCCGTCAGATTTGTTCCATCCCAAACTTGTCCTAAATGCCGTTAAAACCGAAGGGATGCTTTTTTCAAACAGGAAGTTGTTCCCAGCAGTTCTTCCTCTGATTTTATCCTCAAATGGTGTCCCTATTGAGTTTGTCGATTCCTATAAATATTTGGGTTTCTTGGTCGACTCGCATCTCTCTTTTAAGCTTCACATGGAAAACCTAGTAAGGAAACTGATCGTTAAACTGGGTTTCTTTTTCAGAAAGTAGATCCTGTCTAACTCTGAATGCTAGGAAACGCCTTGTAACTGTGACTTTCCTTCCCTCCACTGACTACGGTGACATTATCTATATGAATGCTCCTACAAGCACTCTGCAGATGCTGGATGCTGCCTGTCACGGTGCATTATGATTCATAACTGGCTGCAACTACCGTACCCATCATTTCACCCTGTATTCACTGATTATTTAGTCATCATTAACCTCACGCAGACTCTCCCATTGGTACATTTTCATCTTTAAATCACTTCACGGTCTGCTGCCTTCATATAGCTCCTCCCACATGTCTCCGTGCGAGTGCAGCTATAGCGTGCGCCCTCAGGACATTATTACCTGCAGTGTCCCCTCAGTGAAAACTGAACTAGGCAAAAGGGCCTTCTCCTGCTCCGCTCATGTTTCCTGGAATATCTTACAAAAAGATCTGAAACTCTTGACCTTGACCTCTCTAAGTGACTTCAAACTTGGCAAGAACCAATGCAGACATGTTCCTGTTTTTAGTTTTCTAAATCACCTTATAATTTAGCTGATTTTTGCTACTATTCATCTTGATTGTCCTTTTGGTTACTATTTTGTTTTGATTGTTTTGATTTGGAAAGATAAAAAATAGAGAAACTAAAATTTGTATGCCTATGAAGACTTAATTACTTTAAGACTGTCTATTGTTGTTGTTGTCATCACTCTTTGTTAAGAATTCAGGTCTCTCTTGTAAATGAGTCCTCGAGGCTCAATGGGATTAACCTGTATAAATAAAGGTTGAATGAATCTTCTTTGAGAAGTTTGTCTTTCAGAACATATTTCTGAGAACACCCTCTGCTGGGAACACAAGAGTAAATCAACATTTCTATATTTTTCAGTAGAATAACAATTTCTAATGATAAAAAATATGTACATATTTCCTTGTGTACTTTAGAAATTTTTTTATTTTTATAATTATTTTGTAAATAAAGCAAGAAGTAAAATTAGGTTTAACGGGGAAATACAAGGTTGAAGTGTAAGACTAATTAATTTAGAGGAATGGTCTCTTTCTTTTGGTCTGTTCATTGAAGATCAATAAGCTCACAACTCTGTCAGCTCAATAAACCCAGATGAATATGCAGCCTGTGTGAGTGTGTTTGTTTAACTATGCTTCTGAGGACCAGTGTCAGGTCGTCCTCCTAAATATCGACATTTTGAGAAAGTGACAATTCTTACTTCTTTGCAGTCCTTTGAAATGCTTTGTAAAGAGATGAGATTTGTTTTGAGAGTCATGGACAGATTTATGTTCAGAGGTGGTTCAGAGAAAGAGAGGAATATTAGCAAAATAATGACAGTTATTGTCCTCACAATGCCATACAAATCTTTTTGTGTAAGCATCTATGTCTTTTCATCAGGTCTATAAAGGATGAATGCTTGTGTTTCAGGTTGATACTAGACTGTGAAAACACACCTTATGCTATCTACTGAGACATTTTTTTTATTTCATGCAAGGCCACAGATCGTCTGAGGGCAGCAGGTCTCTCTCAGTCTGAGTCTCGTCTCCCTGCTGGGTTTGTAAAACTGGCCTTGAATCTGCCCCAACCAGATAGATTAATGAATTACCCAGAGTGCCTTTTTTCATGGCTGAGCCAATTACTATGTAACAGAGCTTCTGCTCTATGGATCCCACAATTTAGAAGAAAGGGGGAAGTGTGTGTGTAGGTGTGTGTGTGTGTGTGTGTGTGTGTGTGTGTGTGTGTGTGTGTGT
>NC_056502.1:37430016-37445247 GCF_014905685.2 Nematolebias whitei
TGTGTGTGTGTGTGTGTGTGTGTGTGTGTGTGTGTGTGTGTGTGTGTTTGAGGAGCAAGTAGATAATTAATAAATGCTTTTATACACACTAACCAAACCAATAAGCCTTGTTTTTAGTGTAGTTATGCAGTTCTATTGTTTGTTATGTAGGTAATTGTAGGGTAATAAAGATAGAGCACACGTTCATTCAACCTTTATTTAGACAGGATATTTTTCCATGCTGGAGTGGGTGAGGAGGGAAGATGAAGTCTTCTTGTTGATCAGGATTTGTATTAGGTGCCTGAAATTTTTATTCATTTGAAAAAGACAGAAGTTACACTAAACTTTGACTTGCTTGATTATTTACTTAAACTGTATATTTGCTTTAAACAAAGCACATTATTTCTTTTTTTTTTTTTTCTTCTATTTTTAGCTTCTTATGAAGCTCTTTCTAAAAGCAGCTCACCATGGTTCAACTTGGCTGGCAACACATTTTTCATTCAACCTTTATTTATGCAGGTTAGTCTCATTGAGCCTCAAGGACTCATTTACAAGAGAGACCTTCCCCAAAATGTTTAGAGTCTCGTTATTATAAAGCCTCGAGAAACGTAACCAACTGTCGGAAATGCAACATGTTTATGGTAATTATATGTTTGTGCTTGTAGTTTGATTGATGGGTCAGCCAATAAGCAGGACTGAATGTGCACAGTGTGTGTGTGTGTATGTGTGTGTATGGGGGGGGGGGGGGGGCCCTGAGGGACTGGGGGAAGTGGAGCTCTGCACCTCCTGCAGGGGGTGCCGTGTCTCCCAGCAGAGGGATGCAGCAGGCAAACAGAGGGGTGCCTGCACCCCCCCTCGCTCCGACCCCCTCCACACAGACGTACACATCACCCAACTGCACCCCACTGAGCTACACGAGGAGTGGATGAGGGGGCTGTCGGGACCCTGTTCTCTTCCAAACCCACTGATGCATAATTCATGTGGAAATAGCAATTTTGCTATTTTGCTATTGGGGACTTAAAAAACTGAAGAAGAAAAAAGAAAACAGTTTTATTTCTGTGCAACACGCATCCTCCTCAACTCTGTCTTTTTACAAACAGTTGTTTGATATTTTAAGTGATAACCTCCTCATTGTCAAAGCGATAAATAGTTAATAATAGTTATTGCCTTATCAGCTGTGACATCAGTCACAGAGTATAAAAATATTTCCAGACGTCTTTGTCCAGGCTGTGCTAATGGACAGCCAAGCAACAGCTTGTATGGTTTTTCTGACTTAAAACCTCCTCATAAACATGATCCCAGTGTGAAGAACGTTACTTTAGCTAATACTAAACCTTTTAACTTTTATGTTCAGTTTGTTACATTTGTCTCAACCAGACAACATCGGTGTTACTGCGTAAATGTTCAGTATTTGTGCTGAGCCCACTGAAAAACACTGTTTATGGTGCAGAGGCTGAAAAATGTATCAGTACCACTGATCAGGGTTTTGTTACACAAAAATCTGTGTACAAAAGTGTAGGAGTTTTATATGAACCAATGTAGGGTGTTTTTTTTCCCACATATGCATGTGGTTTTTGACATTGAAAATGCCTCTTTAGGCTAGCCATTAGCCTAACATGGAGGAGAACTACTGTTTCTTTCTCCATACTCTGTGCTCTGAGTGATGTCAACCTGGAAAAGTATGCACACTGTTTTTGTAATTGTCTTTTGCTAGTTGCTACAGGAGAAAAGTGAACTGAGCTTCAAGACCTACCTCTAATAAACAATGGTAAATAACCCCCCAGGCATTTAATAAGCACCACCCGTGTATGAACAGCATACTAGCACTCACCCAAGTGAAACGTTAGGGTGAGTGATTAATGCTTTATTTGTATTTTCACATTGTTTGAAAGATGTGTTGTTCTGTATTGCCTTGTACTTTGCATGAAGTCTATGTCACTGCTGAAACAAGCAATAGAGTTTTTGAGTTTATCAAACTTTGTTTGACACATGTCCTGTAGGACACTGTTTACAATTCCAGGTGGATAAATAAGACAAGAATAAATAACATTTTTATTTTTAGCTTTATTGTGAAGTTTGTATTCCACTGGGTTGTGACTGTTGGCAAATAATTGGAGACATAAATTGTGAGAAAATATGCTAATTTTACTTTGAATCACGTGTACGTAGCTGGTACTTATAAAAATATCTGCAAATAAATTGCAACTTTTGCAGGGCATTGCTGGGAACATTGTGCAAATTTATTACAAATTTAGTAACAGAGTCAATCATATCTCAAATCAATCATAATTTATCCTTGTTTGTTTCTAATCAGTACATTTTTTGTTTCAGAGGTTGGCAAAATCTCCCAAAGTTGTTCCGATTTTTTTACTTATTCTGACGTGGAAACTAAATTGCAAAGTGTTTGAGATCATTTCCAGACTCCTCGACAGCAATTATTATTTTGAGAGAATTTGTTTTGCAAGTATTTTCAACTTGTTCAAAAGTCATTCAATTCATTCATTCAACCTTTATTTAGACAGGTACAGTGCCTTGCGAAAGTATTCGGCCCCCTTGAACTTTTCAACCTTTTGCCACATTTCCGGCTTCAAACATAAAGATATAAAATTTTAATTTTTTGTGAAGAATCAACAACAAGTGGGACACAATCGTGAAGTGGAATGAAATTTATTGGATGTGTCAAACTTTTTGAACAAATAAAAAACTGAAAAGTGGGGCGTGCAATATTATTCGGCCCCCTTGCGTTAATACTTTGTAGCGCTGTCTTTTGCTGCAGTTCCAGCTGCAAATCTCTTGGGGTTTGTCTCCATCAGTTTTGCACATGGAGACACTGAAATTCTTGCCCATTCTTCTTTGCAAAACAGCTCGAGCTCAGTGAGGTTGGATGGAGAGCGTTTGTGAACAGCAGTCTTCAGCTCTTTCCACAGATTCTCGATTGGATTCAGGTCTGGACTTTGACTTGGCCATTCCAACTCCTGGATACGTTTATTTGTGAACCATTCCATTGTAGATGTGTCTTCATGTTTTGGATCATTGTCTTGTTGGAAGATAAATCTCCGTCCCAGTCTCAGGTCTCTTGCAGACTCAAACAGGTTTTCTTCCAGAATGGTCCTGTATTTGGCCCCATCCATCTTCCCATCAATTCTGACCATCTTCCCTGTCCCTGCTGATGAAAAGCAGGCCCAAACCATGATGCTGCCACCACCATGTTTGACAGTGGGGATGGTGTGTTCAGGGTGATGAGCTGTGTTGCTTTTACACAAAACATATAATTTTGCATTGTGGCCAAACAGTTGGATTTTGGTTTCATGTGACCAGAGCACCTTCTTCCACATGTTTGGTATCTCCCAGGTGCTTGTGGCAAACTTTAAACAACACTTTTTATGGAGATCTTTGAGAAATGGCTTTCTTCTTGCCACTCTTCCATAAAGGCCAGATTTGTGCAGTGTACGACTGATTGTTGTCCTAAGGACAGACTCTCCCACCTCAGCTGTAGATCTCTGCAGTTCATCCAGAGTGATCATGGGCCTCTTGGCTGCATCTCTGATCAGTCTTCTCCTCGTTCCAGATGAAAGTTTAGAGGGACGGCCGGGTCTTGGTAGATTTGCAGTGGTCTGATACTCCTTCCATTTCAATATGATTGCTTGCACAGTGCTCCTTGGGATGTTTAAAGCTTGGGAAATCTTTTTGTATCCAAATCCAGCTTTAAACTTCTCCACAACAGTATCTCGGACCTGCCTGGTGTGTTCCTTGGTCTTCATGATGCTCTATGCACTTTGAACAGAACCCTGAGATTATCACAGAGCAGGTGCATTTATACAGAGACTTGATTACACACAGGTGGATTCTATTTATCATCATCAGTCATTTGGGACAACATTGGATCATTCATAGATCCTCACTGAACTTCTGGAGTGAGTTTGCTGCACTGAAAGTAAAGGGGCCCAATAATATTGCACGCCCCACATTTCAGTTTTTTATTTGTTAAAAAAGTTTGACACATCCAATAAATTTCATTCCACTTCACGACTGTGTCCCACTTGTTGTTGATTCTTCACAAAAAATTTAAATTTTATATCTTTATGTTTGAAGCCGGAAATGTGGCAAAAGGTTGAAAAGTTCAAGGGGGGCAAATACTTTCACAAGGCACTGTAAATCCCATTGAGCTTCGAGGACTCATTTACAAGAGAGATCTGATTTCAACAAAGAATGATGACAACAATAGACAACAACAATAAACAGTCATTAAAAAGTCATACAGATTTTTTTTTTTTATCAAATAGGATGGCTAAAAAAAGAAAGAAAAGTAACTAAAAACAGCTAGATTATAAGGTGAATGTAGAAAACAAAAACAGGAACATGTCTGCATTGGTCCCTGCCAGAAGTCCAACAGATTCTTAAATCTTAAAATGTCTGTGACTAATGCAAAACTTTGAAAACACTTGCAAACCTTTAGATATGTAATGCATTTTTGAAATTATGATGTTATTGATGTTGCAGCTTTATGTTGCGAGGTCTTTTTTTGCATCTTTTATACTGTTTCCTGGCCATTAAATGGTGTGAGACATGATTATTTTGGGGCTTTGCCCATCCTTGTGTTCTCTTTTTCTCATCTGCCTGTATGTTGTTTGTAATAGGTCTTTCTTGTAAATGAGTCTTCGAGGCTCAATGGGAACTAATCTGTAAATAAAGGTCTAATAATAATAATAATAACTTTTATCAAAGATGCTCTTTGCAGTTTATCCACAGCCTAGTCTGGTGCAGACTTTACCAACAATGAATCCTGCCTTGCTGTACAAAACCAGTTTCCAAACAGCCTCCTCACTAACAAGTGTGGTTTGTTTTTCTGTCTCTATCTCTGAGGGCTGCATCAGATTAAATGAAGAGAAAAACTAGCAGTTGGCGTTTCTTTATTTATTTATTTTGTTCCAAATTTGTACTGAATGATGACTGAAACATAGAGGCACTTTTAACATAGAGGCACATTTGTAGTGTTACACTTCTAATATTCACATATTATCTATTACCCAACTAAATTACTATGGCACATTGTAAAACCAGACTTTTTCTTTCAGTGGTGTCTCTTAACAGATTGGTCTGTGACTTTTTAATTTAGTTAAATCTTTTAAATTCCCATTTTTTCACCAAACTTAAAACATAAATACTATTTTCTTCTTTCGGCTTTTCCTCTTCAGGGGTCTCCACAGTGAGTCATCCTCCTCCATCTCTGTCCTCTGCATCCTCTGTCCTCACTCCAACTCCCTCCATGTCCTCTCTAACTGCATCCTCTTTGTCTTTTTCCTGGCAGCTGCATTTCTAACATCCTTCTACCAGTATACCCACTGTCCCTCCTCTGGACATGTCCAAACCATCTCAGTGTGTCCTCTCTAACTTTATCTCCCAGTTGTTCAACCTGTGCTGTACCTCTGATGATCTCATTCCTAATCTTATCCATCCTTGTCACTCCTAAGGAGAACCTGAACATCTTCATTTCTGCCACTTCCAGTTCTTTCTCCTGTCTTTTTGTCAATGCATTTAAATCATATAGACATTGTCAATAAAATGTATTATTGCTATAGTTGCTCAAACTTATTTTTCTTTTAGTTTAAAACAAACATAAGATTCTAGCTGGGGGGTTTTTGTACGCTGTAAGTGGAAAAATCGTATCACGTAACTATGAAATAACTTAAACTGTCATGTGAATGTATTCAAGTGGTCCTCGGGCGCTTACATAGCTGCTCACTGCTCCACCTGGGTGTATCTCACATGCGATGGTTTAAATACAAATAACTAATTTCACCATTGTTTAGAAACATACAAGGATGACAATACATAGCACTTTACTTTATAGTTTTTTTTTTTCATCTGCAGTGTAGTGAAACACAATTAAAGTGCTATGTGTTGTCATCATCGTATGTTGTCATACGATGATGACCTTAGTTCTCTGCATTTAACATACAGAGGTTAAAGAAGATGAGCCTGTGATCAGAAAGTCTCAAGTTCTACTCCCAGTACCGTCAATATCAAAAATGTGGGTGGAAAAGGTGAAACACCCCCACCTGCCTCCACCCTCATTTGCCCCACTCTGGGTCCCTGAGCAAGGCCCTTAACCCCCCATCTGCTCCCAAAAACAGGTCCCTCTTGAAAATGAGTTCTCGTGTCTCAATGAGACTACCTGTATGAATAAAGGGTCAATTAAAAAAAGAAAAAAGAAATCACATGTGAGATACACCCAGGTGGAGCAGTGGGCAGTTATGTGGGTGCCCGGGGAGCAGTTAGGGATTGGGTGTCTTGCTCAAGGACACCATGACATGTGTACATGGCAGGAAGTTGAACCTGCAACTTTCTGGTCCCAGGTCGGCTGCTCTACCTCTACCCCATCTCGGCCCTGACAATTAAAAAGTAAAGTTATGAGAAAAGACTCTGCAAATACCCTAAAATGTTTACAACTAGATTAAATATAGTTCCTTGGTATTATTCTACCACTGGGTCTATAAAGATACTGTCATTAGTAAATAACATGCATACATTTTCAAATTGCTCCTCAGCTGTTCCAGTTTATTACAAATGTCCTTAATGTATTTTTTTTTTCCTTCTTTTTGACTAATTCAAGGTTTTACTGAATGTATGAACATCTCATATTTTTGAAACGTTTTATATTTCATATCATTTTCTTTTATGGCTTATATAGCAGTTCTTATAGAATCCAGTAAACATGCATGAGCTTATTTGGGATCATTACTTTGTCTTTTATTTATATTTGATCAGCCACACTTGATAGCATCACATCTAAACTGTGTTTTTCTTACAATTTCAACATAAATTCATACTTCTGATTCTGTGTTTGCTTTGTCCACTGTGACAGGACGAGACTATATTAGTGCAGGTTCTTCCCCCTCTCATGCTTTCTCTGTTTCCTCTTAAGTGCGTAGACGTCTGAAAAGTCTGTACCTTGGTGTGCGTCCAACAAAAGCTCTCTGTCCATTTTCATCTTCTGGTGAATTTGTGTTTGAATAACACCAAAGCTACAAATCAAAATATGTGGGACACTTAGAGTGAGGTCATGGGTTGTAGATCACCACGGCTCCCAGAGAAGTCTCCTGGTATAAAACAGGGACGGGTGGCTGCTACTTTGACTGATGGATCTGGAGACAGAACCCATTCTCCTGAGTCTATGCCTGAGCCAACCCCTCATTTTCCTCGCCGCAATATATTTCATTAAACTTTTAACTCTTATGGTAATTTGCTTGACATTTTGAGGCTGGTGCTGCTGAGTGTTTCCCTCTCTGTAATTTCACTCCTAACAATATGTTCTAAAAAGTACACACTCGGAGGAGTTAAATGGATGAAATAGTGAGGCATCCCAAGCGAAGCAAGCCGAGCTGCGTGGCACAACATTTCATGGTTACAACAGTACAGGTCCCAGTGGCCCAGATATAATTAAGACCTCTTCTTAATTACTTAATAAGCCTAATTAGTAACATTTCCGAGCTGAAGGTTTGGCGGCGAGAGCGATGGAAATCAGAGGAGTATTAAGTCTATTTGTTATTTCATTTAAATCCTAATGCTAATGAAATTAGAGCATTATGATATAACTGAAACAAACCACGCTGGGCTTGACCAAAAGGCTAATGCGGTCTTTTATGCTCTCAATAAGCTTTAAAAAAGATTAAAAGTTTAAAAATCTAATTAATGACTGCAACAGACATGTGCCATCATATTGTAAGTGTTATTGTTTTCACTCTTCGTTCAGTTTGCGCTAATACAAGCCCAGATGTGAAGGAGAGGTGTGTCACCGGGCCTACCAATCATGGGTTGGAGCTGCTGCAGTATTCCTGGCCACTTAATTAGAAGTTGTTGGTACCACAGAAGGTGTCACCAACCTTTTCAGGCTCTGAACAGATGGTGTCCCCTTTTTTCCCCTTCTTTTTTGAGGTCCCGCCAATGCCCACTCTGTGGCTCCTGGGAAAATGACCTAACTCACAGGCAGCTGCTTAGTGCGGCTTGAGTGATTCTTTACAGATGCTTCTGTTGGGGGTGGGGGGCTTAGCAGGACGTACCACCGCAAACAAGGGGTGAGATCTGTAGCTAGCTGCCTGCGTAGCTGCAAAAATCTGGTCTAGTTGCAACGTACCGGTTGTTAAAAATCTGTGTTTTTGGTGCAACGTGCAGTAACGAACCAGCGACCTCCAGCCTGGGAATCTCGACGCCTCGGTGCTGGTTGGGTTTGCGTGCACCTTCCTCTGCTTTTTAGCAGATGGTGTGAATGTCAACTGAGAAAAGGAGCTGAGAAGGCCCGCAAAATGGAAGAAAGAAAGCGAAAGAGGTTCTGCGACAGTTACAAAGCGCTCCTGTGAGGGGCCCCCACAGATAAAAACAAACGGCGGGTAAGAGATGGCAAAGGCAGTTTCAGTCGAGGAGTGGAGTTAGTGAAAAGGCGAGGACCACAGATTTGATATTTGAGGCTGAGGGGGGTGGTGTCAAAGGGTTTAACATGCTTCGTGCTGTGCTGCGTGGACAGAAGATCAGCTGTCACTCCGTCGTCGACTTGGCTCAACCTCCATCCGACCACGCAGGAGGTGGAGAAAGAACACGACAGAAACTGGAAGGCTGTGCTTTTCTGACTAATTACTTGATATGCATTACAGTATGTGGGTTTATTCTTGAAAATATTTGCAGCGTTCCCAAAAATCTCTGACATGATTAAAAGAAAATGTACAAATCCAGTTATTAGACTGCTCACCGTGCTTTATAAACCACACGCACACGTTTGTATTGGTGGAAATCACATTCTCTGCAGAAGATGACGTGGCTGAAAAAGAAATGTCTCATTTTAACGATGCTGTTTCACTGATACAGCAAGAAACATAAAATCAGTCTTTATCCAGTTCTGTCATGTGTAAACCCGTTTCCTCCAGCTTTATCTATCAGATATATGTCTATAGGTTTATGACCATGTAGCCAGGGCAAACGCGATCAATCAGCATGAGCTGCAAGATTTAACAGGTGCACTGCCCTCACTGCAGAATAAAAGGTGGGAGAGTATATTTAATCACTAAACAGGATGATTGTGGCAAACAAAGGTCATTCTGCTAAATGAGAAGATGGAGTACCAGTTTTACACATGGTGACATGCCTGGTATTGTTTTAATTTTTGTAACCAAAGAAAAAGATCAAATGCAGAGAAATGGTGTCAGATTATTTACAACGATCCTCACACTAAACCTTTATTAATTTTTTAATAACAATTTCAACCGATTTAAAATTATTAGAGATTATGTTGTTTTTACAATCACATTTGAGATGATTTCTGTCTGTCCTGTGTCTTTCTGCACGTCCCAGTGTTTCTCTATTCTTTTGTTTCTGCTCCTATGCACACCTGAACCATATCCTAACCACTGCCGGTGTTTCCCACTCGTCTCATTAGTGTCTAGTATTTAAGCTGTGTGTTTTCACTCCCCTGGTATATGGGCATTAACTATCACTCTCCTTCCACATGTCCATGGTCTGGTCTGATCCCTCTTTTCCAATAACGTAAGTTTTGCTGCCCCGTCAGCATTTTGTTTTGTTTGTAAAATCAAATATTATTTTACTCCTGAGTCCTCCTGTCTCTGCCTGCACTTGGGTTCAACGCATTATCACCAGATCATGTCAAAATTGCAATTTATACAAATGAAAATAGCAATGGTCAGAGTCAGAGTCAGAGTTTCTTTATTGTCATTCGCACCTCATGTGGTACATGTGGTGGAGCGAAATTATGTACACAAGGTCCCAGTTACATCCAACAATAAAATGTCTAAGAAAAAACAGTAATAACATCTAAGATATGAACTAAGAAAAACATCAACTAAATATACACTAAGCACTCATAACATAAAACATTGAACATCAGCACAAACATGAACATGAGTCTGTGTGAGCAGATGTGCACGCAGGAACACATCAACATTGAAACAGATCAGCAGCAACATGAAACAGATCAGCAGCAACATGATATGGTTTTTCACAGTGATTATTCTAGTTAGAGATTCATGAGTCTAACAGCCTCAGGGTAGAAGCTGTTCCTCAGTCTAGTGGTTCTACACTTAATGCTCCTTAACCTCCTTCCTGAGGGGAGTGGGGCAAAAAGTGTGTGTGCTGGGTGGGTGGGGTCCTTCATGATGCAGGTGGCCCTCTTCCTGCATCTGGAGGTGTAGATGTCTGTGATGGTGGGGAGACTGATTCCAACAGATTTCTGTGCAGCCCTCACCACTCTCTGCAAAGCTTTTCTTTCTGCAGCTGTGCAGCCTCCATGCCACACGTTGATGCTGGAGCACAGGATGCTCTCCACTGCACACCTGTAGAAGGAGGTGAGGACTGAGCTTCCCAGACCAGCTCGCCTCAGCCGTCTGAGGAAGTAGAGTCTCTGAGGAGCTTTCTTGATCAGGCTGGTGGTGTTGTTGCTCCAGCTGAGGTTGTCATTCATGTGTACACCCAAGTACTTGTAGCTGGAGACCACTTCCACCGCAGATCCTCTTATGTTCAGGGGGGTGTAGGTGTTTTTGTTCCTTCTGAAGTCCACAATCATCTCCTTTGTCTTCTTCACATTGATGTGAAGGTTATTCTCTCTGCACCAGCTCTCCAGGTGTTCCACCTCTTGCCCGTAGCTGGACTCATCATTGTTTGTGATGCATCCCACCACCGCTGTATCATCTGCAAACTTTACAATGTGACAGCATGGATGGGTAGCTGCATAATCATATGTGAGCAGAGTAAACAGAAGGGGGCTCAACACACATCCCTGAGGAGAGCCAGTGCTGAGGGTTATGGTGGAGGAGAGGTTGTGGATCCTCACTAACTGTGGTCTGTTTGTTAAAAAGTCTAGTACCCAGTTGCAGATGGAGGGGCTTAGTCCTAGTGTGGATAGTTTGTCCATCAGGGTTTGGGGGATCATGGAGTTGAAGGCGGATGTGAAGTCCACAAAGAGCATACGGACGTAAGAGTTTTTCTGCTCCAGGTGGTTGAGCGCAGTGTGGACCACAGAGGAGATTGCATCCTCTGTTGATCGGTTCTCACGGTATGCATACTGATGAGGGTCCTCGTTGATGTTGATGGTTGTTTTGATGTGAGTCATGACCAGTTTTTCGAAGCATTTAGCAACTATCGGGGTGAGGGCCACTGGCCGATAGTCATTCAGACCAGTCACTGTAGAGCTTTTTGGGACTGGGATGATGGTGGCAGTCTAGCAATTGGGACGTAAGGGTGTTAAAGGTGCTTCAGTGTCCTTTTATGGATGCCAGAGGACATGCACGCCCAAATATATAAAGAATTCATGAAGAAACTTATAAAATCATTTCATTTTGCTGCATGTGGTAAAATTTCAATATGTTTATTTTTGCAATTAGTAAATCTAGTATTTAGTAGGTTATCCACAAAAGATGAACGCTCCCTAGTGGCTTGCTCAAGTACAAGTTTTTAAATCCCACCCCCTTTTCAAGGATCAAGGTCAAGGTTTCTTTATTAATAATAATAATAATAATAATGTCATCACTATGTTTCCATACAATGGCGAAATTAATCTCTGCATTTAACCCATTCACCACCAGGTGGTGCAGTGGGCAGCTATTGAAAGCGCCTGGTGGCATTTTAGGGATGAGGTGTGCTGCCCAGAGACACCACAAGGTGTGCAGTGACCAGGGATCGAACCTGGGACTTTCAGGTCCCGGGCCGGCTGCCCTGCCTCTACACCATCTCGTTATTATTATTCACATCACATGTGGTACATGTGATGGAACAAAATTGTGTACACAGTTACGTCCAACAAAAGTATAAATTGTAAAGACAAACAGTAATAAGATCTAAGATATGAACTAAGAAATACACTAAGCACTAATAGTACAAAAACAATAAACCAAACAAGTAAATCAGTTTTGTAAAGTTTTATTATATTTTTAAGGCTTAATAAGTGTCATGTTCCACTGCTCTGTTAGGGAGTTGGGAGGTGTATGCAGTACTTTCATATGGCGGGTGCAGGCCCACATTCCCAGTGAGCAGACTCTGGTTTCAAAAACACAACATGACAGCGTCCCAAAATGTTTTTAATATTTTTGCTTTAATTCTGAACAATGGCAGAAAGGGCAGGTGCTTTGATTCAAAGCAAAGTTTTTAAGGACTTTTTTTTTTTTACAATTTTTACAATAATTTGCTATTTCTGAATACCACAACACGCAGTTAGAGTAAAACCACCCTCCTCCACCCAACAGTTATCTGATGATGACAGCATGGCTCTCTCTTCATGAAACTCATAAGTCTGACTTTTGGTGCCCAATAACAACATTTTGATCAAAATGATGCTTTTGAGACAGATTTTTATGCACTCTGTGCCAAATGCGATCACTAAGTCAAAACAAAAGGAGAAAAGAGTTGAGTCCACAGTTTAGCTGTTTCCTCAAATGAAGCAGATGTTTAGTTTCTGCTAAACTGTTCCAACAGATCTATTGTGAGATTATTACCAACATTTAAAAGCAGCGAGGCTTAACATTCTTGACGATGTGCAGAAACATGTGGAGTGTGTGTGTGTGTGTGTGTGTGGGGGGGGGGGGGGCTCTGAAGCTGATGAAGGTTTGGTTGCATGTAAAGTCGGTGAATTCAAACGTGCTCGTCTGCTTTTGCTCTATTGTGATTAGATTTCATAGACTTCCCTGAAATAATTAACTTGTTTAGGTGTGATGTGTGACAAATAAAGTGTTTATCTGCTTCCTAATTCATTTTGAATAAGGAGGTGCATCCAAACATTTGGACTGAGACTTTATGCGAAACCGTAGTTCTCTGTTTACATTGCAGCCTTTGTGCCAGATCTCTCCTGTTTTAATTGTGTTTGTCGTGAAAGACAAACTAACGGCTGCAATGATATCTTGTCTGAGCGCTAAAAGTCTGTCTGCAAGCATCCTAAAACACGTTGTGTTTCCTTATCTAATGAGCTTTAAAACCCAAGGAACCAGCCTTACTTTCTCACAGCAAACTGAAACAATTATAATTTTGTCTTCAGTTTAAAAAAATAAAAATATTTAGAAAAGGATGATACGTCTCTGCCTTCTTAGGAGAGTTTGCTCTGAAAGAGAAGTTCCAATCGACCGTCGACCCTCGGGTTCAGGAGAAGAAATATAGTTTCCAGGCTGGCTGTGCAACAGAGGACCGTTGGACTCGATCTTCACTCTTGCAGAGTTGCTATGACTGTCTACATGTATTTTGTAGATCTGGAGAAGACTTACACTCATCATGTTCCATGAGGCATTCTGTGGGGGGTGTTGCTGGAATTTAGGGTACAAAGGTCACCACTAAGTACCGTATTTTCCGCCGTACCCGTCGCACCGCCCTGTCGCTTCGCCATATACATCGCATCTATTATGCGTCACCACTGATAACCTGGAAATGTGGGCCGGTGTTGTGCCAAAAATTGATGGACTGCCAAATGGGGGCTGCGGGAGCGTGCACGGGAGGACTTTAACAAGAATTTAGCAAGAGTAACACTTAAAAACAATTATTTGTTTGCCAAAATTATAGTAAAAGTGTGCCTCAGTCTACCTTTTGCTTAATAAACGATTAGATAGATTTGTCTTCCTTAGATAGAGAACTTTACTGACTGGCTTTTGTGTGTACGTGAATGTTTCCGTAAAGTGCCCTGAGCCCACTTTGTTGCGATTTGGTGCTATATAAATAAACTGAATTGAATTTAATTATTTTTATCACAGCTATGAGGAAACAACAGAGGTTGAAATTCTTGAATCGTTCGTTGTAATTCACTAAAGATTGTCTACTTTCATTTTTTTTCTAACCTTTTACACTATTGATATAAAAAGCACTTTTCTTCTTCTCTCCACCTGTTGTCTGTCTGCTTGGACTGTACAAACCCCTGAATGCCCTTGAACATACATTGCTCAATTTAACCCTGCACACCGGTCTGCCTAATGCCATTATCCTTGGTCCTCTACATGCTAAAAGTCATTGGTGGTGATAGTGGCTGATTAGATTGTGTCCATTGATTGCACAGCGTGCTGTGAGGAGGACGACAGTGTGGGCTGCAGCTCCAGCATCTCCTCCGCAGATGCTCTGACAGTCTGAGACAGAGCTGATAGAGCCCCATGCAGGGCAACAGATTGAGTTATTGATCCACGCTCATCTTTCTCCCGTCTCTGTCTTCTCTTCGCTGCTCCAAAAGACCCCTTCATCAGGATAATGAATTTCACTTATTGCAGATTAACAGCACATGGTCTGAATGGTAATAATGGCAAAAATTAGCTGTTTGTTACCCCCTCTGAATTCCCAAAAGGAGAGAGGAGATGGAGATTCCTTGTTACTCAGTCTGAAGATTGCTTTTTTACCTAAAAATCAAAGAGAAAGTGCATAAAAATGTAAGATTTGACGGGATATTAGGCAGAAACTATGAAAACTGTGATTTCAGCTTCATCAAGACACAGAGCAGATATTTTGGTTTGATGAAGGAGAGTGGAGGAGATATTAAAGTGAACGCTGAACCTCAAGATGTCTGCTGGAAAAGATGGAGCAAAGAGGGAAAATGAGAGAAGATTGCTGGAAAAGTGATGATTAGTAAAGTGGAAATGAGAGGATGATCAGGCAGTGGTCATACAGTCACCAGGCGGAGGCACTGCTTAAAGGTCACCCATTGTGTCTCCAGCAAAATTGGGGTGGTAAGGAATGAATAATGAGGCTTGATTACAGTCGGCAAGATGGAACATTGCACCAATTCAATCCTCCAGACAATTACAGGCAGCACAAACAGCAGCCGAGTCGGTAGGAAGTGAATGTGTCTGCGGACAGCATCGCCTCCATTGCCGACTTGTTGCCTCCTCGTGTTTGGAGCCATTAGCACATTGTCTGCGCCTGCAGCACATGTATGTGAGGATGTACATGCAACAGCATGGATATGTTGACCACAAACACAAACTGAAGAGTGCTCTTTCTGCTTGTTGCAGGTACGGCTTTGGATTGTTGGATGCTGCGTTGATGGTGCAGCAGGCAGCTCTATTCCACAGTGTTGCTCCACAGAGGACGTGCACACAGGAGGTCTCATTTCACTCTGCCAGGTGAAATGAGCCTGTTTATTAATAGTATCACCTATGTCTGTATATGTGTTTGTTGGTTTGACATGTTGATAAAATATATCATCAACCACTAGACAACTTTTAATGAAGTGCTCAGGAAGTAAACAAGTCATATATATATATATATATATATATATATATATATATATAT
>NC_056502.1:37445347-37458272 GCF_014905685.2 Nematolebias whitei
CCAAATTTTGTTGTATTTAGTTGCAATGTAAACATATAATATGACACTGAACGCAAATTCTTCTAGTCTGAACACAAAAATGTCTACAACTAAGACATAAATTGTCTTAAGATTTGATGCAGTTGTATTTGAAAGTCATCACCATCATATATTTTGGCTGTGGAAGATGTGATTTTAAAACTTGTACCATTTACTAATATTGTCAACTCTGTTAGAAAAATATTTCCTGGACCACAGAATGGATTTTATTGAAACTCTCAGAAAGTAATTATGGCTTGGATTTTAACAACTGGTTAACTTTTGGAGATGATCCAATTCCAGATGACCTCTGCATCCAACTGGAATTAGGGAACACACAATGGCCACCTCGAATCCAGTTTTAAAGATATTTAGCTAAAATGTAGTGTGATAGTAGCTGAGATCCATCCACTCTAAAAGCTAACAGTGCAACGTGTTTGCTTAAATCTCTGCTAATAATCATTAAAGTCAACACTGTCTGTCGTCTTAACAGAATATCTCATAAACGTGTAAATAGATTAGAATGAAACTCTCAGAAAGTAACGACTGGATACACAACTGTAATTTGTTAACTTTTGAAGTCAGCCCACTTCAAGGTAGATGCCATAGCTAAGTGTGATGGAAACTGAGTCGTTCTACTTTGAACACAAATCTCACAAGATCGCAACAGAGTGCGCCAAACACCATTTACAAGATTTGACCGAATCGGCTCCTTCTTACATCATCGTAAGAAATGTTTTATGTTTTAAAACAGCAGATAATATACATGTACATTCCTTCAAGTCTTGCTAGCCCATTAATGTTTTAACTTTTGTCATCTGCACGTAAAAATGTTGCTCACCGTGCATAACTTAATGTTTTTTGGGGGGGGGGGGGGTTTTTGCTGTCACAGATTTGTAATTCATGTTAAACTCCAGTTCTCTCTTTTATTCTTGTCATTTTGTTTTGCTGTCACAAACAAAAATATTAACACAAGAATTTTTTGACTTCTCTTTCGCGGTCTTGTCACATGTTCATGTGTGTGTTCACGTGGTGCAATGAGCCTGCGAGGAAACAGTTCGCCTAACAGAAGCTCTGAATGTACTATTGTTTCTATCGTCTGGAAGATTTGTTCCTCCTGGAGACCAAGTGAGGATCATGATCCAGTCGGAGGGCTGCAGCGGGACGTCTGATGAGGTCACCACTCTGGAGCATGTGCAGGTAAGTTTTCCATCACCCACCAGCAAACGGTGAAGGCAGGCAGTAATGTTTTTGACCGTATGTGTGGTTAGTAAATACTTTAAGAATAGCAGAACAAATCAGTATTCTCAGAAACTCGATAATTGACATATACTGTATTTAAAAGTAATTAACTTTTGGAGTCAACCTGAAGCAAGATGGCTGCCTCAGCTAATCAACGTTAGAAAATGCAAAATTGACTCAAACTCAGTCTGTTTTACAAACGTTGAGCAGAAATATGTTGTTTCTAGCTGACAGTCATTCCTAATATTTGAGGGCTACACAATGAGCGACATGCTTGCTTTAAATTTAACTGTCTGAGTCAACCCTGTTTGTCTGTTAGCAAAATATCCCGTGAACCACTGCACATATTTTAAGGACATTTTTAAAAAGTTAATATTGGATACACACCTACAAATGATTACCATTGAAGTCAGCCCAAATCAAGATGGCTGCCACTGGTAATTCACCTTAGCCAACATGTAAATGGATATAACTTAGTCATTGTTGCAGATTTTGACCCATCATTTGGTGTAGTATGAGAGCCATATTAAATACATAATATGAGTACTAAAAAAAATTGGGGAGATCTTGCAATATTGTGGGAGTTTGAGCAAAAAAGTTATTTTTAAGATTTGACTCAAATCGCTTTGACTCTATTTCTTCACATAAAATGGATTTAAATACTTGTTTTTTTTTGTTCCTTTGGTCATTTGTTTGCATAAACCACTACAAAGTGTATTTGATCTAGAAAATTAGAAATAATAATAATAATCTCCAATCTGTGTTACAGTTTTTTTTTTTTTTTTTTAGTAAATGCAGCGATTCTGTTTCTTACCAGTCATTGAAAAATAAAAGTGAAATCTAGTGTGAAGTTACCTTAAACTAGTTTGCATCTCATAAACCCCAGAAACCAGCTGGTCCGACTCGTTTCAGCTCCTGGCTGAGGCGCAGCTTGTTGTTCAGAGTAAACGTAAAGGAGTTGAAGACAAACCTGTGAAGTTTAGAGGGGCGAACACGTCGACGTTATTTATTTTTGACCGAGACGAAATACCTGCTCTCCTTATCTCGCCTTCAAGCTTCGATAGACTTAACCTGATGCAGCTCCTGCGATACGATCAGAGATAAGATCACCCTTTTTATCTAACTTTCAGCAAGAAATTAAATTATTTTAAAGTTTTCTCTGAAAACACTGAACGCTGTTTGTCCTAAGCTGCTTTGTTTTGTTGCAGAGCTTTGTTTTCAGCCTTTCAGTGTTCCTGTTGCACCTGAAAACATACAAATCTCACAAAAGTGCTTTCCAAACTTAACTTCTGCGAGCGTGCGAGAAGGCTTGAGGATGTCGTACAAATTGTTTCCGAGTTTCTCTGTCATGCGCCGTATCTGAGAACAGAAGATAAAAACGGATCCCTCTGCGACGTCTAACGTGTTGGCAGTGTCGTTTGCAGAAAATGGCAAACCCGTGTTTTCCTGAGCACGGTCGCATACATGTAAATGTGTTCATGTCTGATTGTGGCAGCAGGCATGCGTGTGTTCGTGCACGTTCGGAGTCGCCTGTGTTTGTGAGTTTGTGTACTTGTGAACGAGCGAGCAGCAAGAGAGAGAGAGAGAGAGAGGGAAAGGGAGTGTGTCAGCATGTAAATTGAAAAGGCTTCATCTTTGTGGCTCTGCTCCCTGGCAGAAAGCGTGGGTCAGGCCATCGCTGCGAGGTGTGATTGATGGACGTGTTGCCGTGGTAACGTGCCGTAAACTGGAGCAGGCTGTCAGTCTTTTTGCAGCTTGGCGGCTTTCTCTGCTATGTGCCATTGTCACACCAGATGTGCTGCTTGTGATGAACAGGGACAGGGAGGGTGTTGGGTGCTGGTGGGGAGGGTGGGGAGGCCAAGGGGGGTATGAGTTTATCTAAATCATTTAGCTAATGTTCCTCTCAGCCAGTTTGGTTGGCGTCTTCTTTCTCTCCTGCTCTCCTTACATGCTTCTTCTTTGTGCACATCATTGCCACATCTGTCATGTTCAGAACCTCCGATGAAACCGAACTGATTCAGATGGAACCTGAGGGACGGTGTGTTCGTTAGATTTACCTTTCTGCGTGTCCAAAGCTGATCTGGAGGGTTTGATGAGAAGGAAACTCTTTTCTTTGTTCACCCATGCTTTAAATGATCCCTAAATCAGAACCGGAGCTTGTAATTTTTACAGACATGCTGGTTTTGTTACTGAGACTGAATAACAAAGATTCTAGTCAGGTTCATGTTGTTCTGTTGAAGATGGGGGATTAGTCTGGTCATGTAGTGAGGTAAACAAACCTAATCCATAGTTGTGTGTGATCTGTTATTGCTTTTGAAGCAATGATTTATTTAAAGCTCATATTTTTACATTTTGTTTTGTTTCGACAAACAGAAAAAGGTGGACAGGTGCTCATGCTGGGTTGGGGGTGCAGCTCTGCCTCAAGTGGAGAAAGTCAAATAACTGGGAATTTAGTTAACAAGATGTTTCAACAAACTGAGTCCTTGTCTCATCATTGGGAGCATTGTTCCAGTGTGTGGAGGCGAAGAAGGAGTTGAGACAAAGGCAAAAAGTTTACAACTCTATCCATGAGTCACCCCTCACCTGTGGTCGTACGAGTGCATTTTGACTGAATGAACAAGATCGTGGATACAAGCAGCTGAACTGAGCATCCTCTGAAGGGTGGCTGCGCTCAGCCTGAGAGATGGAGTAAGGAGCTCCATCATCCTGGGGGGAGCTCAGAGTAGAGCCACTACTCCTCTTCCTCAAATGGAATCAGCTGACAATGTTTTAGCATGTGATTAAGATGCATCTCTCAGGTTTTTACAACACGTTAGAGGATAAACACATGTCGTGTGAATAAACCGAGCAGAAGCAGACATGCCCTCTTTAATTTAATAATTAAAAAAAAAATCCATATTAAGTTGTCAGGTTTGTGGTAGGAGGAGTGGTGGCCCCTGGATTGACATCATCAAATATGTGGGTGGGTTAAGGTGTCTGCCTCCACCTTGATTTGCCTCACTCTGGGCCCTTGATCAAGACCCCCTCCTGCTCCCTCGCACAGCCTAGATAGCAGCGCTCTGCTCCACACAGAGGGCTGTGGTAGCTCGGTGGGCTGTGGTTGCATCAGGAAGGGTATCCGGCATAAAACCTATTGCAAAGTCTTCACACTAGTCTGCAAGTTAGTTTGTGGTGGTGAACCCTGAGGAAGGGAGCTATTGAAAGTAGAAGAAAGAAAGTTGTCAGGTTTGATATTATAGCCGCATTAAACTATCTAAAAATAATGTATAATAATAATAATGTAGACTAGCTTTGGTACGTATGGATGGAGCAGATGTGATGTAACGCACAGATTTGTAAAATCCAATTTTCGAAATTACTCTATTTTTTAATGTCAGAGCAACTTGTTTATGATGAATCTGAAAGAAAATTTTAGCATCTACCAAATACTTTTTAAACATTTAATCTTCAATCTTTTTCAGCTTTTCTCTCTTCAGGAGTGTCCACAGCGAGTCATCCTCCTCCATCTCACCCTGTCCTCTGCATCCTCTGTCCTCACTCCATCCACCTACATGTCCTCTATAACTACATCCTCTTTTTCTTTTTCCTGGCAGCTGCATTTCTAACATCCTTCTACCAATATACCCACTGTCCCTCCTCTGGACATGTCCAAACCACTGTCCCGCCTCTGGACATGTCCAAACCACTGTCCCTCCTCTGGACATTTCCAAATAATCTCAGTCTGGCTTCTTTAACTTTATCTCCCAGTTGTTCAACCTGTGCTGTACCTCTGATGATCTCATTCCTAATCTTATCCATCCTTGTCACTCCTAAGGAGAACCTCAACGTCTTCATTTCTGTCACTTCCAGCTCTGTCTCCTGTCTTTTTGTACATGTCTCTGTCTCCAGACCATACAGCACAGCTGGTCTCACCACTGTCTTGTAAACTTTTCCTTTGACCTTTGCTGACACCCTTTTGTCACAAATCACTCGTGAAACTTTTCTCCATCCATTCCCTCCTGCTTGGACTCACTTCTTCACCTCTTTACCACACACCCCATTTTCCTGGACAGTGGACCTCAAGCATTTGAAGTCCTGCACCTTTGTGACCTCGGCTCCTTGTAGCCTCACTGTTCCACCAGCCTCCCTCTCATTAACACACATAAATGAGTCAGCTGCCTTACTATGGCTGACTTTCATTCCTCTTCTTTCAAGTGCATACCTCCACCTCTCCAAGTTCTCTTTCACCTGTTCCTTGTTCTCACCACAGATCTATCTATGAAACTATATGTCACTCCAGAACTTCTCACCACTGTCTTGCTATCCTCATACATGTCCAATACCAGTCTAACATACTTCTCTGCCATTCCAGATTTCCTCATAGCACTTCTCCTCCCTCGGCACCCTCTCATATGCTTTTTCTAAATACACAAAGACACAATGGAGTTCTTTCTGATCTTCTATGTACTTTTCCATCCTCAAAGCAAAGATGGCATCTGTGGTGCTCTTTCTCAGCATGAAACCATACTGCTGCTCACAGTCACCTCTCATCTAAGTCTTGCTTCCACAACTCTCTCCCAGATCTTCATTGTGTGACTTATCAACTTTATTCCCCTGTAGTTGCTACAACTCTGTACACTGTAAACTATAATAAACTGTCTCAAAACATAAAGGCCTGGAGAAGTTTCAACTTTCTTCATGTCACTAAAAAACATGACTGAAGTCAACCTATTTAGGTAATTTGACCTTTGTGAAAGGATTTTTGGCCTCTTAAACATCCCTTGTTTTGTTTTCTGTGTTACTTTGAAATGTATATATCAAAGTATAATTAACATAACTTAGTTTAAAACAAAACTACTGCTGACCTTAAACTAAGATAACTACAAACCGGATTCCAAAAAAGTTGGGACACTAAACAAATTGTGAATAAAAACTGAATGCAATGATATGGAGATGGCAAATGTCAATATTTTATTCGTAATATAACATAGATGACAGATCAAAAGTTTAATCTGAGTAAATGTAACATTTTAAAGGAAAAATATGTTGATTCAAAATTTCACAGTGTCAACAAATCCCAAAAAAGTTGGGACAAGTAGCAATAAGTGGCTAGAAAAAGGAAAGTGAGCATATAACGAACAGCTGGAAGACCAATTAACACTAATTAGGTCAATTGACAACATGATTGGGTATAAAAAGAGCTTCTCAGAGTGTCAGTGTCTCTCAGAAGCCAAGATGGTCAGAGGATCACCAATTCCACCATTGTTGCGCAGAAAGATAGTGCAGCAATACCAGAATGGTGTTACCCAGCGTAAAATAGAAAATACTTTTAAGTTATCATCATCAACCGTGCATAACATCATCAAAAGATTCAGAGAATCTGGAACAATCGCTGTGCGTAAGGGTCAAGGCCGTAAAACTCTACTGGATGCTCGTGATCTCCAGGCCCTTAAACATCACTGCACCTCAAACAGGAATGCCACTGTCAAGGAAATAACAGAATGGGCTCAGGAATACTTCCAGAAAGCATTGTCAGTGAACACAATCCACCGTGCCATCCGCCGTTGCCAGCTGAAACTCTACATTGCAAAGAGGAAGCCATTTCTTAGCAAGCTCCACAAGCTCAGACATTTGTACTGGCCCAGGGGTCATTTAAAATGGAGTGTGGTAAAATGGAGGACTGTTCTGTGGTCAGATGTGTCACGATTTGAAGTTCTTTATGGAACACTGGGACGCCATGTCATCCGGACCAGAGAGGACAAGGATAGCCCAAGTTGTTATCAACGCTCCGTTCAGAAGCCTGCATCACTGATGGTATGGGGTTGCATGAGCGCTTGTGGCATGGGCAGCTTGCATGTCTGGAAAGGCACCATTAATGCAGAGAACTATGTTCAGGTTCTAGAACAACATATGCTCCCATCTAGACGTCATCTCTTTCAGGGAAGACTGCATTTTTCAACACGATAATGCCAGACCACATTCTGCAGCAATCACAACATCATGGCTACGTAGGAGAAGGATCCGGGTACTGAAATGGCCAGCCTGCAGTCCAGATCTTTCACCTATAGAGAACATTTGGCGCATCATAAAGAGGAAGGTGCGACAAAGAAGGCCCAAGACGATTGAACAGTTAGAGGCCTGTATTAGACATGAATGGGAGAGCATTCCTATTTCTAAACTTGAGAAACTGGTCTCCTCTGTCCCCAGACGTCTGTTGAGTGTTGTAAGAAGAAGGGGGGATGCCACACAGTGGTAAAAATGGACTTGTCCCAACTTTTTTGGGATTTGTTGACGCCATGAAATTTGGAAACAACAGATTTTTCCCTTAAAATGATACATTCTTTCAGTTTAAACTTTTGATCTGTGATTTGAGTTCTATTCTGAATAAAATATTAGATGTTGGCACCTCCACATCATTGCATTCAGTTTTTATTCACAATTTGTTTAGTGTCCCAACTTTTTTGGAATCCGGTTTGTAATAACATGAGAGCATCAATTTAATTTTGATAATAATAATTTTAATTTTGCAAGTTTAGGCCACTTTAAACTCAGCTGTTTTTCTGAGATTCATTTATTATTTTAAACAGTTTATTGTCACACGTCTGATTAGTGTAATCGCACAGATCAGATGAAAAGTTGTGTACTGACAAAAGACAACTGGATTTTTTCCCACTGTTTCTTCTCCTTCTTATCCCCTCTAAAACCAGTTCTTTGTTCACACGTCTCCGCTCTCTCTTGTCTTGCCACCTGTTTCTCATCAGGTGAGAGTGAGTATTAACGCAGTGTGTCGCGGTGACCTCTCCATAAGTCTGGAGTCTCCAGGTGGCACGGTGTCTTTGCTGTTGGACACACGACCCAATGATGCCTCCGCTGCGGGCCTGAAGAATTGGACCCTGATGACGGTGCACTGCTGGGGGGAGCAGCCTCGAGGCCTGTGGATCCTCAAGGTCAGAGAAAAATATGGTGACCATCAGGTTTACTGTTGCATGTGTGCATTGTGTCAGTTTGGTCATATTAGCTGTTTAGTAATGAACAACTTTTAAAATGTTACTTTATTGCTATATTTGTTAGCAAGAGGTGTTTCACCTCAGTCCTGCTGCCCTGTGCAGCCACCATCTTTGTCTTCTTAGTAGTTACTTTTATATTTTTGTGTTATTTATAATTGGTAGGAAAAACTTAAATATAAGGGTCATTGTGTTTAAGTGTACATTTACTATTTTTATGTACCTTTCCAATGATTTTTCTGTGTCAACTAGCAGCTCACTTTGGGGATAAAATGTGCCAAAAAATGCTTTTTGCAGTAATAAATAAAGCTGCAATGTACATTTATTACTGCTCTACTACTGTTTCTATCCATTTTTTTTAATTTCTCCCATAATTTAGGAATAACTCATGCCAAAAATACGTTAAAGTGTTGCTTGTTTGGAAATGGTGTGTTATGACTATTAGTGGGCAGTACATTGTATGGTGTAGACAGAATCAAAATCAGAATCAGAATAAACTTTATTGGCATTGCACCGAGATACAACGCAAATATGTACAGTCGTCCGAAACATGGGCGGAGTGCACGAAGCTGCGGCTATAAATAGCACGGCCTTCTTATTCTTATTCAGAATAATATTTTGCTTAGATGAGAAAAGGGAAGAAAACATGAGGAGAGACAGTAGAAAAAAAGATCTCTCACACCGTGTCCTAGACAGGGAACGATTTGAGGCATCAAAAAAAAAAAACTACCACAGCAAAGCAACATCAATAGACGTGATACATGAACATATAGACCGGTGAAGACATTGAATTTTGATGGGAAAGTCATAGCATAGTCCAGAGCCCCCCTCTGCGCCATTGTCCAGATAAGAGGTGTTATTTGTCACCAGCTTGGTTGAGGTTCTGTCACATGTCCATGGCCTTGGAGAAGGGTGAGGAGACAGACAAAGCATCTTTGTTGTTTTCAAAACATTCCAGGAGGAGTTGAGATACTGTAAGTCCAGCATCAAGGCCACAGTTTGGGTCAGGCAGAACTCGTGAATTGTTGTTTCTGCCTTTTTAAAGTCTCGCTGGTATGTATTCCTCTGATGTAACTTCAAAATAGCTGAATTGATCCTTTACGCCAAAAGTCGAGCTCACAGCTTCTCCAAGATTTTTCCCACCGTTCATGGGTGCTGCCAGAAAGTTCACAGTCCTGATAACAGCTGCTCCAGCTCCCTGCTGCAGCTCTCCAAATTCAGTCTGAGTGCTGTCGAGTTTCGGCACATCCACACAAATTTATAGACAATCCAGAATTCACCAGCCAAAAATTCACAGCAAAAAAAAAAAAAAAAAACAGTTGTCACCATGAATCCAATTTGTTTCCATCGAGGTAAGAGGGTCCTCCTTATGCCTTGACTCCTGTCAGGAGAAGTTGATAAATTTTGTTGCGAGACCAGCTGATCCTTCAAATTAAGCAGTATGCAGGGGGAAAAATAGGCTTTTTAAGGGTACAAAGTTGCAACATAAAGGATTTTGGCAAACGAGTGAGCTGTTTTTGAAGATGTATAGCTCAGGTAGAACAAAGTCCATGCTCAATAATCCAGGTATAAAATCCAACATTTTTCAGTCAGGTCATCTGGACAGTTTCTTTTTTTTTGAGCTGAAACCTTTCGCCTTCGATCCGGAAGGCTTCATCAGTCAAGGAAACACAACAAAACTGATTCTTCCTCCAACAGCTTACTCCAAAGTGGAACAAACCAGTTCTGCTTGTGATTAGATGGTCTCTTTGGTACGCCCCTCCTCCATTGCCGGCTCTCTTCATTGTTCCACTTTGGAGTAAGCTGTTGGAGGAAGAATCAGTTTTGTTGTGTGTTTTCTTGACTGATGAAGCCTTCCGGATCGAAGGTGAAATGTTTCTGCACAAAAAAAAAGAAACTGTCCTGATGAACTGATAGCTCAGGTAGAGTTCACAATATTTTCTTACTTGCACACAAAACATTTTTTGCATTGAGTAAAAATTAGCACAAAAAAATGAAGAGGAGACAAATGAGCAACAAATAAAAAGAGAAGTTGCTCTATGGAGTTTGTGGAAACAGCAATTAAAATGATTTTATTTTACATGGCAATAATAAATAAAATTGTGGCCAATTGTCTGCATCAGGGTGATTGTCTGCTGTGGCGTACGCCACCCGATTCTCAAAACAACCGTCAACGAGTGAGTGAGCGAAAAGGCATTAATTGCAGGAAATGACATCACATTGTTCACATTAGTGTAAAAAAGAGAAGAAAATAAACAATTAACCAAACTAACGGGGTAAAATCTATCCCTGAATCTAGAGCATGTGTCTTTCAGTCAAACAATCCAAACGGTTTGACTATGAAGTAGTTTTTCAGAGACTCTTTTAAGTTTCAGTCAACATGGACCATCATTGTGTCTTGTTGTTTCTTAATCTAATGCTGTTACATAACTCTGCTGTTTAGTGATACACAGAACAGGAGTGCATGCCACGGAAGACAAACCTGATTTGAAGTTGTGGTTGCAACTTGTTGCACAAACTTTTTGTTTCTTCGGAGAGATCACACAACCAAACTTCCATTCACTCCCATTGTATCTGATCAACATTTCTCCTGAAAATTGGCTTTCCCACTCGTCATATCTCGCACATAAAACACGGCAGGTGCAGAGACTTTAACATGTATGACAGGTAGATGTTTCTGCCACTTAGAGTTCAGGGTTTGTTTTTTCCTACACAATTTACAGTTTTCACAGTGGATGATCTTTATTCTGCACTTTTGTGTGACTATTTTGTTAAAAGTGCTGTCAGGAGGTGAGAGCTGTAGGTGTGTGGTTACCATGGTGACCTTAATGAGCCACTGCCTTCAGCTTTAATGTGTCTTTTCATCTTAGGTCTATTTCTTTTTATACAGTTTTTATACGTCAAATGATTGACATTTTGTCAACTTATATTATCACAAAAGGAAGAACTAAATTACTTTTGGGCAAAAGAGAAGAAAGTTGATGAATGTCATAATTTTGGTTTTTAGGACCCTTCACATTATCTTTTATTCTCTCATTTTTACACACTCTCCTATAGAGACCATGTTCCACATACCTTTTCTCTTGATATAGAACTGATTTTCTCTGCTTCACGTCGTCTTTTCCCAGTTTATAGAAGTTTAAAAATAGCCCGGCACAGCACAGCATGGCACAGCTCAGCTCGGTTCAGTTCATTTTGCAATAGCAAAGTGAATCATCCTCTACTTTCATCTTCGAGCGTCAGCCAAGCATGGCAATCTTCATTTTCCTTCCCGCACTCTTCTTTTCCTTTTTATTTTTTGACTCCCGTAGATGTGCCGATGTCTGATATGGAGGAAGTAGCTAAAATGGAAGGGAAATTAAGACTGGAAGGTTAAGTAACCTTGGCTGAGTTTTGACAGACACAATGCTGCAGACGTCTGATTACACTCCATGCCCACAGACTGTTGCCTGCTCAGGTCATTTACTGTATGTGAGTGGGTGGGAGCAGTGGAGTCGGGGTGAGTGGGGGGCTGTGTAAGTATGTGTTTTTGTGCATGTGCAAATAGGCATCAGTCCTTGTAAACAGTTGAAGGTTTCTAAGGAAAAAGCTGTGAAGATGAAAGACAACAACCCCCTATCCTCTCTCACCTCACTCCTCCTGCAGCACTCACACACACACACACACACACACACACACACACACACTTCCTTTCTAACGCTGCCTTTTTGTCATTGTGCTTCTCCCACGTCCTTGCGTAGATTTACTGTCCCCTCAGTGACCAATTACCAGCACCCAGTGTGTTGCAGGGACTGGGAACGCCACACCGTGAGCCACAAAACGGCGTCACTGCTCATTACCTGAGGGGCCAAGAAGAGTCGCTGCAACAATCGCAAAGCATAAAATAACATTCTCAATGGATTATCATACATGGACGTTGAAACATGGATGTAGAACAGCATCAAAAACTCAAAATTACACTTTTGAAAGAAATAAATCTTTGCTATGTTTTAGTCGTTTTTGGATTAGAAGACTTCAGCTTTTTTTTATTATGTTTTAGTTTGTTACAAGGACTCATTTTCAAGAGAGACCTCTTTTAGACAAAACATATACAGTAAAGTACAGACAAACAATATACAATGATAAAAAGCTATTAAAATAAAAAATTGTGTTATAAAAACAATACAGTGTCATACAAAACTATGTAAAATACTAAAATCAAGAACATATTTGCTCAGATTTTTCTAATGACCTTATCAAATGTTTAAAAGCCCTCAAAGAAATCACAGTGGACAGTGACTGCGAAAGTGTGACAGTGCAACAGTGTGACAGTGCAACAGTGTGACAGTGTGACAGTGTGACAGTGTGACAGTGTAACAGTGTGACAGTGTAACAGTGTAACAGTGTGACAGTGTAACAGTGTGACAATGTGACAGTGTAATAGTGTGACAGTGTAATAGTGTGACAGTGTAACAGTGTGACAGTGTAACAATGTGACAGTGTAATAGTGTAATATTGTGACAGTGTAACAGTGTGACAGTGAGACAGTGTGACAGTGTGACAGTGTAACATTATGACAGTGTGACAGTGTAATAGTGTAACATTATGACAGTGTAACAGTGTAACAGTATAACAGTGTGACAGTGAGACAGTTTGACAGTGTGACAGTGTAACAATGTGACAGTGTAATAGTGTAACATTGT
>NC_056502.1:37458282-37459346 GCF_014905685.2 Nematolebias whitei
TGTGACAGTGTAACAGTGTGACGGTATAACAGTGTGACAGTGTAACAGTGTGACTGTGTAACATTATGACAGTGTAACAGTGTGACAGTGTAATAGTGTAACATTATGACAGTGTAACAGTGTAACAGTATAACACTGTGACAGTGAGACAGTGTCACAGTGTAACAGTGTGACAGTGTGACAGTGAGTGTGACAGTGTGACAGTCTAACAGTGTAACAGTTTGACAGTGTAACAGTGTGACAGATAAACAGTGTGACAGTGAGACAGTTTGACAGTGTAACAGTGTGACAGTGAGTGTGACAGTGTGACAGTGTAACAGTGTGGCGGTATAACAGTGTGACAGGGTAACAGTGTGACAGTTTAACAGTTTGACAGTGTGACAGTGTGACAGTGAGTGTGACAGTGTAACAGTGTGACGGTATAACAGTGTGACAGGGTAACAGTGTGACAGTTTAACAGTGTGACAGTGTAACAGTGTGACAGTGTAACAAACAGTGTAACAGTGTGACAGTGTGACAGTGTAACTGCAACAGTCTGACAATGTGACAATGTGACAGTGTGACGGTGAAACAGTGTGACGGTGAAACAGTGTGACAGTGTAACAGTGTGACAGTGAAACATGACAGTGAAACAGTGTGTCAGTGTGACAGTGTCACAGTGTGATAGTGTCACATTTTAACAGTGTCACAGTGTGATAGTGGCTGTAAAACTGATGGTAATAGAAACATTAAGGACTGAGAGGTAAAACTTTAAAATCAGACTTTAACATGACTGTGAGTTAGATCAGTTTTAAAGTCAAGGACAGCACAGGAGGGGGTGGAAGAGTGTGTTGTTGCTGGGGGTGGGGGGAGGCATATGTAGAGTCTATACTGATTCATTTAATGATGACAATTGTCAAAGAGCACGGTGGTTCTGCAGGAATTTAAAAAAAAAAGCTTTAGGTGAAAAGAAAGCAAATTTTTATGTCCTGAGGCTCATGACCTTCCAGCGCTGTGAAGGAGACTGAAGATAGAAATTCTCTCTCTCTCTCTCTCTCTCTCTCTCTCTCTCTCTCTCTCTCTCT
>NC_056502.1:37459356-37472971 GCF_014905685.2 Nematolebias whitei
TCTCTCTCTCTCTCTCTCTCTCTCTCTCTCTCTCTCTCTCTCTCTCTATCTATCTCTCTTTCTCTCTCTCTCGCTGCATCTCTTTTTTCTGCCTGCTCCCCCCTGAGCTGCCTCTGCTGCCATCTGCAGCGCCTCAGCTCAGCTCGTCGCCTTCACAGCTGATCAGAGACACAACTGACACAGAGAACACAACCGACTGCTGAACAGCAGTCAGCACCAAGACCGAAATATACCAAATTATAGAATTATCTGTGTACACGTATTTCAATGTAACACGTTTAAATTAGTAGTGTGCTCATCCTCCCTCCTGTTCCTCAGTTTGCTCTCTTTCTGTATTTCTGTTGTGCAGAAGCACCTTTAATAGATCAGTCGAGACCCTGTTTTATTTTAATTGTGTTTTCAACATTTCGAGCCACGTGCAGAGTGATGAGGGTTCAGTCTGAAGGAAATGGTCAAATATCACCCTAATAGACCATGACAGCATTATAATAATAAAACTCAGTGGGGGTGTCGTGACACAAAAATGTTCTTTAGACACTTTGATTAAGACTTGATTTGTTCAAACTTTAACATGAACTTTTATTTACTGTGGGTTACAAAAGAGTCACTTCATCCCTCTGGTTTACTTAATATGACATAGATACAAATGCACATATATAGAAAACAAATAAGAAATAATACAAAATGAAAATGGGAGGTCTAAGCATGCAAACCGTTAATGTCTGGGCTGTGACTGGACAAATTCAGAACCATTTCCTCTTTCTCCTTAAACCACTGGACTATAGCTTGAGAAGTGTGTTTGGAGTCTTTGTCCTGCTTGTCCCAGTCTCAGGTGAGAACAGGTGTCTATTCATTCAACCTTTATTTATACAGGTTAATCTCATTGAACCTCGAGGACTCATTTACAAGAGAGACCTGTACGTACTGAGATAATTAAATTGCTGACAGGTGGATCTAAGATAATGATTAAAGCTTGAAAAGAAAGGAGGTGAAGACACATGCACACAGCACTTTTGACTTGATTCATCTGCAATATTTGATGTTGGCTCATTAATTGAAAATAAACTTGTAATCCATATAATTTCAAAGTTTTAGGGCATCAAAACAGAGAATACCTTTGCATAACTAAGCTAATCTCCCTAGAAACTCTGTAAAAACACATCAGTTTAAATTGTTGACATGAAAATTGGTTGTTTTATTAGGTATATAAGAATGTTCCTTTTATTCTTAAACCTAAAAGGAGACCCAAGGAAAATACTGGTTGTCCTAAAACCGAATTAATTAAATAACTGTATTATGAAATTCTGCCAAATTTAGAAGAGAAAAATGAGAACTAACCCTTTTTCCAGTGTGCATGTATAATGCACTAACAGCTCCTTTAATTGGAAACTGTGAGTGGCAGCATTTTTCTTTCCTTCTGCTGTGAAACACTGAAGGATTTCAAAGAGGAAGATGGACGGGTGTCACTGCTGCACTCCACTTCCACAAACACTCTATCCTGCTCACAAAAACACAGAAAAACACACCACAACTATAAACATACATGTATTAGTCTCCGTTCCCACCAGGCTTCATGCTAACGCGCCCACAGAGTGTGTGTGCTTGTGTGTGTGTACGCATGTGTGTATGAAGGAGGGTGGCAGCAGTCTTTTGAGCAGCAACATCTTTAAATCCCAGAGGACTTCGAGAGTTAGTCAACTGGCAGTGCTGTAAGAATATAATGGCAATATTTAGCCTGAAGCACCATGGACACACACACACACGCATATGTAAACACCCACAAACAAACAGCCGTGCTCGCTGGCAGTGAATGATAGATCATACATTCACCACCATCGTTCCTGGTGCTTCTTAGGGAATCACTTCCTGTGTGCACAAACCAAACACACACACACACACACACACACACACAGCTAACTGATAAAAGACAAACCTGCAGATAATGTTTTAATTACACACTTCAGCCCATCTGCACAGCCTCTAGGTAAACTGTATTACCTGTGTCTTTCATCTAGAGGAAGTGGAAATGGTGCAGTTTCTGTTATTATAAAGTACTAATAAAAACTTTTAAAATATCAAAATTATGATATTTTGTAAAAAGAAAAAAAAAATCAATAAATTGTACCTAACAACACTGGAAACTGAGAATAATGACGTCAGTGTGAGAAGTTCTGAGGTTGTGCTATGGTAGTGTCAAATGTTTAGCTGTTCTTTCTGAATTAATCCGCTGCTCTCATCATCATCTTATTTAGGGGAGCACTTTAAACTCACACTATGTATTTACAATTTTATAATGGGATGCAAACAAAAAAATAACAAGTGTTTTATTATTCACAAAGGTTGCATTAATCACTGGTAAGAGTTAGAATAGAACAATCATTTTTCGTTTTTTAAACCTTTGTTTTGCACACCCGAGTACAAAAAAAAAAGTTTTCTGTGCCTTAACTACTCCATTTCATTACAATTAGAAAAAATCAGTAAATTTAATAATGTGTAATTTACAGTCAGTCTGATGAGCATTTTGTTTTGTTGCTGCTCCACAATTCTGCCTCCTCCTTGCAGCAACAATCCCTTTGAAATCGCACGTTCCCCTCCCAGAGATAAATAGCTGCCCAGGTGGCAGTAAGTTTCACAGCACTAAGTAAATGACTGCATCACTAAAGATTCCCCTTCCTGTATCATGTGCTCAGAAATATAAACTCCTACAAGTCCACTTACAACTAACTGGTCACAAATTCATAATGCATTGTTCCCAGTAAATACTGCTAGTCTGTTTTTAATTAAAACTTTGACAGGTTCTATTGTATATAAATTGTGTACGTTTTACTGATGACAGCAGCACCTGTTGTTATTCCAACAAATATTACCAGTTTAGCACTTTCCAAGTTGAAAGTGTTTAAGTTGTGCTGGTTCATTCAGTCGTTGACTAAAAATATGCTGTTCATTTTCCCAGCCCATTAATTGTTATGGAGCTTAAAGACCTTCAGACTCGGTCTTTTACAGCAGACCTCTTCAGGACCATGGACAGTGCCCAGCTGAACAGCATGAGACAGAACCTGGAAGAGATTTAAAGTTAGAGCACCTACAGCAATCACGTTCTCACTTCATCCTTATTTTTTAACAACCCTCAGCCTTCTATCAGTGACCTGGAAGCAGCAGTTTCAAGTGCTAAATTCAGTTCGTACTTCCTTTGTAAATATGGCACAACCTGCTGCAAACTGGCTCCTGAAAATTTAAATCATTCACACTGTAAGATTTATTTACAGACTCTGCTACTCAAACTTTGAACTTGGTGAGCTCTGTTCACCTTTTTATGCGCGTTTCATATTTATTGTGTGAATGTTTATGAAGCAGTCCATCTTTCTTCTGTACGTTTTTCAGCATCTTTCTCATTCCACAATTTTTGTGCTATTTCAACAAAGCATCTCTCAAAACATTCAGCTCGTTCAGGACAATCCTGTTGTGACATTTGGTATTGGTGCAACTTTAGCTTTTTGAAACATTTAGCTTTTTCTGCCACTTTTTTCCTCATAGAAAATGAATTAAGCTCATTTTACATCCTTCAGATCTTTAGATCTGTTTACAACCTTTTACTGTTCCATTCACATTTTGTTCTGCTTCAGCTTCTTTTAGCTTACTTGTGCAAATTTTAACTTTTTTTCAGCTACTTTTAGCTACTTACAGCTGTTTGGTGATCTTTTTAGATTCTTTCTGCCAACCGCAACATTTTTGTGCTTCTTCTAACTTATTTCTGCTAATTTCAGCTTGTTATTGTAATTTCAGCTCCATTTGTCTTATTTATGCGTGTTTCAGCTTTTTCTGCTATTTCCGCTAATATTTAGCTTTTTATGCTAATTTTAGCTTTTTTGGCTAATTCCGCATTTGTTGCACTCATCTTAATTTTTTTTTCAGCTTAATTCAACAAACACTTCCTTCTGGTAATTTAAGTTGATTTTTTAGCTACTTTTCAGCCTTGTTTTTTTTTTTTTTTTTTTTTCAAATTTCAGCTTTTTTCAGATAATTTCCATGGTTTCGTGCTCATTTCTTCTTCTTTCAGCTTAATTGGGCAACCATGTATTCTTTCTGCTTTCTTCTGCTAATTTAAGCTTGATCTACCTGTTCAGTTACCTTTTACAGCTTTTAACACGTTTTAGCTAATTTCATCTGTTTTCAGATAAAATCAAGTTTTTAGTGGTAATGTCTGCAACTTCCAACCTAATTAACTTTTCTCTGCTAATTTAAGCTTGTTATGCTCCTTTCAAATTATCTCTGCTACTTTCAGCTTTTTCTGCTAATTCAGCTACTATTTAGCTGATTTTTGCTCATTTTATCTTTTTCAGCTAATTCCATGTTTGTTGGGCTCATTTCAGCTCTTTCTGCTTTCTTCTGGTAGTTTAAGCTTCTTTATGCCTTTTCAGCTACATTTCAGCTACTTTTAACCTAATTTAAGTTTTTCTTTTAGAAAATGATCTAATTTTGTGCTCGTTTCTGCTTATTTAAACCTAAACCTGTAATTCAGCAACTATGTGTTCGTCCTACGTTCTTCTACTTAGGCTTGTTCTTCCATTTCAGCTACATTTTAGCACGTTTTTTCTGCTAATTTTAGCTGTTTTTCAGCAAGTTCTTCTGCAATAAGCATTCGCACTGTATCTTTGAAGGAAATGCAGTTTCTCTAGTTAGATTCTGAAAGTGTATTTTAACACCAAGTACTGGAAACATGGTCTTGTGCCAGGTCCAAACTGGTGAAAAATGACTTTCTCTGGAGAGATTTTAGCCTTTAATTTAAATTCCAGTTCTGGTATTTTCTGCTAAGAGATACTTAAATGTGATTCTGACCCAGTATGCATCTTTCCCACAACAGCAGTGAACTCGCACACGGTATCAAGTTTTGCCGATGCGCTGTCAAAGCCTAACGTGGAAACAAAAACACTTTGCATTCAAACAAACTCGTGCTTTCAGCCACAAACACAAACACTCTCCCACTCTTTCTGGCCCAAGGTGGATTTCTAGAGGTGCATACATTTGCATGTATCTGCATGTTTAATGAGTTTTGGGAGATCAAGCGATCGTAGCGGCCCTTTGTGGGTATTTCTTTCTCTTTTTTTGAACAAAGTGAGTGTGGAGGGAGAAGCAAAATCAGGGGGAGGGGGGGACCGTGCATGTAAATATCACCCACTGTGTGTTGGCACCCGTCACAGATGGTCGGGGGCGAGGGCACCCTGTGGGCTCAGAATACCTATTTCTGTGTATGTGTGTGCTTTGTGTGAGACTGTGAGGCAGAAAGAGTGTGACCCTGTGTGCCTGAGTCTGTGAATACTTTGCACTTTATGTGTTTGTGTGTCATTAAGCACTTGTTATGTGTGTGATTGTCTCTGTGTTCATTTGAGTCATTGTATCTCAATACTTGTGTGTGTGTGTGAGTACTTCACATTCATACTGTGTGTGTGCACGGTCTGTATCGGTGTGAATCTCTGTGTATTGAATTGGTTGTTTGTGTTTAGGCGTGCTGCAGAGAGTGCGTGTGCCCGTGCCCGTGTGTCTCCCAGCATGCAGCGAGGCTATGATGGCCCTGTTTTGGATGATTGATGTGTTGGAGGGAGCAGCGAGGAGCCCAGGTTGGGCCAGAGCCTCGGTCTGACACGCTGCTGCTTCCCTGCTGCTTTACATATGTACACACAGCCAGAGCCCTCCTCCCCTCCTATCTACTGCCTCGCACAACTCTGCCAACACTCACAGGTTTCTTCTTCTTTTTTTGGGGGGGGGGGGGGGGGGGGGGTCTGTTTATTCCTGGAGGGGAGACTAAGCCTTCTGCTTCAACTTTCTACTTCCTGTTGGGCACCAGTCAGTCATCCAGTAGCTTCTACGTATCGTAAAATATATATTCTTGTTATATTTTTCAATTATCATCTCACGTAGACTCACTTTTTTTCACTCCGATTTTTTTAAAGAGAATAAAATATCAAACTCTATTTTCAATTTCAATCAAAACTAAATCATTTGTTTTCACTTTGACATGTTTTCTGTATCCACTTTACCGATCCCAGCACTGACCAAGAGATGAGGTACAATTTTAACAGGTTGCCACTCCGTCACAAAGCCACTGCCGTTTGTTTTAATGTGCAACACAATGGCTCAGTGGTTAGCACTGTTGTCTAACAGCAAGAAGGTCCTGTTCCATCCCAGGACTGGACCTGGGGTCTTTCTGTGTGGAGTTTCATGTTCTCCTCATGTTTGTGTGGGTTTTCTCCAGGTCCAGGTTTGCTCCCACAGTCAGAAGGAACATTAAGATGATTTCAGACCCAGGCCTCCCTTGCAAAATAAATCTCTGATCTCAACCAGCCGGTCAAAGCAGATGGCCGCTTGTCCTGAGCCTGGTTCTACTGGAGGTTTCTTCCTTTTAAAAGAGAGTTTTTCCTTTCCACTGTTGCCACTGTGCTTGCTCAGGATGAGAGACTGCAACAAAGCCAAGATTCATCTTGTCTGCTGTATTCCTTAGATAGAGAACTTTACTAATTGGCTTTTATGTATGTGAATGTTCCTGTAAAGTGCCCTGAGACGACTTTGTTGTGATTTGGCGCTATATAAATAAACTGAATTGAATTGAATGGGATTTGCTTGGTTAAATAAAGGTTAATAATAATAAAAGTTAATCTGTTTATTATTAAACTATGAGAAACTCAATCTACAAAATATTGTTTAATAAAGTGTTGTCATCATTGTATGTTCCCATGTAATGGCAAAATGAGTTCTCTGCATTTAACCCATCATACCTGAGCTACGCCCAGGTGGAGCAGTGGGCAGCTATGTAAGCGCCCGGGGAGCAATTAGGGATTGGGTGTTTTGCTCAGAGACACCACGACATGTGGGAATGGCTGGGGATTGAACTTGGACTTTCTGGTCCTGGGTCGTCTGTCCTCCCTCTACCCCATCTCAGCCCTAAAAAGAGACGTTCCCATACCAGGAGTCGAACCCAGGCTGCATGGGTGAAAACCAGAAATCCTAACCTCTAGGTTAGTCTATGATTAATAAAGGTAGAATTGCTGCGTTGAAGAAGCCTTGATATTATTCAAGAAATGTTCTTCAGTTACCTCACAATGTATAAATTGCTGCTCTTCCCACTAGAAAATCCCAAACATCCATTGCATTGGGAATAGTGTACTATAAATATTGATAGCAGTAAATATTACATTGTAGACAAAACTTGTAGACAGTTCCCTGACCAATGAAGTTTGGAAAAAAAATGAGTAAAAAAACTTTTGTATCTTTGGAGCTTCACAGTTCAGGCACACTTCACCAAAGAATCATCATTTAAAGTTTGAATGGATCACAGATAGTTTGACTTTACGTGACTGCATTGGTCTTATGATAGCTTTTATCCAACAAAGTTCAGTCAGGTCAACTGGACGGTTTCTTTTTTATTTTTGTTGAGAACTTTCGTCCTTCAACCAAAGGGCTTCATCAGTATTAGGAGCCACAACAAACTGAGTCCCACAAGCAGCACACCCAAATAGTGGACCAACCAGTTTGATAAAAAAAAAACAACAGATGCTTTCTGGGGCCCGCCCTCTCCCCGTCGACTCCTCTGAGGCAGCTATGGCCAAAGTGGTTCAAAACATCATAGTTCATGCTCAATAATCCAGGTAGAAAATCCATAAAATTCAGTCAGGTCATCTGGGTGTTTTTTTTTAATGTTTCATCCTTCATCCAAAGAACTCATCAAGTCTTGTGTGCTTGTGGGACTCAGTTTGCTGTGGCTCCTTGGACTTAAATATAGGGTGAGAAGTTCAGTTTTCCAGGAGAGACTCAGAGTAGAAACGTTGCTCCTCCACATTGAGAGGGGCCAGTTGAGGTGGTTCAGGCATCTGGTAAGGATGCTCTCTGGACACCTCCCTAGGGAGGCACTTCAGGCAAGTCTGACTGGGAGGATACTTGCTGGAGATACTATGTCTCTCAGTTGGCCTGGAAATGTTTTCAAGTCCTCCCAGAAGAGCTGGAATAGGTGACTGTAGAAAGAGATGTCTGGGCCTCCCTGCTCCAGCTGCTGCCCGAGACCCGACTTCAGAACAAGTGGAAGATAATGGATGGATGGATGGATGGATGGATGGATGGATGGATGGATGGAATGGTATCACCAATACCATCCAGACCTGACTTCAGGTAGAGTCCAGCTACCCTGCAGAGGAAACTCATTTCAACCACCTGTATATGTGATCTTGTTCTTTCGGTCACTACCCAGAGTTCATGACCATAGGTGAGGGTAGGAACTTAGATGGACCAGAAAACAGAGAGCTTTACCTTACAGCTCAGCTCCCTCTTCACCACAACGGACCGCCACCTTATCATGGTGGAGGAGTTTGTGCACCTGAATGATCCTAGGAGCTATGCTGTTGGGGGCAATTGTAACTGCCCCTGATAGTCTTCAAAGGCAGATTGGTTTTAGGTGACAATCCAGACAATGAGCGATTCTGAAGACTCATATATGGACACAAAACAGCGAGGAGTTCAGAGTCCCTTGTCTGGCTGGGGGTTACCGGGGCCCCACCCTGGAGCCAGGCTTGAGGGAGGGGCTCATCAGTGAGCGCCTGGTGACCAGGTCTCTACACATGGGGCCTGGTTGGGCTCTGCCTGAATGAGCAACATGGGTTTGCCTTCCTGTGGGCCCACCACCTGCAGGAGGGGCCATATGAGTTGGGTGCATGAGACTATGGGCAGTGACCGAAGATGGGGCTTTGGCACTCTGACCCTGCCTTACCAAAGCTGGCTCTTGAGACCATTCTATCAAACACGGAAAAGGGTTTGATGGTTTACCTCATATGTTCTGGCAAACCTCAGTAGGAAGCATGTTTTTTTTAGCCTGCTAGCATAAATGTTGTCTGGTTATCAACCAAGATAGTTTAGAGTAAAACATGCACCTGGGTACTTGTATTCGTTGATTATTTCAATTGCTCCACCTTCAAAGTACAATCTTTCATGCTTGTTGAACACACATCCTCTTCTACACCAATCTTTTTAGTACTGCACTTTAATAGAGTGGTCTGTTCAAGATGTGATGACTTCTTGTTTTTTGCACAAGAATATAAACTGAAGTTTTCCAACATCTACTTTTTGGGGGTTTATTAAAAATGAACCTGTTATCTTGATAAATATGTTATGTGTAGAGTACAGTCATTCAGAATAAAAGTAATAATTGCCTAAACTAAGTAATTACAAGTCAGAATGTTATTAATGTGCTTGTTAAAATCAACTTAATTCTTATTTTGCAATTTAAATATTTTCCCTTCCCCCCACAAAAAATAAATATCATTTGTGAGCTTGTTTTTTTGTTTATGACTGGTTTTGGTTTTAAAGGTGACTCAGTGAAATTCTGCCCACAGAAGCTGCTGTTTTATGTTATTAAGTGTTTGTTTGGCTCAGAGCATCTTAAATGTGTCCAGCTGGCAAAAAATGAGCAGCCTGGGTGACCTGGACAAGAGCCAGCTTTAACTTCTGCTCTTCTTGGAAAGCAACAATAAAAACATCACCAAGTTGTTCCTTCTCACTCTCTCTCTTCACGCTTGTCTGTATTTGTCAGCAATGTTCTCTCTCTCTCTCTCTCTCTCTCTCTCTCTCTCTCTCTCTCTCTCTTCTTTTCTCACTACTGTAAATGAATAATATTCACTCCCAGTTTCTGTTTATCTCATTCTGTCCATCATACTCCTGCTTCGATGTTTTTTGTCTTGTTTGTTTTCCTCAGCATCAGTATCTTCTCTCTCCTCTCACTTTCCTTCCCCCTGACTCTCACCCATCACTAATCCCTCCCCACCTTGTTGCTTTGTGACTCCATACTTTCTCCATGGCTTTGAAATCAGTTCCTTGCGTTCTTGTTATTCTGCTTTTGCTAATCCTTCCAGTTTCTTTGTCTCTCTTGAAGAAAAGTCAGTTTGGTGTCTTCTTCCTCTGAGCCTCGATGTGTTTCTGCTTGTAGTTCTCACACTATTTCAACAGACAAGTACTATTTAGTGTGCCTGTGGTACCAAAGCTTACCCAGTTTTTATTCAGTTTTAACCATTTATTTGTACCTTGAACCTTTTATAATAGCATCACCAGTGAGCACAACAACATGATACGCTGTGAGTTAAATCCTAATTAGAATTAGGTGCAAAATTAACCTTTGCTCAATTAAAAACTGCTCGGAGTTAGACTCGTGAGATTCCCAGTGACAGCAGGGTTATGGTTTCTCAGAGAGCCATGTCAGCCTCGAAGAAAGGCATGCTGGGAGGCATGTAGGCCTTATTGATCCACCTATAGCATCCAGCTGCTTGTTTTCCAACAACAAATCAATGCTGCTCTCAACTGGGGGCCGCCATGCCTGGCCCCTGATCTGCTCACATCACTCACATGAACTCACACACGGAGAACGATATAGAACACACACACTGACACACACGCACACACAAACGTGCATTTTCAGACATTTGCTGTGGCAGATCTGAGTTTAAATTGACCGTCGTCCCTCGTTAAACAGCTCCCCATAGAAATTTGTCGTGTTTTCCTGATAATTATGCAATGTTAAAGATTCTTTATTTATTTATGGACTATATGAAACTATTTTACAGCTTACATCCAGTTACTGTATCTAAATAATGTAATATCTACAGTGTTTTACCAAATGAAATCAAATGTAACTTGAGTTTTTAAGATGGGAGAGAAACACCAACATCTTGTTGGTGTCCAAATACGTCTTTAAAACATCTTTAGTTGATCCAAAATGCTGCTGCCAGATTCTTAACTGGAGTTAGTGGGAGAGATCATATTTCTCCAGTTTTAGTTTCTCTCCATTGGCTCCCTGTCAAATCCAGAATATAATTCAAAATCTTACTTCTAACCTACAAAGCTCTCAACAACCTAGCTCCACCTTATATTACAGATCTTATTGTTCCATATTTTCCTAACAGAGCACTTCACTCTCAGACTTCAGGTTTACTTGTTGTTCCTAGAGTTTCCAAAAGCAGAATGGGAGGAAGATCTTTCAGTTATCAGGCTCCTCTCTTGTGGAACCAACTTCTAGTTTTTGTTGTTTGTTCGTTTTTTTGAGGCTGACACATTGTCCAGCTTTCAGACTGGGCTTAAGACTTTCCTTTTTGATAAATCCTATAGTTAGGGTCGGCTTGGGTTTCCTGATCTATCCCTTAGTTATGCTGCTATAGGTTTAGACTGCTGGAGGACAAATTGACCACATTTCCTGAGACGAAAAGAAGATTCAACACAATCTGATGGCTTCTTTCTTCAGATAAATAACTTTGACTAATTGGCTTTTTATGCATGTGACTGTTTCTGTTCAGTGCCCTGAGACAACTTCTGCTGTGAAATGGCACTAATTAAATAAATAAACTGAACTGAATTAGAGTGCAGAAATACTTTATTTATACAACTACACAGTAAACCGTGGCTGAACCAACTGGGTTTTATTTCTGCTAGCTGTCCTTTCAGTTTGACTTTGAGAAACACATTCATGTAAAATATCTCAGCGGCCCTGGATACTTGCATTACACAAAACAGAGTGGAACAGTGATTCTTGTTCCTAATATCTGTTTACAGATCAGAACTTTTTTTACTTTAAATAAATAATTTAAAACTATAAAAGATGTTCTGCTATTTAGAAGAATAGTCCAGTAATTTTTGAAGTGGTGTTTTGTCTACTGGTTATCAAAAGTCAGTCCCTTATCAGACATGACATCAGTCATGGAGCGCAGAGTGTGAAGAAAAGTGCAAAAGTCTTCATCCAGCCAAGGAAGCTTTTTAAGGCTTAAAATAACTCTTTCTCAAAAACAACCTACTGGTGTGAAAGAACGCAACATTAGCTAATATTAAACCTCTACCTTGTGATATGACTCGTCTGTTTAGTTTGATGTCGTCTCAGTTGAAGGACGTCTGTGTTACTACAGGAATGGATGTGAGCTGATGGATCATGCTCTGTGACTGGTGTCCACTGAGAACTATTAAACACAACATCATCCAAACTGCATATGCACAAGATATGATATGACGTTTAAAGCATTTTATAAAATCAAAAGTTAATTGTAACACTTTTAATGGCAAGTTTTAGAGATAGGTTGACAAAATGCATGCATGTTTCAAAATAAACCCACTCGTTGTACTAAATTAGTTTTAATTTGTTCATAATTTACTGCAAATAGTTTTTAAAAACGTATAGAAACATAATAATGTGTAAGCTTTTATGTCTTAAAAGACATCACCTGCAGCCTGTGGATTAATAAAAAATAATTATAGCCTGATAATTATACAGTATTTATTTGTGCTTTATTGACATGGCAGTGGTAATAATAAGATTATTAGTTTTGTCTGTTCATCTTTTTTATTTCCTCTGGTTGTTTTTCATCTAGCTTCATGTAAATAATCACTGAGTTCAGAAGTTTTTCCTGATTGGTTTGTTTTGAAGGGAAACGTGAAGTTTTTGCTTCTGTGTTGGTTTTCAGGTGACTGACCACATGGGCACAGTGAGGAGCTGCGCACGGCCGAGGGAAGAGGCGGCTGCCGGAGCTGTGCTCGGAGCTACGCTCATCCTCTACGGCACCCACCACCCAAACAAGCCCACCGTCGGTACGTGAACTTCTGAGCCTGGTTCAGGACTGAACTCGAGCAGAATGACTGGAGCGAGCAGTTGAAGATGATTCATGCACTAAGAATCATAACACCGAGAGGGCACAAGATCATAGAAATGCACAAAGTGGACAATTAAACCAACAGGAAGTTTAAAAAGAAATACTTAAAATATAATATTACTTGTTGAGACTACTACACTTCTTGCAGCTGCTTCCATGGCTGCAGCTCTGTGGTCAGAGGAAGTCGAGTGACCACAGGGGCTGTGATGTGTAATTACAGAGTGACCTCTTGTTGCCCCTCCTCATTCTCACCTCCTCCTTCTCCTTGGTGCACACGACCTCCACTCACACACACCTCGTTAGCGACACCGACCCAAAACCACACCAGTGTCCCCAGTGTCCCAGTCGGGGATATTAGGGTCGTTAGAGGCACTGAGGCATGCGGGCAGACAGGCGTTGAACCACACTACTCTCCTGCTGATCTGTCAACATGAGCTCCCAGCGGTCCTGGAGCTCCTGGAATATCTGACGGTTTGATAGTCAAGGAAAGTCAAGGACCTGAACGATTGTGCTGTTAAGATCAGAAACTTTTTTTTTTAATCTGAATCTTTAAAATCCTAATTTAAGGAAAATGTTAAAAATCAAACTGGAGAGAATGAAGAGTTAGCGTTAGCAGGATGTGAACGTTCTCTAGTTTAGTAATGGAAACCTGAAACGTGATGACAAAGTGATGGAATTTCACCCGAGGGCCACACTGCGGCCCTCCCCGTTATTTATCTGTGTGTGTGTGTGTGTGATAAAGTGTGTGTGTGTCATGTTCTGTTGCTCTCTCCTCTCTTTATGTCAAGATGCTGATCTCTCTGTTGAGGAATCAATGCCCCCCCCACCCCCACCCCCCACCCATCCATGTATTCCTCTCCATGATCCTGGATTGTACCCAAGTTCAAGCTGTTAGTCAATCTGCTGCACACACACACACACACACACACACACACACACACACACACACACAC
>NC_056502.1:37472981-37501419 GCF_014905685.2 Nematolebias whitei
CACACACACACACACACACACACACACACACACACACACACACACACTCACACACACCTCATTCACAGGTTCCTGTAGTGCTGATATTACTCCGTCTTGTTGCTGACATCATTTGGAAGTGCTTTTTCTGTTTTCTGGCTGTTCTCAACATCCCCCACAGTTACAGCTTTGTGTTAATAATTTCTAAATAAGATTAATTTATCTTCGGTGCCAAATGTTTTAATGTCAAATGGAAAATAAATTGCTTGCAAGTCAAATAAAGCTAAAATCAACAGGTATTTAGATTAACAAAACAAGTTGACCAAATACTTGTTTTTAGCATCATAAAAACACAAATGTTCCTTTAGACTGCTCCACAGACGCTTGTGATTTTAATGTTTGCATTTTCTCTCATTGTGCAGCCGTTATGATAACCTATGAGCTCAGCTCACCATGGATAACATCAATAATAAAAGTCATGGAAGAATGAAAAATGCACTTATTGTCTAAAATATCTATCAATATCATGTTATTTTCCTTATAATTAATTATAAATTAATTTATATAACATGCCATAAACTGTTTAAATAAAGCGTGTCAGTCTGTGGCAGCTTTAACTTCGTTGTAAAGTGGTTGTATTCTAATTGGAAGGTCAATGATTCAAACCCAATGAGGGGAGTGGTGGCGCAGAGGTTAGAGAAGGTGGGCCTGTGATCAGAAGATCGCCGGTTCAACTCCCAGTGCGACAACATGAAGATGTGGGTGGGGATATGTGACACACCCACACCTGCCTCCACCCTTGTTTGCTCCACTCTGGGCTCTTGATCAAGGTCCTTAACCCCCACCATCTGCTCCTCCGGGTGTCCTAGGTAGCAGCTCTCTGCTCCACACAGAGGGCTGTGGTAGCTCGGTGGTCTGTGGTGTCAGGAAGGACATCCGGCGTAAAAATAATCGTCAAGTCTTCGTGCGACTTAGTTCGCTGTGGCGACCCCTGAAGAAGGGAGCAGCCGAAAGAAGAAGAAAGATTTAAACCCAATGCTTTTTTTTATATACAAGAATTTCACTGAAAATCAGATATAGTAGATCTTAAGAAACCTCAGCTTGGTGAAGTGCTCTTGAGCAAGACATTGTACCTACACATTATTCCCCGGTTGGTGTTTTGGTACACACCTGAGAATAATAATACTGTCTCTACAAAGTGCAAATGCAGGATAACAGTATGTATGAACATCCATCCATCTTCTATCCCCAGTTACTCCTGCTCAGGGTCAGCCGGGTACATCCTGGACAGATCTCCAGTCCATCATGGTGTGTGAATTAGAAAGAAATGATAAAGCACTTTGCAGACCCTAAATTAGACTAAAAACACTGATTGTATGCTGGGTTCACGTACATGCAGCTTTATGTGTTAAATTCTGATCAGATTGGCCCAAACTTTCCATTTAGAAGCAGACGTTTGGACTCTAGTCCAAGGAACTTTTCAATGAGCATTATAGCATTGTGACAATAGTTATGCTTGTCATCTGTTTGTTTGTTTGTTTATCTGTTTGTTTGCGTTTTTGTCTATTTGTTTTCTAACTTGATCCTGGCATATTTGTTTTTAACATGCTTGATCCTCAAGGACAAATGTTGGAACTTTGTGCTTCCATTTGTAAACCACAGTCCATCACTGTGCCAGGTCCCCTGCACGAACACTACCCCCACCCAGGCCTCCAGCTATGCCCTCTCTCCACCAAGGTTTTAGGGAGAGTATTATGTGGGCGATGGGCCCAGGGTTCCTGTCAGGGTCCAGGTTTAGGCTTGGCAGTCGGGGCTAGGTACAGGGTCAAAGGGTGGGGTTATGGTCAGAGAATGGTTTAAAGACAGTCAAAGGGTTAAGTTTAGAGAGATGGGTCCCGGGAAGCCAGATTTTTTGCAGGCTGAGCCTGGTGTACTGTATGACCTTTGGCAATACACACACGAATAGACAATAGATTGCCAGCACCTCATAGAGATGCCTTTGAAAATACCCTGGGAGATACATCTGTCTCTCTACTTCTATCAAAACCTGCTCAGAAGTAAAACTGTCAATAAACCATTTTAAGGACGTGAAACAGAAAACTAAATTCATCGTACATCAAATTATACAAGAACTATACTGTAAGTCAATTGCTAAGGGTCTTATGGAGTAAATAATCAAACTGTGTATTTTTAAATTAAATAATTTTTATTATGTAAAGAAGAGGTCATGAGAGAGTTGTCTGAAAAAGAGTGGAGTCTCTGTCTTAGCTCGGAGCTACATTTCAGCCAGCACCACTGGTAATCTTCTAAAAATTGATCAAACTAATTAAACCACATGAACAAGTACCATTGACTATTTGAAGCAACAGCTTCATTTTTTAACATGACAATTTTCTCACACACACAGTCAGGGCAGGAAAAGCAAAATAGATGCACAAAGGAACTGCGTCATTCCTGAGCCAGCATAGTGGGTTCAAACTAACTGAAAAGTAAATTAAAGTCAGCCAGCATCTGAAAACAGGCATCAAGAAACTTCATCTTGAAAACTGCGTTGAGAAAATGCAAAAACTTTAGACTGTCCTGCAGAATAACAAAGGTCACACGGAACAATACCTTTCAGGTTGGTTGTAACCACAGACAGTCAGTTCCTGACTCATATTCTCTCTGCATCACTGTATTTGCTTAGTTCTGTCTTGTCTATCCATCATCTTCCACTTGTTCCTGACATGTCTGGATAAAACCTCCCTTGACTGTCCCACTGGGACTGATTCTATAGCCCACACCATGTATTAAGATGAACCCGACTATATCTAGTCGGTACCTCTCAACTTGATGCACAAGCTCAGGCTCCTTCCCCACCAGAGGTTATGTTCCATGTCCCAAGAGCAAGTTTTGGTAAGTCAGGGTAAGAGAGCCAAAGTCCCCACCTTGGGCTGTCACCCATGGCACTGTGTACCCGACTTGTATTGCCCCTCCTGCAGGTGTAGAGTTGCAATCGGGCCTAAAAAATCTGACTCGACCCAGCACCAGCCCGTAGTCATTTGTTCCGAATCCGAACCAATCCGATCAAATTAACTGTAGGCCCGGACCCGGAAAAAAACGACATTGTATTTATTAAGCTTTTACTGCTTTTGTAAACAAATCAGTTTGACATGATAGTTTAAAAATGTATTTCAAAGAAAGGAACATATAAGATTTCTTGTTTCACCAAATGGATATTAACATACAAAGCGAATAGCCTAAAAATGTCAACTCTAAAGAGAGACTATTATACAGATGAACAAAAATAGTTTAGAGCAAAATTATTTGGAAAAATATAGAACAAGGTTATTTTAATTGAACGCGCTGCTCGCTTCGGCTTTTGTAGATGCTGCTACTTCCTTCACCGCAGATGACAGCAAGTGTGGAGACGCACACAGCCAGTGATCAGCAAATCCATCCATCCATTATCTTTACTCGCTTCTTCTTTTTCGGGTAGTGGGGGTCACTGGTGCCCATGTCCAGCCATCACTGTGTGAGAGGTGGGGGACACCCTGGACTGGTCTCCAGTCCATTTCTACCAGTGGGTCAGGGGACGTACGCGGCCGGTGACAGGTTGTCCATCTGAGCTTAACTCAACTTTTTTTACCTCTTAAACCGGCCGGTCGGACCTGCCTCCTCCTCTACAAGTAGATCAACACAATTTTATATTGTGCATTCTTATTTAGTTTTATTTCTGCTGTATGATTCGTAAAACCTCATCAAAGCCCGAGACCGGCCCGCACATTATTATGGTCCGGCCCGGCCCGGCCCGGCCCGGTCCGATTCCAGGTCGGGCTGAATAACAAAGGTCACATATACTCATTCGGACTGATCCTGACCAAGCCTCATGGGTAGAGGTCCGGTCACCAGGTACTCACCTATGAGCCACTCCTCAGGCCTGGCTCCAAGGTGGAGCCCCAGTAACCTACGTCCAGACAGGGGACACTGAGCTCCTTGTCATCATCTGTCCATACGAGTGTTTTCAATCACTCCTCATCTGGTCTGACACCTATAGGACCAATCTGCTTTGGAAGACAGCGATTGCCCCGGACAGCATAGTTCCTTGGATCATTCAGACACACAATCTCCTCCACCACGATAAGGAGGCGATTCACGGAGGAGCTTAATTCCTACGTGAGTGCAAATCATTGTGAGCAGATTTGAGATTTTTGTTCCCAGTGTTTTATTCAAACTGGCATGTCACTGTTCCTGTTTTATGGAGACTAAATCAAACTTGCTTCTAGGAAGGATAGTTTAATAAATATGCATGCCTTTCATAAAACTTCTGAAGTGACTAAATTAAAACGGGGGACTGTTGAAGTAGAGGGATTTTTACTCTTTCCTCACTCGTATCCAGTGATAAAACAGCAAGAGTTGATGATTTTCTGCTCATTACCGGAGCATCAGAAGTCATCGAATCCACTGACTCCTCATTCATTTAAAATTTAATTAGAAAGACTTATTTATAAGAGAGACAATGTGATAGCCAAGGTTCTGTTTGGATTCTGAGTGCTAGTTGTTTTATGACGGTACAGTGAATAAGCTGTCCACTTAAACTGCTTCCTACCTACATTTATGCCCACCAAGTGCATAACGAAGCCGCAGCGTCAGCTCGCTTGTCTTTGTGATCCAGCCGTGTCCTCCTGTGTGTTTGTCTCCACCTCCCTGAGTGTGCTCGCCCCCGTGTGTGTTTGTTTGGTGGCTGTGCGGCGAGTGAAGGTAAATTGCAGTGATTATGTGGCAGTAATTGAACAGGGAGAGTGTGTTTAATTGAGTTGTTGTTTCCTGATGTTTCTCTGTAGTAGCAGGAGGCACCATGCTGACAGGCGTCTCGTCTCACCTTACCAAGATGAGAAGTTTTTCTTTTCTCCTGTTACTGCACCAGAGGCTTTGTGAGTGTTTTTTTAGCTTCATTTGAGTCTGTTTTGACTTAATGGCGTTCGGTTGGCTCGGGGATGAGAGGGAGAGTGTTTGAAGCCTGTTTCAGCAGGTAGAAGAAAGAGGCGACTCTGAGCGCTTAGGATTTAAATACATACTGTTCAAAAAGATGCAGGTTCTTCATTTATACACCTGTATGTGTGTGTGTGTGTGTGGGGGGGGGGGGGGGGAGGGGGTGTACATGAAGGCTGACCAGCATGTATATGTGTTTATGTGTGGGGAATCATTCTGCTTGTTTTATGGGATTGCATGCATATTTGTACACGTTTGTTTCAACTTATTTGTGGCGCACAACAGAATTTCTGGTTGTTTATTTATTTGTGATCATCACGTATGTATGTGCGTGCGTGCGTACGTACGTGTGTGTGTATAGCTGTATCTGATCTGCCTCTAGGGCTCCATGGTCCAAATCAAATGGTACAAAACATCAATTTCACCATTTGGTTTCCTCCTTCTTCTCCTCCCCCTTCCTCACCTCCTCTTCTACATTTTCTTTCCCTCTTCTTCCCTTCCTCCCCTCCAGCTCCTCTCCTCCCCTCCTGAGAGGGTCTCTCTCTGTGGAGGTGTGATTACGTTCCTCCTCTAAGCACCAGTGATCTGAGGGCTCGGTGTTTTGTGTGTTTTGTGTGTGTGTGTGCGTGCGTGCGTGCGTGCGTGCGTGCGTGCGTGCGTGCGTGCGTGCATGCGTGCGTGCGTGTTAGGTTGGTGATCTGAGCAGCCTGGTGCTGCTGGTATTGTGAGGCACAATTCATGGACGATGTCTCCAGATGAATGCCTCCATTCACAATTACAGCCTCTCCATTAGCTGCAGCCCTTCCTGCCTTGTTGTTGTCTTTTCTTCATCTCTGTAAGAAAAAAGCAATTAAAGCTGGACAAAAACAAGATAGAAGAACACAAGCAGTGTACCTGGAGAAAATGAAAAAATAACAGTCTGGGAGGAGATATGCATTATTTCAATTGCATTTCTGATTTTTTTTTTATCCTGGATGTTCTTTAATATTCAGACATAAACTCTGTCTCTAACTTATTTGCTCACACAACTAATCAGTTGTGAATACAAATATTGTTTTCTAAGTGTGCCTGCTTAATTGCTTAAACCTTTCTGTAAGTCCAGGAAATGTTAATGCTTCTTCATTAGAAGGGATTAAATTGGGATTAAAACCTTAATAGATGGTTTAAATAAAGCAAGATTTTAGTTTCCTATTTTGTTGGTGTAATATTTATTTCTCCTGTGGAGGAGGATGAGCGTCAGAGCCAACTGAGACAGACATGTTGGTTGCAAGGTGAAATTGCACGACGAAACAAATGTTGTGCACGTATATAAAGCCACTTTAGAAATCTCAATCCAACAAACATCTGTCTTTGGCCTAGAACAGGGGTCTGCAACCTGTGGCTCTGGAGCCACATGTGGCTCTTTGGTTCCTCTGCAGCGGCTCTTTCAAGCTTTGACCAACACGGACAAACCACTGCCAGTTTGAACAGTTTCATGTCATTGATTTTGCAAATTTGTGAATACTAGTACTAATATAAGGAGTAAAATATACTTTAACTTTATGCTTTATTTCTTTAAAGTAGGATACTTAATTTTTCCACAAAAAACAAACAAACACTAGACTTGCATAGCTCATTGTTTAAATTTCCATCCTTCCATCTATCCATCCATTATTTTTTACCAGCTTCTTCCTTTTCGGGTCACGGGGGTTCCTAGTGCCCAAATTCAGCTATCACTGTGTGAAAGGGCTTAATTTGAGCCGGATCTTGCCAGAACAGGATCTGGGAACTCTCTTATTTTGACAGGTTGCATTCCGGTAACTGCTTGGATCCCCTAACGCTCAGTCTTACTAATAATAAAATTATGAACAAATTTGACTGCCTTGAACGAATAAAACTTACCAGTACATTGGATATGTAAACTGAAATTTGTGCCACCACTCTTTAATTTTTTTTTAATTTGTAAAAACTATGAACATACATTTTTCTTTACAATAATCCTGTCTTTTCCTTTGTCTTTAAATATAAAAATATCAATGAATTCCAGAATTGCGCCGCTCAAGGTGGCTGCATGTTGGAGTAGCTCTCTTACATTCATTCTGAGATTTTGCTTTTGAAAACTTTAATTCCTCTTTTTTTCTGGATGTAAATTGATTTTTTCAGATGATTACTTCCTCTGGTATCAGAAGCTGTGCTGCTGGAAGGATTTTTACTGAAACTTTTTTTTACTTTTGGACATTTGTTATGATGCGTAACCATAACGACAAGCTGGTTTTCTACTACTGGGAGCTGCTGATTAACATCTCAAAAGCTCAAATAATACCTCAACTACAGCCCCAAATCCCAAATGAGTTGAAAATGAGGTGCCGTGGATGCATTCCCGTCTACCTAGAGGCTGTGCTCGAGTCCCTGACAGCTGAGATCTTGGAGGTGGCGGGAAACGTGGCTCGTGACAGTGGGAGGACCAAGATCGTCCCCCGACACCGCCAGTTAAGTTTGCTGTCGGACGGACTGCTACAAGAGATCCTTCCTGCCCAAAGCCATCAGCATCTATAACAACTCTAATGAAACCAAGATGAGCTACAACAACAATTAATTTCCCTTTGGGATTAATAAAGTATTTTTGAATTGAATGTTTAAAATCATTAGATATTTTTATGTCAGTCCTACTGGCCTGAAAAAGCCTCCTGCAACAAACTTAAAGTGGTCCACGGGCCACCAGTAGATGATCATAGTTGGGGTAAGTTTTGTGGCTCTGGACATTTTAATTTAGTGAGCGAGGGGGCAGAAATGGTTCTTTGGATCGTAAAGGTTGCAGACCCCTGACCTATAGACGAACCCAACACCTCCAGAGAAGCCCAGTGTTTGTCACACAGATTCAGACTCTGAAGCATCAAAAAAGCATATGAACATCAAAAGTTGTCAGATTCAGCACTTAATAAAATAAAACTTGTGCAAAACACAGGTTTTAAATTTAAAAAATGGTTATTTTTTTGTAAGTTTTGGCCCATTTAAGACCACTGTAGCTATGTAGAAACCTCAGGTTCCTTTAAAATTTGCTGCATTTTAAAGGTACAATCATTTCTGTTTTTAGATAAATCATAACGTTAGCGAAATAAGCACTTTTGAGTATTTTCAGCATGAATGCTAATTTTAAAAACGTAGTCTGAACTTTTTTCATTGTGATGCAAACTGAGCCTGTCAACAACAAGAAGAACTGGTCAGATCAGTCAATTAGGAAATACATTTTGCCTCACAATGATTTACTTCACACTTGCTCTAAAGCTAGTACATCTCACTGGGATGCTACTGCTGGTCACTATTTGGCAAAAAGCATGTGACTTGCAAGGAAGCCTCCAAAATGTCTCAAAACGTTTGCAGGGGTTTTTCTTGCGCGAGTCACACAGGCTTCGTTTGTTCCTTGAGTTTGGACTTGTTCAAAAATACTTGAGACAAAGTTTCCTCAGAAGAGTCACAAAGTTGTTGCAGTCAACATCTCAGTTTAGTTTCTGTAAATTTTAGAGCACTGGAGCTGGTGTGTGGCACCTGTGTGGGTGCTCTCCTGTGCAAGGTGACAAACAGAAATCAGTGAGACTGCAACAGAAAATTCACGCTTTCTCACAAGTGTGTCACCATCTAATCTCAGCCGCAGCCCAGTGAGGCACTATTGATAAAGGTGGAGATTAATTTGCTCCTCATGGATTCTATTCTGCACAAAGAAAAAAAGCTGTTTCAATGTAGATAACCAAGAAACAAGCTGCACTGTAAATCAGCGCAGAGTTTTAATCAGTGACGGATGAAAAATTTGGAGCATTTAAGAAAGATGTGCTTGATCTTTGGTCAGTAATATTCCGTTCTTCCTCTTTCCATTTTAGAGATGTCCCTGCACAGCCTTGTGTACATGGGGTCACATCACCCCATCCCTCACAGCGGGTTGGACCGTAGGAACGCCTCCCCTCCTCTGGATCTGCTTCAGTGGGTCTACCAAATGGAAAGAGACAGGAAGGTGCAGGCTGCTGACATCACTCTCCCTGCCAAAGCCCAGGTACAGTACTGTACACAGAGTTAAAAACCCACACGCTTCACACATCGTTCACACACTGTGATTTACTGTTCCAATAAATCACTGAGCTCACCTAATTTCCTATGGATTTCAATTTCCCCCTGGACATATCTGCATTGATCAACTTCAGGTGTGAGGATGTGCCAGGCGTCGCTCACTGTGACACTGAAGAATGGCTCTCAGATCTCTGCCATACGGCTGCCAGAGTGTGTGTGTGAGTGTGTGTGTGAAGGGTACAACAAGGGGATTTGTGCTCATGCAGCATTTCTGCTCAGCGCTGTCGTCACTGTCGAGGCATTAGGATACAAATCCTTGAGTCTGAGTAATAACATCTGAAAATGTCAGAATCATACAGGCAGAGATAAGGATCAGACCGTTGAATCCAGACTCAAGATATTGTTAGTCTGATCATATCTGCTCATGCGTTGAGTCTAGGCCTGATTATCAGAGGGAATTAAGCATCATTCTGCAACAGTTGTTGCCACAAAGAAAGGACCAGGTTGAAAAACTCTTTAGAAATTAAAGATATGTTTTCTCAGTAATCGGGGACTGCCTAGTATAAGGCAGCCACCTAATATTATCCACCTGACAAGGGTTTCTTAACTTTATATCTTACTCCTCCATCGACTTTAATGCGGCCCGAACCGCAACGTGTACCCCCAGAAATGTTCATTCAAAACGACCAGCTTGGCACTGTGATGTGTGCTATTACATTTACTGGGGTTTCAAGTTACCATGGTGACATAATTTGCAAACAAAGACACCATTTTTATTAGTCATTTTTTATAGACCGTGGTTGCAAATCAAATGTCCAAAATAGCCACCTGAGCTAAAAAGGAAAAGATACTGTAAACCAGCCATTTGTAAAGATATTAAGCTGAAATTTGGTGTGGTAGTAGCTGAGACCATCCATCCATCCATCCATCCATCCATTATCTTTACCCGCTTCTTCCTTTTTGGGTCGTGGGGGTCACTCGTGCCCATGTCCAGCCATCACTGTGCGAGAGGCGGGGTACACCCTAGACAGGTCACAAGACCATCACAGTAGCTGAGACCAATGCCCAATAAATAGTGAATTTTAAAAAAATCAAGATGGCCACCAAAGTTCGATTTAAATAGCTTTAACTCGGCTATTTTGACACATTGAGCTGAAATTTTGTATGGTTCTAACTGAGAACCTTCCCCATAAGTAAGGTTCTGTGACAGCTTCTGCCCAACCACCATTAGACTTTTGAACCACTCCAAATAATCCAAGACTATAATATTGTTTTATCTACCTCTTATTTGAGTGTTTGCACTAGGGATGCACAATATTATCGGCATGGTATTGGTATCGGCCCGATATTACCGTTAAAGTTCAATATTGGACATCGGCCATTCCATTAAAATAACTCAGTGATATAAAATACACTGTTGTTGTATGACAACCCAGTGACAAGGATGCCTGCAGCGTCAGCACAATGTGATGACGTCACGTGCACCTACCTGATCTGGTCACGGTGGAGAGGAAGAAGTCAAAATATCGGCGGTGTGGAAGTTTTTTTTTGGTTTTTTTTTGAGGATATTGGATCTGAATCACTTTTTTTTCTCCTTTCGGCCGCTCCCTACTTCAGGGGTCGTCACAGTGAACTAATTCACACAAAGACTTGGCAATTGTTTGTGTGCCGGATGTCCTTCCTGACACAACCTCAGACCACTGACCTACCACAGCCCTCTGTGTGGAGCAGAGAGCTGCTATCTATGGTGCCCTGGGGAGCAGATGGTGGGGTTAAGGGCCTTGCTTAATGGTCCAGGGTGGTACAAATGAGGGTGGGGGCAGGTGTGGGTGCTTCACCTTTTCCACCCACATTTTGATGTTGTCTGTTAGGGGGAATTGAACCGGTGACCTTCTGTTCACAGGCCCACCTTCTCTAACCTCTGCTCCACCACTCCCCACCAACCTTCCCCATCACACACTGAATCCAAATCGAAAATCTAAGATGGCCACCATAGCTTAAAAGAAAAAAGTGACTATAACTGATTGGTATTTTGTTGTTTTAAGCTGAATGTGGTATAGTGGTGAGAGGGAACCTCAACACATAATACTGTCAAATCAAACTTTTAAAATGGCCGCCACGTGGCAGTCCCCGACAAAGTTTCTCCAGGAACTTTCTAGTTCAAGTGATAGTTGTTTTTTTTTACATTTTGAATTTCAACCTCCTCCGTATGTTTTGTGTCTTTATAAGACCAATTATAGCTCTGAGAAAAGTTTGCTCCTGGATGAAAGGCAGCTGCTGCGGGCTGACTTGTCCTTGCAAGGAGTACACGGTCCCGAGGTCCGTGGACGAGTTTAGAGCTGGTATTAGGAGGCGAGCACGAGGTCTGACAACGTCTTTACCCTGAGTTCCTCCCCTAGAGGCAGATCTGAATGGATTGTAGAGGCAAGGAGGAGAAATAAATTGGAGAAAAGGATAAATCAATGCTTGGCAGAGAGGCAAACAGACCTTCCAACCCCCAGTCCACACACACACACACACACACACACACACACAGGTACGCTCAACAGCGTGGCTTTTTTCCTTGGGCTGTATTGGATTGGTATGCAGAGCCGAAGAGAGACACTCAGAAAAGTACTTGGCCTACAAATGATGTCCTTTGTTTGATCCATTAGGTTGGGAATAGTTGGTGGGGAATGAGGTGGGGGGGGGGTCCCACGGAGATGGTGGAAGGGCTGGGAAACAAACATCTCTGTATCTGAGCTTCACCAGGAGCTCCTCATCTGAGGGAGGAAACAGAGCAACTCTAGAAAAATCAGTTTTTGTTTATGTTTTACAAGTTGCAGAGATAAAATGTGTGCGTGGTTTCACAGGACTTCAAGGTTTAATAACTTCACTGGTTGGATTTTTACTCTAAGCAGTCACGTTGTTCGTGTTTAAATGATTGTTTTGTTGCTCTGCTCTGGGACTGATGGTAACTACACTTACACTACAGTTATACTGAGAACTGGGCACCAAGTGACACGGCTGCAAACCGTGGATTTAAATTAGTTTTTATGTCGTCATAGTCAATGTTTGAAAAAACTTGTAAGAATGTAGTTGTAGCCGAAGCACTCCGAGTAGAGTAAAAGTCCACATTTATTTATGATAGTGGACAGCAAGCTGCACAAAGACAACGGAACTGCATAGTAAAAAAAACTGCACAACACAACAATACTAATAATGCAGGACTACAGTAAAATATGATTGAGATACAAAAAGGAAAATTCACACAAATACAAAAAAAACAGAAAAGAATGTGCCTTCTTAAGTGAAGCTAAACTAATCGGGTTCCTATAAATGAAAATGTCCTTGATGGCCGATCCACTGCCTTTACCTAAACTGTAACTGTAAAACAACATAAAGAAATACATTACACTGAAATGGGAAAAAATAAACATTAAAATAATAGTTCAGTCATTTTGAAGTGGGTTTTTGCTGATAATATATGAACAAATAATATCTTACCTGTTGTAGATGGCTTTTTCAACAACTTCTGTCCAAAGTTAAAGTCTGATAGGACTAGAGTGGATGGCTGCAGTCTTAACTCCAGTTTTAAAATACCATGGTAGTCCATGCAATTGATATCTTATACATCTTTTCACTGCTGTTTATTTAGCATTTCACAATTATTACAACAGGAATATTATAAAACTCCTGCCTGGAGTGCTCCAGGCTGCACCCAAAGTGCTGCAGCGAGTTAGCTGCAGCTTTTTGTGCACGTAAATACTCATTGGATTTTAAGTAAATAGCTGTGTAATGATGCTATGACATAAATGTAAAGGTTTATAAGACTGGAGTCGTTTTACGTCGTCACTGAGCCACTTTGGTATTTGATGCATTCAGAGTGCTGTTAGCTCATCAGTCCTGTTTCAGTCATATTTGAAGTATTCTTCTGTCAATAGTATCACAAGTCTAACAAAATGATAAAGACAAAAACATCCACCAGGCGAATGATAGCCACACTGAAATAGCCATCCCTACAATAAAATCATTTCAGGAACGGGTCTCAGCCCTCATCTCCCCTATAACTGTTTTATGGCATTTTTAAGGTAAAACAACACAGTTAAAAATGTCCTACTGGTGTGATAGAATGCTACATCATAAATTAAACCACGGCACTCTAGCATGACACCATTTGTTCAGTTAGTTGTTCTCTCAACAGAACAACACAACATGATGTAGGTGTCAGTCTGCCAGGAGCTCAGCGAGCGTTGGAGCTGCTGAGACGTGCTGATCAGGCGGTCTGATGCATTCAGCAGCGTCCTGATATTTGTTCAGTTAAACTCACGAGAAAACTGCAACAAACTGAGCAAGTCAAGCAAAAGTGTAGACGTTTAATATTATCTAATGTGGCGTTCTATTACACACACGTGCCACATTTTTCAATAAGAGCTGTTTCATGTCTAACAAGAGGGGATCAGTGTAGCCACAAGCCTGGTTCTTGGGTGAATTATTGTCCCTTTTCTTTATTACTTTGTTCTTTAAAACTTCTTTTCCAAATTTAAGTTGTTCGAATGCTACTCACGTCAGATGAGATGTAATTTGCTCACAGCTTCTCCACCAAACCACACTTCCTGTGGGCTGAAGTGGACCTTAACTAAATGTCCGTCATGTTAGCATGTAAAATAGTAAAGATGTAAATCATTATCTTCATACGCTGCTAAAGCTCGTTGTAAATCCCTCCTCGCTTGCTTCTCGAGCATGCGTGTGATCGTATGAGGCTCCCTGCTGAGGTTATCAGACCAGTTTCACTCTCAAAACAGATTCTAAAGATGCAATCAAATCCAAACTTCAACCTCCTCCTAATTATTCATGCATCCCTTTCCTCCCTCGCTGCTCGCCCTGTCTTCACTCCACCACACCGTCTCCATCTCACGTTTTTCTCTGAGACCTGTGCATTACTCTGTTCCCAGCAGCAACAGCTCACACCGGTCGTATTAGCTTGGGAGTTTCTCTTTTGGCTGCGCTTCTTTTTATAGTTTGGTGGTTCATACTGTACTCCCTGCTGCGCTTCTATTTTCATGAATGCTGTGAGAAATAATTGAAAGAGCTGTGTTTCAGTGCCGTCTGTTGCAGAGCTCCCACTTCCTGGTGCCTTGTAAATACTGTATCACTAAAACCCCCGCTGTAAGCTGCCAGTTCGGGATTCCTCACAACTTGCAGATATTAACACTCGCTGAAAACTTGAGCCAAGATCTCATTCCTTACTGCAGTCTGAACGTTGCAACCATGGACTGAGCTCGTTCGGCTGCTTGGCTTGTTTTTTTTGGTTTTTGTTTTCTTGTGAAAACTGAGTTTGAAACAATTTAACAATTTCTTTAAAGCATGTCATTCCCTGTGTGTGTTTTAGCCCCATTACTTACCAAACATGGAAGAAAGGCACTCTGCTGTAAGTGGGATGTAACTGATGGAGGACATGAAGGATTTTATAACAAGTGATCTGTGTAAGAAAGAGATTTTGAGCAAACAACCTGTTTTTATGTTTGTGGGTGGAGACTGAGCCTTTCTCCTTTTCTCAGTCAAAGAACCTCTAAAACAGTGGTTTCACTCTGTGTTTTTATCATTTGTCCCAAACTGGACACTAAAACTTTATGTACTAGCATGGACGTCCCTTTAAGGGTATTTGGACATGTCCAGAAGAGGGACCGTGGGTTTATTGGTAGAAGGATGAATGGAGTGAGGACAGAGGATGCAGAGGACAGAGATGGAAGAGGATGACTCGCTGTGGTGAGCCTGAAGAGAGAGAAGAGCAAGAAGAAGAAGAACAACAACAAGAACAACAACAGCAAGAAAAAAACCAAGAAGAAGAAGAAGAATGCATCATCATGCAGAGGATCTACCAGTGTATATTTTGCTGTTACTCTTTGGATTGTGTTTGTTTTGAACACTAAATGTGTGAACTTGTCTTGTCTTTAACCAGATGTTGGAAACTCCTGGAGGCAGAAGGTCTGACTTCAGTCTCATTAGGCCCCTGAAAACCAGAATGTCTTTCAAGGTAAGTGTTGCAGCATCAGTCTGATTTGGAAGACATTCAGGGAAACATTTGATCTAAATAAATATGTTTACATACAAATGATATGGCAGTAAGCCTACATTATCTTTTTTTAATTTTTTTATTCTTTAGTTGTAACAGCTGGAAAAGTTACTGAAAATTGGCTTGAAATTAAATTTAGTTGTTTAAAAAAGCCTAATTTTTTCTGTTTTCATTTTACTACTTCGTTCAAAAAACTAAATGCATCGTTACATCAGCCTTTATAAAGACTTTATTATAGCTTTATAACTATTCATGAGATTGTAAACGCTTTTTTAAACAGCAATTATAAAACACTGTTCATACTTTAAAACAGGCTCATCACTATTTGGCAAGATCAAGTGTACTTTCACATATTTGGGTAAATATATATTTGCTGGTTTCTCAGCCTCTTTTTAAACTAAATACCTCTACATGCCAAAACAAACTTTGTACACGTCGCACCACTCCATAAGTCGCATCAGTCCAAATATGTCTAATAAAGTGAAAAAATCCATAAATACGTCGCTTCTATTATGCGTCACCGCTGACAACACGGAAATGTGGGCCGGTGTTGTGCCAAAAATTGATTGGCTGCCAAATGGCGGCTGCGAGAGCGTGCACGGGAGGACTTTAACAAGAATTTAATAAGACTAACATTTAAAAACAATTATTTCTTTGCTCGACATTATAGTAAAGATGTGTCTCAGTCTAACTTTTCCTTAATAAATACAATTTAACGGTCAAATCAGCTGCACTTCAAAAGTATTTACTGCCTCTGCACTCCAAGACTGAGGGAGGAAATCAGGAAGGAGAAATGTTGTGCATTTCTTCAAAATTTAACAAGATAACCACCTAAAACAATTGTTTGTTTGCTCGACATTATAGCAAAGCTGCGTCTCAGTTAAACTTTTACTTAATAAATGCACTTTAATGGTGAAATCGGCTTCATTTTGCCAGGGCGGTGCAGCGAAATGAAGCTGATTTGATGGTTTCTCCAGGCGTAATCCCAGAGCTTGACGATGGTGGTATTCTATGGCAAGCTGATTGTGTCATTAATAGCCACTTTTACCTATTACATGACACAACGGCAAGCCATACTCATCGAGTGCCATCTAGCAACTGAAAATGTTAGTGTTTGATATTTTCAGTCAAAATGAATGAAAACGGTCATATCTCTGCCAAAAATTGGTTTATAAATATGAGGGGGGAAATATAAACACGTCGCTTCGGCATATAAGCCGAAGGGCATGTAAATTATGCAAAAAAACTGCAACTTATAGGCCAAAAATTGTGGTAGCTTTTACTCGTGATGAATACAGGTAAGAAGTGAGAATGGAGCGTACAGAAAACTGTTGGCTCTGTATTTGGCAATATTCAGTTGTGTCCATTTTTATCTAATGCATTGCACATTAAAGGCTATTCACAGCCTAATTATTAACAGAATTATTTACTGAGTCATTTATAAAGGTATGTTTCTTGTAAACTGGCCAAACAAGTGATTTAAAACTATTTAAAGCACTTTGTTTTTTCAGATAGTCAAAGAGAGAAATCAACACGTTTATTCCAGGGGTTGAAGTTCCTCTCTTTATTTTGAAGTATATTCATTGAAACTTTATCTCGCAGTTCCATCTGGCGCACGGTGCACAGAGGTCCCCCCCAAGTTCAAGATCTGCTGCAGAGAACCAAGTTCCTAAACCCAGGACCCTCAGGAAGGAGGTGGACAGGAGGAGCCAGTTCTCACCGTCTCATGCTGTCAAAGATGTCTTCATGATGAAGGCCCAGTTGTCAGAGTCTTCAGACCCAGCAGATGAAGACACTGTGAGCAGAGAGGCAGGCGGGGGGGTGGGGGGTGGAGCAGCTGCAGACGTGAAGCACGGTTAAATAAAGACTGTTGTTTTCCACCGAGCTGCGAGCCAATTGATCACAAATCAATTTGTGGACCGCTCGGTGTCAGCAGCAAATATTTATTGTGGTTTTCTTGAGTCTGCTTTAAAACTCCATCTCTCTTGCTTTGACACCCCCAAAAACTTATGAATCCCCTCCCCCTCAAAATAAAATCATTTCAGGAACAGGTCTCAGCCCTCATCTCTTCCATCGTTGTTTGCCTTCGGAAGTTGCAAAGGTTGGTGAACGATGTGTTTGTCTTTTTCCACTCCAGTGAAGGGTGAGCTCCGCTCGGCGCAGTCAGGGATGGATTACTCGTTCATTAAGGGGCCTGCGTCACTCCTCATTGAGCTGGACAAATAACAAATTAATTCCTAGCCGCCTAATTTCTCTCTGTTCTCCGCTGAATTTTCCGATAACGTCGAATTACTGATCACAGCCGCGTGAGCTCCCACAACTTTTTATCAATTCATTTAAAATGGAGGGCCTGCTGGGGGGGGGGGGGATGCTCCCCAGATTTTCTGCATGCTCTTTAATTTACTTCAGCCTACAAACAAGGAGGCAAACGGAATCAGCTCTAGGATGTATTTCTCAAGACGACAAACATGATGCCATTGATTAGCAACATGTTCTCAGGACCTCTGAGTCTTCTCTTACCAGTCAAGTGCAGGTCAGCTGGCGGTGTTGTGTAAAGTAGCAGTGGTGTATTGACAGGGTAGTATTGATGTTTCAATTAGAGCAGCGTTACATAGTGCTGCAGCGTGGTAACACGGTGCGTCTCCTGCCATCTGCTCTGCCTCCACGTCTGACGAACGAGACACGTGGGGCTAATCGAGCTGCACATGAGCGATGGCACCGCGATATCTGCCTCACACACACACACACACACACACACACATCCTATCTGCACGTCCTTATGCAGAAAAATGGTGGGGAGAGAGCTCCTCAGCCCTGCTGTTTAAAAAGCACACAGAAAGCCTGCGTTTCTCCCCGTCTCCCTTCGCAGGAGCAGGTTATTTCTCTGACAAGGAGTCAGGCTGAGGCGCCAGATGCATGAGATGAAATTCTTCAAAAGCTCATCGGATGAAAAAAAACAAAACAAAAGAGGAAACGTCTTCTGCCAGGTTTTCCTCGTGCTGGGACAGCCTGAAATAACAGTGTGCATTATGCCTGGCGTTACTGCCTGCCAAACCACACGAATCAAAGGCCTCATTGTGTGGATTACCTCGTTAATCTGCTGATGCCATTGAGCAGTATTGCAGGTGTTAATGTGCCAGATCCCCCCCTCCCCCCCCTTTCTTCTCTCTTCTTTTATTAGGGAGGTGTAGCATCGAGTTTGTAATCTGCTTTAAATGCTTTCTGGGGAATGACACTCTGAAAGTCTGCCAGAGATAGTTCTCTGTTGAGAAGAGCTCTCGGTTAAAGCAGCACACACCGAGGGGGCAGACGGAGGCTGACGTCTGTGGGGGGAGAGCTGGGGAGCTGCACGCCTCACGCCACTTGTTGAAATATGGGTCTGCATGAATAATGAAAGAGGAAGAGGGAAGTGATATTGCTAAAGCAGTCCCTCAATGACATCCATCACAGAAGTGCCCCGTTGCTCTTCCTCTCTTTGTTTCATACTGCACAAACTCCAAGTTGTGTCTCTTTGGAGGAGCAGAGCCGCGCTCTGTTTCTGCCTGAGCTGACTGATTGAAGAAGGGGGGAACAGAAAAAGAGAGATACAAGAAGGTAAAGGGAGGAAAGTGAAAGGATAGACAGAAAGAGAAGTAATCCTTGCTTTTTTCCTGCTCCCCGGGGTGGTCTCTTCATCCAGGGCCTCAAAGAGCGACAGAATACACCTCCCTGCTACAATGGAGGGGACCCACAGGGGCTGTTGCTGTGTGTGAGTGTGTGTTGGGGGGGGGGGCATGGGGGGGTGCAGCTTTAAGCAGGCCTTTGAGTGGTCTAATTGCATTGGAATACAGCAGTCTGAGAGCTGGTTCAGATCACGGCGGGCTGCTGGAGAGGTTAGCGCCCGCACCTCGACAGCCACACTCAGCAAAAGAGCCCCGGCACAAAGCGCACAATTAATGCTCTCCCTCTCGTTAACTCTCTCCCCACTTTTTGTCCTCTCCCACTTTTCTCTCATTCTCCTCCTCCTCACCCCCCAGTATCTCAGTCTCCTCTCCATCTCTTGTTCACAACATTCCTCTGTCTCCCCCTCCCCGCCTCCTGAGCGAGCAGTGTGTCGTCACTCACCCACCGTATTAATCCTCCCATGCAGCCTGTCAGTCTCTCCATGTTTGATGCACACAGCGATTACAGTAAGGATGAAAGGCGTGGGCCGGCCTCTCGTTATGTAAGACTTGAAACAGCCCAGAAAGAAAACTAGTGAAATCTGAACAGCTAATCTGAAACGCTAACTTTTCTTTGTAGGAGATCATGCTTCATGGATTCCATGATGTTGAACATATGCATGTCAGGATATGATGCTTAAAACATGAATAACTTCCTGAACTTTTCCTTTTATATGGTAACTTATGACAGGTTTCTTCATAAAAAGTGTTATGTTCTAGTGTTTATCAGACTTATTAACTGGTGAAAATTATAAGGACACAGCTTATTTTGATCATTTTAAGATGGATACGCTCATATTTAGTCATTAAAGACTAAATCTTTCATTATTTGACTTCTATTTGTATAAACTGCATCTGTTAAGGGTTTTGGATTGTAAAGTTCCTTTAGGACGTTGTGACATAAACAAATATCTGATTAATAAACAAGGTATTTATATTTGCTGTACAGATTTTAAGAGCTCTCAATTTAAACGTGTAGTTAAGGTTTGATTTAGAAGTTGATCTACAACATGTCTCCATGTAATCATTGATATTTCTTTAGTAAAGTCTCCTCATTGACTGAACTTAAACTTCTGTTCCATCCTGAACCGCCTCCATCTGAACAAATGATCACAAACTTCTATTGAAAAGTTCAACACGACATGTTTTCCTTTAAACCAGACAGCTGATGGATGACGAGGTTAGTTGTCTGGTGACCACATTCCATCCTCTTCCCTCCTGGCTGTCCTCATTTCGGAGCCACTGGGCTGAGTGTTTGAACCAGTGAGTGATTTTGAAAACATATCATATTTAACCAGCCCCCTCCTTTGATTTCCTTTATTACCCGAGCCGTGTCTTAATAAAATCTAATTATTTCCGCTCACAGGACGCTTTCTGGTGAGAAATTGGCAGAGGGATGTGAGCTGATGTATGGGGAGACATTCGCCTAATTAGAGCGTTGGAAATTGAATCTTTACAGCACACGGGTCATATAATTATCCTACTGTTAATTTAACGCTTACATTCTCCACTGTTCATTTTATTCTCTTAAATGTAGTGTGGCAGCAGCCCTGTCTGCGCTGCACTGGCCCCTCTCATTGGCCCCTTCCCAGTGACTGAATAACTGCGGACCTTGCAGCCCAAATAACAAGGCTTGCATCATTTATGCATTGTTAAGCCATGTAATTGAAACGAGCCGTAGTTTGCATATTACGCCATTAAAATAATGTGCTTTGCGTTTCTCCCAACACGACTATTTAAGCCTGTGTGGCGATGTGGTAATTCCGTGAATTACAGCCTAATTACCACAATGTTCTTTTGATTTGGCCGATTTCGATGTTACGCCACAATAATGTTTAATATTAACAGAATGAATGACTGAGCCGTGCCTGGAAACTTTTCATGGGCGAACTTAAATCCTGGCGGCTCGGTGAGCTGTCAGTGCAGCTGGAGCCACATCCATAAAGGATTATTAGCCGCTGAAATGAGATCCATTAAAGGCCCAATCACAAATCTTTTATTAAAGAGCTTCTGGTTGTACATGGAATATGAGGGTTTTGCGTGTCTTGCTCCTCATTATCCACTTTATATCACTGTGTGCAAATATTACTGATGTAGACGAGCGTGACAATAACTCTGCAGTTTATGTTTGTGATTAAAGCTCCAGTTTGTTTAATTATCAAAAACATTTGTACATTTTGATTTTACGTTGTGCCTTAAAGATTATACTGTTCCTGCTTCTTGTAGCTACCAAGGTATCAAAAAATTAAAAAAACACATGGTCCACCTGAAACAGCACACTCAGGACACAGAACATTTTGCAGTAAACATCTGCTTTTTGTTGCAGTGTCCCCAGGCCTGACATGCATGATGTCAACTGGTTTGAATAAATTAACATCCCTGACCATAATGTGTGTGCTCTTTAATGTTTTCACTGAAAACTATTTGTTTTATTGCCTTTTGTGTTACCCCAGATTCCAGTTAATAAATAAAATGTTTAATTACAGTTTTAGTCATTTGCGTAGAAGCAGATTATAGGTTTACTTTGTTGCCACTGAAGTAATATATTTGGTGAAGCAACCTGTGGTGGTTTATTATTATTATTTTTTAATAAAGGGTCAAATGTAGTTTACAGAATGAAAAGACTTCAGAGTTAGAAAGGTGAAGCCAGTAAAAATATGAAATCCCTGATGGTGTTTCAGTTTGTCTCATGGAGGCTGCAGGCAGACACAATCTCATCTTTCTCAGTCCTTCCAGTCTTTTTATTCTTTTAGGGCTGTGCGTTCTTTACTCCTCCCTCCTTTATCGTGTGAAGGCTTTGTCCGCGCAGCAAAGAGCCTCTCTAAATAGAGGCCTTTAGATGGTCCTGAATCGGGGGGGCAGCAGCAGTGACGCTACTGCTGTTGTTTCATTTACCTCTCCCTATGGCAACCAGCAGCAGTTGGCCAGGAATGTCCCCTCTCTGGACAAAGTCCTGGTCCCTGAAGCTGACACTGGGGGGAACGACAGCTGGGACGGGATGGAAGGCTGCCCTTCGTGCCCCGGACTGGAGACCTGAGTTTGGACTTAATCCTTCTGTTCACTTCTGTGGCTGATGAGCAGCTAGAGCCATTCACACACTATTAACTCTAAAAAATCATTGACCAAAATCACGAAAAGTAATTTATAACTCTCTTCTGGTGATGTAAAAACTCTAATGGTGCCACAAAAATACTTCAGGCTGCAGAAAAAAACACATTTTAGACAACTTCAAACGAAATTATTTACTTTTCTAATGCATAAATGCATCTTATATTAAATATACAACCAGAAATTGTTAAACTCTTTGTGCACTTTGTCAAATTGATTGTACCAAGTTAACTGAAGCCTAAATTGGATCAGTTTAGTTTGCAGGTTGTTAAACATTTTATAGTCAATATAATGACCATCATTGACATTTACAAGTCTTTATCAACAAAAATAAAACATTAAAACTGCAAATAGCTGTCATTATTAAGCTTTATTGAGTGTGTCATTGTTTTTCATACATATTAAAAGTACTGAAAATTATTTTAAATGGTATCAAATAGAAATGTACATGCAAAAAATATTTAAATGTCTCTATAGTCATATCAAAGCTTATCAGTTGCATTCTTGGTTTAATCAACACATCTTTTAATTCAAAACAAATCATTTTAAAAACATGTTCACGTTATTTTTTAGGTACATTCATTGTAAATAAAACATTAATTACTGCTTTAATGAACTCGAATGGCTGAGTTTCAAATGACAGATATAATAACTGTGTTTTCATTTATAAATTTAAAAGACAACATTTTACTACACTAAAGCAGTAGCCTGCAACAAAATGCAAAAATATTGGTTATGTTTTTTTTTATGTTAACAACATAAATCCAAGTTATCTTCAATGTAATTCTTTGTTCTGATTTAAATAAAAGGCTCAGTTTTAACGCACACATTTAACATATTTACATTTAATTCAGCTCATTTGTACAAACAAGCACAACATTTCTAATGAATCTAAATATTCAGCTGTAGCCTCATTGAAGACACCCCCCCAGCTGGATCTGGACTACCTGGTCTGGTTCTGGAGAAAACAGGATGTGGGTCTTGCAGCTGCTCCGTCTCCCCCACGCTGCTCTCCGGCTCTCCGCTTGCACCCGAGCCTCAGCGCGCGCCTCTCCACCAGAGAGAGTAGTGTTTGTGGAAGCCCACAAGGAGCCAATCGCTGCGCCGTTGCCACGGGTAACCACGTCCATCATCTCCGGAGCGCTCCAATGAGCGGCGAGGGGGGCGGGGCGGAGTCCAGGTGCGCCTCGGCGTCCACTCGGCAGAGCGCCTGGGAGCCGCCTATGGGCAGTGGAGGGTCTGTCAAATGCGGGCTTCCTTTAACCAGAGAGACCAGTCCGGCTCCGGGAGTCATGGCGACCGCAGCGTCTAACCACTACAGCATCCTCACCTCCAGCGCGTCCATCGTGCACTCGGAGCCCGGCGGCATGCAGCAGTCCTCGGCGTACCGGGACGCGCAGAGCCTGTTGCAGAGCGACTACCCGCTGCAGAGCAACAGCCACACGCTCAGCCACGCGCACCAGTGGATCACGGCGCTGTCCCACGGAGAAGGAGCGCCGTGGTCCTCCAGCCCGCTCGGAGCGGAGCAGGACATCAAGCCGGCGGTGCAGGGCGCGCGGGACGACATGCACAGCTCCAACAACCTGCAGCACCAGCAGACACGGCCGCCGCACCTGGTGCACCAGGCGCACGCGAACCACCACGATGGCCGCGCGTGGAGAACCACCACCTCGGCGCACATACCGAGCATGGCGACCACCAACGGCCAGAGCCTTATCTACTCCCAGCCGGGCTTCAGCGTCAACGGGCTGATCCCGGGCAGCGCGCAGGGGATGCACCACCACAACCTCAGAGACACGCACGAGGACCACCACAGCCCGCACCTCAGCGAGCACGCGTCTCAGCATCAGCACCAGCACCGGCCGCAGAGCCACCACGAGCACTCGGACGAGGACACGCCGACGTCGGACGACCTGGAGCAGTTCGCCAAGCAGTTCAAGCAGCGGAGGATCAAGCTGGGCTTCACGCAGGCGGACGTGGGGCTCGCGCTGGGGACCCTGTACGGAAATGTGTTCTCGCAGACTACCATCTGCAGGTTTGAGGCCCTGCAGCTCAGCTTCAAAAACATGTGCAAGCTGAAGCCTCTGTTGAACAAGTGGCTGGAGGAGGCGGACTCCACCTCGGGCAGCCCGACCAGCCTGGACAAGATCGCGGCGCAGGGCAGGAAACGGAAAAAACGGACCTCGATCGAGGTGAGCGTAAAAGGAGCTTTGGAGAGCCATTTTTTGAAGTGCCCTAAGCCGGCCGCGTCGGAAATAATCACCCTGGCGGACAGTCTTCACCTGGAGAAAGAAGTGGTGAGGGTTTGGTTTTGTAACAGGAGACAGAAGGAGAAGCGCATGACCCCTCCCGGAGGGGCGCTGCCGGGGAGCGAGGACGTGTACGGGGACACGCCGCCGCACCACGGGGTCCAGACCCCGGTCCAGTGACTCTGCAGGAGCCGCTCCTCCGGCTCTTTTATTTCATTTAGTTCCTTTTGGGAAATGTCTCTGTTTTTATTTATGCTCATCTGTAAATCACTGGACGATCCGACGTGTTTTATGTATAAATAGATTGCAGTGAGTATTTACACAAGCGAATATGGAGAAAAGAGAGAGTGAGGGGGGAGGAGGGGGGAGGGCAGGACGCTCGTCTCAGCTTCTCCCCGAGCTGAAGCCTGTTGGAGCTCTCCGAGGACGCGCGCCAGCACTGTGACCCCGGTCACTGTCTGTAGTCCTGCTGTGAATAAAAACACTGCACGTGAGGAAAAAATACAGCAGGGAGGGGACAGGAAGGGGGCAAGACAACAACAACAACAACTATAATAACAATAATAATAACAATAATAATAATGAAACAAAATAGTTCCCATTTGCCATTTTTATTTCCGTCAACATTCTGCGCGTGATCCTGGTTAGTTTTAGCTCCATGCTGTGCGTCCAGCAGGGATGGGCGCGTGGGTGGTGCAGTTGGGGGTGGGGGTGGGTCAAAGGATGAATGGATTGAACTGGAGGCCGGTAAAGGCTGCAGCCCCCCCTCTTCAGTCCAGAGGAGTCCAGCTGTGGGTGAGCACCGCCTGGGTCCCATCTGGCAGCACCGAACCGCCGGGAGGCCGCAGTCAGCTCTGACGTTATTATTATTATTATTATTATTATATTATTATTATTATTATATTATTATTATTATATTATTATTATTATTATTACTATTATAATTATAATTATTATCATATTATTGTCGTTATTATTATATTGTTATTATTATTATTATTATTATTATTATTATTATTATTATTATTATTAGTTCGCATTTAAACTAATGTACCCCCCAAACAACAATCTGATAATGCCCCCCTCCCTCAGAGGGTCTTCTGGCTCCAGCAGGGGCTCCTCGGCGGTAGATTGGACTGTAAGGCACTTTCCCACACCAAGATGGGCTCTAAATATGTCTGCAAAATAAGACAAAGAAAATGGCAGCAACTCTCACCTTTGGATTTGTAAATATTGTAAAAGTTTTATTTTTCAAGTCATGGCTTCATCTTGAAATTTGCTTCTATTTTCCCACTGGAGCATCTTTTCTCATTATGAACGGACGCTTGAAGCAAGAAGCAGGTTTGAGTTTTAAAATCCAGCACTGCCTTGTGTGTTTTCTGCAGCTCAGTTGTTCGACGAATTTCTCCTCATTTGCTACTTAATAATTATCTGTATGCGTTTTTGTTTCAGCTTTAACTTTAATTATATATATTTTTAAATATTATAAAATTTGACTAAAATTTGAAGGAAGTTTCGTTCAGCCATTTTCAGCCCTTTCTCTAAAATGACCCTGTTTACAACAGAGTGGACTCAAATGATAAAAACTGCCGGAAAAATGTTCAGTTTTAGGAACAGCAAACAGATAGTTCCATAAATAAAAACCTTTGTTACAAGACATTTTAATAATAAAACAATAATAATAGGTTAGAGCTTTTATACCTTTTTCCTCATAAACACTTAAAAATCCGACTTTTCAGCATATGATCAAAATCATCATCATCATCATTATTATTATTATTATTATCAAATTTTTCTTTGATTTTGAGCATATTTCAGCCGTTTTGATTTGTGTTTTGCCTTTAAATAATTAATTTTTCATTGTTTTGCCTGTTCAAATTGTAATTTATTCTGCCATGTTTTCACAGACACAAAGGGAGATTTCTATATGAAGGAGCAGGTTTTAGTTGGGCTTTGTTGGGGAGAAGCAGATGTTTTAGTCTCGGCAGCGGGAGGATTGTTGCAGCTACAGCTGAATGTAAATACACATTTTCTCCACGTGCATTTTTGCTTTAAGACATTTCCAGGGAATATTTTTAAAATCAGTCTCTCACTGGAAAAAAAAAACATTTTACCTCTATCTCTTCTTTGTGTTGTTCTTCCTGCAAAAACCAGGTAAAACAGATCACAAACTAATTTAATTAGAAAAGGATCATTTACTGAAGCTGTAGGATGTGGACCTGTGGCAATCCAACGCTGTTGTTTGTGTTTCCTTCATTTTGTTGTTTTGATTTGAAAATGGGGGGGGGGGGGGGTACACGTCATGAGTCTGGGCCAGATTTAAACTGGTTGTTTCACTTCATGAACAAAGGACTTGCACATTTTTAAATAACGGGGTTGATATTAAAAAGATTTTTTTCAAACGTGAAGCCTAAATGCTTTTCTTTTATATCTACATCTTTGTGTTGGGGAGGTGGAGGGAGCAGCCACAGCTGTGGAGCTAAAACTATGACTGGGATTAATGGCTGCCAGAATACGAGCCGATGAACGGATGATTGTGAGATGATGATGTGATGTTTCTGCCTCCAGGCTGCTTCTAAAACACTCACTTTGGCACATCCATGGGTTATCAAAGTGGGGGTCCGAGGACCAGAGCTGGCCCTTTATCATGATAAAATGGGGTCCATTTTGAAATGATTGTTAATCTTATATTTTCATTCCGTCTTTATTCTAATGGGAAGCTTTATTGTAAAGTTTTTAGCCTTTCAGTGTTTCGGCTGTCTCAGTGTTCCTGATAAATAACAGAATATTAATAATTCAGAAGATGGGCGCATAAAAGCAGGAAACACCATTTTTAAATCATTTAAGCTAAAAAATTAAATTCCTTTAAATGGAAATAGATTAAATGATGTATATGTGTGAGGAGATAAAGTCCATTTCTTAGCTCTCCTGGTGAGTGATCTCATTTCCTTCAGCGTTTGTCTAAAATATTCCCACAGTAAGCTGCAATGTGATGTTTGTATGAACTGCTTGATTGATTGGACAGCTCAGGTGTCTTCTGCCAAATCGTACAAAAAAAAAAAAGAGTTTCTGATTCAAAATCCTCCCTCGTTGCTCTTCTGAAGTTTGATCGTGAGCCTGGGAATAAACTGAGATGTGAGGATTACGGTGCAGAAACAAAAGGCTGAATGATGGGAATTTAGTGAAGCTGCAGGGAAACCTCACCACAAGAACCTGCGTTGAATGTGAACTGAACTGGACTGCTCAGAACCGTCTGATTGGTTCAGTCCTCTTCTTTAAATGGGAAACATATTGAATATATCGCTCTAAAACTCCTAATCCAATATTTGCACTAAACAGTTTTTTCAGTCGTCAACAGTTTGGTTGTAATTTCTGCAGGATGCTGAGGACAGAGCCCCTCTGTGTGATATTCAGCTCTTACATGCATCTCCCTCTCCCTCTGCCTTATCATCATCGTCATCAACACCCAGATAAATAAGCCCCCCCATTCCTTCTCTCTGCTGTCTGAAGAGACTTTTGGAGGGGCCTTGTAATATCCCAGTGGGCCCAGTGCCCTCCATCAGCTCCACAGCAGGTGTAATTAATAGTGCGTTGCGTTAATTACACCTTCCTTTTTATTTAGGTGACTTCAGATTTCCCATTAGGCTCCCAGAGAAGGCAAAAATATAAAAATACCCCCCTGACTGTGTTGTGGTGCTGACTGAGCATGAGGAGGGGGGACAGGCGGTGCTGCAGCACCATCTAGCGACTCCAGCTGGACCCGGGTCCAGCTCTGTCTCAGCTTCAGCTGTCAGGAGGCCCAGACAGGAGCTCAGCATCATGGGAAACATTTAGAATAAATGTGAAATCAGCAGAATCTAAAGTCATTTTATTCATTATCAGACTAGATTTCTGATTCTGGTTTTATACGACTGTTCGGCCTCAATGTTTATGTTTATAATTATTACTACAGAACAAGCAGTTTATTCTTTTAAGTTAAAAAAAACAACACTGATAAGTCCTCTTTAAGCATAAGTTTTCCTATAGAAAGATATGACAGTTCAATGATTTGATGAACTTCCACATTACTGAAAATAATCTACAATATTAAGCTTTTTTTTTTTTTAATCCGTGCAACAAAAGCAAATTCATAAACCTAAATTTTCTGACATTAGTTTTGAGTTGGTTTTATCACAGTTAGCAAGTTTAACCTGAATGTGTCTGAATCAGCGTGAACAGAACTGACCATGTTTTTGGGCATTGCAGCTGACTGGCATGGTACTTTATATATATATACATACACACACACACACACGTGTGTGTATATATATATATATATATATATATATATATATATA
>NC_056502.1:37504419-37514249 GCF_014905685.2 Nematolebias whitei
GCTCCAGCATCAACGTGTGGCATGGAGGCTGCACAGCTGCAGAAAGAAAAGCTTTGCAGAGAGTAGTGAAGGCTGCACAGAAGTCTGTTGGAGTCAGTCTCCCCACCATCACAGACATCTACTCCTCCAGATGCAGGAAGAGGGCCACCTGCATCATGAAGGACCCCACTCACCCAGCACACACACTTTTTGTCCCACTCTCCTCAGGCAGTAGATTGAGGAGCATTAAGTTTAGAACCCCTAGGCTGAGGAACAACTTCTACCCTGAGGCTGTTAGACTCATAAATCTCTAACCAGAATAAACACTGGGAAAAAAATCACTGTAATGCCACTTGGTTGTTGATATGTGTTGCTTTTTATCCATGCTGCTGATCTCATGCTTCTGATTTATTCATGATGCTGTGTTCATTCGTACTCATCTGCTCACACAGACTCATGTCCGTGCTGCTGTTCGGGGGCGGCTGTGGCTGAGTGGTTAGAGCAGTCGTCCTCCAATGCGAGAGTTGGGGGTTCTAATCCAGAATAGAACAGCTAACATGGAAAAATCACATAAATTCTATAAGAATAAAAATAGTTAAATCTATTGCAGTACTATACAAAGTCAGGGAATTATTAAATGATAAAGCTCTGTACATGTTGTATAGCACAATCATTGTTCCACATTTAATCTATTGCATAGATGTTTGGGGGAAAGCGTGTAAAACATTGACAAAGCCTATTTTTATTTTACAGAAAAGAGCTGTAAGAATTATCACTAGAAAGCATTACAGTCACCCATCAAGCACATTATTTTATCAACTAAAGTTATTGAAGTTCCACGATTTGGTAGATTACAGTATTTTATCAGTTATGTATAGGGCTCAAAATAACACATTACCATTAAATATCCAAAGAAATTTTGTTAAAAGACAAAGTTGTTATAATCTTAAGGAGATAGAGATATTTGTCAAACCAAAATTCAGAAATAATCTGAAGGGAAGGTCTACCTCAATCCAAGGAATTGGATTGTGGAATGGTCTAGAGAGTGATGTGAAAAATGCCAAGTCAATGTGTACATTTAAGAAAAAGATCAAAGCTGAATTGTTAAAAAAAAAAAGTAGCTTAGTGTGTTTTGTATTAGAATTAGAAAAATTAGAAAGAGTTATTCGTTTTGTTCCGTTACTTGAAGATTATAATGATTGAACTAATTGTTTGAAAAAAGGGGCAGATATAATAAGATTTTTTCTTCTTTCTGCTGCCTTTCATTTTAAATCTCTTGTATCTTTTTTATATACAAACCGGATTCCAAAAAAGTTGGGACATTAAACAAATTGTGAATAAAAACTGAATGCAATGATGTGGAGGTGCCAACATCTAATATTTTATTCAGAATAGAACACAAATCACAGATCAAAAGTTTAAACTGAGAGAATGTATCATTTTAAGGGAAAAATCTGTTGTTTCCAAATTTCATGGCGTCAACAAATCCCAAAAAAGTTGGGACAAGTCCATTTTTACCACTGTTTGGCATCCCCCCCCCTTCTTCTTACAACACTCAACAGACGTCTGGGGACAGAGGAGACCAGTTTCTCAAGTTTAGAAATAGGAAGGCTCTCCCATTCATGTCTAATACAGGCCTCTAACTGTTCAATCGTCTTGGGCCTTCTTTGTCGCACCTTCCTCTTTATGATGCGCCAAATGTTCTCTATAGGTGAAAGATCTGGACTGCAGGCTGGCCATTTCAGTACCCGGATCCTTCTCCTACGTAGCCATAATGTTGTGATTGCTGCAGAATGTGGTCTGGCATTATCGTGTTGAAAAATGCAGGGTTTTCCCTGAAAGAGATGACGTCTAGATGGGAGCATATGTTGTTCTAGAACCTGAACATAGTTCTCTGCATTCATGGTGCCTTTCCAGACATGCAAGCTGCCCATGCCACAAGCGCTCATGCAACCCCATACCATCAGTGATGCAGGCTTCTGAACGGAGCGTTGATAACAACTTGGGCTATCCTTGTCCTCTCTGGTCCAGATGACATGGCGTTCCAGTGTTCCATAAAGAACTTCAAATTGTGACTCATCTGACCACAGAACAGTCTTCCATTTTGCCACACTCCATTTTAAATGACCCCTGGCCCAGTGCAAACGTCTGAGCTTGTGGAGCTTGCTTAGAAATGGCTTCCTCTTTGCACTGTAGAGTTTCAGCTGGCAACAGCGGATGGCACAGCGGATTGTGTTCACTGACAATGCTTTCTGGAAGTATTCCTGAGCCCATTCTGTTATTTCCTTGACAGTGGCATTCCTGTTTGAGGTGCAATGACGTTTAAGGGCCCAGAGATCACAAGCATCCAGTAGAGTTTTACGGCCTTGACCCTTACGCACAGCGATTGTTCCAGATTCTCTGAATCTTTTGATGATGTTATGCACGGTTGATGATGATAACTTAAAAGTCTTTGCTTTTTTACGCTGGGTAACACCATTCTGGTATTGCTGCACTATCTTCCTGCGCAACAATGGTGGAATTGGTGATCCTCTTACCATCTTGGCTTCTGAGAGACACTGACACTCTGAGAAGCTCTTTTTATACCCAATCATGTTGTCAATTGACCTAATTAGTGTTAATTGGTCTTCCAGCTGTTCGTTATATGCTCAATTTCCTTTTTCCAGCCACTTATTGCTACTTGTCCAAACTTTTTTGGGATTTGTTGACACTGTGAAATTTTGAATCAACATATTGTTCCTTTAAAATGTTACATTTACTCAGATTAAACTTTTGATCTGTCATCTATGTTATATTACGAAAAACATATTGACATTTGTCATCTCCACATCATTGCATTCAGTTTTTATTCACAATTTGTTTAGTGTCCCAACTTTTGGAATCCGGTTTGTAGTTTATGGATTTTTTTTATTTATTAATGAATAAACTTCATACCATACCATACCATACCATACCATACCATACCATACCATACAATCCACCAGCAGTCACATGCTGAAGTGTCCCTGGGCAAGACACTGAACCCCTCATTGCATCTGATGTGTGTCCCATCAGTGTATGAATGTGATCTAAAGCACTGATTAGTCTCTTTAGAATGATTTGTTCAATTAGCTTTGTAGAGATCTAGCAGAGTTCTGAATGAATGGGTAAATGAGGACACAGATTGTAGTGTAAAGTGCTTTGAGTATCTTGAAATAAGATAGATAGTTGCTTTATAAGTACAGTCCATTTACTACTAGTACTAAGCATATTTTTAGTTTAACATTTTTCTTAGTTCATATCTTAGATCTTATTACTGTTTTTCTTTACAATTTATACTTGTGTTGGATGTCACTGGGACCCTGTGTACACAGTTTTGTTCCACCACATGTAGCACATGTGGTGCAAATGACAAATAAAGAAACTCTGACTCTGACTTTGACACGTATGAGTACAGTAGTACAGTGGTGAGAAGTGGTGTAGTAGTGACAGATAGCTTCAAGATGTAGGTGGGAGTGCATCAAGGATCGACTCTGAGCCCATTCTTGTTTGCTGTGGTGATGGATCGACTAACAGATGAGGTCAGGCAGGAATCCCCATGGACTATGATGTTTGCAGATGACATTGTGATCTGTGGTGTGAGCAGGGAACAGGTGGAAAAGAACTTGGAGAGGTGGAGGTATGCACTTGAAAGAAGAGGAATGAAAGTCAGTCATAGTAAGACAGAGTCCATGTGTGTGAATGAGATGGAGGCTGGTGGAACAGTGAGGCTACAAGGAGCAGAGGTCACAAAGGTGCAGGACTTCAAGTACTTGGGGTTCACTGCCCAGGAAACTGGGGAGTGTGGTAAAGAGTTGAAGAAGAGAGTCCAGGCAGGATGGAGTGGATGGAGAAAAGTTTCAGGAGTGATTTACGACAAAAGGGTGTAAGCAAAAGTCAAAGGAAAAGTTTACAAGAAGACAGTGGTGAGACCAGCTATGTTGTATGATCTGGAGACAGATACACAGATAAAAAGACAGGAGACAGAACTGGAAGTAGCAAAAATGAAGATGTTGAGGTTCTCCTAAGGAGTGACAAAGATGGATAAGATTAGGAATGAGATCATCAGAGGTACAGCACAGGTTGAACAATTGGAAGATAAAGTTAGAGAGACCAGACTGAGATGGTTTGGACATGTCCAGAGGAGGGACAGTGGTTTGGACATGTCCAGAGGAGGGACAGTGGGTGTATTGGTAGAATGATGTTAGAAATGCAGCTGCCAGGAAAAAGACAAAGAGGAGATATATGGATGCAGTTAGAGAGGACATGGAGGTAGTTGGAGTGAGGGCAGAGGATGCAGAGGACAGAGATGGAGGAGGATGACTCGCTGTGGAGACCCCTGAAGAGGGAAAAGCCAAAAAAAGAAGATAAAATAATTGAACTTGAAATATAAGCTGCTAAAGAAAAGGGAAAGAACGATTAAGTCCACTGTCCAAAATAAATGTCAACAAGCAGAGTGATGGAGTGCCATAAAGACAGAGCTCGACATTGAACCACGTGTGGCTTTTGCAATACGTCTGCTAGTTTAAAGTTTTCTGTCTCAGCCTAATGTATCATCTATCTTTTCTTATATATATTTATATTGTACTCAATACATATGAGTGTGAATATGTACCACTTCATCAAAATTGTTAGACTTCTCCATCCCAAATGGCTCTTTTATGGACAGTGTTGACTTTTTTCAGCCTGTTCAGCTGTGTCCGTAGGTAAATAAACTCACATGGTAGATGGCAGTTGTCCACAAATTTTACTTCCAGATTTATGTAATGACACATTTGTGTGGATTTTGTTTATTACCACACACTAAAGCTGTTTTGTTTTTACTCTTTTTGCTTGTTGCCTCCCCTCTTCTTCATCCCCGTCTCCTTCTCCTCTCCTGACCCCTCTCCCCGTCTTCCGTCCGCAGCTCATCCAGCTGATACTGAGCCACCTGACCCTGCCAGACCTCTGCCGTCTGGCCCAGACCTGCAAGCTGCTGCACCAGCACTGCTGCGACCCGCTGCAGTACACCCAGCTGAGTCTGCAGCCCTACTGGGCCCGGCTGAGTGACGCCTCCCTGGGACACCTGCAGAGCCGCTGCACCCTCCTCCAGAGGCTCAACCTTTCCTGGACTGGCAGTCGAGGAGCTCTCACACTGACGGGCTTCAGCAGGTCAGACTATCAGCGGGCCGCAAGTTCTGAAACCAGTAAAATGACCTTAGAAAAGTGAAACAAACATACAAGTATGCATTTTTCAATTTTCTAAGGTCATTTTGAAGTTGAGTCTTTTTTTTGGAACACAATAAGGAATTCAATTTGAAATAAAAAATTAAATGAGAGCTACAAAAAACTAAATTAGGAAAAAAATTCTCTTTTTTTAATTTTAATTTTTTTTTCCTCCACTTATTTCTCTCCTTTTCCCTTCTCAGTTTTCTGAAAGCCTGTGGTCTCAGTGTGGTCTGCCTGGAGTTGTCTTGCTGTCACTTCCTGAATGAAGCCTGTGTGGAGGTCATCTCCCAGACGTGTCCTGCGCTGCAGGAGCTCAACCTGTCGTCCTGCGACCGCCTCCACCCACAGGCCTTCACACACATCACAAAACTTACACACCTCCGCAGGCTTGTGCTGTACCGGACCAAGATAGAGGTAGGTGTGATCTGCTGTCAAAGCTGTGGTCTCTTGAATGTGTTTTGTCTAAATATATAGTAGCAACCTGAAATTGAAGTATTTACCCCCACTGAATACATACAGTATGCATGCACCACTTTTTCTAAAATAAGCTTGCAAAATATTTTTTTCCTCTTTTGTGGTGAATACTTTTTGAAACCCAGTGTTATTGTTTATAAAACTTTTTTCTTTTTTCTCAGTGTAACTGGAAAATTATGAAATAACATGCAATATATATTTTCCATAAAGAGTTCAAAAGTTTTGATAGCTGTTGTATAAATAAACAAAACAACAACAACAAAAAGAGATGCTTTTATTAGAATACTGTGTTCAGCCAAAAATTACTCATGAGTAAACGGACTGTTAGTGCTCACATGTAACACTTTTGATATTTAATACCCCCCAAAACTGGAACACTTTAGTCTCAAGATATGTTCGCACCAAACACAAAAGCAAGTGCTGCATTGTGTTGCACACACAACTACTGATTGTATTTATTTAAATAATTTTACAACCGCTGAGTACTTGCTGGCAGAAAGAATAACACTAAATTGGTTCATGGTGAAGTGTGTGATGGCTGAAATAAAATAGCATACACTGAACAAAAATATAAAAGCAACACTTGTTTTTACTTCCATTCTGTGTTGGTGAGCACTTCTCCTTTGCTGAGATAATCCATGCACCTCACAGGAGTGGCATATCAAGAAGCTGATTAGACAGCAGGATTATTGCACAGGTGTGCTTTAGGCTGACCACAATAAAAGGCCACTCTAAAATGTGCAGTTTTACTCTATTGTAACGTGAAGTGATGGTTGTGGATGAATGGCACAACGATGGGCCTCAGGGTCTCTGTGCATTCAAAATGTCATCAGTAATACACACCTGTGGTCCTTGTCCATATCATACGTCTGTCCATACCATAACCTCACCTCCACCATGGGCCACTTGATTCACAACATTGACATCAGCAAACCGCTCACTCACACAACACCATATACACAGTCTGCCATCTGCCCTGGACAGTGAAAACCAGGATTCATCTGTGAAGAGAACACCTCTCCAACGTGTCATACACCATCGAATGTGAGCATTTGCCCACTTGAGTCGGTTACAATGACAAACTGCGGTCAGGTGGAGACCCCGATGGGGATGAAGGGCATGCAGATGAGCTTCCCTGAGATGGTTTCTGACAGTTTGCGCAGAAATACTTTGGTTCTGCAAACCGATTGTTGCTGCAGCTGTCTGGGTGGCTGGTCTCAGACGATCTTGGAGATGCTGGATGTGGAGGTCCTAGGCTGGTGTGGCTACATGTGGTCTGTGGTTGTGAGGTCAGTTGGATGTACTGACAAATTCCCTGAAACGCCTTTGGAGATGACTTATGGTAGAGAGATGAACATTCAATTCATGAGCAACAGCTCTGGAGGACATTCCTGCAGTCAGCATGCCAACTGCAAGCTCACTCAAAACTTCTGTGCTTCTGACATCTGTGGCCTTGTGCTGTAATAAAACTGCACATTTTAGAGTGGCCTTTTATTGTGGTCAGCCTAAAGCACACCTGTGCAATAACCCTGCTGTCTAATTAGTATCTTGATGAGCCATACCTGTGAGGTGGATGGATTATCTCTGCAAAGAAGTGCTCACTAACACAGATTTACACAAGTTAGTCAACAATATTTGAGATAAAAAGGCCTTTTGTGTTCATAGAAAAAGTCTTGGATGTTTTTAGTTCTGCTCATGAAGAATGGAGCAAAAACTAAAGTGTTGCTTTTATATTTTGGTTCAGTGTAAATTCAGAATGTAAGTTTCTCACACTTCCCTGCCAGCGTGCACTTTCTTCTCTTTGTCTCTGTATTTGACAGCTCAGCTGTTAAAATGTAACTAAATAATCTGTCAGATGACCTAATAGGTGCTAATAGGCTTTCTTAGTTAATGTTGTGCTAGTGGAACTTTTACCAAGTTGAACCTATTTTAGTTTGTATACCGTGTTGACGCCTCTAAACGTTTTTAATCTGAACACAGCGTTTCTCAGAGCATCAGACACCTATCTGCTGAAAAATAATGGACTGATGTATTTAAAAGCATTTATAATTAAAATCTCTCTCTTTGCTTTTTAGTGCGTTGACTTCTCTGTTGTCATTTTTTACGTTAAGCCAAGTGAGCTCTGAATCTCAAGGATTTTAATGTGTGTGGGTGCAGGCGTGTCTGCTGCGTTTAACCACTGTGTGATGTTTCGGTGCTGCACTTCAGCATCTCTGCAGCGTGGGGCTGTTTCAGAGCCGTGCTGTGGACAATAGGCAGTGAAGAGCTTCTGCCGTGGAGCCTGGCAGCTTACTGCAGGTTGTTTACGCCGGGACAGACAGTGTGAGCTGAGGCTCCTGACATCTCAGCTGTCATTACCCTGTCAGCGCTCTAATTAAACGACTAGCTCACCGGAGAGAGGCGTTTATGAAGATGCCAGACTGAGTTCAGCTCTCATACACCCCCCCATACACACAAGGCTTTCACTTTCATCTCTGACACTTTCTCCTGCTGCAAATGTACACGTGTTGGCAATTGCAGTGTTGAATTCCCATCTTTTCATCCTAGATGCTGCCACAGGAGAGGTTACTGTCCACACTTTGCTTCACTCTCTGGAAATGTGGAAATGATCTGTTGTGTGTTATTAAAGCTCCTTAAATACTCTGTGTTATCTGACTGTTAAAATCTTTGTTGAAAACTTGTCTCCGGTACAGATTATGTTAAAAATTAAGCAACTTGTTTAAAATTAATTCATTTATTTCTGTTTCAACTTTTACAACATTTTATTTTAAAAGCACAAATTGTTCTTTTTTTTTGTTTCTGGTTGTTCTCCCAACAGCAAACAGCCATCCTGAGCATCCTGACGTTCTGCACCGAGCTGAGACACCTCAACCTGGGCAGCTGTGTCAGGGTGAGAATGGCTAACGGGTGTGATGAATGTAGCTTAAACAGAACTGCACATAAACCTGGGATAGTGTCTGGTTTTGGCTCCTGGGACAAACTAAAGGGAACGCACTGCTAAATGTACTCGCACACACACCGTATGTAAAGACCAGGATCCAATGACCCGCTGGACTAAATGGCAGTCTTATCCAGTAAAAAATGGATTTGGACTAAAGGTTTTACTGGCAGAGGAACGCTCTGAACTGAACAAAGACTAATGCTTTATAAACTAACATCTACCTAATTATGAAAGTTTTTTCAAGGTGACACTGATTGGCAGGAGCTGGGAGTTTTGGAAACAATTTGTGGGTGTCAGTTGTATTTCCTTAAAGGGCTGTACTTTATTAGCTTTATGTCTTGCTGGCTTATTCAGCGTTTCTATTCTATGCGCTACACATACAGTATTTGTTGTAAAGACGGTGAAGAGATGTGTGGTTTTTGTCTCTAACAGCCAAAACATTAAGGGACACAGTCTTTTATCTCATCCATCCATCCTTTATCTTTACTCACTTCTTCCTTTTCAGGTCGCATAGTGTTTAATTAACACCATTTTAATTAACGTTTAAAACCCAACGCTTTTGAACTAGATTTGTGTAAAAGTATTTTATATTTTAAATAGGTACAATGCACATTAATTAAACATTTGACATGGTGCCTATGGTTCCCTCTCTCTGTGTGAGAGGCAGGGGACACCCTGGACATGTCTCCAGTCCATCACAGGGACACATAGAGACAAACAACCATTCACTGTCTCACTCACAGCCAGAGACAGTTTAGAGTTACCAATCAGTCTAACGTGCATGTTTCTGGTCTGTGGGAGGAAACCAGAGTACCCGGAGAAAACCCATGTATGCACGGAGAGAACATGCAAACTCCACCCAGAATGGTCCCAGGCCAGGATTTGAACAGTGTTTAATGGTTTGTTTTTTAATCCACACAAATGGATTAATGAGCAGTTAATAATGTTTTTGATAATTTTGTTTAGTGTTTCACCAGTTTAATGGTGGGGCATTTATAAATGAACTGGAAACAGAACTTCCCCTAACATATTTTTTTCATTGTAACCGTTTATCAATCAACCTTTATTTAGACAGGTAAATCCCATTGAGCCTCGAGGACTCATTTACAAGAGAGACCTGATTTCAACAAAGAAAGATGACAACAATGGACAACAGCAACAACAATAAACAGTTATAAAAAAGCATACTACAGTTTTTTTTTTTTTTTTT
>NC_056502.1:37517249-37520120 GCF_014905685.2 Nematolebias whitei
ACTCTTGCAATATTCTAAAAAAAAAATTCTAAACTCTAAACGCTCTAAAAGAGCACAGAATGTCATGATTTCAGCTCTCTGCCACGGCTGCTCTTTGTGCACTCGACCATGCCCACATCTCCGCAGCAGAATGGAAATCACAGAGGAGGAAGAAGGCGGGAGGAGGAGCTGGAGGAGGACGTTTCTCCTGCAGTGTGGGCTGGACAAAGGTGTACCAGGAGCTAAATAATTTAAAATAATTAATTTTAAGCAAAAATTCCATGCTGATCATGCGGCTTATCCATCAGTCAGGCAACTGTGTGTCATGTCCAATCTTATTTTGAAAAACCGCAATAGAGCAAGTCCGCAAAAAACAAACCGCGAAGTAGCGAGTGACTACTGTATATCAGTGTTTCCCCCAGATAAGTTGCTGAGGTGGGGCGTTCATCTCGTCCTGGTGGGGTGGGGGGTGGGGGGGGGATGTGTCTGAGCTATGCACTGTTTGTACTGACAGTTTTGGAGCAGGGGGCGGAGGACATAGACGCAGTTGAGCTGCACACTGTTTGTACTGACAGTTTGAGAGGTGGGGGGGGGGGGGGGGGACAGCTGAGCTGCACACTGTTTGTGCCAACAGTTTTGAACAGGTGGAGGAGGGGTTTCAGCGTGAGGGAAGAGCCTTTAATATTTTAGCTGGCATGCCTGTATTGCTTGCCACTAGCTTAGTGCTCTGTCAGTTCTGACAGGTGGGGGGCGCGCAGTTTGGTTCGGTAGGCGGGGCGTTCTGTTTTGTTGATGGGGCGGCGCGCCTCTCTTATATAATGGTAGGGGAAACACTGTATATCTATGCTTCTTTTTGAAATCAGTCAGACTTCTATTGCACATTTATAACTGGTTCAAAATGCTACAGACCGATTTTTAACTGGTATAGTCAAAAGAGAGGACATTACTCCAGTTTTGGCATCCCTGCACTGGCTCCCAGGTCACTTTCGAATTCATTTAAAAATCCTTCTGTATGTTTTTTAATCTCTGAACAGCTCTGCCCCCTCCTGTCTCGCTGATCTGCTGCAGCCATATGTCCTACAGTGCTCTCTGAGGTCAACAGACCAGATGCTTTCCAGATGGTTCCATGCACTCGTTTTAAGCTCAGAGGTGACAGGGCCTTCTCTGTTGCAGGTTCAAAACTGTGGAATAAGTTGCCACTAGATGTCAGGCAGGCTCCCTCTCACTGTTTTTAAGTCTCATTTAAATACTCACCTTTATTCCCCGACTGTTGACACTGAGTGAATTGATTTTAACTTGTCTATAGTCTATAATGTTAGTCATTTAGTTCTTATTTTTACCTATTTGGATCTATGCATTTTATCCTGTGTCCTTTGCGTGTTTGTTTGTTTGTTTGTTTTTTGTACAGCATTTTGGTTGGCCTTGTTGCTGTTTTTAAGTGCTTTATAAATAAAGTGGTATGCATGATATGGCATGGCATGGTATGATATGGCATGGTATGGTATGGTATGGTATGGTATGGCATGGCATGGTATGGTATGGCATGGTATGGTATGGCATGGTATGGCATGGCATGTTATGGCATGGTATGGCATGGTATGGTATGACATGGTATGGCATGGCATGTTATGGCATGGTATGGTATGGCATGGTATGGCATGGCATGTTATGGCATGGTATGGTATGGCATGGCATAGTATGGTACGGCATAGCATGGTACGGCATGGCATGGCATGGTATGGTATGACATGGTATGGCATGGTATGGTATGGCATGACATGTTATGGCATGGCATGGCATGGTATGGCATGGCATAGTATGGTATGGTATGTAGTGTGTACCCACTTTTCAGAACTGCATGTCAAACTACATGAGTGAATTCTTTCAAACTACTCCTTTTGATAAAGTTCAGGTAACTTTTTTTATGATTGGCGTCCTACTTTGCAATGAGTACCTTTAACAGAGAGAAGGCCAACAAGGGTGAGTTGACTTGTTTTGAACTGTGTTCATATGCCTCTCAAAGAAAAAGGATGACTTGCTGAAGTGAGTTGCAATGAATCAACAGCATGCCATGTTCAAACTGGTATCAACCGACAGATAATAGCTATATGGTGTTTCTGAAACAAACGTGCAGTGGTTCTTAGGGCTGCTGTTAATGACAGCAGTTTGGAGAGAAGATAAAAGAAAAACTATCAGGAACTCCACGGGTGTTCTGAAGCCCACTTCAGACAACATAAAAATGACTTTGTCTGTGTGTGTATATGAAATCAGGACAGCTTCAAAGTATATTTAAGATGTTTATGGGTTTGTTCAGAATGCAGGTACATATGGTGCATATAAACATGCCTAATAAGGTCAGATAACGCTGAATTTCTTAAAGTAGGACTTCATGTTGATCACAGTCTGAGTTCTAGCAGCACTGAGGCATATATCATTTGTGCTCACCTCATATGGCAGTTTGTCAAAGTAGCCATTGCCTGTCCTAAGATGCTTGCCATCTTCTCCTTGCCTTAAAGGAGCTCCAATGTCAGACAGCTCATCTTCACTGTCACTCAGGTCACTTATATCGATGAGGGGCATCTTATAAAGTGCTAGCATGGGTCTTTCTTTTACACCCCGCAGGATGACAGCATCCAGCTCTGTGTAGTACTCCAGCAGGGAGCTGTTGACCTCCAGGCGCAGCAGATTGGTCGGGAAGGTGATATGCTTAATTTTGGGGGAAAACTGTCGCGCCTGTGGACTCAGTGCTTTGGTGGGCTCACCTGACCACAACACTTCCCACCTAAAAAAACAAACAAAGAAGAGTATTCAATTCTGTACAAAAACAAATTATGCTTGATTTTACATATATATATATATATATATATATATATATATATATATATATATATA
>NC_056502.1:37520130-37531289 GCF_014905685.2 Nematolebias whitei
ATATATATATATATATATATATATATATATATATATATATATATATAGTACTAAATCCAATTTTCTATAAATAAATGCACAATTACTCTAAATGGGCAGTAGGTGTGAGTGAGAGCATGAATAATTATCTGTCTTGTTTATCACTATGTTGCCTTGAAATTGACGCCTCTTCAGCAATGATCAATCGAGATAGGCACCAGTTCCCCTGTGGCCCAGAATGGAAAAGCGAGTAAAATAAAATGAAAGGATACATTTACAAAGAAAGAAAGAACATAGACCATCCCTAAAGTGTAGTTCACTGTATATTGCTCTCTAATGTGGGTATTGTACAGCTTCTGGAGTGTAATCAAAAAAGCACCGAAAGGACTCTTACCTGACATCAGTAGGTGGATTCTGAGAGAATGGATTGTGAGAGCAGGCCAGGATCTGTACGACAGCTCCAGGGTAATAGGTCTCAAACACCTCCACTGCTGTGGGGTAGACAGGCTCCTCAAAGCCCAGCTCAATGTAATCCTGGCTGTAGAAGTCATTTGGGGTGCGGCGAAAAGGCAGCAGCGCACTGGCACACTGTTCCCACCACGTTCCATAGGCTCTGAATACAGCCGTCTGAGTAAAGTCCCCTGAACTGGGGTAAACATTGGGCACCCCAGCCAGGTTCCACATGGTGTAAGACATGCTGTTCTCACTGCCATAGTGAGAGCTGAAATCCAGAACCTCCTTGGCGTATTGCTTCACCTCCACACTGACTGGCAGCACGGCTCGCTGACCAGATTCCACAGCACGCCGACTGGTCAGAGCCTCACCTCGAGTCCCACTCCTGGAGCGCCGCCGCAGACATATATAGTAAAACATGCTCAAGAGGGTTAACATAGGGAACTCTGGGGTTGATGAGGGCAGGGGAAGAAGCAGCGCCTAGGCAGAGGAAGAGCCTCCAACTAGCACAATGTCTCAACGGCTGGGGAGGTACAAAGTGCAATTAGAAACCCGACTGCATGCATGACCTGTGAGTTAGGCAGAAACATACACAGGAGTGAGAACAGCAAAACACCAAGTCTGACATACCACACAACACAAAACCTACCATATAGAGCATTTTAAATCATTTTGTCAGTCGAGAACTAGATATGATGCAAGGAAAGAATGAGTGGCTGAAAAAGATTTAGTTAAAAAAAGATGTGTCGCAAAAAGTAGAATTACATTCACATTTACACAGTAATTTTTCCCAGCAGTTAGAGGGGAAAAAACAACTCATAAATCATAAGATAATACAAAGTGTAGTTAACAAAACAGCACTATCCAAAAATGTGATGTTTCGCCAAAGCTTGAATAATTATTAAGAAAAACATTTGTATGATTCATGACAAAAATATTGAAATATTAAGTCACCTAGTTTTGCTGATTGTGTATAGTGTGCATTTTGATTAAGTAGTCTTCTTCTGAACAACATGCAGCCAGTAAGTGAAATTTAGCAGAAGACATTTTTATTAGACAACACAAACTATGAAAGTCAAATCTACAACAAGCCTGTGTGCCTTAAGCTCTCATGAAATTACATTTTAAAAAGTCACTAAATTAAAAAAAAAACGTTTAAACTCCAAATGATGCTAAAACTTACATTCAATAGGTAAAAATAGATTTATTGTATTTATTTATTGGGAGGGAGGCAATCAAAACAGTAGATCTGTGACGAAAAGCAGATGCATAGTGTATTTCTATTACATTTGATGCAAGAGAATGTGTAACTGTACAACACTGATTTTAGTTAGAGAAGACCTAAGACGCCTTTCAGACTTTTTGGAATTAGTCTCGCCATAAGGACCAGAACCTCAAATTAGCAAAAATGTATCGAAACAATGCTTTTTTCAAACCTTTACTGAATGTTATTGCAGGATTGGCTGATAACTATCAGTGTTGGCAACACTTTACATGGGTTTTTAGCTTTTATTTAAAAATAATAATTATAATCTAATGAGCAAAAAGCACAGCAGTTGACCACAGTCAGTGTGAGAAATGTTAATAGATAAGACAAGACAAAATGTGACACAACAGCATCACTGGTCTGTAAATTTACTCATCAAAACTGGTTATAAAGCTAAATTAGTGTTTACAAATTCAAGCAGATTTGTATTTTGCCATAGACGTGTATGTGTTTAGCACTTGACATAAAGTTAAAGTTTAACTTGTGACCTTACACACAGATAAGAAGACATTGGCTTTATCGAAGCTAAATGAAAACTAACAATATTGAAACATCACTGGATGGTCTCCCCTTTTGTAAATTTAAGCACAACATACTTGCATTTGCATTATTTTTTCTATGACAGAAGCTTAATATTTTTACTTTATCCCTGTAAAGCAAAGCCTGTAAAATGTCTATAAGTAGAAAAAGAGAAATGTGAGCTTTCCCCCAGCTATCAGTGCTGTCAGGAAGCTAACGTTAGCTAGCCTGGAAGCTGAGCTGTCAAAACATGAACTGTTAGCTTCCGCTTTAAAATACAACCAACGACAAGGGAATAGATATTAAATTTACGGTAATCGTAGGTCAATATATCCATTCATGAGGAACATCCTCTTCTTTTCTTGCACTTTATCCGGATATTCCAGCCTAAACAAGCAGCGTTCCAGTCGTTTATGTTGTGTTGCCTTCAAGAAACTGTCGGACAATTCGATAACGAATAACAAAACAAAACCAACCACTATTTGAGTCTAAAACTGTAAAATTGTTATATATATATATATTATAAGCAATTTTACGCAAGAAAACGCAAAAGCACATATTTAAAAACCTCGTAAATAAAAGCTGATAGTGGTCATTATTTCATTTGAACTCTCGTTCTTCTCATAACGGTACGAGTGCCGTAAAAACTAATAACTATCAATTAAAAATAACTAATATGCGTTATTATTTACATATGTGGTTTATGTAAGATAAGAATAACTTATATAACGTACCAATTTCGATTGAAAAGCTAACTTAAACACAGTGCAGTTTTCTGAAAGAGGAAGCTACGTAGTCGCGTAAAAGCCACACATCCATCGTACAGTCTACGTCACCATCCGTTTAGTGTCCTTTAAACGCAAAGCATTATGGGGATAGTAGTTTATTATTACAGAAAGAAAATATCCTTTAACTGTAAAATTTTCATTTATTAGTGATAGGAGGGCGATGCATGTTAATTCACTGCAATAATTTTTTACTTTATTATTATTAATATTATTATTAATGATGATGATGATAATAATGATAATAATAATAATAACCGACTTAGACATAACTTCAGACTACTTTAATGTAATATTTTAAATTTCTACATGCCCTGTTTTTTTGTTCTTTTTGTGAAAGCCATAATGGGCATTTTAAATTGCTGAATTACTTGAGAGTTTGTTGTTAAAAGACTTATTTCCTTCTTGTTCCTTGGCAGAAATAACCTCTAGTCAAAATATTTCAACGCACACAATGTCAAACTGTACTGTATGTATCGTACACACAGTCACTTGATATTTCTGTCTCACTCACTTTTAGTGTTATGTAATTAGTTTACCTTTGAAGAAAAAATATATCCTCACATTTTGCATTTTGAAACTATTTATAAACCAAAAAAAAAAAAAAGTAAAGTAAAATGGGTTGTCATCATTGTATGTTCCAAAATAATGATGAAATTAGTTCTCTGCATTTAACCCATCACATGTGGGATACAGCCAGGTTGAGCAGTGGGTAGCTGCCCGGGGAGTAATTAGGGATTGTGTGTCTTGCTCTGAGACACCACAGCGTGTGGGCATGGTGAGGAGTTGAACCTGCAACTTTCTGGTCCCATGTCGGCTGCCCTACTTGTACACCATCTTGGCCCCAGTGTTGTTGGGGCCAAGATAAACCGAGATAATACTATCAAATGTTTACATTGTAGTTGAAAGATGATGTAAGACCAACATTTTGTGTGGTCTGTGTTACATTTCAGAACTTCATAACTTTTATCAGTTGTATGTGTTAAAGTTTGGGGTATTAATTTGATACACTGTGTTGTCGTTTCTTTCTTTGCCTCTTCCCTAATTATTGAAAGTCTCAAATCTAACTTCACATTTTGGCTGCAGTTGTATTGTGCTGCCACGGTGTCTCTGCAGTGTACTGAGACTATAATATACAATAACTACATCAGGGATATTTTTTAAAAGGAAACGTGAGGTACCAGCTAAGTACTTCACATGTACAGTAGTATGAAATATTTTGCACTGAATAGTTTCACATTGACATGCGTTTATTAAATCTGCTGCTGCACAGACTGTTTCTGCAAAATCAGATAACTCGTTCAGCACGATATGTTTCTTTTACCCTGTTGTGCCTTTTTATGTTTATCTCTTTTGGTCTTCATTTGGGAAGACTGTAACATGCAAGAGGGGGAAAAATATCTAAAAAACCCCACTCACACAAAAAGCTGTTTAAACAGCATCCAGACAAATTTATATTTAGCAAAATATTATAATGTGAACAGCGAGCTGCTGGGCATGCTCTGTGATTGACAGGCCAGACTCCTGTGAGCTCCTCTGGGCGAGCATCAGCGAGCAGCAGCCCAGCTACTGTCAGAGCTTTGTTCTGGTCCACTGTGCCCCTCCATACATATGGCACATGGCCATGCACACACATGCAAATAAGGCTGGACCACAGATCACATGTAAACACACACTCACTTATGTGCACATCCATGCACTGATACACCCACTGTCCCTGTGCAATGCCCCTGCTGACAAAAGCAAGTAAAATAATAGGTCTGCTATCGTTCTGCTTTTTTGCTTAAAAAGAAGAAATTGGATTATTGCATGCATGGAACAGTAAGCGTGTTTTCTCCTCAGCTGCAGAGTGGTCAGTCCACAGAAGAACACTTCTCACGAGGCTGTGAGAACGCCAAACCACGTTTGTTTATTCTTGTCATGATGGAGGCAGTTGCTAACTTTCTATTTTAATGCCCTCCACGTAAAAAATGTAATTCCTGAGGATTAAACATTAAAGCCTCAAATGGTATTGTCCTACATTCATAATTTTCAGCCAAGCTCTATTACAGAGATGTGGTAGAGAAAAGTGTATCTATCCAGTCATTTTCTATAAGCTCTTGGATCACATGGTGCCTGCAGTCATTGGAGAAGAGACAGGTACACCCTAGGTGGGTCCCCAGTCCATCACAGAGCCACATACAAACAAACAACCATTCACATGACCATTCACCTAGGGTCAGTCACAGGCTTGCCTTCTCGAACCTCTGCACCACTCAAAGCCCCACCCCCAAATTCTACATCCATCTAAATGTGTCATATTTTTCAACTTGGCTTTAAAGGTTATTCAACAAAACGTTTTCTGTTTGCTTGGACTCTGTGTAAGTTTTCTGTCATTGGCGTCAATCTCTGCAAAGGAAAGCACTGATCTGCTACTTACCTGTCTGCCCACTCTCCACTATGAACTTTGCTGTTCCTCCTTGGACACCAGGATCACTGTTCTCCTTCTTCTCAAAGACAAAATTGGTCAAGCAACAAATTAGTTTTTATATCTGGGAATCCCAAATACAGTTCCAAGACTAATACTTATCTACTGTTCTTTCCAGTGACACTGCCACGACACCAGCTAATTTCTTGTAATAATTGTAAATTAATAAACTTTTCGTCTGTGTTGGTTACTGTGTCAACACTCTGAGGTTATCTGCTGTTATTTTTGACATTAATGTTTATTTGTGGCTTCAAATGTCTCTTCAAACCCCAACACACTTTGCAACAAACATTCCCAAATGTCTAAATTTCTAAGCATCCTCATGATTTTTTTAAGCGTGGAAGTAAAAATCACAGCAAAAACTAACATGAAAATGCACAAGGCGTGTTTTAAATTGTGTATTCTCATGTTGTCACCACCAGTCCGAATCAAATTCTCACATCACGACTTTTTAAACTCTAATTGTTTCAGACACCAGAACGTTTTGAGTATTTGCATCAGATTGCAAACTTTTCTCTCTTTTGAGTATTTGTGACAGAATCTGCACACGTAATTACTGCAGAAAAAAAACTCATCTCAAATAGAGGAGAGAAGCTGTCGTCTGCTATTCTTTCTGCTGAGTGTCCTCCAGCTGAACTTCACCGGCCGACAGTTTAATTGGTTTCAGGGAATCGAGTGTGAAGAGGAGTCATGACCTTGATCTTTCTCTCTGATAATGATTATTTTAAACGAACTATACATGCAAATATGCAGACTATATGTGTCAGAGAGCTGAAAGGGGGTAAACAGATACAGATTGTCTCATTTTATTGTGTGTTTAATGGCTGATTAGAGGACTAATTAAATACAGCGTTAGTGAGCTCAGAGGCAAACAGAGGAGATACTGACCCTGTGACTTCTAATGCACCCCGGGGATCATCTGAACAAAGAGAGGAGATGTGCACAAGCTGATAGAGAGCATGCATTCAGAGACTTTAAACAATAAAGTATCATCAGACCTTTATCACTGTAACCTGTCCTTAATTCACTTTACAGCTCGCGTGATAAATATTAATAAGAGGCCAGCAGGAAACTGAACAAAGTTAAACGCTGGTTGGTGATAATTCTGCCTGCAGCTCTGACCTGCAGGGTGAACAATGACAACACTGCAAACACTGAGTCCACTGCAGGTGATGGATCCAACCTGATTTATAACACCATGCTGCAAAAATGCACTTGGTGAGCAAACATTCTGAGTGGAGGGGCACATGTGTTGGTACAGAAGAGGTTCACGTCAGAATCATTTTAAGTGCTTGAAGGTTTTTGTAAGAAAACCAAAGTCCTTTAACTTTGAGCTGTGCAAACTGTGCAGAATTTACTCTTTTCATACCTTCACAGGCGGCGTTACAAGTTCAGCCATGTCACAATAAAGCCATGAACTCTAGAGTCATTTTTCATGTCATGAGCAAGTCTTACAGTCAAAATATGGACATGATCACACTGCTTTGTACATGTAACATTTATAAACACATTAATGTATTTCAGAGTGAAGTCTAAAACGTCAGATTTGTTTGTCTTTCTGGATACAGTTCTCTTCCCCCAAACACACATTCAGCATTTAGCTAGGCTCACATAAATCTTGTTGTCATAGATGTTTGAAATTTTGGTTGATAAAGTCAATTATCTAAATTTGGAAAGTAAAAAGTAGCAGAAGGCAGTAGTAGACACTAGACAGTGAGTAACTTTATTTTGTTAATTTGTGCCACAGAATTTCACTGGTGGGCGGCACGGTGGTGCAGTTGGTACAGCTGTTGCCTCTCAGCGAGAAGGTTGCCGGATCGATTCCTGTCCGAGGGGCCATTCTGGGTGGAGTTTGTATGTTCTCTCCGTGCATGCGTGGGTTTTCTCCAGGTACTCCATAGACCAAAAACATGCATGTTAGTCTGATTGGTAACTCTAAATTGTCCCTAGGTGTGAGTGAGAGAGTGAATGGTTGGTTGTCTCATTTGTCCCTGTGATGAACTGGAGACCTGTCCAGGGTGTCCCCCGCTTGTACAGTGACTGCTGGATATGGACACCAGTGACCCCTGTCACCCGAAAAGGAAGAAGCGAGTAAAGATAAAGGATGGATGGATGGATGGATGGATGGATGGATGGATGGATGGATGGATGGATGGATGGATGGACTTCACTGATCACTGGAGGAGGTCTCTGTCTGTTTTCTCTCTCTTTGTCCTTTTAAAGCTAAAATACTGAAATACTAACCAACCAACATCTCCTGATCTTTCTTACTGTCTCCTGTTTTTATCACGTCAGTCCTTTGAATATTGGCCTGTTCTAAATGTGACGGTTGTTAAAGTGGTAATTCAGCAAATCTGTTACACTAAAATCCTTTAAATTTGTAAGGTGGATACAGGATGTCCAGAATTGTATTGTTTTTTTGTGGATGATGTTCAGAATTTCAAACTCCACATTTATTTTTCTCGAAGTACAAAGATTGACCACGTATGTTGAGCAAAGATTTCTGTTTATACTCTCAGATATACATAGATCCTTCCACGAGCTTCCATTTGCTATTGTTGGATGTACATAATTTCATTCCACCTCATGTACCACATGTGATGAAATGACAATAAAACTACTTGAACTTGAACTTTAGTTAGATTAGATAGTTCGACTGACTTTTATTTTTCAGGTAAATTATAAGAAATCTTGTTCTTCACAACAACAACAAAAAGACAACACTTATAATTTTGGCTTTATGAGAGGAAATAAAACACAAAACTATTATGCTGACACCTACAGATTTAAGAAAAGTGTAAGTGATTAAAAGATTCAGGGAAAGTGAACATTTACATTGTGGGAGGATAAAAAGGCAAAATCACAAATTCTTCAGAAAATTTTCAGCATGTACAAACAAAACAACAGGGAAACGGTCAAAAAAGGCAACAAAAAGTTTATAAAAATAAATAAAACACCTGTGTTCCATTGTATTTGTTTTAATGTACAGTTTAAGCACTAAGTGCATTTGAAGTGTTAAACTTTAACAAGAAAAAAGGGAAACTGCCTTAAAACAAAACAAAACATCTCTGCAAAGGTCAAACCTTTGATTTCCATTTTGCTCATGTGCTTCCAGAGGCCTGTGAGGGATATTTTACATGCAACTCCCCCCCGTGATACATCCACCCACCCCCAACTCCCCATCTTATTCCCCCAACCCTCTCCACCCCATTGGCACCAACAATACCCCTCTCACCGCAGCGCCCCACTCTCAACAGGCTCCGGTGCAATTTATTCAAATATTTTGACATTTCGCCTCCCCTCACTTCTCGAGCAGAAATGATTTGTGACAGCTGGAGATGGGCTAGGTTGGAGGAGCTTCCTCTAACACCCTGCCCTCCTTATCTCCCCCATCCTTCTTTGTAGAAGGGCAGATTTTTCCTCTTTCAAATCCCATCTTTATTCTTCTTTCTTTATTCACCACTGCTCTTCCTGTCAGCTGGGGCAGGCCTTGAAAGGCTTCTCTCCTAGTTTTTTTTGTTATCCCAGTGTGTAAGACAAACTGGGTGATATTCCTCTATTTGTTGACATGTTTGTGTTTGCTGTCTTTCTTGTGCCTTTTGCTCACTGGCCACCTACTGTTAGATCCAGGCTGACACCGTGTATCAGCAACACAGAGTCATCCTCCTGTCTAACTCCTTTCATCTGATTCACCAGAAGATGCAGCAAAACCTTCCTTGTGTTGCTTTTATGAGATTATCAATTATCAGATCACTGTTAAATGGCAAAACCACCTGTGGAAAAGCCCGCATTCAAGACTGGAGGTAAAACTCACCCACATGTTTAAGGCAAGGAACTGACAGAAGATCAAAATGAGGATGCAGCGCGTCATGCAATGCTGCCTGTTGAAGGGACGTGGAGACTGCAGCGCAGAACACTGACAACAAAGACCATTTGAATAATGCTGCTCATTAGCCGTGGAGGACCTTTTTCTGCTCACTTTGCATCACTGCGATACACAAACACACACCAAGGTTGTCCACCATCACTATACTGAAATGAAGCTGTGAGACAAATGCATCTTTTCTGTGCTTGCATCTTGTCTCCTATGATCAGACATTTTTGGTTGAGGAGCCTCCCAGTATATGCACAGGGAGAATAAAGCACTGCCAGTTCTCCAGTAACTTCAGACAGCTCCAACGAAACATCAGAGAACTTAGTGAAGACATGTGGTGCTGGAAATCAGCTCATGGATAAGATGTAGTAAAGAATAATGAACTCCCCAACTAAACTCTTACTTTGTACAAAAATACCTAGTGTGACAACAGTTAGGTGGATTATTTACCAGAAGATAATGTGTAGATTCAAAGATTTTTTATTGTCACACCAGCTCACATTTTCATGTTTATGGTATGAAATTTGGACTCAGGTCCCAGATCAAGAAGCCTAACAATTAACAAATAAATAAAAACAAAAGAGTATATATATATATATATATATATATATATATATATATATATATATATATTATTTATTTATTTTTTTTGAAGATATCCGATATGTTGATATGTTAAAAATTATTTAGCCGATAACCGATGCCAATACCGATAATTTTTCCCTAGACCTACTTACAGAGACTACACAGCTTTCTCTGCTGTGGAATTAACATCCTACATTATTCTGCATGGACTTTGTCAGTCTGACCTGCTGCCAAATGCAGATTCCAAAAAGTGGACTGAAAATGATGCAACACTTCAACTTGGATTATGTTTAATGTCAAATTTATTCATGACCTTTACGCTCTCTAACACAGTGACAACAATCAAACAGTTCAAATTTATACATTTTGACAAATCTAAACCCAAGCTGTTAACAAACGGCAAGTAAAAAGCACATAAGTAGTAGTGCATTAATAGATATACTTGTTTGTTTGTTTGTTTGTCATTTTTATTCATTTCATATTTAAAACACAAAAACAATTTAGAAACCAAATGAAAAAAAAAACATCATAAAATGAAAGGTAGCAGAAGAAGAAAAAAATCTTATGAGCTCTGCCCCTTGTTTAAAACAAAATCAATTCAAACAATAATCATCTATAAGTAATATAACAAAATAAATAACTCATCACAATTTTACGTATTTATATGTATCTTTCCAAAATTTTAATCTTAATCATTTTCTTAAATATGGGCAATGACCTTACTTTCTTTACATCGTTTTCCAAACTCTTCCACAGACCTATTCCCTGAATTGAAGTAGACCGCCCCTTTAAACTGGTTCTGTACTGTGGTTTAACAAAAATGTCTGTTCCCTTAAGATTATAGCAACTTTTCCTTTTTACAAAATACGTTTGAATGTTTAAAGGTAGTGTGTAGTTCTGAGCTTTATACAGTACTAAAAGAATATTATAGTTAACCAAATCATGAAACTTCAGTAATTTCAATTGATAAAATAAAATACTAGATGGATGACAATAATGCTTTCTTGTGATAATTCTTATAGCTCTTTTCTGCAAAATAAAAATAGGCATCGTTATAGTTTTACATGCTGTTCCTACTTGACAGTTTAAATTAAAATTAACTTAAAACAGAAGCCTTTTATATTGATGAGTTATTTTTTTTTTTTTATGGAATGGCCCATGTCTGATATTTAACTTCATTGCTAATATCGGCCGATACCAATACCATGCCGATAATATCGTGCATCCCTA
>NC_056502.1:37546289-37562807 GCF_014905685.2 Nematolebias whitei
TATATATATATATGTATATATATATATATGTATATATGTGTGTGTGTGTGTATGTATATACTCTACTCCCAATCATGTAATAATGTCATATAGAAACAAATGTATGACAGACACAAGTACTCATGTTGAAGGTGCTTCTCCAGTTTTATTTTATTTATTTTTCGTATTTTTCTGTACAGTATTTGCTCACACACTGCTTATACATTTATAGTTACTTTTAGTTAAACAGTTACGCTGGAAAAAGTGAACTATTTACATAATTTCAGGACACTGAACAAGCTTGTATTTTTTTACTATGTTCTCATACGTCTTCAAAAATCAAGTGTTTTTTTTTTTTTCAATGCCCTGATTGAAAAGGATCCGTTTGTAAACAAGAGTATCAAAAAATCTTGTTCTGCAGTAATTAGAGACAGAAGTTAATCCTTCACGCTAAGGAAAACGGTACACACGAAATAATTTGATTCAGCCAGAATGCAGGAGCACTGTGACTGAACAGACCGGAGGAAAATCCAACTGCTGCTCTATAAAAGCAGAGAATCAGTCATCTGCCAAGGACAGCCGGAGCTAATAAGTGTGTAACATGATAGAAAGGAAAATTAGTTCATAGCTGTCATCTTCTTGATGAAGAGGCAATCAGAATCAAAGTGAATCACTCTGCGAGGAGGATTGTGTTTTGAAATTCAACGGGCAATGCTTCAATATGACAAATCAGCTGGTGTGGTGCATGTTGATTGATTCCGTCCATGAAAACCTAATAGATTTAGCCCTCTGTGAATTTGGCTCTCATTAACCTCGCGGCGTTTTCATACCAGAATGTATTGGAGCCATTTTATCCACCACTCAAAGGCAATTCAGTGGGTGATAAATCCTTCGGCTTATCTGGCTGCAGGTGACAGCACAGCAGAGAAATGCAGCTGACGGGGGCACACTTTTTCCCATCCCGCGTAAACATTCACACTCATACACGTTTTCTCCAAGGGGTCGCCATGGTGACCCTCACACGGAAAAATCTTGCGATCCAACTGCAACCAAAGACATGCTCCTTGACCCGAGCGCCCAGCCGCAGCAGCTGGAAAATCTTCCTCTCAGCACACAGAAGAGAAGAAGAAGAAGCAGAAAAAAACTGAATTCAATTACACAGTCGAAACCCACTCTTTGCCCTCGGGGAGTGATATCAGCACCATTTAAAAGTCTGATTACTCACAAAACCAATAACATTTTGACTCCCTGGTAATGGACCAGTAGATTAGAAAATTTAGATTACATTTAACTGCCTGTAGATTCTCATTAAAACGCCACCAACTAGTTAGAAACAATAGGTAATTAAGAGTGTAATGAAGCGCAGTAGCGTTAGCACAAGGCGGCTTTATGCTACTCTTGTGGGATTCAGCCTTACTTTGCACTTATCCTGCAGCAAAGCCACGACGTCGCCTCATTTGGGCATTACCACATATTTAATTAGATTAATGAATTTCGGTGGTGTCTCCATGGGGTCTGTTTCTCTCCTCGCGGTGACAGTATAACAACAGATTATATATTGGGGAGGTCTGAGAGCTGCAGGCAGGCCGGCGCCGGTTGTTCCCCTGACGGAGGGGCGATGTGTGACAGTTTGGGTTTGTCTCAGGCTTACTCCTGCTAACTAGTCATATAATCACAGGTAGGTGTGCTGCATGATCAAAATACAAACTCTTATCCAAAACTCCAGATTTGACTCAGCAAGTGAGGCCTGTTGAATTCAACACGATTGACTGGGACAGAAACAGAAGCAATAATGCTTTTGGTGATGAGTGGTTAATGCTAGTCTTTAGCTTTAAGCTAGCTGTGCCTCAGCCCAGACAAAAGTGAAGACTACATGAACTGAGGCAGATTTTCTCTGAAGCTAACAAAGTTTGTTTGCAACTAGTGGAGACTCTTTCAGCCTCCTGCAGTAGTCTGACTTACATCTTGGAAAATTACAATGAATATTTGAGCTTTGAATAGTGTGAAGATGCAGCAACATTTAAATAATAATTTAATAATACCCTGTTCTGTATCTCATCATGCATATGGTTCTCTAACTATCTCTCAGACCGGAGGCAATGTGTTCAATATAATGCTACTTCCTCCAGTTATTTAATGGTCAACAATGGTGTACCACAGGGCTCAGTCTTAGGACCCACCCTCTTTACAATCTACATAGGTAATGTAGGTTAGAGCATCCTTGATGCATCCATACATTTCTATGCTGATGACACAGTTGTTTATTGTCGAGTTAAAATGGTTGCTAAGACTTTCCAGCTTTTGCAATCTGTTTTTGACATCATCCAGACAGATCTGTTCCGTCTCAAACTTGTCCTAAACGTCGACAAAACCAAAGGGATGTTGTTTTCAAACAGGAAGTTGGTCCAAGCAGTTCTTCATTTGATTTTTACCCTCGAATGGTGCTCTTATTGAGTTTGTTGATTCCTACAAATATTTGGGTATCTTGGTCTATTTGCATCTCTCTTTTAGCTCCACGTGGAAAATGTGGAAATTGAAAGCTAAACTGGGTTTCTATTTCATAAATAGAGCCTGTCTAACTCTGAATGTTAGGAAACACCTTGTAACTGCAACTTTCCATCCCTCCATTGATTACGGTGACATTGTATACATGAACGCTCCTACAAGAACCCTGCAGATGTTGGATGCTGTCTATCATGGTGCACTAAGATTCATAACTGGCTGTGATTATCGTACCCACCACTGCACCCTGTATTCACTGGTTAACTGGACATCATTAACTTCACACAGACTCTCTCACTGGTACATCTTCATCTTTAAATCACTTCTTGGTCTGCTGCCTTCATACATCTCCTCCTACATGTCTCTGCATGAGTGCAGCTACAGCGTGCGCTCTCAGGACATTATTACCTGCAGTGTTCCCTCAGTGAAAACTGAATTTGGCAAAAGGGCCTTCTCGTACTCCGTTCCTGTTTCCTGGAATATCTTACAAAAAGATCAGAAGCTCTCGACATTGACCTCTCTAAGTGGCTTCAAACATCTGTTAAGTTCCTGGAAAAACCAATGCAGACATGTTCCTGTTTTTAGTTTTCTACATCGCCTTATAGCCTAGCTGATTTTTTGTTGTTGTTGTTTGTTTCATATTTTAAGGCCATTTTCTTTCACTTGTCCTTCTCAATTTGTATGCTTCCTTATATGATTGTCTATTGTTGTCATCACTCTTTGTTAAAATCAGATCTCTCTTGTCAATGAGTCCCCGAGGCTCAATGGGACTAACCTGTATAAATAAAGGTTGAATGAATGCAACATGCGATACATGCATCAAAATGTCGTCCTCATGGCATGCTGAATTTTGTGGTGTGTCACACAAAATACTTCACAGTAGAAACATAACTCAACGTTTAAACAGATTACAGAAAGTTGGGCTTCACATGTTTGAGCTGACTGATATATTTCCAAAACACAATGCAACAATAACTGATTGCACAAGAGCTTTCTTTAAACTGTGCCTTCAATGTTGTTACTGTTTTCAAAATATTTCATAAACCACTGGATGTATTTTATTGAAACTCTGAATATGATCATTTCAAGTACATTTACAGCTGATTAACATCTGGAGTCAACCCAGTTCAAAATGGCCACCGCTGTTGATCAGCCTTACACAAAATGACTCCAACTCAGTCTAGTATACAGATACTGAACTTAAATTTAACGTGGTAGTAGTTGAGAGTAATTCCCAATACAAACTCCAAGTGCTACCAGAGTCACTTTTAACAATATTACATTACACATAAGATATATTTTTAAAGATTTTACCAACATGGCTGACTCCAGGGCAGCACAATGGCACAACTGGTAGAGCTGCTGCCTCTCAGCGAGCAGGTCCCTGGTTCAAATCCCGGTCTGGGGACCTTTCTGGGTGGAGTTTGCATGTTCTCTCATGCATGTGAGGGTTTTCTCCATGTACTCCAGTTTCCTCCCACAGACCAAAAACATGCATGTTAGACTGATTGGTAACTCTGAATTGTCTCTAGATGAGAGAGAGAGAGTGAATGTTTGTCTCTCTGTGTCCCTGTGATGGACTGGAGACCTGTCCAGGGTGTCCCCCACACAGTGATAGCTGGACATGGACACCAGGGACCCCCGCAGCCCGAAAAGGAAGAAGCAAGTAAAAGATAATGGATGAATAGTTGGCTGACTCCATTTTTTTATTTATTTTTATCAGCAGGATGATTTTAGTCATAAATTCTGTCTTGAGATACTACATTTGATTTTAGACATTTAGTTTTATTTGTTCAGCACACTTTGCTTGCAAGGGTTTCCCCTTTTTTCTAGCCTGGGAGCAACAAACAGTCTTCTCGCGCACGGCGGACGCCTTTGGAAAGTGTATTTCTTTCAGGTGTCTTCAGTTCTGTGGACTCAGTCAACCTATCAGAATCAACCTAACTTATTAAAGCATGTCCAACAAAGTACAGTGTGCAACACAGAGGCAATATTTGATTTAAATGTTTGGTTTTAAAAGCTCCTGTAGGCATTCAGAAGAATATTAGGACACATTTTTAAAATAGGTGATTTGCTTCTTGTGTGCACCATGCTTCACTCTCTGGTGATGTTCAGAGTCTGGTTTGTTTTATAGTAACACACTGTCCTCTGTAGGTCTGCACTGTAACTGCACAGCATCTTTAGCATCAGGATGTGCTTTTTAAGCATGAGCTCCAGCTCCGTTCACTCTACAGATGTACATTTTAACACAAGAGAAAATTTTGCAAACATGCCTGTCAGCCACATTGTCTTTTATTTTTACAGTGGTGACATACACAGATGTTACTGTGTTTGTAGACACAAGCTGTGTGTGGATGACAGGAGGAATGTGTTTGATAAAAGCACACATCTCTCACTCGCACATCCAGAATCTGTCAGGTTGTTTGCACTTGTAAACACTTTGGATTCAAACAGCCCATCTTGCAGGAAGGAGTCAGGAGGAGGGGGGAGCAGATGGTTTTGTGCAGACGCACTCCAACACTGACAGAAAGGTGTGTTCTCTGAAGGACGAAGGCTTGTATTGTTGTGGCTCCGATGGCCGCTCTGTCGCACTGCGTACCAGAGGTCCCCAAAGAGCCAGGGGTCCTTTGGTGACAGTGTCCCCCCCACCACCACACCCTGCATCCTCATCCCCTAACCCTGGCCCCTATTGTGATTCTTGTTTTTTAATTTCTCAAACGCAACCAAGTGTGACACAAACTGTTTACCCAGCGTGTCTGCCACAGCCACAAAGAGAAAAGGACGAGAGAGAGAGAGAAAGCAGAGTCACAAGCCAGGATCTCAGCACAAAATAATCCTCCATAATACCAGAGTTTAAAGAGGCTTTGCCAACACCTCCCTGAATATCCCCTCCACCTCCATTTGCTCTTCTGAAAAACAGGAGCAGGCGATAAAGAAGAAAAAAACACAAGATGATTCTGTTCAGTTCGTCTCTCCGTCTCATTTGGGATTGCTAATTATTGTTTTTAGAACAACAATTGGGGTATTAGAGGGCATAAGCGGATGGAGATAAGATCCGGAGGAGAGGTGCAAGGGGGAGGCTGACAGAAGGGGAGCTGTGATAGGGTCTGCTCCAGAGCTGTGTCTCTGAGCCACAGCATGAAACACAAAAAGATCAAGTCTAGAAAAGTTCAGGAGAACAAGTGGGCTCAGAGGAAGGCGTCACATTTACTCAGAGCAGGTGGACCACAGCCCGACATGAAAATAATTATAATCCGCCCCACAAAGTAGTTCCTAATAATAAAGTAAATTTATTTATTGCTCAGCATGCTGTGTTGTTTTATTCTGTGTTTTTCAACTATTTGAACAATGTTGAATTCAATTTAAAATAGTTTTTTGGGGGATTCATACACTATTTTGTACTGATCTGCTGTGATGGGGCGGGACAGGCCACCGCCCACGCTCATCAGCAGATTTATTCTATCACCTGTCAGCACTGATTGGAAATGCTGGCAGCTACATTAGAGTCTCGCTGAGGCAGAAATAATTCAGCCCTGTGCACATATTCAGCTGGTTTTATCTCAATGATACACTGTACCACTTTTCATGATGAATATCTGCTTGATGGACGTGTACTGTTTTACCAGTTTCTGATTGGCTGATGGGAATTTAAAAGGAAGAGCCTGAGATGTTGGTCTGTCTGGTGGTTGCTCATTCAACTCCATCTCTAAGCTCACTTCCCTCATAGATGCCGGCCTTACACATTTTCTCTTTTTTAGTTGTCCATTGTTAGCTGGGCCTGATAGTTAATGTTTTCATGATTTTATTTGTAGGGTTCGCTTCCAGGACCATTGGGACGTTCAGTGAGTTACTTGTAGACATACGGATCATAAGTAACTCTGAATCTCTCATGTTCTGCAACAAAACCTGCTGCGTCTCAGTGGAGATAAGTCTGTTTAAAAGTCCAGTTGTGAGACTAAAGTTAGAAGATAAAATATCAATCAGCGCATGGACAGAAGTCAGAAAACTAAAAACAGACGAGAGATACGCAACAGGACATTTCCTCCAACATGGTGGGCCTATTTGCTCACAGGTGGATCTTCTTCAACTTAATATGTGGTTCGTTCTCTGATGGTTGTTGTGTTAAAGTAAAGAGGTGAATCTATATACAGTACACGCACCATCTCTTCAGCTTTACATCCATCCATTATCTTTTACCCGCTTCTTCCTTTTTGGGTCATAGGGGTCGCCGGTGCCCATGTCCAGCCATCACTGTGCGAGAGGCAGCTTTAGATTGAAAACTAGAAAGTTCCTGGAGAAACTCTGACAGGACTGCCACGTTGTGACCATTTTAAAATTTGGATTTGACATATTATGTGTTAGGGGTTGCTCTCAGCTACCACCATACCAAACTTCAGCTCAATATGACAAAAACGTCAAGGACTTACAGTTATTTATTTAATTTTACGCTATGGTGGCCATCTTGGATAATTAGTAAAACCCTTTTCAGGTGAATAATAATAATAATAAGTGGCTGCCTTTCTAGGCAGTCCCCAACTAGTCATGGATTTCGTTTTCCGCATTTTACTTATAATTAATTTGTAGTATTATTGCAGGATTATTGCTTCAAATCAAATTAACAATCCAGTCCAGAAAGCTGTCTGTTTTATTTCACACTGTTCAAATAAGAACTCCCATTCCAGGCGGGTGTTTGTGGGTGTGGAAGGCTGGTTCTGTGAATTATTTATGAGAATGGGCTGTTTTCCCAAGACACAACCTCGACCTGCTGGAAGGAGAAAGAAGAGCCACAACTCGGACACAAAAACACAACAAAATAAATATTGAGCAAAAATATATCCAATATTTTTTCTACCAAAATTGTTGAGCAAATTGTAAGAATTGTGTGGTTATGAATGCAGGAAACAAATGCCAGCCTTAGTAATGAACTTTTTTAATACATTTTTCAAAATGTTTTTCTCACAGCAAGACTTGTTTTCAGCTTAAGGTCTAAGCCTGCTGAAGGTTGCTGATGGTCCTCACACCTTCTCATCAGTTCCTCACTGACCCTTGAAGCAGCCACAGTGACTTTTGGTTAACTTGGGCAGTTCAGACTAGTCCTCTCCTCGTGGTGTGTCCTGGTCTCTGATCCACCAGCAGAACCCCAGAAAGATAAGTGAACCCAGTCCTCAACACTGACCTGGTGACAATACAACTTTGGGTCTGGTCATGTGATTTTAGCTGATTCAGGAATTCAAGGTTTTCTTTTATTTGTCATTCCATCTCATGTGATACATGTGGTGGAATGAAACTGTGTACACAGGGTCCCAGTTACATCCAACAAAAGTATTAAAATGTAAAATAAAAACAGTAATAAGATCTAAGATATGAACTGAGAAAAAACGTTAACTAAAAATACAATACATATATATATTAATGCACGAACATGAGTCTGTGTGGGCAGATGAGCACGCATGAACACATCAACATGAAAGAGATCAGCAGCAACATGAAACAGATCAGCAGCAACATTGAAACAGATCAGCAGAAACATGATGTGATTTTTTTCCACAGTGATTATTCTGGTTAGAGATTCATGAGTCTCACAGCCTCAGGGTAGAAGCTGTTCCTCAGTCTAGTGGTTCTACACTTAATGCTCCTCAACCTCCTTCCTGAGGGGAGCGGGGCAAAAAGTGTGTGTGCTGGGTGAGTGAGGTCCTTCATGATGCAGGTGGCCCTCTTCCTGCATCTGGAGGCATAGATGTCTGTGATGGTGGGGAGACTGACTCCGACAGACTTCTGTGCAGCCTTCACCACTTTCTGCAAAGCTTTTCTTTCTGCAGCTGTGCAGCCTCCATGCCACATGTTGATGCTGGAGCACAGGATGCTCTCCACTGCACACCTGTAGAAGGAGGTGAGGACTGAGCTTCCCACACCAGCTCGTCTCTGCCGTCTGAGGAAGTAGAGTCTCTGATGAGCTTTCTTGATCAGGCTGGTGGTGTTGTTGCTCCAGCTGAGGTTGTCATTCAGGTGTACAAACAAGTACTTGTAGCTGGAGACCACTTCCACCGCAGACCCTTCTATGTTCGGGTGGGGGGGGGGGTTGCTCCTTCTGAAGTCCACGACCATCTCCTTCGTCTTCCTCACATTGATGTGGAGGCTGTTCTCCTTGCACCAGCTCTCCAGGTGATGCAACCTGATAAATCATTTCCTGATAACAAATGACTTGATCTGGTCACATTAAACAACTTCTCTCAACTAAAGTCCAAAGAAAACCATTTATTAAATAGTTAAACTTTGTCTAAATTTGTGCACGTATAAAAGCCAAAATAATTCCTGCTCAAATAATAAATTTTGCCTCAGATGAAAGAGAATTAATCCATGACTAATTAATTATAGTTTAGATTGTTCATTATTGTTTTGCAACTTTTCAAACAAGTTATTATCCAAATTATTATAATTTATCATTTATGTTGTTCAAATTGTTTGTTATTGTTGATGATTCCTAGTTTGATTAATTATTTTTTGTAATAAAACTTCAAAAGCTAATGTTGTCATCGTTCTTACTCCACTGTTTGCTACAGGGAAATAAAATGCTATAAAAGTAAGTGTTGAAAACAGCTGGCGCTTATTAGGTTAACTGGAAACAGGCCAGTAAGAGGACTGGGAATATAAAGAATGTTTAAGAAGGCTGAACTTCTCAGAAGTAAAGATGGGCAGAGGTTCACCAAACAGCAGAACCAGTCCATATCCAGTGCTATACTTTCAGAATAATTCAGTTCAGTTTATTTTTATATCACCAAGTCACAACGGAAACATTCATATATCATATATAAAAAAGATCATTATTAAAAGTTCTCTATCTAAGGAAGCCAGCAGACTGAGTTGAATCTTCTCTTCGTCGCAGTCTCCCATCCTGAGCAAGCACCAAGGCAACAGTGGAAAGAGAAAAAAACTTTTAATAGGGAGAACGTCCAGAAGAACCAGGCTCAGGATGAGCAACCATCTCCTTCAACCAGAATAATGTTCTTTGATGGAAAACTGTGAGGACTCTGAATATCTCATCATCTACAGTGCATGTTATCATCAAGCAAGTCCAAGAAGCTGAAGAAACCTCTGAGCCTAAAGGACGATGCTGAAAGTTATATTGGATGGTCAGGATCTTTGGATCTTCAGGGCAGGACATCACAGCATGGGCTCAGGAACATTTCCACATCATTGTCTGTAAACCAGTCACCAAACATCACACAAGTTCTGATTAAAGCTCTGTAATGCAAAGAAGAAGCCACATGTGCACACCGTCCAGAAACGCTGCTGTCTTCTCTGGACCACAGCTCATTTAAAATGGACCGAGGCAAAGTGGAAGTCTGTTCCATGGTCAAACATAAACACTGAAGTTAACTTTGGAAACAATAAGGAGAAGGAACATCCAGCCTCTAATCAGTGCACAGCTCAAAAGCTAGACTCTCTAATGGTATGGGGTTGCATTAGTGTCTGTGGCATCAAAGACACCACGAGATGATCAATGACTGGGGATCAAGCCCATAGCCTTCGGGTCCCGAGTCGGCTGCCCTGCCCCTTCACCATCTCAGCCCCTAAGTCCTTTGGATGAAGTCCTTTGGATGAAGTCCTTTGGATAAAGTCCTTTAGATTAAGTCCTTTGGATTAAGTCCTTTGGATTAAGTCCTTTGGATGAAGTCCTTTAGATTAAGTCCTTAGGATGAAGTTCTTTAGATGAAGTCCTTTAGATTAAGTCCTTTGGATGAAGTTCTTTGGATGAAGTCCTTTGGATGAAGTCCTTTGGATGAAATCCTTTAGATTAAGTCCTTTGGATGAAGTTATTTGGATGAAGTCCTTTGGATGAAGTCCTTTGGATAAAGTCCTTTGGATAAAGTCCTTTGGATTAAGTCCTTTGGATGAAGTTCTTTGGATGAAGTCCTTTAGATTAAGTCCTTTGGATGAAGGATGAAACGTCTCAACAAAAATAGAAACCCTTCAGATGACCTGATTGAATGTTGCTGGATTACCTCACTTCCAATAAAAGAGGCCCAACTTCTTGTAGTGAACTAGGCCTCCGACCAAAACCTGCCTCTGAAGACCTTCATGGGACAGGAACTGTTATTTCATTGATTTGAATCCAGAAATACAAATTAGCTCATCCAGAGACTTTATAATTGTATCCTGAACTAATCAATTGAAAGAATACTCTCTTTTTTATATTATCATTACTATTTTACAATATCTTGATAATCAGAAGTGTGTTTAGTTCATACCATTTTTAAATGTTGAAGTTAACCACTCATTTTAAATCAACTGTGAAACAGTATTAATGATTTTTTAATCCTCATTCAAATTAGAAATCAAGTTAAATGTCTATTTTACAAAGTAATTATGCATTTTTGATCTTCTGTCTGAAATGAGAAGGAGTGATGTCGGTCAAAAGTCGGAGACAGTCAAAAACAAGTTGTTGGAACGGGCTGTCGTGTTTTTAAAACTCTCAGACAGTAAATAAGAAAACTGGCACCTGCAGTGTTAGTCACTTCGCCAAAACATTTCTCTGTCTGTTCCTAAACATTTCTGCTGTTTTCTTGACTTGAAAAAACCCTTTGACGTCACTAGAACCACACCCCTGTTGGTTGCTTCAACCAATCAGGACTTACTAAAGTGACCGGAAGCAGAACTCTTTAAAAGTCGACTCTTCCTGGAACTGTTAGTCTTTTCTAAGTTCCTCTGAGTCTTTTCTATGTCTGCTGAGTCTTCTGACTTCTTCTCAATTTTTTCTGAGTCTGTGGAGTAATGTCTGCTCAGTCTTCTGAGTTTTCTGAGTCTTCTGGGGTTCTGTGGAGTAGTTCTGGAGTTTTTCTACTGCTGAGTGGAACTTCGGACTCAGTTTTCCAGTCTGATGGAGTCATCCCTCTCTGCTGTGGTCACGACGCCTCACTGTGGCTCCACCAGGCGAATGCCCTGTAGAACGGATTATCTCACGACTTCAGCCGAGTCGCAGCCGCCCTGAGGAGACGCTGAAAGGTAGCGTGCCAGGGACCTCTTGACCGCAGCGGACCCATCCTCTGCCAAGGTAAAGAGTCGTCACGAGCTTCACGCGAAGTGTACCGCGGGCGCTGCGTTTGAAAGGAGCGTGTTGTTCTGGTCTACAGTGTAGTGAACTTGACCTGATGTCAAAACTGACCAGATGGACAGAAACTGTCATTTCATTGATTTGAATCCAGAAATACAGTTTGACCCATCCTGAGTCTTTCTTTCTTGAATTAATCAAGTGGAAAAAGACAATTCTCTATGATCATTACTATTTTACAAATGTTTTGATAATCAAATTGTGTTAGTTCAAACAATGTTTACATGTTGAAGTGAACTACTCATTTTTATTTACTTAAACAGTAGTAATGATTTTTAATCCTCAATTCAAAGTGAAATCAAGTTAGAGTACGTTACAGAGTAATGATTCAATTTCTTGATCGTCTGCTTTGAAGTGAGCAGAGTTTGTAAGTGTGTGTCAAAGTTCAGGTTTCGGTCAACTAAAAGTTTACTGAAAAGAAATGTCATGTTTAACTTTTACAGCAAGATACTTGGTGGAGCGACGCCACGAAGTCTGGTTTTTCCATGATATCTTTCTGTCTGTTCTTAAACAATCTGAATCTTTTCCTTGACTTTTAATAACACCTTACATCACAAACCACACCTCTGCTTTGGTCCATCGACCTATCAAAAAGCTCTCAAATGAACCGGAAGTGACCCTTCTTAAAAGGTTGGCACTTCCTAGTTCAGAGTGGGAAGAGTTCAGCTCAGAGAGTTCAGAGAGTTTTGGAGTTCAGAGAGTTCAGCTCAGTCTTGAAGCTGCTGTAAGCTCAGTCTTGAAGATGGAGCAGCAGTTCAAGCAGAGAGTTTTTGGAATTCAGATGCAGAGAGTTTGGGAGTTCCAGAATGCAAACGCAGGCATTCATGGATGCTGCTGAATTAGAACCAAGCTGAACCAGAGACGATTTTGGGAATTATAACTTCTGTTTGGATAACCTCACACGACTCCCAAGGTTTTAGCTGTCCTCACGGAGACGCTGAAAGAGTCAAAAGAAGAGCTCTACACCGACGCTGAAGCTATCGTCTGCAAGGTAAAAGTTCTATCTCGACCAAGCGTACCGTTGGCCCAAGCTGATTTCAATGGAGCGTGCTGTTCTGGTTAAAACAGACAAATTCCCTCACACATCTCTCTCAGATAAACTTCATCTTTCCATTTTTAAACTCTCCTTTCTGCTAGAAAATTAATCCAGATGTTTTCAGAAATGTCTGTGGTGTAGCAACGGAAAATCATGGCCGTATGGTTTTCCTGGTTGTAAAGCTGATTGATTATGTTGTTATTTTCATATTCTGCCAAATTAATGTAAATGTGTGATGTGTTAAACTTGATTCCGTTAATAAATGACCAACTGTCGTGGTGAGTCAAAGATAATTAACGTCTCACGTCCACATTTTATTAAATTCAATGCACGTATGTTATACAGTCCAGAAAAATGAAGAACCCGTTTAATGTATGAATATATCTCAGGATATGTTCATACTACAACAGACATAAATCTTCCTGCAACATCTCCCCTTTAAACTCCTCCATATTTCCCATCTTTAAAACTCTTCTATCTTGCCAGTAATTAATCCAGATATCTTCAGAAATGTCTGTTGTTTTTATTAAGTAAAATGTGCCAAGTTGTATTAATCAGAACCAGACCAGTCTAATCAAGTGTACAGTGTTTTGATGTTAAATTTTGATTCTGTTAATAAATGACCACATTTATTTTGATGGGTCAAAGAAAATTAACGTCTCATTTCACTGATTAAACCATCTACGCACAGTACCTTTGTCACATGGCTGTAAGTAGCTCGAAAAAGAGAGAACCCGTTATTTAAATAAAATTGTAGTGAAACTCTGAAGCTAACCTAGCCTTTTAGATACACTACATTCTTAATTTAAACATTTAATATGTTTTCTGTGTTCCATTTTCAATAGAATAAAGGTTTCTGAGATTTGTAAATAATTGCATTTTGATTTTATTTACATTTTACACAACTGACAGACGGCAGCACGGTGGCGCAACTGGTAGAGCTGCTGCCTCTCAGCGACCAGGTCCCTGGTTCAAACCCCGGTCCGGGGGCCTTTCTGGGTGGAGTTTGCATGTTCTCTCCGTGCATGCGTGGGTTTTCTCCGGGTACTCCGGTTTCCTCCCACAGTCCAAAAACATGCATGTTAGACTGATTGGTAACTCTAAATTGTCCCTAGGTTTGAGTGAGAGAGTGAATGGTTGTTTGTGTCGTTTGTCTCTATGTGGCCCTGTGATGGACTTGCGACCCGTCCAGGGTGTACCCCGCCCCTCGCACAGTGATTGCTGGACATGGGCACCAGCGACCCCCGTGACCCAAAATGGAATAAGCGGGTAAAGAAAATGGATGGATGGATGGACAACTGACAGACAGGATGTAGAGCTGACAGTCGGACTGCTGGACATTACTGAAGGTTTAAAAATGATGAAAAACATTTATTTTAAATCCTGTTGGGTTGTTTTGAAACAAGGGGTTGAATGTGACAACAGACCAAAGAACGTTTCTTTCAGCTGCTCCCTTCTTCAGAGGTCACCACATGGAGCCAGTGGAAGATTTGGATTTGTTTTACACCTTCCTGACACAACCTGGGCTTGAACCAGCAACCTCAAGACCACAACATTGACCACAAAGACACTGCAGCCCCTAAACACAGAACCAAGGTGTTCTTATATTAAACTAGACGATATACAGATAGTGGGGGGGGGGGTTGCAAACAAAATAAGTGATACAGAGCAGATAATGGCAGCCTGGAAAACACACACACATTCTCTGCTTTCACACACACACACGCACACACACACACACACACACACACACACACACACACTGGCTTTTATCTTCTGAATGATGAGGCCAGCCAAAGTCATCTGGACACTTCCACATGCCAGTGAATAAATAAATCAGTAATTAGTAAAGAAAACAGCGCCACCTGTTGGTGTCCCACCCCTGTGAACTCACTATTATCAGGAGCGGGGGGGGGGGGGGGAGACACACACCTGGGTCTGCGAAGAGCTGGCACACACCAGTGATGTGTGTGCATGTGTGTTTTCATCCGGACCACCCATGTAATCTTGCAGCGCCTCCACTTTAAAGAGGCTTTCAGAACATATGTGTTGTCACTGTGAGAAACGTGCACGTGCTCAGTTTGTGTTTGTGGACAGGTCCTACCTCTGGTCCCGGGGCCCAACTGGCACTGACGGGCAGGTTCAGGGGCCTGAGCAGCTGGCCTGGGGGCTTTTGATGGTGTGCTGTGGTGGTGGGGGGGGGGGGGGGGGTAGATTTGTGGGGGTGCAGAGCGGGGAGGGGAGCAGTCTTCCATGGCCCAGGTCCCATCAGACCCCGTCAGTAGGAGGCAGATGGACCGGCCACAGCTACTGCCAGAGGGCCACGGGGGCCACGGGGCCACGAGGCTAAAGAGAGGCAGGCTAGCTGAGGTACAACAACAAATATACACACAAACATACACACATGTCTGATTACTACGAGTCACACATGTTGTATTTCTATTACTCACCACACATCTTGTCTGTGTGTGTGTCTGTCGCAAAATATCTCATGACCTGTAGGACAAAATTTAATGAATATTTCAGGTAGTTAGATATTTCTCTACAACTGATAAAGAATTGGAGCAGTCCAAGTTAAGATGGCAGCCATAGCTAGTGAACATTATCAGCCACACAGACAACAGTCAGTTTTTACAGATGTTGAGCTAAAATCTGATGTGCTGCGAATGACAAATAAAGAACCTTGAATCATTGAAGATCATTTCCATTTAAAACGCAGACGTAAAAGACGGCAGGTGAAAAACATTTCTTCAAAGACTTGGTCTTTGATTTTATGAGCAATAATTAGAGAAATTGTATTCCCTGCAAAAATGCAGTGTAAATGCTTATTGCAGAAGAACTTGCTGCAGAACAGCGGAAATTAGCTACAAAAAAATATAAAATACATGTAGATGAAATGAAAGAACGAGCCTAAATTAGCAGAAAGAACACTTTTGCTGAATTAGCAGAAATGAGCACAAAACATAGAAAATTAACTTTAAAAAGCATGAAATTAGCAAAAAATTGCTGAAAAGGGGAAAAAAGAAGCTTAAACTGCCAGAAGGAAGCAGAAAGAACTGAAATGAGCTAAAAAATATATTTAAAAAAGTGGAATTAGCTGAAAAAGCTAAAATTAGCATCAAAAGAGCTAAATAATAGCTGAAAGAGACAAAAAAGGTGAAAAATTGCAGAAAAACACTGAAAGGAGCATAACGAGCTGAAATTAGCAGAAATAAGTTAATTATGCTGAAAGTAACAGCAATTACCAAGAAAATCATGAGAACAGCTAAAATGAGCTAAAATAATGCTAAAAAAGTAGCTGAAAAGTTAGCTTAAATTAGCAGAAAGAACATGTTTGCCCAATTATCCTGGAAGAAGCAGAAATGATCACACACTGGAAATTATCCAAAAAAGTAGAAATTCACAAAAAAATAACTGAAAGTAGTTTTAAAAAAGCAGAAAGACACGGAAAATAGCAGAAGGAAGTGTAGAGAGCTTATTTTGCTGAATTAGGCTGACAAAAGTTGAAACGAATTAAAAAACGTGGAAGTAGCTGAAAAGCTAAAATTAGCATAGAAACAGCTAAATATTAGCTGAATCAGCAGAAAAGGCTGAAACGTGCAGGAATAAGCTGAAAGGAGCACAACAAGCTGAAATTAGCAGAAAGAAGTTAGAAGAAGCACAAAAAATGTGCATTTCCAGGTCTCTCTTGTAAATGAGTCCCTGAGGCTCAGTGGGATTAACCTGTTGAAATAAAGGTTGAATGTATTTACTGAACATGGCTCAGACATGATGGTTAAACCTTCTGCAGCTGCATTAAAACATAAAGCATCCCTGTCAAACTCTGACAGTGATTTTATGGGTCTGTTGTCTGCTCTGAAGGTGTGTGTTGTGGGGGGGGGGGGGGGGGGGG
>NC_056502.1:37562907-37605857 GCF_014905685.2 Nematolebias whitei
CCAGCAGTCCAGATACCCACAGATACTTCCCTGTTTGTGTTGACTCTCTGGAGTTTGTCTCCTCTTCTCTGCTTTGCCGTGCCGGGGGAGTTGGGGTTTTAATTTTGCTCTGTGTGTGTTTACCCCTCTTTGTGGATCGCTGATCTGTTAAGCACAGCGAGGAGGAGAGAGCGTCAGAGAGGAGGTGGTGGGCTGCTCACATCAGCCAAATTAAAAAAACTGGAGCAGTGCAGATTGTTTTAAGCTCTGGCAGCCCCCGTCAGGCCCAAAGGCCTCGCTCGCAGCCTGCACCTGCTTCGTCCCCCGGGAGCCTGGTTCCTGAACCGTGGCCTCCGTTTCTCCTCCTTGGGCCCCGAGCCCAGCCACCACATCCCCTCCACTTCTCCCCTTTTCCTCTCCACTGCAAATTCTTCTATTTTCCATTCTCTCCTTTCCTCTCGTCTTACAACCCTTTCATCTTTTCTCCCCTCCTCTCTGCCACCTGCTCCTCTCCTTATTCTCTCTTTGCTCCTGGTTCCCCTGCTGAACTTTATCTTCCCCCAAGTCCTCCACCTTCATCCTCTCCTCCAGCAGCTGGCAGACTTTTAATCTGCTCCTCTGCACCTGAGTGCAAACACAACCACACAGTACAGTCCAAGACGACAACACGGGACAGAAAAACACATCTGGTGCACGAACGCCTCATCGTGACACCAGTTCTTTTCTGATGCACACGCAGACTCAACGTGATAAAACTGCCACTGCTAGTTTTTATTGAAATCATCCAGTCGTCCATGAGTTTTACGACTGCACAGCCACGGATTGATCAGTCAGATTTACATACGCTATGATGCACACAGTATGATACACACAGTATGATACACACAGTATTTACATATCTCCAGCAATATTGGCCCCAAATAAGACTTCTAGTTTTAATATGGCTTGATTTGAATCAGTTTAATGGTTCGGTGTGTGGAGATCAGGTTGAAAAAGACTACGATGGAAAAACTTTCAAAGAATCTGGACCAAACTCTGCTCCTTCAGGTCCAAATCTCCTGCTCAGTCTTCAACCTTTTAATTGTTTATTGCACAAAGTTTAATCTGCTCTCACAGACACTTTAAAGACCATTTTGGTTTTCCTGCGTACTTTTAAAGATTGCCGCTTTTACTTGAGAAAAATGGAGATGAATGGAAATTTATTTAATATTCAAAGCTGCTAAACATAGAACGTTGCCATGCAGGGGCACCAGCAAGGGGGTGCTGGAGGAGGCGGTGGCCTCCCCGCTGGTCCCCTGGCTCGACAGGCTAATCTTCCTGTGACCTTCACTTTACTTGATGCGATATTTTTAAAGTTTAGTTAAGCTCGTAGGTGTTCTCCTTCAAAAAGCCACATTATAACAGAACTCCTAAAGTTTTGTATGTTTCTAGGTTTTGGCGTGCCACCCGAAGATTCACAGTGACCCCCATCTGGTCCCTCCTTTGGAAACTTTCTAGAGGTGCTCCAGTTTTACGAGTTTACTGATGAATGTTGAGCAGCACACAATAATCTGTGCAAATTATTAGTCAGTCTTTGTATTCTGTCAGTTTATTTTATTTATTTATTTAACCTTTATTTATCCAGGTAGTCTCATTGGGTCGTGAGGACTCATTTTCAAGAGAGACCCGTTTGGGAGCAGATAGTGGGGGTTAAGGGCCTTGCTCAAGGAGCCAGAATGGGGCAAATGAGGGTGGAGGCAGGTGTGGGTGCTTCATCTTTTTCACCCACATTTTGAGGTTGCTGGTCCGGGGAGTCGAACCGGCGATCTTCCGATCACAGGCCCATCTTCTCTAACCTCTGCGCCACCACTCCCCAAAAATGAAAGATCGGTCTGCTGTTTGAGAACGATGAGATCAGAGACAAAACTCAAGGATGAACGTCTCAGCAGAGGCTGCTACATCCCACAGCTGCTGTTCAGAGACACTCTGTCCGTTCTGAAGGGAGGTTCTGTGTAAAAGTTATGAACAGCTGTAGAAACTCAGTTTACGAGACTGACGAGCTCGTGGCTAGTCTGACCGCAGCTGGAACCAAGCTGGATTTCTGCCATCTTAAAAACAGCTCCCATCTCTAAACACGGTGCCGTTCACGCAAACGTTAGTTCATCAAACTTCACTTCAGTTATTTGGGCAGGACTCTTTGGTTATTTGCAGGTGCAGACAGCAGCAGCTAGCTGTAGCACCTTGATGCCTCCTGGAGTTAACTGTGATTTGAATTTCATATTTTCTCCGTAATTGCCACGTAATGTACAATTTACAGTGATGTGAAGGTTTACGTGGTAGTTTTTACACAAACTGCTTTGAAACCTTTAAGGCAGCGTTGTTCCATCGCTTCTGCAGACGGAGGCTGTTCACAGAGCTACAACCCTTACAACTGGAAAATTAAGTTCTCATAAAGTTTACAAAGAACTCCACTTCAAAGCTGCCTAAATATACTTTAATAAAAGCATTAAGAAGAAAATGGTCGTAGATCAGCCTATAGGACTCAACCCAGAAATAAATGTCCTTTTTGTTGTTTTCTATACGTTCTATGGGTCTCGATCCAAGTCCTAAAGTATTTTTGCATTGTTGACATCTGATATTGAAACTCACAGCTACAGAAGTTCATGGAAATGTTGCTGTGTAACATTTAAGCAGCACTAATAAAATTCCATTCATCTCTACTGAGGAACTCAACGAGCTGTAAGAAATGTGTCATCAGCATAACCCACCACTTCAAATGTATAATATCCACTTTGTGAATATTTCTACAGCCACCTCGTTGTCATTTCATTACAGTGACAGCTCTCGACAGCTTTGGTTCCAGTTTCCACCCAGGACCTGTTTTGTTGTTGTAATTAACAATCAGCTACTCATTTATTCTGACCACAAAGATGTTTGTGCACACACAGGAACATTCACATACACACTGTCCAGGTAAGCAGCAGAGTGTCCTCGCAGCATCACGTCAGGAGTCCTGCTTCATGTCTGTGCTTCCACCTCATTTTGTCATCGTGCATTTATTGCAGACCTCTGCTTTTCACAGGTGAACATAAATCCACACTAGTGCAAAGTAACTCCTCTCTTTGAGAGCAATAAGAAAATAAAGATTAACGAAAATATACATTTAATGCATAAACTCATAATAGAAAAAATAATCATATGGCACTGATCATAAGTTACATCAGAACAAAAAAAGCGAGTATTTTTGAATATTCTGAGCACCAAGGCTGATTTGTTGCAGTATGCACTTATTTACGTACTTATATTTATGTACTTATGCACTGTATGACAGGCCACCCCTGGTTGGTTATTATTATGGAGGAATGAAGTACTGTAAATAAAAAGACTTTTTTGTTACAAAATCAGGACATCGTGCTGATGTCTCCATCTAGTGGTGGAATGTAAGAACTGCATCTCTTAAACAGCACCACAGGGATGCTGAAATTACTAGAACTTCAAGTCTTGAGAAAAGCGGAGATAATTAACCAGTAAAAAGAAAGATAACTGATAAATAAAACAGGCACAAGTCTTTCCATCTGTTTCCTATCCTTCATTCACAAACCAACAGGTGAAGTGGACTTGTGGAACTGTAAATGATAACGTTTCTTCCATCAGCAGCGTGCAGCAAACAACACGAGGATGGATGCAGGAGATGAAGTGGCACTCCGCGTCATCTGTGTTTACTATTCAGCATCATGAATGATAAACAGCAGCTGTTCCTTTGGAACCACGTGGTCTGTTGGAATGGATTTATGAGTTATGACATACGGCAGAGTGGTGATTAGTTGCATCATTTCATAGCAAGTGAAGTGCCACCTGTCCCATCTGCAACGCTGTTTCTTCTTTGCTGTGTGTTTTTTTTTTTTTTTTTACCAGACCAGACGATCAGCTTGGGCGACTTAATAACAACTTCTGTATCTGAGACAAATAAGGCAAGGAGGAACTGCCAGGTGGACACTTCCGATGGTACAGGAGGGGACGAACTGTACAGTTGGTTTAAAATTAGGAACTCCAGTTTGTATCCTCTGCATATAAACACCCAGTCTGGATGTTGGGAAGCTGCAACATGCTGGGTTTGGAAACAGGAGGAGTGGGAATAGTTTCTCCAGATGTGCCAGTTGCTGTCGTCAAACCTCTAAGTCTGGCACCAGCTCCTCTTTAAGGTGACTGTCATTTTCAGAGCCCGTGTCCACGTCTGAGTCAAAGAGCGACTGGTCGGAGTTCAGAGTGGGAGAGTGTGTGTGTCTGGCTGAGTGGGTGCTGCTGTCACTCTCGTCCAGAGTGTCAGTCCTGGAGAACAGGTCAAAGTCCAGCAGCCCTGCTGGGGTCCCACGGCTGCTGTTGCTCTCACTGTCTCCATCATAGTAAAGATCCTCCACCTCCACAAACCACTCGGGCCAGAACCTCCTCCGCATCCGCTCACAGAACATGGCCAGATTGATCAGCTCTCCTGTGGAGACATCAGCCACAGCAAGTTAATACATGCAGGAAGCTGAGGTAACTAAACATTCAGATGTAAGTTCAGCTCCGTTTAAGAGTCTTGTCTCTTTAATAAGAGCACTTTGATTTAAAATGTTGTTTTAAATCACAGACTGTGAACTGGAAAAGGCCAGAAAAGATCAGAGACTCTTCTAATGACACCCTGCAAGCCACTACAATATTAATCAATAGTTTGCTGTAGAACATTACTGCCATCTAGTGGCATAAAATAAAACTCATATCAATCATAATACAATTGAACACATTTAGATGATCATGATATGATAACCTAGAGCAAAAATACTCTGTATTACAAGATTCATTAAACACAGAAATGTCAGTACTGCTGGTGCTTAAATAATGACATTGTGAACGTCATCATATAATTTCATACATTGCAGCTATTACTAGATTTGATTTTGATGCACAGGTACCATATTGCGTGTGATCACAAGTGAATGTGTTGACAGTCACCATTTAAATGTGCATCAGATGTTGATCAAGACTGAAACCAAATTAAATTCCAAATATTACGGTTAAATTAATAATCAGTGTCAGACAAAATACCAGAGAGCCAGCAGGCGGTGTAAAAAACTATTTGGCACAAAACTACACCATAAACAGCAGCTATGTTCAGTTACAGTTCTGGTGTAAACGTGCTCATTGTGCAGAAAATGACTTCTCTGTCAGACAAAGACACTGGGGGTCCAGATGTTACAGCCCAGTTTTTTCTCCTAACACAAAGGGGCACATTGCAGAGTGGGACCAGGACCCCCGGACATGTCTGGCACATACTTGCACCTGGCAGGTCAAACGTTGTTCACTGGCTTCCTGCTGACAAACATTATTAGTTATAGCTGGTGACAACTAAAGTTGCCACATGAATAATGTGTTTGCTGCGTTCTGGAAGAAATAAATGTTTCCTGAATGTTGCATTAGTATCCTTTTTGCACCTTTCCAACTGCACTTGATCTGAATAAGAAGTTAGTTAAATAAGAGTTAAAAACACATCCAAACAACTCTACAGTAGCAAGAGAGCCCAGTCCCAAGTTTATTCTAGCAGGTTGACGTTCGCTTGTTAATTAGCCGAGTTATAATGAACCTGCAGCTTAGTTGTTCTTTACCTACTAACATACATGCACACCTTTAAATAAAAAGGGCTGTTGCTCATTTTCAAGCTTTAACCATCTGGTTTTGCTGCTGAAAACAACAAACTCTTTGTTTTTAATGAGAGAAGTCTGAGGGGTGACAACAACTCAACAGGTGGAGGAGGAGCGTGCAGCTCTGTGCTTAAAAAAAATAAATAAACCCTGCACTGCTTCTGGCACCTCAACTAAAAGCTTTTAAACTGCAGCAAAGAAATGATGGAGAATTGTAGTTCTGACTCTGTGACTTCTTAAATCATGACATGACTGATGGATTGATTTGTGTCAGAGGAGCATGTTGCTAAAAATGAGCTAAAAACAAAGTTGCAGTTAAAATTTTTGAAACCTATTTGTACAGTATGTTAGCCAAGTACTGTGAGTACAAGGTCAAAGTTCACACCACAAACAACAGTAAACGCATGCAAGGTTCAGTGTTAAAGTGAAAAATGTTTCTGAATTAGCTGCTTGTGTTGAGAGCTGAACAGACGCTAACCTTTGATGAGCTGCTCTGGTCGGGTCCCAGGTAGAGTCCACATAGCCTGAGCTAGATGCCCGAACACGGTGGCGTCTAACGATGACACCTTGGAGCCCATGAAGTATTTCTTATCACCTGCAGTGCAGCAAAACAAAGAAAACATTTAATAACTCTCCAATATGGCAATGTGTTAGTTACATTAAGTTAAATATTTGAACGTTTCACATTCTTACTAGCTAGCTTACTAAACTACAGCACAGTCCTTTATGTACAGGACTGATAGAACTAATTTAATTGTAAAGTAATTTCATGTTCAGGCTGGAGGAGCAACAACAGATTTCAGATGAAAACCTCTCTCTCTCTTACAGCAGACAATAAACAGGTGAGCCATGTGGTCGTTGGGTGCTGTGATGCCTTCACTCTTTCCGTTTCACGGCTACAAGTTGGTCGTTAAAATGGCACAAACGGATCAATACACGGCTCGAGCAGTTCTACACCTGAGCCTCACGTCTCAGCACTTTTATACTGTATTCATGTTGATGGTTTCTATGACTTCACGTAATATGATTGGTCTGTTTCTGTAAGTGAGCAGAGCTTAAAGACAAACAGCAGAACAGTTGTGTTTGTACTGGCGTGTAAGAAAGCAGCGCATTACATCTTTGGTTTGCTTTCAGTGAGGAGCATAAACGTGCTGTACGAAACATCTAGACAGTGCATTAGTCATGATGCTAGGCCTCATTAGCCTAGCATCATGTTTCAGCATGATCCTGAAAGATGGATAATAATACAGACAAAGAAGTGGCCTAATGCAGACATCCTGCAGCGGATAATAAGGGTGTAAACGTACACCTAAGTCCCATTGTGCTGCATGTTGCAGACAATGACTCTCCCAGATGCAGAAACAGACAAACACGTCACTCTTGCAAGAAGAAAGAATCAAAGGGTCAAGCACAGCAGGCAAAGATTTGACAACTGACAACTTCACATAAAAAATAAATAAATAATTAAAAACATTAAGTGATAATTCAATGTTTATCCAGTCTGAAGTCTGAATTGTAAAAGTGTCCTACAAGTCGTTTGTTAACAAAAGTTGGTCAAACTCCAAAAAGACATCTCTTTTTTGGGGGGGTAAAAACACAATAACACAAAGGAAGAAGTCAAAATGTTATGTTAAACAGAATGTTGAATAAGCTTGAAGTCTGATTTATTTTTCTATTAAACTATTAAAAAACAGGTGATCTTTTTTATATACTGTATATAGAAAAAGTATTCAGTTCAGTTTATTTATACAGCACCAAATCACAGCAGAAGTCTTCTCAGGGCACTGAACAGAAACATTCACGTACATTATAAATGCCTATTAGTAAAGTTCTCTATGTCTGGAAGGAAGTGTTCTGTGGTCTCTGCCATTAATAATAACGAGGAACCTCCAACAATTGTTAGATAGTATACCTGGATTATTGAGCAGGGACTTTGTTGGTTTTGAACCAGTTTGACATGACTGTTGACGGATGAGGAACCTCCTTTAAACACTGATCTGTCGTCGTCCTGCTGATGCTGATGTCTGGATCTGTTCTTGTACACTGAAGGTCTGCTGCTCTAGAATACATTGTGACATCTGAATATAAATACTGTGTTTTAAGTCCTGTGATCTGGTGAACTATATATAATTTACACTAATCTATATCTATAGTATAGAGCAGGGGTGTCAAACCCACCTACAAAAAGGAGGTCAAAATTAAAAGCTTTATCAAACTAAAGGCCAGTTTCAGAATCCACAACAACTCAGTACCAATAATTAAATACCCAACTTCTTTCATGGTCACAGGTTCCTCAACAACTGTTTGATTGGTCTCATTTGATGTTCTCTGTTGTGCTTTTGACATCATTATCAAAGATTACTGAAAAAACAAATTAAAGCGATTAAAGTATTTTACGTTTCACATATCATCTTGGGGGGCCAGATAAGATGTCAACGAGGGCCACATTTGGCCTCCGGGGCTTGAGTTTGACATATGGCATAAATGGAAGACAATACCTCAAAACAAGGAAAACAGTGGAATAATTTGAAGAGCTAGAAGCTCAGTGGATGGTAATGTCTTCATGTGAAGCAACATTTGAACTTGGAGAGTAAATGAGCACACAGACTCATTCCTACCCAGCAGAGTGGCCAGTGTCCTCATGTCCTTCTCCATCAGCCTGTACACGTCCTCCTTGGAGAAGCGTCCGATGCCGTGGCCGTACATCTCCCTGCGCACCATGCTACCAGTTAGGTGGCTCAGCACCCACTTTAGTGTGTCGCTCAAAGGCCCGTCCATCGCCAGCAGCTTCTGGGTTTCCTCAACGTTATCCACCCACTGGCAGTAGGCGAGCGTCCTGAGTAGGCAACAACACGGTAATATGACACTGGTGGGGCCAAAGAACAAGTGTAACACAGCTCTGTTGTCTGCGTCCATGAAAAGTGGGCAACATGTACCGGTAATCATCTGTGTCTGTTTGCACATGTGTGTGTGTGTCTGTTAGCAAAATATCTCATGAACCAGTGAATTATAATGAAACTCTCTAAAAGTAATCCCTGGGTATTCAAAAAACAAAACAAAGCAAAAAAAAAACATTTAGAAGCGTTTCGTCTCTCATCCGAGAGACTTCCTCAGTCTGAGGTGCTGTATTCAGCTCAGTCTCTTAAATAGCACCTTCTCAGAGTGGATCAACCAGTTTTGCTGCTGACAACCAAAACCAGCTGATCACATGCTCAAGAAGGACCATCAGCATAACAATGGATCATTAGCACACTGATGGCTGTTTACTGTTCACAGAGGGCTGAGTGATACTAGCAATCACAGCATTGTAAGAGGGGGACAATTGAACCCGGAGGCCTCCACCCCTGTTTAATGATGGACGATTTCTTTTCACAAAGATGGCCTCCTTTACTCTTCTCTCAAACCATCGTTCCTCTCTATCCAGGATGTGAACATCCTCATCCCTGAAAGAGTGACCGCTGGCCTGGAGATGAGTGTAGACCGCAGAGTCCTGGCCTGATGATGTTGATCTTCTGTGCTGGTCCATCCTTTTGGCCAGTGGCTGTTTAGTTTCCCCGATGTAAGACTGATCACAGCCCTCCTGACACTGAACAACATACACAACATTACTCTGTTTGTGCCGGGGGACTGGATCTTTGGGATGAACCAGTCTTTGCCGTAATGTATTTTGGGGTTTAAAAGCCACTGGGACGTTATGTTTAGAAAATAAACGTCTCAGTTTCTCTGATACTCCCTCAACATATGGAATGACCACTGGTCTGGGTTCCTCCTTTTCACCTGTTGGCTGACTGGAGTCCTGTTTGGGTTTCTTCTCTGCTTTCAGGAAGGCCCAGTTAGGATATCCACATTGATCTAGAGCCTGTCTTGTGTGGGATTTCTCCTTCTGCCTGGCTCCTGAGTTAGTGGGGACGCTGTCTGCTCTGTGGTACAGAGTCCTGATGACTCCTAACTTGTGCTCTAAAGGGTGATGGAAGTCAAACTGTAAATACTGGTCTTTACACATCAGTTTGCAAATGTCCTCCATCAGAAACTGAGACCTCACAGTCCAAGAAAGCCAGCCTGCCATTTTTACATTTTCTCATGTGAACTTTATATACAGTGCCTTGTGAAAGTATTCGGCCCCCTTGAACTTTTCAACCTTTTGCCACATTTCAGGCTTCAAACATAAAAATATACGATTTTAATTTTTTGTGAAGAATCAACAACAAGTGGGACACAATTGTGAAGTGGAATGAAATTTATTGGATGTGTCAAACTTTTTGAACAAATAAAAAAACTGAAAAGTGGGACGTGCAATATTATTCAGCTCCCTTGCGTTAATACTTTGTAGCGCCGCCTTTTACTGCAGTTCCAGCTGCAAGTCTCTTGGGGTTTGTCTCTATCAGTTTTGAACATGGAGACACTGAAATTCTTGCCCATTCTTCTTTGCAAAACAGCTCGAGCTCAGTGAGGTTGGATGGAGAGCGTTTGTGAACAGCAGTCTTCAGCTCTTTCCACAGATTCTCGATTGGATTCAGGTCTGGACTTTGACTTGGCCATTCCAACACCTGGATACGTTTATTTGTGAACCATTCCTTTGTAGATTTGGCTTTATGTTTTGGATCATTGTCTTGTTGGAAGATAAATCTCCGTCCCAGTCTCAGGTCTCTTGCAGACTCAAACAGGTTTTCTTCCAGAATGGTCCTGTATTTGGCCCCATCCATCTTCCCATCAATTCTGACCATCTTCCCTGTCCCTGCTGATGAAAAGCAGGCCCAAACCATGATGCTGCCACCACCATGTTTGACAGTGGGGATGGTGTGTTCAGGGTGATGAGCTGTGTTGCTTTTACGCCAAACATATCATTTTGCATTGCGGCCAAACAGTTGGATTTTGGTTTCATGTGACCAGAGCACCTTCTTCCACATGTTTGGTGTGTCTCCCAGGTGCTTGTGACAAACTTTAAACAACACTTTTTATGGATATCTTTGAGAAATGGCTTTCTTCTTGCCACTCTTCCAAAAGGCCAGATTTGTGCAGTGTATGACTGATTGTTGTCCTATGGACAGACTCTCCCACCTCAGCTGTAGATCTCTGCAGTTCATCCAGAGTGATCATGGGCCTCTTGGCAGCATCTCTGATCAGTCTTCTCCTTGTTCCAGATGAAAGTTTAGAGGGACGGCCGGGTCTTGGTAGATTTGCAGTGGTCTGATACTCCTTCCATTTCAATATGATTGCTTGCACAGTGCTCCTTGGGATGCTTAAAGCTTGGGAAATCTTTTTGTATCCAAATCTGGCTTTAAGCTTCTCCACAACAGTATCTCGGACCTGCCTGGTGTGTTCCTTGGTCTTCATGATGCTCTCTGCGCTTTGAACAGAACCCTGAGACTATCACAGAGCAGGTGCATTTATACGGAGACTTGATTACACACAGGTGGATTCTATTTATCATCATCAGTCATTTGGGACAACATTGGATCATTCATAGATCCTCACTGAACTTCTGGAGTGAGTTTGCTGCTCTGAAAGTAAAGGGGCCCAATAATATTGCACGCCCCACTTTTCAGTTTTTCATTTGTTCAAAAAGTTTGACACATCCAATAAATTTCATTCCACTTCACGACTGTGTCCCACTTGTTGTTGATTCTTCACAAAAAATTAAATTTTATATCTTTATGTTTGAAGCCTGAAATGTGGCAAAAGGTTGAAAAGTTCAAGGGGGCCAAATACTTTTGCAAGGCACTGTATGTATCCTCCGTGTTGATGTGATCAGTGAAATGTTGGACTTCCAGAGATTTAATTTTAACCCAGATCTCAGTTTAAAAAAAATGTTTACTTCAACAGAAATAGATAAGCATTTCTGAAAACTGTATGCCCATAAAACAGTATAAAATCCCAAATACAGTATTTATGAATTACAACATAACATCTACTTGTTATAATCTAAATAACAAAGAAATCCTACAATCAGAACTCAAATGTACAAGCAGAAAATAAACATGTTTAATAGTCACTTTGCTTCCAATCACAGCACATAAATAAAGCCCTAACCTGACTTTAAAATACAAATGAACTGCGTACTGTACCAACAACAGCTCAAATCAAGTGGCTGCACGCCACTTACTTCTGAGTAAAGTACAGCTTTAAATAATAACTGTACACTACAGAGTGCTAATGCTTTATGAGTACATTAAGTGCCTCAGCCTTTATAAAACCCAACTGAAACATGAGATGCACGATCATCAGCCGGATGGAGACAGAGGACTGAAAAACAAAGGATAGGTTCTGGTCTGACAGGAAAACATCTATAACCTAAGAGGTTAAGAGGGTGTGCGGTTTAAAATTGTGTGGAAAGCACAACATAAATGCAGTAACTTACACTCTATAATATATTTAAGTATAATTTCTAAACAAAATGTTTCATTAGAAAATACAGAAATGACTGTAAAAAAAAATAGTTATGTTGTTGCCAAACAGTGCACTGAACTGGACGATACAAAATATGTGACTCTTGTCAGAAACGTCAGACAACCTAGCTAAGAGCAAAAGCTGCTCTTCCTCAGTCTAAGATGTAACGGTTGATTCATAGACATTTCAGTAATGCAGGGCCTTTAATAAGAAGCTTCAACCCTCATCATATTACAAGCAAAGTTTTATGTCTTAAATTACTTTCATCAATAAAAAGACACCGATTCTGTTCCAGTTCTTGTCAATCAGTTACACTACTCTCAGCTCACTGCTCATATCTTATAATCAGCTTTTTTAAACACAACAATGGTTCATACAGTATTAGTCCCCGACGCTCATGAAGAAACAGGTTTTAAAGAAAAGAAGAAAAGACATGTCTGTAACTACATGTAAGAGTAGTTAAGGCAGCACTGTAAGAGTCATGTTCTTTGACTTTTCCAGTGCTTTAACACCATCAGACCTGCTCTACTCTGCAGTAGCTCCTGGACATGCAGGTGAATGACTCGCTGGTCACCTGGATCAGAGACTACCTCACAGGTCGACCACAGAGTGTGAGGCTGCAGAACACCACCTCGGACACCATACACAGGTGTCCTCAGGGGACGGTCCTCTCTCTGTTTCTGTTCAACCTCTACAATCCTGCATCTGCAGAAGTTCTTGATGACTCTGCCATTGTGGGCTGCATCACTGGTGACCAGGAAGCTGAATGCAGAGGTGTGGTGGACAGAACCACCTGCAACTCAACAATGGAAAAACTAAAGAGCTGCAGGTGGACTACAGGAAGAACAGCCCCCCCAACCCTATCAACATCAAGGACACTGTGGACTGCTGCACCTAGGCAATAAACTGGACTGGACAGCTAACACCAACACCCTCTACAAGAAAGGGCAGAGTTGCCTTTTTTTTCTCTGAGACTCAGGTCCTTTAACATCTGCAGGACCGTACTGCAGATGTTTTACCACTCTGTGGTCTCCAGCATCTTCTACGCTGTGGTGTTCTGGGGCAGCAGGGTGAAGAATGGTGATACCAACAGACTCAATAAGCTCATCAAGAGAGCTGGTTCAGTTCTGGGAGTGGACCTGCAGTCTCTGACAGGTGTCTGAGCAGAAGATGCTGAGGAAACTGCTCCAGATCCTGAACAACACGTCACACCCCCTGCATGACACCCTGGACTCTTACCGCAGCTCCTTCAGTTGTAGACTGAGACCACCGAGGTGCTCCACAGAACAACACAGGAAGTCCTTCCTCCCTGTGGATATCAAACTTTTCAACTCCTCTTTTCTACACAAAGAACAATAAAATTAATCCTGCACCACAATATATTCTTTAATGTTTCTGTCTGCTCCTGTTTAGAGCATAATGGTTGGCATTTTTATATTCTTTGTTATTTTTTTATATTGTGTGATTCCTTGTGTGTGTTCCTTTGTATTGAAACTCTGGTACAACAATTTCCTGCAGGATCAATAAGGTTCTAACTTATCTTATCTTATTTTGTGTAATGGTAAAAAACTTTACTTTGATTCTTGCTGCTCTCACCTTCCTCTTATTTACATAATTCCTTACAAAAAAATAAAACTTCAGGGAGAAACACCTCACGTACTCCTCTTCAGTCGAGTCAGTAAACAAATAAAAACACATTGGCTGATTTCTTAACCAAATTATACCTAATTATTTGTCCTGAAGCAGTATTCAGCTTGTGTAGACAGGCCCTGCTTCAGTCTAATGATCCCCATTTAAACTGCTCCATTTTAGCATCAACATGTTTGTGACTATTACAGATTTAAACTAATGAAACCTGTGAAGGATGACTGCTTGCCATTACTTTCTTTCATAAATGAAATACATGATATATTTGAAGCTGACTGTCATGTGATGTTTTGGACCCAGCTTCCTGTGTGTAATGAATGCGGTGTACACTTTTTAACACGGGCGCTCTCTGAAACCAACTCATGCTGTTCCACTCAGTTCATCTAAAAAACTGTGAAGCACTGACTCATACTTTTCCTGGCAGCCCATAACTTATGTACAATATATAATTTGCCACTTGATAGAATTCTGATTTTTTTTTTTTTTTAAATCCTGTACATCTAAACGCACCAGCTGTCTGGTTACATTCTGATATCCATACAGACAGAATCATAAAGCATGTAGCACCTATCCTACTGAGACTTTGTGCATTTTTCAGTGTGAGGACGCTCTGATGGGTTGGTACCTTCAGCACAATGGAAATCAAAAGACAAGTTTGAAACTTCAAAGCAGGAGTCCACAAACCGATGGGTCAAAACACTCTTACACCATCAGTAATGGCAGCTGGCAGATCATTTCCTCAAAGTGCTTCTTTAAAGCAGTAGAGCAGCTCAGTGTGTGTAAGATATAACTCTAGTAAGGCACTGATGCCATTTAAGGAGCAAACAGCTGCCAGAGCGCCCTTCATAAATAATTCAGTCAGCAGAGCTAAACGTGGGTCTAAATATGACTGGATGGGTGGTGCAGCAGAGCAAGGAGAGAAGGAGGAGCGGAGTAAAGGAGAATGTGGGCTACAAGAATGACCTCTGCTGCTTTACACACATTTGATGGTTTATGCTTTTCATTTTATAAATACACATTAAAAGATGTAACCTCTGGTTTGTCTTTTGTTTGATTAATTCTAGTAGTCCGGTTTAACCTCGTCCTGGGGTTATTAAATCCAGGACAATAAGCCACGTGGCTTTGGATCAGCTGGGGTTAGATCACCGTCTGACGTGCTGGTGGAAGATGGAGAGCTTTTAAGTGATGGAAACCACTCTGAGCCTCTCTGGGAGGAGGAGGTGAAAACATTTTCCTCGCAGCAGAAGCAGCAGCACTGTGGTACCCGAGTGACTCGCCACGTTGGCAAAGCAGGGATGGAGAGGACGGAGTCACCTCAGGACACCGACTGAAACAAACCTCCAAGGTCACACTGACAATTATCTACCACCAGGTTTAATGCCAGTAGAGCCCATTACGCAGCCTCAACTGAAGCCTCGTGGGTCATTTTGACCCAAGGGCAGCAGGAGGGCTAAAGAAAAGGATTCACATTTTCTCCCTATGTGTCACTATTTTTCAATTTCTTTACCATTTTCTTTGCATAATCTCACAAAAAAAGCAGTTTATTTGTTCCTGTCACACCAGTATGAGTGGCTCCACGTGTTTATAATGAACATTTATATTGGATTTTTATTATTTTTTCTCTTTTAAACATAAATGTGTACACGCTTGAATAACTGTCAGCAAATAAATAAAAAATCTAATTATGGTATATGTAAAAAAAAAGTTTCTTTGACTTTGAAAAAAAACCTCATGGTGGTTTAATTTAACTGATTAAAGTTCCAGTAATGATTCAGATTAAAATGTTTCTGATGACACAACTTGAGGTTGTATAAAAGTTAAGAGTTTACTTTTAAGCCTCTTACCAGTATAGATGTTCTTCCACCATTTTGGTGACTGCTCGGGACACGGCTCTTTCGTGTGGGGTGAGGTTCTTGTTTAAGTTCACCCCCAGCTTCTCCTCCAGAAAATCGACGATGAACTCCGACCCTGACACCTGCTCATGATTGTACTCGATCCACGGCATCTTCCCCTGCGGTGACAGCCTCCCATCAAAGTAGTTCTGCAGAGGGAAACAATGTCCTGTGAGATCCTGTGACCTTATGGTCCACTCATCCATTTTCTTTACCCGCTTCTTCCTTTCCAAGTCAAGAGGAGCTGACAACTACCTCCAGCAGTCCCTGTGTGAGAGGCAGGGACACCCTGGACAGGTCACGAGCCTGAACTTAATATGCATTTTCAAAACAAATCAACTACCGTACACTGATTCGCTAAAAAGAAATAAAAAAAAAAAAAAGATTTCACCTTTTGCTGTTTACTGTGGTTGTTCTTGGTCTTAAACCGTACCTTAAACAACAAAATGTGAACAAATAAAAACAACCGTGGAGTTTTTCTGCCAACAGTCAGAGCTTTAGACGTCCCCTCAGGAGTTGCATGAAGATTTCTGATTGACTCCGTCTGTTCTTTCCCAGAGGGGAGGATTATTCACCCAAAGCAGATGGACCTCAGTTCAGCACCCCTAAACTCTGACAGTGAATAGATTTTAGACGTGACACTAAAAGCTGCAACCACAGAATAAAGTTTGTGTGAGAGGCCTAACAGCAACTGAAATCAGAAAACAAACAGCAGAAAATGGCTAAACGAATAACGTGTGTGCATTTTGATTTCTATTCACCCTCTTTTAAAGCCTTAAGATTTGCTTCAGCCACATACTTTCACAGGTCAGATACTTAGCTTACTTCAGTCCACCTTAGCTCAGGTGGAGTATCGTTAAAAACAGTATGATGATTTTTTTTAAGGCTCCACTCTGCACAGAGCACAACAAAAGACCCAGCAAACATCCAAACATGCCAGAAAACTTTTGGTAAAATGCTGATTGTGATTCTATAGAAAAGCATCAATAGCTCTACATATTTGTCAAAGAAATGTTAACTCCGACCCAAAAAGAAAATAGACAACCACAGAAAACTACTAAGAACTATATCACATATCAGACAAGGAGGGCACTGAAGCAAAGAATCAGCAAGGAGCTGGACAGACCCAAATCAGAGACTTGAATGTCTATTGACAGGACAACTTTCAGTCAAAATACAAACAGCAAAGCCTGACAAAAAACTAAAGGAAGCTAAAACAAATGAAGCCCAATATTTAGAAGAAAAAAAACTTAAGGACATCCAAATATATGGAAGGAGAATGTTTTTTGACACTAGACTGAATAAGTGTCTGTGTAAACAAAGCTGCATGTAGCACAGTCCCATTACTGAAGAACAGACCACCACAGTAAAGCACAGTGGTGGCAGCATCATGCTGTGACTATGTTTGCTCTCTGAAAGACCTGGGGCATTGGTCACAATGAACAGCATGATTCTGCTAAATACAGACAAACTTACAGGGAAAAACTCTCAAATCTTCCACTGAAGGGAAACTGGAACAGAGGCTGACATTTTACAAATACAAAGTACAACCCCACTGTAAATAAAGCAAAAATAACAGTTAGGTGGCTTAAATCCTTAATTTCTTCATAGTTTTTGTAGCCTGTGGATAGGATCTAACTATATTTTGACATTATTGTTCACCAAATTCATGAGTATTTTCAAGCTAAATTAGACCTTTAAGTAATATTAAATAAAAAATAAATTAATAAGCACAATAAATGCTGCACCAATCTGTGGGAACAAGCCACGGTAAAAGATTTGTCTTAGTCCAATGGTCTTATTAAAATGGATTATTGGGATTTTTTTTTAAATTCTCACGATGAATTAAAAAAAAAAAGTATGATGGAGTGACGTGGAGGCTGCAAGGGAGTTGCCTCCATTTTATTTTCTTGTTCAGATTATTTGTTTTTGTCCCTGAATGATTTACTTTAAACTGCCTTCAGGTGCAGGCCTCAGTTGAAAAGAGACCAGTGATCTCAACGAGATAAATAAAGCTTAGTAACGTGAAAGCTTTGAATTAGCTGGTTTACAAGAACCTTAGCTTTCTAATTGTGCATCATACTGTATGTGCTACCCACTTGTATAATAATAAAGTAATAAAGTGCTGTGTTGTCATCATTGTATGTTCCCATACAATGGCGACATCAGTTCTCTGCAGTTAACCCATCACACCTGGGATACACCCAGGTGGAGCAGTGGGCAGCTATGTGCCCAGGGAGCAATTGGGATTAGATGTCTTGCTCAGAGACACCATGACATGTGGGAATGGCTGGGGATCGAACCTGGGACTTTCGGGTCTCGAGTCAGCTGCCCTAACTCTACCCCATCTCTACCTATGCAGTAGTCAACAGAAATTAACAACAGAATTTAATTTATAACTCACAAACAACCGTTTGACAAATGAAAAATAACTACTTCTGACTAATAAAAAGGGGCGGCACGGTGGCGCAACTGGTAGAGCTGCTGCCTCTCAGTGAGCAGGTCCCTGGTTCAAACCCCGGTCCAGGGGCCTTTCTGGGTGGAGTTTGCATGTTCTCTCCGTGCATGAGTGGGTTTTCTCCGGGTACTCCAGTTTCCTCCCACAGACCAAAAACATGCATGTTAGACTGATTGGTAACTCTAAATTGTCCTTAGGTGTGAGTGAGAGAGTGAATGGTTGTTTGTCTCTATGTGGCCCTGTGATGGACTTGCGACCCATCCAGGGTGTACCCCGCCCCTCGCACAGTGATTGCTGGACATGGGCACCAGCGACCCCCGTGACCCAAAATGGAATAAACGGGTAAAGAAAATGGATGGATGGATGGATGGATGGACTAATAAAAAGAACACTGCCCTGTGAAAAATGATATAACACAGAAACAGAGTCTTTATCAGAAGACATGCAGCCAGTCGTGAGTTTGAGCTTCCCTGCGTCACCTGATAAGGCAGATCCACCATGCGCAGGTACGTCTCTATTTTGAGGCAGAAGGGCGAGAGGCTCGGGATGCCATTCTTTGGTCTGGAGAACTGATGGAGGATGATGGCATCCTGAGAGTCCAGCTCCTGTTCCTTCCTACACAGAGGGCACAAACGGAACAAAGCAAACCTTTAATAAATGTGTGCGTCCGTTTAGTCTTTACAATTAATCCAACTTCAATAGAAATGGCACTTGGACTGAAAGATTTACCTGAGAAAGACTATTGAGATAACATGAAGTTAGAAAAGACCAAACCTCAAGATCAGATAAACCAGATCAGAGGTCAACAACAATTAATCTAATTTAGTTTTAGGAGTTCATACACAGCATTCCTCATTAATATTGTTATTTAAAAACTAATGTGGGAGGCAGGGGCACTTAAAGGGGGACAGTCAGTGTTGGACAGTCAGTGTTGGACAGTCAGTGTTGGACAGTCAGTGTCAGCTACATAAGGCGAGCTATAAAAACAAGACAAAAGGCTTGTTGTTGTTCCTAACGATGCGTTAGGTACCTCTGAGAACAAAGCCGGTGACTTTAAGAGAAATTTAACTGTTCAAGACAACAAAGTCCATGCTCAATAATCCAGGTATACAATCCAACATTTTTCAGTAAGGTCATCTGGACAGTTTGTTTTTTTGTGCTGAAACGTTTCGCCTTCGATCCAGAAGGCTTCATCAGTCAAGGAAACACAACAAAACTGATTCTTCCCCCAACAGCTTACTCCAAAGTGGAACAAACCAGCTCTGCTTGTGCTAAGCTGGACTTTGTTGTTTTCAACCAGTTTGACACGACTGTCAACAAGGAAGAGGGCCGGCAATGGAGGAGGGGGCATGACAAAGAGACCATCTTAGCACCAACATAACTGGTTTGTTCCACTTTGGAGTAATCTGTTGGGAGAAGAATCAGTTTTGTGTTGTGTGTTTCCTTGACTGATGAAGCCTTCTGGATCGAAGGTGAAACGTTTCAGCACAAAAAAAAAAAGCTGTCCAGATGACCTGACTGAAAAATGTTGGATTAACTGTTCAAGGTTTGATCTTTCTAAAAAAGAACGTCGTCCTTCAGATCCTAGTGTTGCTCTATAAACAGATCAGCGTTGCAGGACATAAAAACTGTTTATTTTCTTCGCACAACCATTTTAATGTTTCATTAAACCAGTACCAAGCTGAACACTAAGTTTCCAACAAAACCGTATATCTTTTGGTGGAGGAGGGTCACATTTTCTGTCAAATAACTGTTTTAAAGTCTGCAAACATTTTCTTTTCATTTCAAGCTGATTTGTTTGTTATAATTGTGCAGATTATTTGTTCAGGAAATGCAAAATCCAAAATTCTCTATATTGTTTTCCTTATTCGATTTTAAATCTATGACAAAAACAACCAAAGGAACAAAAACATATTCAAGTATGTTTCTACAACGTCAGGATGTTCAGCTGTTAGATGAACTCAGTCGTGTCCATTGTGTTGTGGTTCTGGTCCACACTCGTGTGCTCCTACAAATCCTTTCAACACCCCGACTGTGGAAAATGGACATGTTTTTATTACGCACCATGAGCACTCTGCATCTTGTTGTACCTAATCCAACGATGGATGAAATCCCTTTTGAAAATCGTGACAATCTCTCCCAACATTAAAACAAATCTCTGAGTAACAGAGTGCTGCTGGACACAATGCATCACATGGCAGGAACAGATGATGGCTGCAGGCTGCAGAGCCAGCATCAGCAGCCTGCACGTGACGCAGCAGCTCTCCAAACAGGGCTTACAGTGAAAGAAGGGGGGAGTGGAGGGGGATGATGGAGGAAACCAACTACCAGGACACTGTAACAGGATGTACTCACTTCCAGCACTGGCCCGGCCCAAAAAAGACCCAGTAATCCCTCTCCTGACATGATGCAGGCACGCATTATTTCCTGTGTGCTCATCACTGCAACATGATGGAAAGTAAAGCTGCAAGTGTTTTTGTTGTTTTTAAATGAGGCTGTATCTGTGCACGTGTGATTACAAGTCAAATTGGCTCTGCGGGGCACAAGAAGAGATTTGTTTATGAGCTGCTTGGCACAAGAGCAGACGTCTCATTTAATTATTATTTCCCCCTCCACCTACTGTCCCTGCGAGGAGGAAAACAGTAACCCTCGGCAGCCATCGTGAGACCTGCAGAGAACTCCCCCCGTGTGTGTAATCTTATTCATGCTTGTTGGAGTCTGGGTGCAAAATAAAAGCTGATAAACATCCCAGAGTGTCCTACCTGATGGCGAGCAGCTCATGCAGTAGGTAGGCTGCAGCAGCCAGCAGCGCCCCCCCGGTGATGTACAGGGTCTTCTTCCACCAGGACTCCGAGCCCAGAGCCGACATGATGCCTCCGTAGTCCTGCAGAGGAAAGGCGATGATGTAGCCATACAGAGACTGGTGCTGCTCAGAGCCGCACAGCCCGAGCGGCAGGCTGCGGTTCCGCCCCAGTTCAACCACGCACGGCCGGGTGGAGGCGAAGCCAGCAGCCCAGTGCATCCTCCCTCCTCCTGTTACAGCCGCCCCGCGTCCTCCCCGTCCAGCTTCATCCACACGTCCGGTGGATGTCCTGCGGCATGGCGGCGTGGGCTCGGGGTTATTGACCCAGACACCTGGAGGACGTCAACATCGCGCTCGTGCTCCAGAGAGGATGCTCCGCAGCTCTGCTGCCTCCCCCTGAGTCTAGAAGGTGCCACATGAAATTAAAGTGCAACAGCGCCTTTTCCGGTTCAGATTTTCAAAATAAACGCAACTATTTCTGTGGAACATTTTGCATGATGGCACCACCCACTGGTTTTTGGTCTTGCTGGGTTTTTGCTACTTCTAATTTTTAGCTACCCTTTCACCACTTTAAGCTTTGAACTGCACCTTCATGCTAATGTTTGCTGCTGTTTGCTACATTCACATTACCTTCTGCTACTTTAAGCTTATCGTTAGCCTTTTGCTCCTTCTTGCTAAACTTAACTAGTTCTGTATTTTAGGTATTATTCTGCTACTTTTAGCCAGCATATTGTAATTTTTAGCTTCTCTGCTAACCCTTACATTTATCCTCTTGCTACTTTTAGGTCTTTGACTACTTTAAGCATTTACCTAAATTTAGCCTTTAGCTACCATTCCACTATTTTTGCTACTATTCTGTTAACTTTTTTTTGCAGGACATCCTTGTAAAAGAGATTAATAATCTCAGTGGATTTCTTTCCTGGTAAAATAAAGGTTTTAAAAAAAATATGCCTAACGTTTGCTACTTTTAGCCTGCTGTTAGCCTTTTGCTTCATTTAACATTTAGCTATCATTCTGCTACATTTTGCTGCCGTTCTGAAAGCATAAAGACTCCCAGGTGCAAGGAGAGGAAGGAAACGTACAGTAAAGAGATTTGCATGTGAGTTTAGCTCACATAAACAGAGCCTGTCACTGCAGTTTTAACATTTGAACGTGACAACAGGTCTTCATGAGATTATGGAGGGGGAAAAAAACAACAAAATAAATATAAAAATGAAATTGAACAGTGATTAGAGAGAAGAACTGGACTTTAGTTCTTGCATCAACACTGCATCTTGTCCAAAATGCCTCAGTTCTGAGTTTCATGGTTACAAGTTCTCGTTGGGATCATCAGACTCACTCGAGAGAGCTCTAGCCAAGTGTCACTACATTTTCTCCATTGACTCGTGAGATATTTTGCTAACAGACAAACAAGGTTGACTCCAACAGCTAATGCCAAGGTTTAAAGCAATATGTTTGGATCAGAAGTAGCATTAGAGAAGATACTCAGCTACAACCCCACCAGATGTTAAGCACCTTAAATATCTGCAAAACTGACTGTTATAACAATTTTTGTGTGTGTGCAGTTTTTTATGTCACTTTGCTGTGGCGGCCATCTTGAATCAGACTGACTTTAACAATTCTCTATAGTAGATGTACACTGATGATTATTTTCCACAAGTTTCATTAAGTTGCAGCTTTCAGCATATAATGTAGAGGTTCGAGATATTTTGCTGGTAAACACATGCACGCAGACAAAAAACATCATAGTCTGCCTTTCCCTTTTCCAAAGGGGTGGACCGGCATTAACAATTTATTATAAAATGAAACCTTTCATAGTCAATAGAGATCAAAATAGTTTGACATAACCTTGACAGGCTAATTTAACATCTTTTTATTTTCTTTAAAAATTAATATAAGATCACTTCCGGTGCTTTGGCCGGAAGTTTAGTGAACTTGACGCGGCTGGACTGTCATTGTCTTCATTTATTTATTTTATTTATTTCTTTATTTAAATTAGGACAATGCATATTAATCAACATATCAGCAGTAAGCATCAATGTAAATATGCCGGAGTTAGCACAGTAGCTAATTCATGACCCTGTGGAACCTCAGAAAACACGAATATGTGACAGAAACCTTTCGTAAAACGCCTAAACTAGAAGGAAACCTGTCCTGCCTTGCTGTTTTACGCTGGGGATTCAATGTACCAACAATAAAACAGCTCGTTTTATTTATAAAGTTACATTATTAGATGACAGGTAATAAGTTTGATCAAAATAAATGCTGGCTGATAATGTAATGTCGGTGCAGAAGTTGTTTTGACTGCTGTAATATTTTTTATGTACATTCAGGAGTTGTTCAGTTAATCTATGAAGGTTAAAGTACTCACTCTGAAACACAGAAAGTACAAGACGACAGTATTGTTGCAGCAGACGGAGGTGGAACAGAAATCTGTTTCTGGTTCATCCCGCCGCAGGAGGGAAACAGCCAAGTTAGCTTAGCTTCGTGTTAGCTTAGTTACATCCCTGTTGAAGCCGCGAGAATAAACTTCCGGTCACTTTCTTCTTCTTCTGTTTGGAGACAAACCATACCACAAAGATAACTATCCACCCATTATCTTTACCCGCTTAATATAACTGTATCAAATAATCTCCAGGACGCGGTCCGCGCCCAACGTTGCCATGGCAACTGAAAGCAAGCGCTGTAGGCGCTCTGCACGCGCATAATGGCACGAGCCTCAGCTGAACACAAGTCAGCAAGACCAATTCAAAGGCCTCTCTACATTTGAACGTTTTCATATTAATTTTATATCATAATCATACTGTTATATGCATTTTTAAGTAAAATGACTTGTTTGAACTATTTTGGTCTGTTAAGGACTTTGTCCAAGCACAATTTCCTCTTTGCCACTGGGAGAGAAGTGGATTACATAAATACTTCCACATGAAACACATTTTAATCCCAGAGGAAGCAACTGCCCACTCCTCTGTGTATGTTTAGACTAAAATGGAAATCCACATTCTTATTCGACAAACAAGCTCAGATGTCTCTTTTACCCGTTCATTTACAGGAACACAACTAGGAAAAAAACAATAAATGGTTGTATTTTGACCAATATTTATTCTAAATGGCCAGTCATGAAGAGCATTACACAGTGTAAATGAAAAGTCAAAATGACTCACTCAGAAGCTGTTTAAAACCTGCTGTGCAAATCAATGACAATGTCCAGTTTGTCCAACACGAAGTACCGTATTCATTAAACACCTCCAAAGCTTGGAGCCATCTCACGCTGAGTACACGCTTTATTCTACACCAAGGTTGAATAAACTCCATCTCGTGTGCCGCCATCACAGCTTGCCAGTGGGCCGTCAGGACTCCTGCCACACATCTGAGTCATTGTTTTTGTTTTCTGGCGTTTTCTTACAAAGAGCTCAGCTGTGCGAGGCAGCAGGCTCAAACTCGGAGTGGGTGCAGCTGTCCTCGGCTCCATCACTCTTTTTGACTGCGTGCAGGGCATAGTTGATGGAAGTGCTGTTTGTCCAGGACCAGGCTCCAGATATCGGGTTGTACATCATTCCTTGGACCGACTGCACCAAGAAGCCATCTGACAAAAAGAGCACACGAGTCATTTTTCATATTTTCAGCTAATGCGTTGCTGCCGTAAAATTCTAAATTGCCATATGTTGTCGTAAAAATTGTGCAATTTCTTTGTTTAAACATATATTATGTTTACCATGTTCCATTGTAAATAAACTATGGGTTTGTGAGATGTGCAAAGCATTACTGTTTATTTATTTATTTTCACAGTGTCCAAATGTCAGAACAAGAGGTTGGTGCAGCAAATACATACATAAAAAATTATGTGATTATTTTTATTTAAAGATTGTTTATGAAGCTGAACATCAACTGTTCAATCTATAGAAAATTTAATTCCATTATACTTTATTTCACTGCTGCAGAAACTTACTGGACTCCAGGAGGCACTCAAGCTCTACTGGGCTGATGAACTTTTCCCAGTCATGCGTCCCGCTGGGAACGATGCGCAGCAGCTGCTCGGCCACGACGATGGCCAACGCGAACGAGAGGTTGGTTTTATTGATGGTGGTGATGAACAGCGAGCCGCCTGGCTGCACATAGAAGGACACGAAAAGGTTTAGTTCATAAACTGTTCAGTTCAGGTGTTACTGGATTTTAACACTTCAGAAGAATGTTTATTAACATCCCTGCAAGTATCAGTTAATGATCTGTGCTTTGAGTGAAGAGGATTTAAAACTTGGTGCCAAAGCTCAAAGTTAAGCGCAGGCTAGATGAACATGAGTACACAAATATGATGTAAAATACTGTGCTCTGAAGCAGCATCTAATTTAATGTAGAAAATCTATTTTTTTTATCCTTCCCTCAACTCTTCAGCCGACCCTGGAGATCAAGGACCTCTGGCCCAGCACTGGCCCAGTGCAACCCCTGCCCATCTTACACAAACACACCTACGCCCAGAGAAAAAACACAGGCGCAAACAACAAAATAACCATGTGCATATTCAGATGCACTCAGGCGAACAACACTCGTCCTGCACTGTGCAGCTTAGGATGAAAAACAACACAGACGCACTGCAGGGTAACACACCTTTAGAACGTGGTTGCAGCAGATGGCGAATGTTTCCAAGTCAGCCAGATGTTCCACAACCTCTGACGCCACGACAGCATCAAACTGAGCCTTGCTTTGCTCCTCCTGCTCCTTCTCTCCTTCATCTGAAAGCTGCTCCAGGGTGCAGGCCTGGTATGACACCTGGTCACAAAGGTCTGGGTCTGGAGACGAATGCAGCTGGGCAACGCTGATGCTTTCTTCAACTGGATCTATTCCCAACATGCTGGCTCCCAGGCGGCCCAGTGGCTGGGGAGGCAAAATGAGAAGTGAGAGGGATGACTACATGAACGTTAAAGTTAATCAGCCATCAACTCATCATGTGTAATGGACAGCAACACCTTTGTGGTTTTGGATCATTGATTTTATAAATGGAAACAGGACTTTTTTTTTTTTAATCATTTACCCTAGAATTCTGTTAACGTGGTCATAAAAAGTATTGTGGGACATAAAATAAAGCAACAGCATAAAATTTTTTTGGTACTGGTAAGTGGGGATGGATGAAGAACCCATACAAGCGGGTGCCTCGTAGGTGGGCCTTTGCTCTCCCCAAAAAGACACTGAGCTTTATTCAAACCTTCATGACCCTCGGATGAAGGACTGAAACACTCAGTATTTTAGAGTCTCGTGATCAATGAAGGGTTCCCCAATAATTCTCTCTTTGACTGTTCAGCCAGGCAATAGTCTAATAGAGCAGAGGTCTCAAATTCAATGCCACATGCACCACAGACCATTGTCGTGGAGTTCCATCACCATTTTGTGGAAGTCAAGCAGGTTGCATTTCATCCCTCCTGACCGCCAGAGGGCAGTGCTGCAAGCACTGAATGTTCCCTTCGCGCATGCACTGTTCAAATAATAATACCAATAGAGTCACAGGTGTGACATGGATGACCAATCAGAGGCTATATAGCCTGGCGTCATCCGCAACTCTGATCCTTTTTTCTTCTCGCGTGCGGTTCAATCCAGGGCTTCAGTCCTTGGACCTTTTCACCGTCGTCGGAGGCCCGACTGCCCATTGGCCCGACTGCCCATTGGCCCGACTGCCTGTTGGCCGGAGCAGCGTGTTCGCCCTCCAAGGGGCCACAACGGTTTAGCCTTCATTCAAGGTATTTCTGCTGTTCGTTGGGGACTAAGGCGGCTTTCGCCCCTCTCCCAACTTACAGCGTTTGACTACTGTGTGTGTGTGATTCAACACTGGTGAGTAGTCTTTTACTTCTATTTTGCCTTGGTTAGTGGCGCCGTCCGCTCTGTTGGAGGTTTCCAACCGCAAGGTAGGTTTGGATTATGCTCCGAAATTAATTGTGTAACCAGCTGTGTTCTGGTCAATCATTTGCATCAACCTCATACATGGTTGGACCATGCTAGCGGTTCCAGCCTCCCTAAGTTTTGGCCTGGTTTTTATTGGTGAAGGCAAGCGATCGCGCCCCCTCTCCCAATCACTTTCACCAACCTCATAAGCGGTTGGACAGGGCTAGCGTTGCTAGCCTCTCTGAGTTCTGGCCTTGCTTTAATTGGTGAAGGCAAGCGTTTGCACCCCCTCTCCCAATTGTCCTCTTTTACCAGCTGAGCTAGCAGTGTTAGCCTTTCTGAGTTTATTTGCCTTAATTGGTGACTTCAAGCATGTGTCTCTTGGACTTAGCTGGCGGTACCAGCCTCTTTGCTGAATTGCGGGTTTTTTTACGTGAGTGGAGGCCCTGTCAGAGAACCCCTGCATGAACTGCAGCCTCATGCCTCGTGCTATGAGGGTGGCTCGGCTGGCCCAGTTTCGCCCCAAGCTCGGCAGTGACCTCCCGCCTTCTGGGCAGGAGGCTCCACCTAGGCGCTCAAAGCGCTGGACTGAGGCTGCAGTTTCTGTGGCCCTTCCTAGAAAGAGGTGAGCCACGTCTGATCAGGGTCTCTCCACGAGGGTAGAGCAGCTGTCTGCAGAATTGGCGGAGATAAAGTCCCTTTTTTCAGGCACGCCAACTGGGGGCTAAGCAAGTGGCAATGACTGGACTCTCCTCCCCACCCATGCCGGAGCTGGCTGTGGAGGAAGAAGTGTTATCCTTGGCTGCCTCTCACCTTTTAGGTGAGGAGGAGGAACAGTCATCTCAAGTCTCAGAGACTGGTTCATTTTCTTCGTCTCCGAGTGCCGCTAGTGGGTCAGGTGACAGCTCGATGCAGGACATCATGCGTATGACCCTGAGACAACTGCAGCTGGACGTCCCACAACCAGAGGAGTCCACCCCTGGAAGTGCCTTCTTCAGCCACAGATGGGCCCCTTCTTCCTTTTCTGTCTCTCCTTCGAAGGAGTAGCTGAGGGAGTTGCATGGTTGCTGGCGGGATCCAAAGGTCTTTGCGTACCTCTCCGCTGATGGTGGAGTGTTGGCGACTATGCATAAGCCAGCTGTAGTGGGCTTGGAACACATACCAGTGATCAAACCTGTTGTTGTATCACTCTTCATGTCACCAGAGGAAGTTCTGTGCAGTGCTGTTTGGTGCCTGTCCAGGCACAACAGACAAGGCAGCAGTTTTCAGGCCTTAGCAGGGCGATGCCCCCTCCACATCCAAGGCGTCCGTCAGCTGATCCCAGCATTTGGCCGCCACCTCGGGGTCATGATTGGCCGAGTGGTTTGTTACCCTTGTGCGGTTCAGCAGAGACCCGACAGGAGCTTTCTTGAGTCGGTCCACCAACCAGCTGGGCAGGTTTGGACCGGGGACTCTGGCTGCCCCACCCCACGGCCCCCAGGAGCCGTGGAGGGAGACGCTGATGCCACCGGGCCGACCGTCAGATATTTCTCCCACCAACAGCTCAGTTACTGGGCGACTCACGCCGTGGACCCATGGGTGGTTGCCACTCTGACCCATAGTTACAAACTACAGTCCCGACGGTGACCTCACATCTCTCACCGGGTCAAGGTGACTATAATCGCCGACCCGATGAAAGCTCGAGCACTAGACCATGAGTTTTTCGCCCTCCTGGCCAAGGGTGCAATCGAGGCAGTGGACCCTCTGTAACAACCCAGAGGCTATTACTCAACTTACTTCCTCGTGCAAAGAGGACGGCGAGTTTCGTCCCATTTTAGATCTGAGGGGACTCAACCAGTACCTAAGGGTGTTGTTCTCCCACATGCTCATGACAGCAGAGGTCCTTCAAGCTGTCATGAGGGGAGAATGGTTCACGTATATAGACCTGAAAGATGCTTATTTTCATGTGCCTAATGCGGCAGAACATCGCTGCTTTCTCAGGTTTGCCTATCGAGGTCATCACTGGCAGTTCCGGGTACTCCCATTCAGGCTCTCTCTTTCCCTGAGGGTGTTCACTCGGTGCATGAAGGCAGCCCTCTCTCCTCTGCAGGCCTACGGAGTGAAGGTTCTGCTGTACTAAATGATTGGCTTCTCTGCGCCCCATCTTGGGCCTGTGCCTTTTGTGACACGAATGGCCTGCTCGCTCATGTGTCCCAGTTGGATCTTAATGTCAACCTGGAGAAAAGCTGCCTGATCCCTTTCCAGACGATCACCTTTCTTGGGTGGCTCTGGATTCACCCTCCATGAGAGCTCGTCCACCCGCTCAAAGGATGGGCGGCATACTCCAGTTGGTCAGTCGGTTCAGGCTGGGCAGGCAGCTCCCCTACGTTGCCTTCCAGCAGCTATTAGGCAACTGATGTCAGTCACTTGGGTGGTGCCCTTAGGCCCGCTGTCACTTCACCCCTTGCAAAGGTGGCTCAATAGCTTTTGCCTAGATGCCAGGCTGCACAGGCATCACAAGCTCACAGTGACATGGTCATGTCTTCATGCCGTGTCTCCATGGAGAGACGAAGATTTGTCCAGGAGTGTCCCCATAGGAGTGGTAGTGTGTCACAGGGAAGCGGTCACAACGGATGCCAGCTCCATAGGATGGGGCGCTGTGTGACAACGCAGAGCGGTTTAGGGTCGCTGGGGTCAAAGGACCGCTCCAACCATATAAAGGTCCTGGAGCTGAGTGCACTGCATTTGGCACTCAGGTACTTCCTGCCCCACCTGGAAGAGTTCTCATTCGATCAGACAACACCTCTGTTGTCTACCACATCAACCACCAGGGGAGCACCAGGTCAGCACAACTTCTGGAGAGTGTCCAGAGAATGGGCCTCTCCTTGCCTGTCCACCCTGTGGGCGGCATACTTACCAGGGCGACACAGTCAGGCTGCAGACTTTCTCTCCCACCAGGGGTCTGCTCTGGGAGAGTGATCCCTCCACAGTGACATAGTGCTGATGATCTGGGAACGTTTTGGTCAGGCAGAGAGGTAGACCTGTTTGCGATAGAGGAGTTGACTCAGTGTCCCCTATGATACTCCCCTACCGGGGCGTCGGGTGCGCTGGGCCAAGACGTATTGGCCTACCCTTGGCCAAGAGTCTTCCTATATGCCTTTCCACTCCTTTCTCTAATTTTGTCGACCCTTCAGGGAGTTGATATAATAATATGTTTTTAATGCTTTATGCCATATTCTTTTGTATGTTTTTTATGTTTTCATATTATAGCTTGAAAATAAAACATTTCATGTAGACATCTAAGGTCGAGTTACTGTGAGAGCGAGATGTTGTATTAAAGGAATGTTTAATTAAACTCTTGGGGAGCGTTTTGGCAGAGGGGCTTGGCCCGCCCTTAGGTCACAACGCCCCAGGTTCCTGATAAACATGTTTAACCATTGGACTCTCACGCTATCCTGACAGTTTTAATAAACATGTTTTTGCTTTAATAAGAGGTGAGCCATCACCCCTCCACACATGAATGGGATGGGTGATCGCTCCCTTGATAAGAGAGCATTCTCCTCACAATTTACTTTGAAGCATTTTTCTCCTCAAGATGAGAGAAGCCTTTACTCCGCCCACATAGATGGAAAGGAGTTACCGTTTTCAACTCTGAGTTTCAAGTAAACATGTTTTGTTAGAGAGACAGAATGAAAGGATATAAGTAGAAGAAGCACATTTGCTAGGGCAGAGTCTGCTGAGAGTTTTCCGGCCAGAAGCGTCCAGCGCTGTCTGTGCTTTTGGTTCCACCCAGGCTGAACCGGCTCTCCAGCCTTTGTGTCACGGTGAGGGCTGTTTTATGCATCGACACTTGTGTGTGTATATCTGAAGTATGATTGCACTTTGCTTGCTTTTTAAGCTGTTATCTGTGGCGGAGTAATAAAGACACGGATTATTCTAGCAGAAACGGCGTGTGTGTGATTCTTTTTGACCATTAAGCTGATACTCTTCCGAATCCTGGATTTATTTAAATAAATATCCCAAATCAGGAGTCCTCGAGGAGGGCCACAGGATGCTGCTGGTGGCTCCATATTGGCCAGCATGACCATGTTTCCCACTGCTATGGAGTCTATGTCAGGTCTTTCCATGGTGTCTTCCGACCAGGAGGGACTTGCTTTCTCAGTTGGGGGACTGATATGGCATCCCAATCCTCAACGTCTTTGGCTGTGGGTGTGGCCACTGCAAGGCTAGGACAGCAGCTGACTGGAGTTTCAAGCCCCATCAGACGCACCATCCTGGGCGCCGGGGCACCCTCTACTCGTCAGCAGTACGAAAACAGGTGGCGTTCGTTTTCCCAATGGTGTTCTGATCACAATGAGGATCCAGTCTCCTGTACAGTATCCACCATTCTCGAGTTTCTCCAGTCTCTCCTTGGTAAGGGTCGCTCTCCTTCGACGCTTACAGTTTATGCAAGCAGTTTACAGTTTATGCATTGATGGCCGATTGTCTCAGAAATTATTGCGATAAATGATAATATTGTTTGAAATTTGACAATTATTAGTAATTATTGTCAAATTTAAGAAAAAACATTTGTCAGTTTGGCATGTAGTACCTTTTTTCAACCACCGGATGGTAGTATAAAGCTGTTTGAACCGAAGGATGTATAGTGAGGGAGCAGCAGTGTTTCAAAAATGGAAGGGAGGCCCCTTGCTGTGACATGGGTTGTCTCTCCTTCCTTTATTCCTTCTCAAAATGGCGGACGCTCAATGTGGTTTTGGCTCTTTAGCATAGCATTTTTCGCACAAAACTTTTAATAAAAAAAAAATCAGTAAGCAAGTTCTCAGCATCTTTTTCAAGAGAAAAACAACTTTTTACACGAAGGCACTGATTTCAACCGTGAATTTTGGAGCTTCGACAAGATGGAGTTTTTTTTTCCCCGAGGTCGACCTGTTAGCTTAGCTCACAGCTTAGCTTCTCAGCTTAGCTGCTTTCAACGATCCAAAAACACAATTTTGGACGGTTAAAATTGATTTTAAAGAAAAAGGAGAAAGGGAGGGTTCAGTGATGAGCACCGGAGTTGAGCTTTTTATCATCCAGTGTCTTCAGTAGAAAGAGAGAGACACAAAGAAATGATAAAACCGATAAATGAAAATGAGGTTGATTAATTTATCATGCGATTAGTTGATTTATTGTTTATCGTGACAGGCCTACTCAATGAGACTTTAAATCAACAAAAGTAACTTTACAGAGTGGTCCTTGTGCACCTGGAGTTTAAAGCTCAATCCCAAAAGGACATATATTTACCTCTGTTAGCAGGCCTCCACCACAGCCAACATCCAAGATTCTCAGTCCTGCAAGTGGCTTTCCAGGATGGTGCGCGCTGTGCACAGTCAACAGATTGTCCCTGAAAATGCAAAATAGCCAAATAAATGCAAATGACAAATTCAAATCTCTAGCTGCCCCAACATCCTTCAACATTCACAGATGCAGTCCAAGTCACAGCTTCACTTCAAAATGAAAGAAAAAAGAATCAGCATGCGAGATTTTACTGATGCTCCCAAAATTAAAGACGTTTACAGTCAACCTTCCCTGAAACAGAAAAACAAACCATCCATCTACTGGGGTCATTTACAGCAAAGCAACACATAAACTGCAACTTCACTAGAGAATAAAAATGGGAAAATGTCGTGTGTTTAACTACAGGCCATGTGTCAAACAGAAAGATGAAAAGTATCTCTCCCTCGTTTAAATCAAGAAAATGTTACAAAAAAAAACTGCAAAAAGTGTTTGTTTCATTAATTTGATTTTGCTGATGCAAAATAAAAACCAATACAGTACTGAATAACACCTCCCGTAGTGAAGTAACAAAATAAACAAAACATGAAAAACTCAAACCTAGCCTCTGAAAAACTGAGTGCTTGGGTGGAAAATGATTGAAAGCAAAGATTTCAAATAAAAACAAAATGGCTTGCCTGATTAACATTTTAGAATATGCATTATATGGCATTACTGCTTGCCATACAGGCACCTCTTGTCTTTTTCTACTGCTGCTGTGGATCACCATTAAACTTTTTCACATAGCAAACCGGCAGGACTTTAGGTTTCTGAGAGTTGCACTGAACCACCAATATGAACAACATACATGAGCATCACATGTAAAAATGCTTTTATTGTCCCGTTGCAGAGCGAAGAGGGGAATTGGAAATATTGTCTGCCCATGCATGTTGTGAGCATGAGAACTTAAATAATAAGTGAAAAACGGACGTTCATTTTGGTGTGTGGCTGCATCTAGGTGAAAGAAAGGTTCCTTTTGAAAACCGAGTTGCCATGCCAAAAACCAAGATGGCTGTCAAGCTGTAAACTGACCACTCCAATCATTTGAGGAAACTATGCTTTCTAGTTTTTATTTTGCTTAAAAGTATAGTTTCTTGGGGTCAAGGCCACCACTGCCTACCCCCTAGCTACAACATTACGCCTTGTTGTGTATAAAATTGCTCCCTCCACTCGCCAAGATTCGTCAATCAGAGAAGCCAAAAAAAAAACTATTTAATAAATAAAACTACAGATATTCCTATACACAGTACAAGTACCACTTGCAAACCTTGCAACAAAACATGAAATACTACTTGCAATTCCCATTCAATTCCAACACTCATCTTGAAAATAACAAACATTCACTATTCAATTCCCACAGTGATGGGAGACTTCTATTTATTGTCTTGTTTATCGTTTTGTGCAACGCACAATGGTTGGTCAAAGCGTGATATAAAGTTAGACTTTATTAAAAATTTGGGACATCAGTAACAAAAAGCTCCCACAGTGTTCTCATGCTGCTGCATCTCCTATAGAGATGCTCTGACAGCAGAGCCTGAAATCAGCCACTATCAGACCAACACAGGCTCCAGATGTGTCACAGTGGATGGTGATAGCGTACACTTTAAAACCACAGAGGCTACGAGCAGCATCAGGCTTCGGATGCAAGCTTACCATCATAATTATAGTGTAGGATCTACCAAACACCAGGCACATCAATCAAAACAGAATCCAGAACTTGTGTGTGTCAGTGACTCTTCACCCACATTTACAGCAACAATGTCACATTACATGTATAACCCTCCAGTGCCTTCCCCATTCAAATACAAGACATGGTGAGATGTTTGCTGATAAATCATCTAATCAGTTGTTTTTTGGACTGAATCCATCCATGGTGCACTCACCGTACGAAAGGCACCCTGAGGTCATTCATGGCGTGCAGAGCAGCAAAGCCTCCCTGTTCGTCCCACCACTTGTTGGACAGAGACTGGAACCGCTTCACCTCCCCGGGGTCCACCGTGGTGCTGGAGGTGGACACAGCCCGGCGCGTGCTGACACCGAGAGAGCAACTTTAAATCAACACATCTGTAATGGAACATCTGAGCTCAGCAAAATAAAAGCAGCTCCTGATCAGAAAATATTGAGTGGTGTTTTAGCAGACCAGCAGCATCAGTTATAAATTATAATAAAATGTTTTCTAATACAGAACATGTTTACAATGCACCGTATTTATCAAGATTCGTGGCTGAGTCGGGCTTTGTGGACGCTGCTGTAGAGATAAGTGTTATTAAAAGCTCCTTGTGTTTTCCAAAGCTCAAAGGATTCGCTGGGACTTGTGACCTCAGTTTAACATGAATGCTACAAGCCAGGCTCGGGTATCGAACACCAGGCTGGTTCTGTGCAGTACCCGCTGCTCCGCTGCTGGCACACCGCAGTCCAGCTGTAGCTGCTCCGACCCGCCGCCCCCCGGAGCACACCGCGGGCAGAGGTCGGTTTTAGTTTGGACAGCCCAAACATCAGGAGCGAGAACTTCTTCGAGGACATACTATCATAACACCTTTCAGCTTCGTCGCCACTTCCGGTGCGTTCTTCTTCTACTGTTAGTGCGTAGTTGCAGTTCTTTATGTATCTTTGCTGCCACCTTCCGGATGTACTTGAGTACTGCAGGTGCGTCCGCTTGTTCTGCCGCTGCGGTAAAGTTGAGTGGACACTTGGGGGTGTCTTAAACTTCTGCTTTTCATATACATATATAGACAGTGATAGTAAATTATTGTTTATTTATATAATTTAATCCATAATATCTCCTACCAGTGAGACATGCCTGGAAAACTGTCAAAGGGGAGGCTGTCCAGGAGGCGGCAGCATCCTAATCAGTTGCTGAGACACCCTCCCTGCACCAATGGATGACAGCTAGAGCTCCTCACCCCATCTCCAAGACTAGGCCCAGACACCATATGGTGAAAGAGTTCAAGTATCTGGGCATCATATTCACAAGTGATGTTAGGTTGGATCGGCGGATCAGGGCTATGTCCTCGATAATGATGGTGTTAATTGCTCCAGTCAGTTGAGGTGACAAGTTCAGTTGAAAGGCAAATCTCGCAATTTACTATGTTCTATGATCATGAAATATGAATCATGACATGAAGTATGAGATCCTGCATTAAAGCAGCCAAAATGAGTTTACTAAATAGGGTGGATGGGCGAAATCCACAACTCATTAAAAAAAAAATCATTATATACTGGTACTTGACATAGATGCCATTTACTCACAGCTAACTAAGTTCAAACTAGTTAATAAAAAAAGAGTAGCATCTACTCATATGAAAAACAAATTTTAACCCAGTATCTTAAGCTGAACATGGGAGGAGTCAGAATGAATTTATCCTCTTCTGCAAAGTGGAGACAGTGGTCTTTGCACAGAATGTGTCTTGCAGTCATCTGACAACTGGTTCCAACTGGGTGTAGTTGTGAAACATGAGGTGATGTGCAGTGCAGTCATAACACAAACCATCACAATTGTTTGGAAATGTCTTCTGATTAGTACACCCAAACTACATGTCAATGCAATAATCAAGGGCCTCTGGTGTCTCTGGAGAACTTCAGAATAAATAGATGTTGATAAGTGGTCTGATGGTTCCTCATTCTCTTGTACCTACAGCTGAAACCTGACAATGATGTTTCCTGACAAGGCCTGGCAAAAGCTGTCCTCACAAATGTTTCCTCAACGGATATAAAATAATAAACTATATCTGACTACAATTTTTTTTCTTTTAATTGTTTCTTAATACCAGAAGGTTGGAATATATAAAAAATATTTTGTGGCATGTCTTTATTTTTATAGAAAATTAAAAAAATAACCTCCAACAGTGGTGACTTTATAATTTTGTCAGGCGTAGACGTGTTTCATTTGTAAACATGTCCTTATTTGCTTTAATTGAAAGTCCAACAATAGAACACCACTTGGGTTCAGAGAAGCGGTTTCTCCAGGTCACACATTGAAGTCCCCCAGCAGGATAAAGGAGTGTAGTGAACCAGATGACCTGATGATCTGACCCTCATCTGACCCTGATGACCTCAAATCTACCAGATGGACAGAGACTGTTATTTTCATTGATCTGAATAAGTCTGAGCCATCTGATGACTTTCTTTCTTGAATTAATCAAGCAGAAAAGACAATCCCCTATAATCATTACTGTCTTACAAATGTTTTGATAATCAAATTGTGTTAGTTTCACTCAATGCTTACAGGTTGAAAAGAACTACTCATTTTTATTTTACATAAACAGTAAGTAATGATTTTTATTTCTCATTCAAAGAAGAAATCACCTGAATATGCATTTCTTGATTTTCTGTCTGAAATGAGCCAAGTCGTAAGTATGTGAAAGGTTGGTTTTCGGTCAACTAAAATGTTTACCGAGAAAGATGTCATGTTTAAACTTTTTCAGAAGATTACCAAGAGTTGACTCCACGAAGTCTGCTCTCCTGCAATAATCTCTCTGTCAGTTGTTAAAACAATCTCATTCTCTGACCTTGGCTTAGATAACATCTTACGTCACAAAACCACTCCTCTTTCTGGTCCATCCACGAATCAGAAAGCTCTGAAGTAAACTCGGAAGTAAACTCATTTAAAATGTGACAACTTCCCGGTTCTGGCAGAGTGCAGTAGATTCCATAGAGTGCAGTAGATTCCATAGAGTGCAGTAGATTCCATGGAGTGCAGTTAGTTCTCAAGGAGTTCTGAAGAGAATTCATGGGAATTCAGAGAACTAGAGTTATGGAGAGTTTTGGAGTTAGAGTCTGAGAAGATCTGAAAGAGTCTGAGAGCTGCTGACAATGAAGAGTCAGAGTTGCCGAGAATCCAGAGACGTTTTGGGATTATAATTCTGTTTTGAGCTAACCACGCACGACTCTCCAAGGATTTTAGCTGTTCTCAACAGAGACGCTGATATCAGTCTGAAGGTTCTTACTGAGGTGATCTATCGTCAACAAGGTAACGGTTTCTTCTTCGACTAAAGTGTACCTGGGATAAGCTGAGATACCTGATGGGAGCGTGCAATTTCTGGTCAAACAGATTAAATTCCCTCACATATTCCTCTGTAAGATAAATCTCAATTTCCTCTTAAACTCACCTCTCTCTCATAAATCAGTACAGATATTTTTAGAAATATCTGAAGCAAAGTCCTCAAATCACCGCCGAGTGATTTGAAGTTCATTATTTGTGAAACTGTCTGTTATTATTTTCATATTTTGCCAAATTAATGTAAATGTTTGATGTTAAACTTTGATTCTGAAAATAAATGACTCCATTCATTTGATGGGTCAAAGATAATAACGTCTCTCGTTCGCATTCCTTTAAATTCAATGCACGGCATTACAGTCAGAAAAATGAAGAACTCGTGAAAAGTATGCACAAATATATACCACATATATTTGTCATACAACTAGTGGCACGTACCCACGTGACTCACTACAGGAGTGTACGCACCAGGAGCACCTTCCAGCCCTACACCCCTCCACAAGAAGACCAAATACTCTGAACTGCCGTTTGGAAAGTAAGCACAAACAAGTCAGAGCCCGTCCCCACCCTAAGGCATAGGGAAGCCACCCTCTCATGCATCGGGGGAAACTTCCAACACACTGGGGCCAAGATTGGGTAGAGGTAGGGCAGTGGACTTGGGACGAGAAAGTCACGGTTAGGCTCCCAGTCGTTCCACGTCACGGTGTCTGAGCAAGACACATACAGACCCTTTCCAAAAAATTTGAATATCATGGAAAAGTTTAACTTCCATAATTCCATTCAAAAAGTTAATCTTTAATAGATGATAGATTCAGGGCCCACAATTTCAAGTAATTATTCGTTTATTTTTTCATAATTTGGGCTTCCAGCTCATGAAACCCACAAAAACAGGATTTCAAAAAATTCGAATACTGTGAAGACATCAGCCCACACTACTCAGTTTTTGCAGAAAAAAGGAAATTAGGTTCACAAGAAATCAATCAAAATATAGTACTTTCAAAATGATGTCAATCTTCAATACTTGATTGGAAATCCCTTTGTCTTAATCACTGCCTCGATGCGACGTGGCATTGAAGCAATAAGTCTGTGGCATTGACTGGGAGTAATGGAAGCCCAGACTTCCTTGATACTTGCTGTCAGCTCTTCTTTGTTGTTGGGTCTGGTGCCCGTCATTTTCCTCTTGAGAATATCCCATAGATTCTCAGTGGGGTTTAGGTTCGGCGAGTTGGCTGACCAGTCAAGCACTGTGGCATGGGCATCAAACCAGGTTTTGGTGCTTCTGGTGGCATGGGCAGGGACCAGGTCCTGCTGGAAGATGAACTCTGCATCGCCATACAGATCCTTGGGGCGGCTGTGGCTGAGTGGTTAGATAATTTGTCTTCAAATGCAAGAGTTGGGGGTTCGAATCCACCAGCAGTCACATGCCAAAGTGTCCCTGGGCAAGACACTGAACCCCTCATAGGCTCTGATGTGTGTCCCATCAGTGTATTAATGTAATGAAGCACTAGTCTCTTTAGAATGATTTGTTCAATTAGCTTTGTAGAGATCTAGAGTGCTGTATGAATGGGTAAATGAGGCACAGATTGTTGTGTAAAGCGCTTTGAGTATCTCAATAAAATAGAAAGATGCTATACAAGTACAGTCCATCCTCAGCAGGAATCATAAAGTCCTCTAAAACATTCTGGTAGATGGTTGCGATGACCTTGGATTTAAGAAATCAGTGTTTACCAACACCTGCACCGGACATTGCACCCCAAATCATGACTGACTGTGGATATTTCACACTGGACCTCAAGCAGTAGGAGCTCTGTTCCTCACCCTTTTTCCTCCAAACCCTTGGACCTTGATTTCCAAATTAAAGCCACACTTTACTTTCATCGGAAAAGAGGACCAAAGAACCCAGCAGTTGTAGTCCATCTCCCGGATGCGTCTGAATGTGGTGGTTTTTGAAGCTGTGACTCCGCCTCATTCCACTCTTTCTGGATCTCTGCCAGATTCTGGAATCTTCTCAGTTTGATAATCTGTTGAAGCCCACGGTCATCTCCTTTGCTGGGGCATCTTCTCCTGCCACATTTTGCACTTTCACTAACTTTCCACTGATATGCTTGGACACAGCACTCTGTGAACAGCCAGCCTCCTTAGCTTTGAACTTCTGTGGCTTACCCATCCTATGGAGGGTTCAATGATGGTCTTCTGGCCAGTTGTCTGCAGTCTTCCCCATATTGAACAGAACTGAGACAATTGAACCAAGCTGAAGCAATTTAATGACACCTGGAGAAACCTATGCAGGTGTTTTTAGTAGATTGGTTTGTCACACTCAGTTTAAAACATTCATGTCCTGCTAAATTTGGGCTGACTTCTCCACAGTATTCAAATTTTTTGAAATCCTGTTTTCATGGGTTTCATGAGCTGGAAGCCCAAATTATGTAAAAATAAACAAATACTTGAAATTTAAACTGTGGGCCCTGAATCTATCAACTATTTAAGATGAACTTTTTGAATGGAATTATGGAAGTTAAACAACTTTTCCATGATATTCCAATTTTTTGGAAAGGGTCTGCAATACATAATTGCTCCCTGGATGCTTACGTGGCTGCCCACTGCTCCACCTGCGTGCACCTCAGGTGTGATGGGTTCAATGCAGAGAATCAATTTTGTCATTGTATGGCAACATGCAACGATGAAAACGTATAGCACTATGACACCAACTCAGAGGGCTAGAAGTAGGCATGTCCCAAGACCCAGCTTTGGTAAGCCAGGGTCAGAGTGCCAAGGCCCCCCGTCTTCAGCCATTGCCCATGACATCATGCACCTGACTAGTATGGCCCCTCCTGCAGGTGATGGGGCCACAGGAAGGCAAACCCACATTGCTCATTCAGGTTGAGGCCGACCAGGCCACAACCGAGCCCCTCCAGCAGGCCTGGCTTCAAGGTGGGGCCTCGGTAACCCATGTCTGCGCAAGGGACGCTGAGTTCTTTGCTGATTTCTGTCCATGTGTTGTATTCACGTTGCAGAAAAGCAGCTTTTCCACACAGCATAAAAACAATGCAGACATGTTCCCGTTTGTAGTTTTCTAAATTGCCTTATAATCTAGCTGTATTTTGCTACTTCCTCGATTGTCCTTTTGGTTGCCATTTTTTTTTGTAAATAAATAAAATAAAAATAGAGAAACTTAAATTTGTATGCCTATTTTATGACTGTCTATTGTAATTATTCATTGTTGTCATCACTCTTTGTTAATCAGGCTCTCTTGTAAATGAGTCCTCGAGGCTCAATGGGACTAAAACGTCTAAATAAAGATTGAATGGATGAATGAACGATTTAGCAGAGGGTGCAGTAGGTTACTAAAATAGACTGAGCCTGCACCAGGGATGTTTTTTTTTCCAGTACACTCCATATGACTGGTATTGTCTTGACAAGTGGGAATGTTTGAAATCACTTGGAGAATTGATTGCATTTCTGTGGTGTGGTTTGACCCATCATCTGACATGTCTTACAGAAAACAACAGCTGGAACATTTAACAATCCTTCATGAACTGCAGCTTTTAGAACTCACTTCTTCAAAGAGTCCACACAGTTCATGGATGAAGCCTCCTAGCATATTCCCAAAGGAGCTGAAGCAAATCTCCATAATAAGCTTGTTGGAATATATAGTTCGTTATTAAGCCAATTAATGAGACAAAGCAAGGGACAAACAGTTTTTATTGGACATTTACATTGTTTTGATGAAAAAAAATTCTCGTCATGTTTTAAAATGGTACAACTTTAGTATTTAGTGTCCGATTAAACTTTTCATAATGAAATCTGTGTTTCAAAATGTCTTGTTCTTCAGTAACACTTTAAAAATTACAACATATTTACAAAAAAAAAAAAAAAAAAAAGAAATGTATGAGAGGGTGTTCACCTACACAATTGCCTCTATAATGAGACAAGCCTGCTCAACTCGTGGAATTTAAATGGTTAACTGCACTGGTCTGGATGTCAACTGTGCTCCTCAGTGTCGGCTGCGATGGCACGGGGAGGACGACCTGAAAGAGAGGCAGGTGGAACAACATTAATAATACATTTAGCCCTTTGCAGTGCACACCACAACATACAAAGATGCAGCAATACTTCAATCCCACAAAAAAACATACTGCCAGAGAATAGATTACTGTACAACATTCAGGTAAAAAACATGTTCTGCAGATTCTACCAGAGCAAAGCCAAAAACATGTACATGTACATAGTACATGACTGTACTAAGAAATGGTTTCTAATATACTGTCAAAATCATTGATGGTAAATTTGACCAGTACAATCATCATATTAATTTTACACATCAGAATGATGCAGCAGTTGAGTCTATTTTCTATAAAAATAAAACTTAAGACATACAATGAACATACAGTAAGTGCAAAGGGAAAAAAACGAATACTACCTTGATCTCGACTTAGACTTGTGTTTGCGGCTTGCCTTCTTACCAGACTTGTGAGATTTTTCCACCGACCTTGAACGACTACGTTTAGATTTCTTTGATTTCTTTTCCTTGCTAACTTCAGGGGTGGGGGATCTACTGGAATCAGAGTCTGAGTGTCTCCTGCTAGATTTGCTGAAGCCCTTCTTGGTCGCTTTGCTCTCCTGTCGAGAGCGTTTGTCACTCTGGGAGTCTGTGTACGAGTCGCTCTCTTTCCTTTTCTTTGATTTGCCATCCTCTTCTGTTACAGAGCTTCCCTTCTCCTTAGCTTTAACCTTTTCCTTCTTTTTGTCGGTCTCCTTTTCTTTATCATTATCCTTCTTTTTCTTGGAATCTTTCTCTTTGTCATGGCTTCGACTCCTTTCTCTCCTCCTGTCTCTGTCTCTGCTAGAGGCCTTTTGTTTGTGTTTGCTGCTTCGACTGTGACTGCTGTCCCTGCGCTCCCGGCTCCTTTTCCTCTCCTTATCCCTCCTGTCTCTGCTGCGACTGCGGCTGTCTCTGGCCCTCGCCCTGCCTCTATCTCTGTCTCTGGATCGGGATCTACTCCTGTGACTCCTGCGCTCCCTGGAAACGCTGCGGTCTTTCTTGTGGCGGCCCGATCGTTCTGCACTGCTCCTCCTCCTGTCCCTGACCTTCTCACTACGGTGCCTGTGGGAGCTGCGACTTCGGCTGCGCCGACGGGCCTTGCGGGAGGAAGAGCGCCGCCTCTTCCTTTGAGGAGAGGAGGAACGAGAAGAGCTACGGGAGGATGCTGAGGAAGAGGATGATGAAGAGGAAGAGCGGGAGCTGCTGTGGCTGGAGGTGGAGTGGGAGGTGCTGCTGCGACCATTGGTTGGAGAACGGCTGCCACCTCGCTCCGTTTCCTCCTTTACTCTGCCTGAGAGCTTGCCCTCATCACTGCGGGACGTTCGCCTGTCTACCAAGGGCTCTGGCTCTCTTTCTTTCACTTCCTGTTTGAGTGCATTATCTAACTGATGATCATATTCTCCCTTTTCCCTGCTCAGTCTCTCCTTGGCCATCTCCTCTGTAAGACATACAACAAAACACACAAATTAAACCATGCCAACATTACAGTAGGTCACCTAACCTTTGTGTGGTGGGTTAAGGAGTAAAACACAGCTTTGATAAAGACTTGAGATCTTTTCTTGTTCACAGATTGTTTATGAATTAACAATGCCTAAAATGCAACAATATACTAATTTTCTTTAAAATTTATTTTGGACAAAACAATAGGTGAAAATAGAGGAAAGGAATTGAAGTCTGAGATTGTCACTGTATGTTCCCATATCAAGATGAAGTTAGTTCTCTGCATTTAACCCATCACACCTGGGATACACCCAGGTGGAGAAGTGGGCGGCCATGGAAGCACCCGGGGAGCATACTTATACTTACATACTTATTTACATACTTGCATACTTATTTGTATTTATCACAGTTTCCACTATATAAAAACTATAAATCCTATAACAAAAAAGGTTGAATCATGTCATCTGGACTTCGTTTTTTTGTTAA
>NC_056502.1:37606257-37623391 GCF_014905685.2 Nematolebias whitei
TTAACAAAAAAACGAAGTCCAGATGACATGATTCAACCTTTTTTGTTGTTATATACCTGGATGACTGAGAAAACAAACTTTGTATAAATCCTATAGTTGGGATTGGATTGGGTTTCCTCAGCTATCCCTTAGTTATTCTGTTAGACTGTAGACTAGATTGCCGGGAGACAAACTTGCCACATTTCCTCCCTCTGCGGCCATTTTTACTCGCTCTACTCTCGTCTTCGTCTCTATCCTGTTTTGTCAAACCCCAGTCAGCCGAGGCAGATGGCTGATCTTCCTGATCCATTATCCATTCAACTTATTCACTTGTACTCTGTTATTTTTATTTGTATCTGTGCATAAAACTTTATAAATAAATTATATAATTAAGTATTTATTCATATACTATATCTACAGGCTAATCAGACAATGTGATATTATTTAGACAGCAAAATAGTAATTGCATTTTTTGTTTTTAAATGAAAGCATGTATATTATGTGATGAACTTAAAAAAATAATAATAATATTGTAATAATGTAAAATGGTAGTATATTTGCAAAAGGCTATTCCACAACCAATATCACATACTGATCCATGTCTAGACGGGACATAAAGAAGAACATTTGAAAACAGCTACACAGTTTAGGTTTTAATGTGTAAAGTATATTTAAAAATTGGTTGCTGCATAGTTGTTTTTCAGGAGCCCCAAATCTTGAGTCCATACAAATTCATCAAAAACAATGTTTCTAAAAAAAAAATTCCAATTTGAAGAGAATTTTGAGAAATATCAGCTATTTTCACCAAAAATTTGAGTGAAAACATCTAGTCATGTTGACAGGGCCTTAATCGTTAAGTTGCTACTGATAAAAACTAGTGTTCATCCTGAATGCAAGATTTAAATGGTTTCCCTTTTTTAAAAACGTGTCCTATCTTTTGAAAAGAATATAAATCCTGACAACAGGAGGCAGACCAGTCAACCACTTGCACTGCAATTCTAGGAAGTCATGCTGACGTAGTGATAATGGGCATGTGAAGCCTCATGAAGCACTGATGCTTTTCTTACAACTGTGCTGAAAAAGATTCAACGCTTCAGTGATGGAGACATTTCAGGTCCCTTGTAAATGAGTCCCCGAGGCTCAATGGGATTAACCTGTCTAAATAAGATTGAATGAATGAAAAAACATCTGTTGGACAACTGGAACCATAACAACCTCACGAGCGCAGACTCTTGTTTCAATTCCGTGTCAGCAAATAAAAGTTTAGAAAAGACTGGTCAAGTGTATGTTTTGTTCATTTGTACAAAATAATGATTACATCTGCATTACATATTTAAAAAAAAAAATAATAATTTAGGCAAAGAACAAAGTTCTTCATAAAAAAAATTTAACATGTTTCTGAAAAAAAAAAAAAATTATATATATATATATATATATATATATATATATATAAATGTGTGTGTGTCGTGTTGCTGTAAAACATCTCCCGCGTGCAGTGCAATGCAAACACCAACAAATAACTAATTCTGAGACCCATTTAAAGAAAAATACAATTCGATTATTAAAACATGAATTGTACGTCCTAGGAAACGCTTTATTTTATTTGATAAGACCAAAGTGAAATGACGGAGCGACGACGTCCGAATCTTCGAACATTATTTGTTACATAACACGGGAGTTTTGATACAAGCTCCAACACGGTGTTATGAATCACTCTGCTTCAGAAAGACACAAGCTCTGAAGCCTCGGTATCATTTGCCCATCACTACGCTGATGTAGTTTGTGAAGAATGAGGTCACATTTTACTGCTAAAAATAACCATGAAAACAAGTCACCCACGCTAATGGTTCTGATGAACTACCATACCACCAGGGATGTTTTAACTACTGCTTCCCTAACAACACCTATGAAAGTCTTCATCTTCAGAACTTTAACATCCAATTTTCATAAAAGCCTGAGGACAAGTTGACTAATTTGAGCACAGAATATGAGCTCAACGTCTGAGATGAGCTCATGCCAAGAGAGCTTGACAGCATTTCCATGCAGGTTGATTGATGAAATCCTTGATGTGTAACAGCTACTGGTTACATCTCTGGATGTGGCCTAAGCTGAAAACCCTCCAAGCTCATGTGACCACGGTGACCACTGTGGCATGACAGTTTCTCATAAGAGCTGGGCGATATAGCGATATTTTAAAAAATATCGAGATGATTTAAAACGCAATATAAAATGAGACTATACTGATATAAAACGATAGTCTTATACTTTGCATAAATTTATAAATCCAGCAGTTTTTCTCCCAGTCGGACTCTATAGGCTGCAGCCTTTCACACCACCCCTCCTCCTCCCTCACTGACAAACCCTCCTCCCCGGCTGCTTGCTTTAGCTGAAGACGTTTAGATATGCAGATAGATCTTTGCTGACTCACAGTGGGAGAACCACTTTAAATTCGTGATAAGGTGTGAAAAATGATGGTGGCTGCTGCTTCAACAACGCTGCAAGGCTCCTCTTGTGTCGGGAGAGGAAAAAACTGACTGACACACAGCTCTTGAAACTTTGTTTACACAGAGCGGTGCATTCAAGAGCATAGGAACTTTGAAATTCAGAAAGAACCAAGCCATAATCAAACAGAACCGAGCTCGGTAAACAAGCCAATGACACAACAATGTGGGCTTTCTAACAGCTTTGTTAATAAAGGTTATTAAAAGTTGAATGAATATACTTCATTAGAATGAGGCTTTTTAAAGAGCAAGTCAGCCTTTCATTGATTGCTCTGTATGTGTTATGTTTAAATTTTAAGTGATTCAACTGTGTTATTGGTTTTGTTATGCAGGAAAAACATAACCCATGCAGCAAACACGTCTGTTTGCTGCATGGGTTTCTCTTTTGATACAGCTGGGGGTGTTGTTTCAAGGACACGTTGGCTCAAACTTTTATTGTGCTCCATCTTGTGACTCTCAGCATATTCTATCGAGTGGAACAAGTTCTATTTCATCCCTCCTGACCGCCAGAGGGCGGTGCTGAAAGCACTGAATGTTCCCTTCGCGCATGCGCTGTTAGAGTAATAATACCAATGGAGTCACAGGTGTGACACGGATGACCAATCAGAGGCTATATAGCCTGGCGTCATCAGCGGCTCTGTTCCTTTTTTCTTCTCGCGCATGGTTCAATCCAGGGCTTCAGCCATTGGACCTTTTCACCGTCGTCAGAGGCCCGCCTGCCCGTTGGCCGAAGCAGCGTGTTCACCCTCCTAGGGGCAGCGACAGTTTAGCCTTCGTTCAAGGTATTTCTGCTGTTCGTTGGGGACTACAGCAGCGTTCGCCCATCTCCCAACTTACAGCGTCTGACTACTGTGTGTGTGAGATTCAACACCGGTGAGTAGTCTTTTACTTCTATTTTGCCTTGGTTAGCAGCACCGTCCGCTCTGTTGGAGGTTTCCAACCGCGAGGTCGGTTTGGATTATGCTCCGAAGTTAATTACGTAGCCAGCTGTGTTCTGGTCTTGTTTACTAATTTGTAAAGGCGAGCGTTTGCATACCCTCTATCAATCATGTTTCACCAACCTCATAAACGGTTGGACTGAGCTAGCAGTGCTAGCCTCTCTGAGTTTTGGCCTTGTTTTCTATTGGTGAAGGCTATAGTTCATTGCGCACCGTCTCCCATTCATTTTCATCAACCTTATAAACTGTTGGACCGAGCTAGTGGTCATAGCCTTACTAAGTTCTGTCCTGATTTTCTACTGGTGAAGGCTAGCGTTCGCGCACCTTCTCCCAATTATTTTTACCAACCTCATGAACGATTGGACTAAGCTAAAGGTGCTGGCCTCTCTGAGTTCTGACCTTATTTTAATTGGTGAAAGCAAGCATTTGCGCCCCCTCTCCCAATCATTTTCACCAACCTTGTAAACAGTTGGGCTGAGCGAGCAGTGCTAGCCTCTGAGTTCTGGCCTTGTTTTTTTATTGGTGAAAGCCAGCGTTCTCGCACCCTCTCCCAATCATTTTCATCAACCTCATATACGGTTGGACCAAGCTAACAATTCCAGCCTCCCTAAGTTCTGGCCTGGTTCTTATTGGTGAAGACAAGCGTTCGCACCACTTGTTCCCCCTTCTCCCAATCACTTGCATCAATCTGATAAGCGGTTGGATTGGGATAGCAGTGCTAGCCTCTCTGATTTCTGGCCTTGTTTTAATTGGTGAAGGCAAGCGTTCGCTCCCTCTCTCCCAATTGTCCTCTTTCACCAGCTGAGCTAGCAGTGCTAGCCTCTCTGAGTTCTGGCCTTGTTTTAATTGGTGAAGGCAAGCGTTCGCCTTAGCAGGGCCATGCCCCCTCCACATCCAAGCCATCCAAGGCGACCTGTCAGCTGATCCCAGCAATCGGTCGCCGCCTCGGGGTCATGATCGGCTGAGTGGTTTGTTACCTTTGTGCGGTTCAGCAGAGACCTAACAGGAGCTTTCGTGAGTCAGTCCACCAAAAAGCTGGGCAAAGCTGGGCAGGTTTGGAGCAGGGACTCCCGGGGGACTCTGTGTCTTGTCTCGGGCCTGTGCCTTTCGCATCACGAATCGCCTGCTCGCTCATGTGTCCCAGTTGGGCCTTGATGTCAACCTGGAGAAGAGCTGCCTGATCCCTTCCCAGTCGATCATCTTTTTTGGGTGGTTCTGGATTTACCCTCCACGAGAGCTCGCCCATCTGCTCAAAGGGTGGGCGGCATATCCAGTTGGTCAGTCGGATCAGGCTGGACAGGCAGCTACCTTACATTGCCTTCCAGCAGCTACTAAGCAAAACTGATGTCAGTCAATCGGGTGGTACCCTTAGGCCCACTGTCACTTCACCCCTTGCAGAGGTGGCTCAACAGCTTTCGCCTGGATGCCAGGCTGCACAGGCATCACAAGCTTGCAGTGACATTGTCATGTTTTCATGCCCTGACTCCATGGAAGGACAAAGATTATTTGTCCAGGGGTGTCCCCACTGAAGCGGTAGAGCGTAGCAGGAAAGCGGTCACGATGGATGCCAGCTCCATGGGATGGGGCGCTGTGTGATAACGCAGAGCGGTTCAGGGCAGCTGAGGTCAAAGGACCGTTCCAACCAAATAAAGGCGCTGGAGCTTCGTGCAGTGCATTTAGCACTTGGGTACTTCCTGCCCCACCTGGAAGGGGAGCATGTTCTCATTCGGTCAGACAACACCTCTGTTGTCTACCATATCAACCATCAGGGGGGCACCAAGTCAGCACAGCTTCTGAGAGTGTCCAGAGAGCCCTTGGAATAGGCCTCTCCTCACCTGTCCACCCTGCGGGCGTACTTACCAGGGCGACACAGTCAGATCGCAGACTTTTCTTACGTTTGGGTCTTCTTTGGGAGAGTGGTCCCTCCACAGCGACAAAGTGCTGATGATCTGGGACCGTTTTGGTCAGGCAGAGGTAGACCTGTTTGCAGCACAGGAGTCGACTCAGTGTCCCCCCTATGGTACTCCCCTACTGGGGTGTAAAGTGCGCTAGGCCAGGACGCATATGCCCATCCTTGGCCAAGGGACCTCCTACAGTGCCTTGCGAAAGTATTCGGCCTCCTTGAACTTTTCAACCTTTTGCCAAATTTCAGGCTTCAAACATAAAGATATAAAATTTTATTTTTTTGTGAAGAATCAACAACAAGTGGGACACAATCGTGAAGTGGAATGAAATTTTTTGCATGTGTCAAACTTTTTTAACAAATAAAAAACTGAAAAGTGGGACGTGCAATATTATTCGGCCCCCTTGCATTAATACTTTGTAGCACCGCCTTTTGCTGCAATTACAGCTGCAAGTCGCTTGGGGTACGTTTCTATCAGTTTTGCACATGGAGAGACTGAAATTCTTGCCCATTCTTCTTTGCAAAACAGCTCGAGCTCAGTGAGGTTGGATGGAGAGCGTTTGTGAACAGCAGTCTTCAGTTCTGGACTTTGACTTGGCCATTCCAACACCTGGATATGTTTATTTGTGAACCATTCCATTGTAGATTTGGCTTTATGTTTTGGATCATTGTCTTGTTGGAAGATAAATCTCTGTCCCAGTCTCAGGTCTCTTGCAGACTCAAACAGGTTTTCTTCCAGAATGGTCCTGTATTTGGCCCCATCCATCTTCCCATCAAATCTGACCATCTTCCCTGTCCCTGCTGACGAAAAGAAGGCCCAAACCATGATGCTGCCACCACCATGTTTGACAGTGGGGATGGTGTGTTCAGGGTGATGAGCTGTGTTGCTTTTACGCCAAACATATCGTTTTGCATTGTGACCAAACAGTTCGATTTTGGTTTCATGTGACCAGAGCACCTTCTTCCACATGTTTGGTGTGTCTCCCAGGTGCTTGTGGCAAACTTTATACAACACTTTTTATGGATATCTTTGAGAAATGGCTTTCTTCTTGCCACTCTTCCAAAAGGCTAGATTTGTGCAGTGTATGACTGAATGTTGTCCTATGGACAGACTCTCCCACCTCAGCTGTAGATCTCTGCAGTTCATCCAGAGTGATCATGGGCCTCTTGGCTGCATCTCTGATCAGTCTTCTCCTTGTTTGAGATGAAAGTTTAGAGGGACGGCCGGGTCTTGGTAGATTTGCAGTGGTCTGATACTCCTTTCATTTCAATATGATTGCTTTTACAGTGCTCCTTGGGATGTTTAAAGCTTGGGAAATCTTTTTATATCCAAATCCGGCTTTAAACTTCTCCACAACAGTATCTCGGACCTGCCCGGTGTGTTCCTTGGTCTTCATGATGCTCTCTGCGCTTTGAACAGAACCCTGAGACTATCACAGAGCAGGTGCATTTATACAGAGACTTGATTACACACAGGTGGATTCTATTTATCATCATCAGTCATTTGGGACAACATTGGATCATTCATAGATCCTCACTGAACTTCTGGAGTGAGTTTGCTGCACTGAAAGTAAAGGGGCCCAATAATATTGCACGCCCCACTTTTCAGTTTTTTATTTGTTAAAAAAGTTTGACACATCCAATAAATATCATTCCACTTCACGATTGTGTCCCACTTGTTGTTGATTATTCACAAAAAAATTAAATTTTATATCTTTATGTTTGAAGCCTGAAATTTGGAAAAGGTTGAAAAGTTCAAGGGGGGGCGAATACTTTCGCAAGGCAGTGTATCTGCCTTTCCATTTCTTTCTCTAATTTGGCCGACCCTTCAGGGAGTCCTCGAAGAAGGCCACAGGATGCTGCTGGTGGCTACGTATTGGCCAGCATGACCAGGGTTCCCACTGCTATGGAGTTTATGTCAGGGTGTCCCATGGTGTCTTCTGACCAGGAGGGAGTTGCTGTCTCAGTTGGGAGGACTGATATGGCACCCTAATCCTCAACGTCTTCGGCTGTGGGTGTGGCCACCGCAAGGCTAGGACAGCAGCTGACTGGAGTTTCGAGCCCCATCAGACGCACCATCCTGGGCACCGGGGCACCCTCTACTCGTCAGCAGTACGAAAACAGATGGGGTCAGTTTTCCCCATGGTGTTCTGATCACAATGAGGATCCAGTCTCCTGTACAGTACCCACCATTCTGGAGTTTCTCCAGTCTCTCCTTGGTAAGGGTTGCTCTCCTTCGACGCTTAACAGTTTATGTAGCGGCAATATCATCCAATCACGCCGGCATCAATGGCTTTACGGTGGGAAGCCATGATCTAGTCTCTCTTCTCTGCGTGGTGCTCATAGGCTGCACCCGCTGACAGCTCCATGAGCACCAGGTTAGGATCTGCCCTTGGTTCTCGAAGCTCTGTGCCGCCCTCCGTATGAACCTCTGACATCTGAGGGCTCTGACGTTACCTTGTGGCCTAACACTGCATTTGTACCAAAGGTGTTATCTCACTCTAACTGTAACCAACCGTTGAGACTGGCACGTTTTCAGCCTACACCTGGTGAGGGGTCTGGATTATTGTGCCTAGTGAGAGCACTGGAGGCAAACGTTGCAGTTACTGCCATTATACGATGTTCAGACCAGTTGTCTGTGTGTTACAGAGGCCCTACGTTAGGCTATCCTCTTTCTAAACAGCACCTCTTCCACTGGATCGTGGAGGTCATCTGCCTCGCCTATTCCGCAGGGCTCTGCCCCCTGCCGGTCGGCGTGAAGGCACATTCTACCAGGAACGTGTCCGCTTCCTGGGCTGCCCTGAGAGGAGTTCCGGTGGAAGCAATATGTGCTGCCGCATCATGGCCTTCCCCAAGCACGTCACCAGATTTTACAGCGTTAACGTGGCCACCCCTCATCCCCTGGGCCAAGGTCTTCTGCAAGGGTCCCCTGGGCCTCCTGAGTGAGGTGTGTGTTCAGGATTCCTTGTGACATCGTTGGTATTAGTCATTCAGTGCTTTAAGCACCGCCCTCTGGCGGTCAGGAGGGATGAAATAGAACGAAAGTTACGTATGTAACTAAGGTTCTATGAATCCCGGATGACCGCCAGAGCTTCTGTGTCACTCAGAATCCTTGCATTCTGCAAGAAGATTCTGTAGGAACAGAGCCGCGGACGATGCCAGCCTATATAGCCTCTGATTGGTCATCCGTGTCACACCTGTGACTCCGTTGGTATTATTACTCGAACAGCACATGCGCGAAGGGAACATTCAGTGCTTTCAGCACCGCCCTCTGGCGGTCATCTAGGATTCATAGAACCGTAGTTACATACGCAACTTTCGTTCGATGTGTTCCCACCGCTAGTTGGAACGACTCTCAGTCAAATTTAGCAGCACATTGACTAAAACCTGCAGTTTATCGGATCTTAGAAAGCCAAACCACTTCCACACCGCCAAATTAGTCTTTCCTCTCTTATCAGTTATGTCATTTGCTTTCTCTTTGCTTGTGAAACCTTGTTCAGTCACATTCTGACGGTCATGGGCACTCATTTAGAAGGGAAACATTAACGCACGTTGGAGATTAGCCTTGCCTAGCCTGCTACCACTAATGTCTTCTGGACTCGAGCTCTGCGTAACATCTGTCACCGCGCACTTATGTAGTTGTGTCATGGCTTTTTCTGTCTGGATTGAAACTGAAGCGACCACTTCAACCAAAACAGAAATTTATATGCGTCAGTGAAACGCTGTAATCCTATCGAAATATCAAAAATGTGTTTAAAACTCATATCACCATTATTGAATAAAAGTATATTGTCATATATCGATATCAAATTATTTTTCCAGCCCTACATTTTCCTCATCAAAATGCTGATGAAAATATCCAAGTCTTTGGTGGCCGCTTCATTTAAACCCAATCCTGACACCACCTATCAGTTATCAATAATTCTGCTGACTGAAGAAACATCCACAGCAGTGTTCTATGTATCATGTAGACACTTTTCTGTCTTCATTCCCATCAACACAACTTTAAGACCCTGTTCCGTATCAGTTACGTGACTAAGGCAGAATGTGGGGTTGAAGTTGTCCAACTGCTGTTACACCTCTGAATCAGAAAGAAAGGTAGTCACAGAGCTGAGCTGATTAGTATGTGTGCAACACTTTTTGCAATACTTAGTTGGCTTGACTGGCTTGCACACAAGTGACCCAAAGGTGGTTTTAAGAGGGCTTTGCAGCCATATTGTGGACACTTACAGTGGAAAGGACTTTGTTTGAGTTATAGTTTATGTCTATATTTTAGGCTCAGTGAGATTAACCTGTATAAATAAAGGTTGAATTAATATTTTATTGTTTTCCCAAATGTATAGTTTCCCTTCCCATGACCCTACAAGTACCTGTTGGTGCTGCCAGGCCAGCACTGTAATATGAATTTGTTCTTAGTGTTAATGCCTGCTTAAATCAAGGTTAAATGAAAAATGAAAACGAACAAAGTTTTAGTAGTGCATTTCTTTCATCAAATCTTAAATAAATTACCACACAACATAGTTTGTTTTTTCTTGTGGTTTTAAAGCCATAAGAACAGAGATAACCAACTCAATAACAATAAAAGTTGATAATATCTCTTAGGGATGTAGTGTTTTATCAGTAATAAATAAATAAACCTTGATGAAAACTTCTTACCACGTGCGAGCAGAGCCTCATGCGCTTGTTTTTCTTGCAACAGTTGCATCTCTCGTTCTTTGCGGCGGAAGGCATCCTGCTTTTCCCGGATGCGATGGCGCAGCTCTTCATCATCCGTGTCAGAAGATTCAGATCCCCGAGCACTGTGTGCATCCTCCTCATCGCTTTCGTCTGAACCATAATCACCAATCCCACCTGCCACAACAGAGCCCCCTGGTTGTTCAGTGTTGCCAGCGAGAAAGATGCTTTCTTACAAGCTTTCAAATACGAAACAATACCAACACAGAGTCCTTATGAAAGGCACTTAAATCTGCATAAGTATGTATTTTACATGAGCAATCCCTTTATAAGTAATGTACGCCTTAAACATATATAATAATGTGAAAACTAATTTAAGGCATGCTTGTGCAAAACTAAAATGCAAATTATTTGTCATATTTGCCTAAAATTTAAGATAAAGCATGTGGATGTCAAGTCTTCAGTTTTTTTCTCCTTGTTTCTTCAAACACTCCAAGCATGAATTAAAAATGCCCCTTCCCTCCCCCCCCAGTGACAGAAAAATCAATACTCACTGAGACCAGTCAGAGAAGCCAGTGCACTTGACTGTGCCAGCTGTTTTGCAGGAGCTTTGATTCACATCAACAACAGGAACAACATGTTAAAACACATACTGCCATTGCCTCAAAGGCTAGAGAAGGAGGTCACAGATAAAGAAATAGCCACAAGAGCTGTTATTGTTAACAAAAAGAAAAAGAAAAAAAAATGGAGGGAAAAAAAAAAGAGAGGTTAAACTTCTGTCACACAATCCAAGTCAAACAGGTGGAAATGAACCAATCTGTACTAATGCACAGTAACTTCTAGGTGAGTGCTAGTCATTGCTGAGACTTTAGTCAGTCAGACATCCAGCAGGACCTTCAGTACCAAGATGAACATGTGTCCAAATACAATTTGTCTAAAGCATTCTTCGGCTTCCTTCTTCTGATGCATTAGCAGAGAATGGTTGAAAATGCATATCAACGTTTTTGCTGCTCAATCACCTTTCTTAACAAGACATTATCAGATCATTTTATAAGATCCATAACGGATTCTCTCCAGACTTAAATGAGCTGTCTTGGTAACAAGAACAGATGTCGTGATAACTGGAAAAAATAACGTAAGCCGACCTCGAGTGGCTTTTCTGTGAGTCTCCCGGGCCACGTGCAGGATCTCTTCATTAGTGACTGAAAGAAGGATCTCCGTCAGAAGGGTTTTAGTGATGCCCATCTAAAATAAAAAACAATGTTTCAAAGTTGACATTTTTACTACTGGCAAACAGTTTGTGTTGGAAACAGCCAGCACATCTGCTGGTGAAACAAATGCAGAACCCACCAGGAGCTCCTCCTTTAGCTCCTCACTCATTTCTGGTTCACTATCTTCTGCAGGAGGCGACGGACTCCGAACAGGAAATTCTCTTTTAATGGAGATCTTTTCATTTTCGTCATTGTCGTTCCCTTCGTCGTCGCTGTCCTGATTTTAAAAAGGAGGAAGAAACTGAGCTTCAACCAAACACCAAATATGGAGTCAATCAAGCATTCCTTATGAATAAAGCACACTGTGAAAGAAACGTGCACGTGGGAGCTGCTTACAAATTTACTCTTGCGGGGCAAACGAGGCCCATCCCCTTCCTCATCAGCCTTGTGATCTTGCTCATCATCTTCAGCCATTTCTGCACGTTCCTTTTCCATTCGCTCTCGCTCGATCTTTTTCTGCTTCTCCCTGTCCATCTTTTCAAGTCCCTCGCGGATCCAAGCCGGAAGGGTGCGTCGTTTTACAGCATCTAAAAACGTTACAATTAGTGTTTCAAGTACTTAATTCTTTAAGATGTTATATAACTTCTTAATAGGCCTGTTACGATAAACAATAAATCAATTAATCGCAAGATTAATGAAAGTTATCAACCTCATTTTCACTTATCAGCTTTATTGTTTCTTCGTCTCTCTCTTTCTACTGAAGACATTGGATGACAAAAGGCTCAACTCCGGTGCTCTTCACCGACTCCTCCCTTTCTTTTTCTCTAAAATCTGTTTTAACCATTGAAAATCGCGTTTTTGGATCGTTGAAAGCAGCTAAGCTGAGAAGCTAAACTACAAGCTAAGCTAACAGGCCGACCTTGGGAAAAAAACCTCTGTCTTGTCGAAGCTCCAAAATTCACAGTTGAAATCCGTGCCTTTGTGTAAAAAGTTGTTTTTCTCTGCAAAACGAAGCTGAGAATCTGTTTACTGATTTTTTATTAAAAGCTTTGTGTGAAAAATGCTTTGCTAAAGAGCTCAAACCACACTGAGTGTCCGCCATTTTGAGAACAGAAGAAAGGAAGGAGAGACAGCCCAGGTCAAGGGGCCTCCCTCACATTTTTCTTAAGAGACACGCTGCTTGCTCCCTCACTATCCATCCTTCGGATTACTCTAACTCACCAAGAGTTGCTGGGACCTCCAGTTTGACAGGGAGCTGGGGGGGAACAGGGGGGGATCTGGGCCGGTCTCTAAATCCTGGTGGTCTGGTATCTCGTCTGTTCTGTTGGCCCTGCCAGTATGGAGGGTGAAACCCCGTGGTAGGGGCAGGGGGGGTAAAGGTTGAAGTAGCTCCATGCTGTGGAGAGACAGCACAAAGCGAAAGTTAAAAGTGGTTCAAGTTCAAATGGTTTTCCGTTTCTGGCATCACTGGCTGTTCTCTCGCACACGTCAACACTTAATCTGCTACATCTGTCTAAACTAAACAGAATTTAATCAATACCATTCAGTGCCTAAAAGTGCAGACATGCTGCAGCATTTCTGTGCATTTGCTCTGCGTTCCTGCTACCAATCTAATAAATTAAATCTAAATTGGATTATTGAGCATGCATCAGGATACCAATCTAATATTTTTAAACTACAACGCAGCGTAAGTGAGGGAACACTCTGAATCACCAGCTGTAAATTTGAAATACTTTGCAAAACTATGGAAACGACCTGTTATCTTGCGCTAAAATTCAAGCACTGAAATTGGCTGATCCAAATTAAGAAATGAGTCCTTAACAAGCCAAAACCTTGCTGTGCTCAGACTGATTCTCCTAGGTGCTGGAATCCGGCACAGTTTCTGTAGACTGCTGCTTCTTCTTCTGATACTTGGTTGTCACACTAAACCTTAAAAGCTTCAATAGATTCTACTGAAGCATCTGCATACCTGGTAATCAAACTGGTTCATGGCCATGGGGGCCATGGCGTAGCTGTCGGGCTGTGCCCCATACCCATGGCTGTTCTGGGGGTAAACCCCACGGTGGGCTTCAGAGTTGAACTCCACGCTGTCCTGGCTGTTGCTGTCCTCACTGGGAGTCACCACATCCATTGGTGCTGAACTTGGCGGGATCCAGGCTGGTTCAGGGGGTGGAGGAGGGGGAGGGGGAGGGGGCTGACCATGCATCCCCCACTCTGTAAATAAATAATTGAATAAAAACAGCAAAGCAGTGTCAACAGGAAAATGTTATTTCTCAAAATTGTGTCAGTGAATCACTCCATAAATCATGGAGGCTCAAAAGGTCACAAGCCTAATATAAAAACCACAAAACGACACAAAACAAATAAAAATAAAATAAACTCTAGTAAGAGCAAAAATAACAACAAATGTTCGTTAATTTTCAAAACAGTAATGAAAGATTCAGTATGTAACGCTGACCCTGTCTGAAAACAGCACTGCAGCCAGAGCTCCTTTAGTTCCTGCAGAGCTAGAAACTCAAGAGGAAGCTACCAAGATGGCGCTTTGGTCTCCACTCCCCTCAGCTCTGCACAACATGGCACCAGTTAAGGGCCTCCCCACTGTCGGGATCCCCCTCACTCAGCCTGGTTTATGGGACCACCTTGTTCATGGTTCCAAGTAGGGGGTGAATTGACTAGTCGTCTAGTCGCCTCTAGGCCATCTCGCGAGTTTTTAAATTTCACGTTGACTAGTCGCAGTCAGTAATTGTGTCACGTGATCGGCGCCGGCCGCCGACTACAAAACAGATTCTTCCAAGCAGATGGAAGGAGAGGAGCAGGCAAGGTCTTCCCAAACAGATAGAAAGTCATCAACAGTGTGGAAGTATTTCACTAAAGATGATGTTTTTAAGTTTCATTTAATCCACTAAAAAACAAAACAAACAAACAAAAACAGGGGTGCGCTCCACCAGAGAATCCACCACCGCGCAGCACCGCCGGAGGAGATTCCACCACCGCTGCGGTGGCTTATTTTATTTTGTGGATTAAATAAAATAAAAGTAACTTTTGCAGCTTCATAATAGTTTTGGTTTTCCTGTTACTTATTTGCAGTATGATAAATGGTAGGAACATACTCTCCCGATGTTTTGTTGTTCTTTTTTTGTAAATTATAAATTATGTTATTTTGTGTGTGTGTGTGTGTGTGGGGGGGGGGGGGGTTGTTTGCGTCTTGAGCTATGACGTCATCAACTAGTCGACGTCAACTCAACTATTATCGTTAATGTCCACGTTTAAAAATATGTAATCGTTCAACCCGTAGTTCCAAGTGGGCTCTTCCGAGGTGTCGATTTTGACATAAGCTGACCGCAGCCTAGTCATTGGCTAGTAGAGCTACGTCACTGGATGCCCAGCAAAACTGTAAACTACATCTGAGCTGCCACTTCCTCATCATGTTGACAGATGGCATCACAAGAAATGAGCACATTCACAGAGATGATGGCGCACCAGACTTATAAAGAGTGTCAGGATAAGCTAAAGAAACTGAAGTACAATTATAAAGAGATTAAGGTCCACAGCGGGTGGAGAGGCTCGAATACAAAAAGACCCGTTCTGATCCCGTTTAAAAAGTGGGGGAAACAGGTCAGCCTCCACTCCACCTGAGAAGAACCAAGAAGGTGGGAGCTGAGTGGAGCCACACTTATAAATGGCAAAGCAGCATTCGAGAAACAAAATCTGAACTGAAATGTAAACTGCCTGCTGTACCTCAGGAAGACGCCGACTGTGTGAAAAAGCTACCCTGCAAGTCATATTTATATATTTATTTTACTTTTTCTTTAATATGACACTTGTGTTTAAACAAAAACAATATGTTGCAGGGATAATAAAATGAGTAATTGGATTTCAAACAATTAATCATGAACATATGGAGATAAATCTAGTCTTTTTTTTTTGTTTCTGTCAGATGGCAATTAATGGCGTTTCTGTCTTCTAATCAAAACTAAAATGCCATACTCCCTTCAGACGTTTAAAGTTTTCACAATACGTAGATCTGTGTATCCTCACAACATTTCTGGCTAGTATCCTCCTACTTCTCCAAGACACACCCTATCCAATCCTGTAAATTTGGTGCCATTGTTAACTTTAGGGTTTTTTTGTGACAACTTCTGATCAAAGGAGGGTTAACATCTCAGTTGGCTGTTGTGCTAATAACTAATAACAGGTCAGAGAAAACCATCCACCAGAAATGTAAAAACAAAAAAACCTGACTTCTATAACTGAATACATTTCACTTCACTATGATGGGAAGGAACGCATCTTTAACTTAAGAAAACAAGTCTAGTGGTTTTATTATTTCCACCATGTCCTGAATGACTGAAAATTAACACCAGCATATTGTCAGGGAAAAGACCCTACAGATATGTCTAAGGAGAGCTTCCGCTGTTAAAAAACACTTCTCTTTTACCTGGCTGCCACATTCTTCCAAACGCTGGGTCACCCGGGAAAGCACTGTGGTTAACTGGTGCAGCGGAGTCCTGGCCTGGGACGTCCTGGCCTGGGACGTCCTTGCTTGGGATGTCCTTGCCATTGGGCTGAACGGTGGGTTGTTGAGCTCCTGTTGACTCCTTCTGAGCTATCCAAGCCTGAGCAAGAGCTGCCCAGTCCACTTGACCTGAACCACAGGAACACATCCAAATGTAACCATGTATGCCCTTTTCAACGCAACCGTGAAACCTGTTGGAGCTAATCTGTTTTGTCTGAAGTGCTTTTAATGAGCAAATGCATCCTTCTTTACCAGGATCATGCTGATGTTGGAAAGACTGCATCCACTGCTGCTGGCTCAGAGGCCACTGCGGCCACTGCTGTCCTCCCTGGTCCCACATCACTCGGCTCACAAACACACCTGAAGTATCCAAGCAGAACAGACCTAAATTTAGTTGGCACGACGGACAGGGCTGCAGTCCATGCAATACAAAGTACCTGACTGGTGGAGAGATAAACGAGCTCCAGCCTACAGGAGAGCTAACCTTTTTCGCTCAGTTAGCTTAAATCTAGAGACTTCTCCAGCTAACTGAGACATTTTATTTTTGTAATGGTGGATACAGACGTTTTGTTGCATATGATCTTGTGCCAGGCTGACGTATGAGACCAAAAATAAATTCTGGGTTGAAATGTCAACCTCCCAGGAAGCTAAACATCACGAGCTACGCGTTCACTAGCTAACGTTAGCTAATGTTAGCCAAGATCCGCATACAGCTCGCTGGTAGCAGTGCGATTTTCTCCAATATGTCACAAATGTGGCTTTGCATTTACAGTAACAGATACCGAAAACAGATGGGCAAGATTGAACATGTAGATTGTGTTTTAAGCTACACAGTCCCAACCTTATGAATTCAATTTCTCTCCGTCGGTGCGGCTGCAAATCAAAATGGCTGCAGTGGAGGACAGGGAGAGGAAGAATGAAGCCAAGCGGCGCTGCGTTCACGTACTGCTGGGAATTTTAGCTTATGGGTTGAAGTTAACGAAACAAAACAAAAAAAGAGATAAAAATGCATCTTTTTTAATTATTTGCTCACTTGAAATTATATTTAAATCCAAATTACGTAGCGTTCCAACTTAAAGGTGACAAATGGGGCTTTAGACAATTTTAAAATGTTGTAGCAGTGCCAAAAAACCTGTACGTTCTAAGATAACCTGTTTCAGAGTCAAAACTGTAACTTCAACAAAATTGCTAGGCAAGCTCACGTGACGCTACTATACAAATCTTTAAAGTTTTAAATCTTAGTAGTGGATACAATAAATTATATCTTTTACTTTTAACGATTTGTTCTGTCAAAAAGAGACGAACGAGCCGCACTTAAAAGCATCACAAGCAGAGACTCGGGTCAGATTGAGATATTTAAATATTTACACACACACATATATGTATATATATATATATATATATATATATAT
>NC_056502.1:37633391-37634571 GCF_014905685.2 Nematolebias whitei
GGGGGGGGGGCGCATTGTTGGGGTCTGGGCTGTGGGTGGGCTTTGGGCCTTGGGGGCGGTCAGTGTTGGGGCCGGTGCTTCGGTTCCTCCTGGGCTGTTCCGATTCTTTTAATCTAGGTTCCTGGTTGCGATGGCCGGCACTCTGACCGGGGTGGCTGCCGGCTTTCGGCAGGGGGTCGGCTATGGTAGTGTACGTGTGGTCATTGGTGGTGTAGGGCGGCGGTTGGGGGCGTGGCTTCGCCTCATCCGGGCACTGGCTGGTCTTCCTGTGTGGCATTTGCAGTGGGGGTGCTGTGTGTGTGGGGGGGTGCATGGGTGGCGTGCTGGGGCGTCTCCGGGCCTATGGTGCGGGGCTCTTGATGTGAGAGCCGGCCCTCCTCGGCTGCGGCTCCCTGCTGCTCTGCCACTTGGGCTGGGGCCGGCCTGTGGTCGCTGTCAGGTAGATGGTGCATGCGGTTGGCCCGACAGAGATTCTGTCGGGCTATCTGTGTGTGCCTGTTGGTTGCTCGGGTTAGGTTTTTGGTGGTCCCCCCTCTCTTGGATCAATTTGGGCCCCACGTTTGGTGTGGGGCCCACTCCCCCCGGTCGTGCCCCCCTTTGGCGGGGGACTCCCTTGCCGCCGGTGCATTGGTGGCTCTCGGTGTCTGGGCTGGGTGGTGGGGTGCACGTCGGTCCGCCCTGGTTGCTGCCTGGCGGGGCCTGGGTGCCCTGGCTCTGTCGGGGCTCTGCTAGGGGGTGGTATGGCCTCGGGGCTTGGGGCTCGGTGTCCATGGCCGGATCTACTTGGGGGGGGCATGGGTCGCTGGCCGGGCCTGTGGGCTCGTCGTTGCAGCTTCCTGGAGGCTCTGCATTGTGGTGGCTGGGGTCACCCGGTTCTTTCCTCTGCTCCTCTCTGGGGGGGTGCGGTTCTCCCTGTTGGGAGACTCTTGGGGCTCCAGGCCTGTGGGCCGCTGTGTGTCTGTGGCTCCGGTCCTCCCTATGTTGCCATTGTGTCCTGGGGGGGCGGGTCTGTGGGCCCCCGCGTCCACTATTGGGCATTCTTTTGGAGAAATCTGGTGGTGGTGGGCGTGCTTGCGCGGGTGTTTGGATTCAGGTGCTTTGACAGATGCACGCTAGGTTGGGTAGTGGCGGAAGCTAGATGATTCCTTGTGCGATGTCGAATGTTTCATGGTGATATTGT
>NC_056502.1:37634671-37642504 GCF_014905685.2 Nematolebias whitei
AAAAAAAAAAAAAAAAAAAAAAAAAAAAAAAAAAAAAAAAAAATTAAAAAAAAAATAAAATAAAAGTAGTGATTTTTTTTAATCTTGCATTATAAATTATTTTGAACATTACTGTTGCAGTTCTTTGGAACCAAAGATAATAAACCAGATGACACCTATGCTGTAAAATACATAGCATACTGGCGTTTTGTTGTTGTTACTTTTAGTACCACTAGATTGCATGTGTCAAACTCAAGGCCCGTGGGCCAAATCCAGCCCACCATAACCACTTCTGTGGCTCGCTACACCCTAGAGGGCCACAGAAACAGAACTTCAAGAGAACAGTTGTGTGCGTCAAGATCACTTTATCAGTCAAATCAAATCAGTTTTTATGTTTATAATGCCAAATTACTCAAACATGATTTTTTTTTCAAAGTAGTTCAGAGAAAGTTAAATTTAACCAGTTTGTTAATATGTAGCTTTATCAATACATTCAGCCATGAACAGCTTTTGAGGACATTCATGAGCTTGATGTGGCCCAAAATGAAAATGAGTTTGACCCCTGCACAAGATGATATCTACATATAGGATAATGTGAACAGTTCTGTCATAGTTGCAATGAGTTTGTTAGGTGGTGAATGATCTGACCATCTGACTATTTGCAGTAATCCACATTATTAGCAGAAATAGAGGGCCCCAAACCAAATTTCACTTAGGGCCCCATGGAGGCTCGGGCGGCCCCGCCTGTGTAAGTGTAAAGGGTGGGCTTTTATCTCCCCAGGATTGTAACTCCATTTAGTCACGAGCGGTTTGTGCAGCAGATCCAACATCAACACAAACTTTGTGTTTAAACATCTTAAGTAATCAATGTATTCTTTTAATAAACGTTGCTTTAACAGGTGTTCAGCAGTTACGAGCTGCATCGGTGCCACACTTCGGTGTTGCTTCGTAACAGCACTGAGCCCGAGGCACATGCAGTCCAAGTGCGTTCATGTTTGCTCAGGAAAACATGTCACGTTTGTTGTGCATGCGTGTGCGGCGAGGTGAGACTGATGGTGACAGCAGCGTGCCTGGTGAGAAAGAAAATTTTAACCTCCACTGCTGGTAAAGTCCAGCAGCGTCTTATTAGTTTCTTACAAGTGTCTCACAGGGGGGGGAAGGGAGGGGGCACGTTTCATTAAGTGAGATTAAATCACATCAAACGCCTCAGCAGCCATGTCCTCGAGCCAGAAGTCCTTCTGCCCTCCTTTAAAAATAGACAAATGCATTTCAGGAAGCATTTGCTGTTTGTGTTGGTGGCCTGCTTGACAACCTGTCCAAGTGTTCCAGCTGCGTGACAGCGACGTCGCCGCGTGTGAGAGTTAAAAGGACGCGCGGCGAGACGTTTTGCGACGCTGCCCTTTTCACGATTCCACACCCACCTCGTCTTCACCAGCTCGCGACATGTTCCCGAGCAGCGCTGCTCTGCACCCGTCAGGGCCGAGAACGGGCCAAGATGTTCTGAATACGGCACCGCGGGATCCGCAGTGACAGCCGAGGCAGGGACGGCGGGCCACGTCTCGGTTTCAGAGCAGGAAACGTTAAATCTCTAGTGATCGCTCTTCCACTAGCTGCGTGAGGAACAAGACAAGAAAACAAACGTCCCGCAGAGTGTACGGTTCACAAATCTTTTATTTTGAGACGGTATGTTTCATACTCATTTCAAAACAGTATTTTTATTTCTTTCCATGAAGCACCATATTGTCTTTTATATACAATTACATACACTCCATATCGTTTTTTTTCCTTTCTTACAGTGAGTTGTACACAAATAAAACACTCATTTCCCTCTTTACATTTAACTCAGCATGTATTCCCACCATGCACAGGTTCCTCATTCCTGAAGCTGAGGCACTAAATTGTTCACGTTAAAATAATCCAACTCTTGAAACTTCCTGTTTGTATTGACAAATGTATTAAAAAAAAAAAGTAAACAGCATTTATGACATGAACCTTTAAATTTCTGGTTCTCCTTTTGGGTCTTAATTATTTATTTATATATTGTTTTGGTCATCATTCCTATTCATGTAAAACATGTTCTCGTTATAACAGACCTCAAATACAGTGAAGGCAGACCAGATGTTCTGTGATGCAATAAACGTCCTTCATGGTTGTTTTTACCTTTAACCTCGTCAGAGGGAGAGGGGATACCAAAGACTCTGAGTTAAATTAACTGCTTTCTGACTCAAACACTTGTCTTTGGCAATAATTTTCACTGATAGTCGACATTAATACATTCTAATGTACACAAGAAAAAACATAAACAAAGCTTTTAGGCTGCAAATAACTTCTAAAAGGTGCTATTTTTAACAGTCTCTGTATTTGTCGTGGTCAATTGTTTTAGTACAGCATCATTGTACAAATTGTTTTTAGTCGATGAACCAATAACTGCAATAAGCTGTGGGTTTCTCTGAATTAACAAATACATTTTAAAAGCTTTAAAGACTATTAGTCTCTTCATATACTGTTTAATCTCTCCAGCAGAGAGAAAAACAAACAATTCTTGTTGATTTTAAGATGATTTGCGAGGAGCTAATCTGCTTCTCGTTGCTCCTCAGATGGTTTTTCTACTGATTGACGAGTCACCTGATGCTGACTGAACCCATCCTGACCTGATCAAACTTTAATGTGGCTTAAAGTTCAAGCCTGAAGCAGAACAGGCCTCATGTCAACACTTTAAAATAAATATTTTCACCTAAAATAGTAAAATAAACTTGATTTCAATAATTTAGACTATAAATTATCGATGTTTAACAAAAGGTTGTAATGATCAGGAAAACTTGATTGACGATTGTTCTGTAGATTATGGTCAATAATTTAAAGGTCATTACTACAGAACACCTAATCAGGAATTACTGTGGTGACTCAGCAACTTGAACCTCTTTAGGGTGACGTTTCCATGTTTGTAAAATCAGGTAAAAGTTGAAACATACCCACAGTGATTGTGTGTGGTTTGATTTTAATGCTAAACCAGTAGCAATGATACGGTCAGTGTCAGAATCGATCACTTTCAGATAAAAGCGTTGGCGACACTTTGTTTCCATCCTAGTTCCATCATAACGGGACGAGTCTAAACATGGCAACATTACCAGAGCGCCGAGCCAACCTCGTACAAACACCGAGGATAACGAACGACTGCGACAGGCCGATACACGTAGCACCTTTAAGTGACATTCATCTGTCTTTTAAACATTCACTCCCTGACACACGTGCACACACACAAAACCTGACATCAACAGTTCAGTGCTGAGCTCAAAGCATGCAATAAATCTGCTTGTTTCTCAAGCAAACCTCATCATGCGGTACAGAAATACTGGACCGCTCAGGTTCCAAACACACACTTTTCTCCTTAGTGCTTATTTTAAAGACCTGGAGTTTTAAATTAGGATATGAAAAAAAAAATTCTGGGCAGTAAACTAGAAATTAAGTTAAATATTTTTCTTTTCTTGCATTAAGTCAAAGAAGTAAATGGATATGTATTTCCCTTTCTTGCCTCCTGATAGAGTAAAAGGAGCTATAGTGAAATAGATATGCAGGAAAATACTTGTGATACTTTGAGTGGTTAAATTAGAGCATTTCCTCATAGAAGAGCAGATATGCCTGAGAGCTGAGTACCCTGGACTCCGGGACCGTCTGAACAGTGGTATCACTGACGTACACCCACTGGCTCTGGGAGCTGCTGCCGGCATCTCTTGCACCTACAAAACACACAGATATAAAAAGCATTAGTTTGAAAAGTTCAAACATAAAAACAGCTTTACGACGATCTGTGGGTGACTGGCTTCAGACGTGAATTAAATCCACTGCGTGCACTTATTTAAAGTTCACACACATTTCCACAACAGCCTAAAGAAAACAACGAGCCAAACCCCCAAGATTTTATAAGCTTGTACAACCAAAGTAACAAGTATCGCTCACCTGATAATCGATCAAACTGTTATAATAGAGCTGCTACAAAACATCTCCTTCGTTTAACTAAGTGAGCAGCAAGGCAAAAATTTAATGAATCAGCAAAATCAACACCTAAAAAAACTAGTTTTATGTTTTAGTCAAGTTTCCTCCCACAGACCAAAAGCAGGCATGTTAGGTTAATTTGCAACTCTAAATTGTCTCTACATGTCCCTGTGATGGACAGGAGACCTGTCCAGGGTGTCCCCGCCTCTCGCACAGTGACTGCTGGACATGAGCACCAGTGACCCCCCGCGACCTGAAAAGGAAGAAGCGGGTAAAGATGATGGATGGATAAAGTTTTCATCCCAACCATATGAACCTGGTCTTGGTTGTTAACAGTAGTCCTTATAAAGATAAATTCACATTTTACTTATTTATTTTATTAACCTTCATTTAACCAGGCAATTCCCACTGACATCACAGATCTCCTTTACAGGAAGGTCCGGGCCTGAAGGCCACCTAACATGCATGTTTTAGGACTGTGAGAAGAAACCGGAGGACCTGTAGAAAACCCACGCAAACTACCGATAAATAAATATGCTGGTAATTATGAAGGACTGCTTTAATCAACCGTCAGTCACGTAATGGCAAATATTTGCTGAATCAAACTTATTCAAAAGATGTAAAATTTATTCTTTTTGTCAGGTGTTTCTTCAACTGAAAATCATAATTATAATAATGTTTTAAAGCAGACTGAAGAAAAAAAATTGACAGCCAAAACAATAATTAATTAGCTTTATATCTGATGGTCTAGTCTGTTGTTCCCATAGCAACGAGCTCAAACACTATTCCCTCACTAACTACAGCCTTCAACCGTAACATGTCCAGCTTTATAAAAGCTTGTGAGCAGCAAGGACAGACGCCTTCTTGTGGTTTTCAGCCATCTTTAAATACTAGTCAGTGACTGAACAGTTTCCTTGAGCAGAGAAGAAAAGAAACAAAGTTGCAAAGAACACAAAGACCTCTTTTCAGTTCATGACTATGGTTACATGAAGTGCAGCCTTTTGGTGACAAAATGTTGGCTGTTTTTTATGAACTCACACAGAAGCACATGCACCAACTAAAACAAACAAAAACAACAAGGTCTAAAAAGGTTTGGATGTCTAAAAAGAACCCCAAAAGATTTTCCTGACCTGACAGGTTCTTGTGGCGCCGCTCTGATTTTCTTTGGGGAGCACGGACTTTAACATATGCGGTGTAGTGGCCTCCTCGCATTGAGCCGCTGTGTTCAACAATCCCGTAAAGGCTGTACAGGACGCGCTCACCGGCTGCCAGGTTCTACAAATCAAAGCAAACGGGAATATATAGAAGCAGATTTCTAAAAGTGCCCCCCCGCCAAAAAAAAAGTAAATAAAGTAGTGCTGCAAGACGCTAAACTGTCCACTCAGTAAGTGTAGGAATAACAGCAGATTAAAGCAGTGGAAGGGTTATGGTGATACCTTGCAAGATGCGGAGCAGAAAGGAGCCAGGTCCAGGATGAGAGGAAAGTCAACATGGCGATTCACCTTTCGAAGGTTCATCCCTGCCTTAAAGTGTGCAAACCATCACACACAAAGACATTTAAATAACAGGAAGTCATCCAAACCATCCAGCAGCTCTAACTGAAGCAGGCTCACCTGGTGGAAACGCTTTAGATGCAACGTGATGACAGGAGGAAGCAAAGAAATCAACATCTGCTTCCTGGCACTGGTGTAAATCTTTTCCACCTTCTTATCTGAGCAACCAACACAGAGCATGGACAAGCTGGAGTTTCTGATGACCCTTCAGACGGTGGTGTGTCTGAGTTTGCAGCGGATGTTCCGTCTTACCTGCAGAGCTGCTTTTGCGCAGCTGCTTCTGCCTGCGGTCGGTGCAGCTCTCACACAGCAGCTTGTTGTTGCCCATCAGCAGCTCGATGGAGGTGAACTGGTGCAGACAGGACTGGATGGAGCACTCCTTGGAGCAGGGGGTGTAACTGTGGGACAGAACCTGGAACGCTCCCTGATGGTGCTGATGGTGGAGATTCTCTCTGGTTTGAGTACCCCCCTGCTCATCAGGCGAACAGTGGGTGGAAGTGGAGACGTCGCTGGGCGAGAAGCTGAGGTTGACTTTAGAAACTGCTGTAGCTAGCTGCTCTACAGCGCCACACTGCCTCACGGAACAGGATGATGCAGTGGGAGACGAGGAAGAGGCAGGGGTAGGGGACGGAGTGAGGGTGGATGCTGATGATGGCGTGGACATGTGACCGTGGCTGGAGGTGCGTGGTGAACACTCGCTCTCGGAGGCCTCACTGTCAGCATCATTGCTGCTGTCCTGAGCTCCTGAATCTCTTTCGCTGCCGTCTGACAGGCTGCCAGCCGCCGCCATCTTACACACCGAGACACCACGAGCTGATCCACCAGCTACACCCTCCTCCTCTGGTCGGTCCACACCACAGTCTGCTCCTTTCTCCTCCACAGAGCTGGAAGACCTCCTGTTCAGCTGTTTCTGTAGGAGAGAAGAAGTAACGTAAATACAGCGGAGCCTCCGAGTCTGCACAAGTCTGCATCACCAACTGAACAACAAATGTTACATTTTTTTACCCCGAACATGAATTATTCTTCTTCATACATCAATTTTCCAGCTCCCAGTAATGCGCCTCCCACTACTCCCTGTCGTACTTGACTTAAGGTCCACTCACTTTATGTTTTGCTTCTAATTTGCTTTGTTTGTTTGCACTGTTTTGCTTCAATTTTTATGAACCACATAGCCTGTTTAAATAAATACACTTGTAAATTTGTTTTCGGGGGTTCCTCTGTATCATTTCAAACATTTTACCAGTGAAGTTAATTTGACTTTTATCTATTTAAATTTTCAGTTCTAAGAGGTGGGTTGGAACTTTTTTATTTTAATTTTAAATGTTGTTTTTATGATAAATAAATAAATAAAAGCAAACTTATTACAGAGATCACTGAGGAGACGTTTGACTGGTGCAAACATTATTGGCGAGCTGGTTGTGTCTGAGTCGCTGCTCTTGTGCAGCTCTAATCCAGACTTGTGAGACGTTGTGTTTTCACCTGTCCGTTCAGCTTCCGGGTGTTCTTGCAGACAGACTGCGCTGCAGAAAGAACCTGCTCACTGTGTGCGGTATGAGCGTCCAGCTCACGGGGGGCCTTCCCCAGGCGACCAGGGTTGGATGGTTTAGATATCTGAGGAGGGTGAGGAGAAAACAAAAACTTTACCTGCTAAACTATTTGAACCGAAAACAAAAGTAACATCAACTTCTGAATTAGTTACATGCTTAGTTTTTGTTACACATTTGATAAAAGATGATTCTCTACATTATTCACAAAGATTATATTTGGAAGAGCTCACCCTCTCCTCTATGATGGGTAAAGAGATGTCTATAAAGGCTTCCTTTACTGTGGAGATCTGAAAAAGAAACCACACAAACCAAAATAACAATCTTATATTAATTCTACACTCAACCAGGAATATGGACAGGCTAGATAAAACAAAGTGCTGCGGGTCCGGCAGGATGGTTCGACACGACCCACCGCTCTCCGAGCCGCTCAGTCCCACCAGGAATTCGTTGAGACCTATGCGGTCCATCTGCAGCTCGGTTCATTCCACCAGAACTCAACTCTCCAGCCCCTTTCCCACCTTGGGCTCAGGCTCCGGCCTGTCATGATGGCCGTCTCCATGATCCTCCATCTGTCTGCACGGACGGAATTCTACAGAAAAGTTCGGTTCCGCAGGGAACTTTGAATGTTCTGTGTCTGCTGGACCCGGTTCTGAAGGGCAGTTATCGTCCGTTGCCAGGCTCATTATTATAATCAAGCTGCTAACAGAACCACACTGCTAACAGGACTATGCTGCTAGCAGAACCACAATGCTAACAGGACT
>NC_056502.1:37642514-37643367 GCF_014905685.2 Nematolebias whitei
GCTAACAGAACCACACTGCTAGCAGAACCACACTGGTAGCAGAACCAAAATGCTAACAGAACCACATTGCTAACAGAACCACACTGCTAGCAGAACCACACTGCTAGCAGAACCAAAATGCTAACAGAACCACACTGCTAGCAGAACCACACTGCAAACAGAACCAAAATGCTAATATAACCAGATTGCTAACAGAACCACACTGCTTGCAGAACCACACTGCTAACAGAACCACACTGCTAGCAGAACCACACTGCTAACAGAACCACACTTGTAGCAGAACCACACTGGTAGCAGAACCACACTGCTAACAGAACCTCACTGCTAACAGAACCACACTGCTAGCAGAACCACACTGCTAGCAGAACCAAAATGCTAACAGAACCACATTGCTAGCAGAACGAAACGGCTAACAGAACCACACTACTAACAGAACCACACTGCTAGTAGAACCACACTGCTAACTGAACAACACTGCTAGCAGAACCACGCTGCTAACAGAGCCACGCTGCTAACAGAACCACGCTGCTAACAGAACCACACTGCTAACAGAACCATGCTGCTAACAGAACCACGCTGCAAACAGGATCACACTGCTAGCAGGACCTCACTGCTAACAGAATCACACTGCTAACAGAATCACACTGCTAACAGAATCACACTGCTAACAGAATCACACTGCTAACAGAACCACACTGGTAGCAGAACCACACTGCTAGCAGAACCACACTGCTAGCAGAACCACACTGCTAACAGAACCACACTGCTAACAGAAACACACTGCTAACTGAACCACACTGCTAACTGAACCACACTGCTAACAGAACCACACTGCTAACAGAACCACACTGCT
>NC_056502.1:37643377-37644174 GCF_014905685.2 Nematolebias whitei
ACTGCTAACAGAACCACACTGCTAACAGAACCACACTGCTAACAGAAACACACTGCTAACAGAAACACACTGCTAACAGAACCACACTGCTAACAGAACCACATTGCTAACAGAACCACACTGCTAACAGAACCACACTGGTAGCAGAACCAAAATGCTAACAGAACCACACTGCTAGCAGTATCACGCTGCTAACAGAACCACAATGCTAACAGGACCATGCTGCTAGCAGGACCACACTGCTAACAGAACCACACTGCTAACAGAACCACACTTCTAACAAAACCTCACTGCTAACAGAACCACACTGCTAATAGAACCACACTGCTAATAGAACCACACTGCTAACAGAATCTCACTGCTAACAGAACCACACTGCTAACAGAACCACACTGGTAGCAGAACCACACTGCTAACAGAACCACACTGGTAGCAGAACCACACTGGTAGCAGAACCATACTGCTAACAGAACCACACTGCTAGCAGAACTACACTGCTAGCAGAACCACAATGCTAACAGAACCACACTGGTAGCAGAACCACACTGCTAACAGAACCAGACTGCTAACAGAACCACACTGGTAGCAGAACCACACTGCTAACAGAACAACACTGGTAGCAGAACCACACTGCTAACAGAACAACACTGGTAGCAGAACCACACTGCTAACTGAACCACACTGCTAACTGAACCACACTGCTAACAGAACCACACTGCTAACAGAACCACACTGCTAACAGAACCACATTGCTAACAGAACCACACTGCTAACAGAACCACACTGCTAACAGAACC